>NC_138962.1:36592500-37792500 GCF_055761805.1 Camellia sinensis
CTATTCCTAATCAATTTGCTTTGTTTAGATTCACTAGTTGGTACTATATTTGTCTCATTAACATTTTTCTATGTGGTTTAAAGTTGACTTTTGATTATATAATTGTGGTCCAAGTTTCAAAACTAAATAAAATAGAGCACTGAAAACATGGTGAGTAAATTCACTGCCTCTTATTTATTTTATTATTCATTAATGAAGGATCCAGTGAAATCATACATTGATTAACATTTTGTAGCTGATGATTTTAAGTGAACTTTCAGTCAAAATTTTATGGTCAAATGTTCAAAACAAAACAAGGAAAACAAAGAATTTTTTTTCTGTTGTCAGCTGCCTAAAAATTTTCCTCCATGACAAAAAAAAATTAGTGAGTAAAAGCCTATCTCATCCAGACATGCTTGAAGCAGTGTCCAAAAGATTACAAGATCGATCTTGTCTATGCACTATCTCCTTTTCTTCTCCTTTGTGTTACATTGTGTTTAGTTGAGAGATTTGGAAAGAAATTTGGAAAAGGAATGGAAAAATGTGTGTAAAATTATGTGAAATTTAGATATATTTTATTTACATTTTACTTATTTTTTCCCTTTCTCTTTTCAAATCCTGTTCCAAATCCCCAACCAAACACAACGTTAAGCTTTCCTGTGTTTGGCTGGGCCTTGCTACCCACATAAAATAGTTTAGCATGCTATCTTCTTCTTGTTACCATTTCTTTTGTGAGAATGTTGGCTGTAAGAAGCTAGATTTGATAATTTTTGGGATGACTTGGGTTTTGATATTCTTTTATTGATTAATAAACAAACTTGATAGGATGAGTGAATTCATTGATTAAAAGGGGCATTCTTGAACTCAGGACTAGACCAAATGCCCAATTGTTGACAGTTAAAAATATCAGTTTTTGGTCAGTTTGTTTTTTACTGACTGCACAATTTGCAATGATTTCATGTACCTTCAAATGGCTTAGAGATTAAAATATGTATTCCAAGTGCATAAAATTTGGATAGCTAAATTCTTATTCTAAAAATTTGTTTGGGCAACAATTGCTGGTTGACAAGCTATTTTCCGTTCCGGTGCTGTATAGCTACTAGCTAGATCATCTTATCTTGGATTGGTTGCTAACTATACTCTGAATTATTTACTTCATTTGCTATTCATGGATATATAAACCAGGGCCAGAGGACACCAAATAAATGCTTTCATTTTCAAGTTTAAAGAGCAAGGGATGAAGATGAAGTTTAGGTTCAATCCTGTCTCATCTTATCTCATCTTATCTTGGATTTGTTTGGTTGATTTGCTCGATATTCTGTTGAAAATCTTGTCAGAAAACATATATTTTTGGATTTAGTGACATTTTGGATGACTTTAAGAATAAGATTATATTACACTGTTTAAGATTTATCACAGAATCACATAGAGCACTGCAAACTATGAAGTCATTGTCTGATCTTAATAAAGTTACAGGTTTGTCTGATTTTCATGCCATGTGTGAATATCTGCTGGTTGTTTCTTCTCGATCTACAATGGAGAATCTTATCAGAATTTTATTGACATATTCAGGTTAGGTTTTTAAGTTGACTTTTTTTAAAAAAAAAAATAATAATAATATTAAAGAAAATAAAAACCACTGATAATCATTAAACCAGTTCTATCATGTGGGGCATTCCGAGAATCGAACTCGGGACCTCTCGCACCCAAAGCGAGAATCATACCACTAGACCAAATGCCCTACTGTTAGTGTTAATTACATAATATTTTAGATGAATGTGTTATATTATATTGACCAGTTGCAGTGGAGAATTTCAGCAGCTTTGTTTGACTTAATTTTGATGTCTCATATCTGGCTTAATTCTAGTCACACTTTGATTAGTTGATGGAACTTTTATGGTTGTGATTGATTTTAGCATTAGAATTACTACCGGGGTTACATATTTGCTCTTGCCTTTGCCATCTTTGCATTGATATCTTTTGCTCAGGGATCAAGAACTCACACACAAGAAAATAGCCAAAAAAAAAAGTTGTGGTTTAGATCCAACTCTGATACTGTAGAGCCCACATTTAGAATGAATCATACTATTGGACCAAAAATTTGTGATCAACTTGACCATTGTGAACTGGTAAATACATTGGGTTGTTCCCATCTTTAAGAGCTCATTGTGGGTAATACCTTTGGATTTTTCAACGAATTTTAGAGGTCTGTTATGGGTAACCATTTATTGTTTTTGTTTTTGTTTTGGAGAAACAGGATTTTCGTTTCCTTTACAAATGCAACTCACATTGACATACTGTTTTTTGCTGAGAGATTTGGCCTATTATGGTCTCCCAACTAGAGTTGATGCAAGAAAGCCATTCAGGTCTTTGGATGAGTTTCGGGTTGTTTGGTAACCTTTTCATTTTCTATTTTCTGTTATCATTTTCATTTTTTTTTTAAATAAAAATAAAAGTTTGTTTGGTATTTTGCTTTATGTTTTCAAATGGTATATTGCTTATGTTTTCAAAGAAATGGAATTGAGTTTGAAAAACAAAAAAAAAAAGAAGAAAGTGTTCACTTTTCATTAACAAGTGTTGACTCTCTGTTTTCACCCCCACCACTTCAAGCCATCAGCCACCGCTGCCACCGGTGGCTAGCAAGCTTTGGCCGGCTTTGACGATCAAATGGTCACCACCTGTAACCTTTGACAACTCTCCGACACCCCCATGAACTTGAGTGGCCACTTTCGGCGACACATCAAACTTATTTTTTATTTTGCTTGAAAATATTTGTGTATATCAAACAAGTATTTTTGTTGAACAACTTCCAAACCTCCTCCCAAAACACCAAAGGTAAATAATAAAGAAAAAGGTGGGTTGAGTCACAAGAAATGGTAAATAATGAAGAAAAAGGTGAGTTGAGTCGCAAGAAATGGTAAATAATAATAATAAAAAAAAGGTGAGTTGAGTCACAAGTGAATGAATAAAAAAAAAAATTTGGGGGCATTCCGAGAATCGAACTCGGGACCTCTTGCTCCCGAAGCAAGAATCATACCACTAGACCAAATGCCCACAATGTTTGACATTTTATGTATTTTTTTACCTTTAACTAAGTTTTTATTTTTTTTGTGGGCCCTTCGTTTTCTATATTCATTGCCTTTTTTGTGATTCGTAAATTGTATTATTAACTACTGCATTGACTTCCTATCGTGGACAGATAGGTGATGGATGCTGATTTAAAAATGTTTGCTTGATTTAAAAAAATTTTCCCCAGCTTTGTTTGTAAGTTCTTACCTTATTTATATCTTTGATCTTGATATAAAATTAATGGGAATATTGAAGAGATTTTAATACAAAATGTAAGATGTAGAGAAATTAATTGTTCAAAACTATCAAAAATTAAATAAAATTGATCTTCATGATCAAAACTTACATGCATACTTCTTTTACATAACTCTTTTCTTGTTCTTGTCACTCCATACTAATAAATTTTCTAGTGTTTAGTAATCTCTAGCTATATGTCACATTATTTTTGTGATATTATAATGATAATTCATCTTTGTTAGGTAATTAAGATACAACAAACATATAATGTACTTTGAGGTTTATCATTTATTAAGAATACCACGTAAGTAATGCTACAAAATATTCTAAGACTAACAGATTTTTTTTTCATAAATTAATACATGTAAATGGTAGAACAATTACATCAAATTAATGGACAGAATTCTTATATCTCATTAAAAAATTAGTGATTCGAATATCTCCACATATGTATAAGTCTTATTTTCTATATATTTATAATTTGAATCTCTCCACTTAATATGTTACTTTGTATAATTTATATATTATATATGATTTTTGTTATAATTATTATAATTTATTAAATTTCATTGTAATATTATAAATCAAATAATTAATTGTTTTTTAAGAAGACCTAACCCACTAGTCGACCACATTTCACAAGAAGAGATCTAGTGTTGTTTTTGGCTTTGAGGCATTGATTAAATTAAGATTAAAATAAATAAATAAAAGTAGAAAGACATTGAAATAGGCCGAGACATTGACTAAATTAAGATTCAAAAAAATATATAAAAGTAGAAAGACATTTAAATTAAGATTAAAATAAATAAATAAAAGTAGAAAGACATTGAAACAAGCCGAGGCATTGACTAAATTAAGATTCAAAAAAATATATAAAAATAGAAAGACATTCAAATAGAAGAAGGGGGCATTCCGAGAATCGAACTCGGGACCTCTTGCACCCAAAGCAAGAATCATACCACTAGACCAAATGCCCAATTGTTGATAGCGTCTTTTTAGTATCTGTTGTCAATGTGTTTTTGAGTGCCAGTTGTATTGGCTAAAGATGGATTGTTTTTTATTTGTTTGTCACCAATCTGACACTAGTGGTTGCATCAAAATCTTGTTGAATTACATTAACAAATAAGAGAATCAAGAACAGTTGTATTGTCAATAATGATTTGGAAATTAAAAATAAAAAAAAAAGTTCCAATATTTGAACTCAGGATCCGTGAGTTATAGGTGAGTTGAGAATCATACTACTAGACCAAATGCCTCATAAACATATATAATTTTGTCTTATATTTTATTAATAACAAAAGTTTTGTTTTTGTACGTCTTATTCTTTTTCTATTTCACCTACCTTTTATTTCAAAGGTTATAACGAAGGTTATATTTTATTTCACCTACCTTTTTTATTTCTCTTTCCAAATCTCTCCTCAAAGCTTACAGCCAAACACAGCATTAGACTTTTTTTCTCTTTCGGATATGTGAGGAACTTCAAGAATGTAGCCTTATTGCCTAATTTTTTTGGTTTTGTTTGGTTTTAACACCACCAAACATATACCTAACCTACGGAGTAGGGGAAGGGATTGTCATGATTTGAACTATCAACTTGACGAAATTATTCTCAAAGCTTCAATCACAGGGCCGAGTAGTCCCATTGTTTGCCAGTTCATGGCTTTTGGTCTTATTATGGAAATTGAAGAGAATTACTTTGGTAAAAGTTAAGGTTTCCTAGGGAATAAAAAAACCCTATAAATCATATACATCATAACATGATCTCAAACGATCGGTGGGTGTGGAGAGATATCATGCGGACACATGTAAGTGAAATTGTACTGTGATCCCATCCCAGGATGAATTAACAGAAGTGATTTGCAAACAAAATTTCATACATAAAATTAACCTAAAATGATAATGGTAATATTTTTTGTAATAATCAATTATAATAAGTGTTTTGACTTGAAATTAATAGACTACAAAAGACGGCTATATTATTATTTTGTAAAAAAAAAAAAAAAAAAATTACAAAAATATGCATGTTTAATAAAAATTCTAAGGGCAATCAGGCAGTGGTATAAATTATGTTGACCAGTTCATAGCAACGGTCATTCATACAATCGGCAAGAGATTATTTTAAAATTACTAAATAATTATCCGTTTAAATTACCTCTCAAAAAATAATCAAATGCCAAATATCATTCAGCTAAAATAATAAATAATAATAATAATAAAACCACTAAACATGTACCAACTGTATTATCACTGTACAATATACAGGCAATTCATAACTTTTAGTAACCATTCAAGTGGTGGGTTATCATCTGAAGAAGTAAACTATAAGCAATGACTACATGACTACATCCCAACTGTTGATTTTCCACCTCATGGCGAACAACACACAGAAAGCCCAGGATTGGACATCACAAGCTGTACAAAGTCGACATTTACATCTATTCATCGTATTCAAGACTATAAAACCATATCACCGAGCACCTACGTGGACTCACTCTCAATCAACTTCCATCTCTGGAACCTCTCGTAGTTATGTCGTCCTTCAATATCTGAGCAGCGAGGATTAGGATCTCCACTGTCTCATATCCAGCTGCAGAAACAAAATCAATGTCACCATTGGAGTCCCTGCCAACATTATTTGTCTCCTCATCAAAACTTTTGCCAGAGGATATGATATTTGCCTCAGCTGACCAACTGACAGGAAGGGAGATGCCGAGGGCGGTCTTCACGAGTTTTGCCTCAGTAATAATATCATCAAGAGCTTCTAATGGGCCAGTAACTGTACCTTCGGATGCAACTGATTCTTTAACCTATGAAATAGATTATGACAAGTCCAAAAAAAAAAAATTTAAAAACTCAGGAAAGCAATAAGGCAAAAACTCAATGGATTTTTAGTCAAGGAAAATGATTTACAAACAAAAAGTTCATACAAAAAAACACATCCAGAATGACATGTTAATGACATTTTTTTAATTATGAGGACACTAGTGAGTGTTTTAATTGGAAATAAAGACATTACAAGAAGCTTCCATCATTCTATATAGGAATTTTGTACAAAAATTATGTTTGTATATCATTAGTCTTAGCCAAACATATGTGAAAACACTACAGACTAGTACATAGAAAAAGCATACAAAGTGAAAAGCCAAACACATGTGAAAACACTATAGTAAATAGAAAAAAACATGCAAAAGCCAGAACAAGGCCCTGGTTGGTGCACCTTATAGAAGTTATGTGCAGCTTTTGCTTATAGCTTATGTGAAAATAAGACGATTATTGGGAAGGTGAGAGTGGGGTGCTTTTAGTTTCTGTTTTCCAATTTTCAGCTCTCAGTTTACAAGAAATTGCACCAAACAACATGTTATCATTTCAGCATACAAAAGCAAATGCTAGGAGTTTGGTAAACATCTAATGAGGATAAACAAAAGATATTTTCTAAATGGATTATCATTCATAAACATATATCTTATTCATATATTTATTTATTTATATTGCTGGTGACATATATCTTAATTGATATCACCCATTCTTCACATCATAAAGGCAACAAGTAAGTACATATCCACATTCCACAGATGAAACGCTATGACAGTGCAGAATGATCACCTTTAAGAGTGATAGACGAAGCCTACGAACTGCAGATGTCAAATGCTCCATACTTTCCAAGCTCTCCTTAAGGGTTGCATTTTCAATCTTCATCCTGCAAAATTGTGTCAAGGAAAATTAATAACAAAGAAAGCAAGAATCGGGATGTTCTCTGTGGATGTTTGCATTTGACAGGTCACAGGGATGATATCGAGGGATATTATTTTCCATCCATACAATTACTGGCACTTGCAACAAGCAATATCAAGAAAGCATTACAAATGTTTGCACAAACCTGGCGATATCCATGCTATAATTAGACCGTCTATCGCTTACATTCCCTTGCAGGTGAGCTTCATCTCCATATCCAGGAGAATCTGCTGTACCAATCCAGCGTTTCAGATATGTTCTCTTCAGCATGTTTTTCAACCTTCCATTGCTGTCTGGAACAATCCTTTTTTCCCCAATATCAGCCAAAAGTTTTCCTTGTTTCATCTCATTATTGATTTTCCTGCATAAATGTGCCAAATGCTGGTCATAAAAATTATAAATATTATGAATTTAAGTAATTTTAATTAAATCCCAGTAGAACAAAATTTGCTTCTGAGCAAATGCATAAAAAGCTCAAGTCAAAAAAGAGCTTCGCATAATAAAAGCGGAAAGTTCTCTGCCCATAGCATCTCTATAGATAAAAGAGAAAGGAAAATTAAAAACATCAGAGCCATACAGAAAAGTCTTGATGAAACACATGCCATGTGTGGGTCATGGGTCTACAAGCCATGTGGCCCTTCTACATCATTGCCGTGTCATCTCCTTGTCATATTTGAGTTCAACCATGCCAGCCTCATGAAGTGACATGTGACCCACTCAAATAACTCCCATCTTGGGCCGAGCCATGCTGGTTGTAAGGATACTACTATACACGGTGCTTTAAACCTTGGACCCAGGTGCTTAAGGACACTCTAGAGGCACTCTAAGTATGCTGCAATGAGGTGCTCTGTTCCCCCTCAATTTAGTCTGAATACATACCTCTTCATTCATTGTAACAATAATATTATTGGTATTCTTGGGGCGTGACCGAATGGTTCTCCACCCAAGTGTGCCTCTTTCATGCCTCAAAAGCCTCTTCTCTCCATTGGCAACTTGATACTCTCACACAAAAGTCGAGAGCAGGGTCTAGGAAACCACTCAGGTATTGTGCTGCAATCATAGAGTGTCCAAACCATGTGACTTATACGCGAGACCTCTATGACTTGGTGGGTAGAGTTGAGGGTCTGTCAACGTGTTTGTCCCAGTCTCCCTTTAAAGACCTACACCTTGGCTGACCTTAGAAAACAATATTCTAAATAATGGAATCAGAAGCGGTGTAATAGTATCAAGAGCATCGAGTGATATGTATCAGGAATCAAATGATGGCCATGACTTATTTAAAATATCAGCAAACCCTCTAAAATTCCATGATATGCATGTTTGGATCATTTTAATCAAAATTTGTTGTTTTTAATCAATATTGTGACATCTAAAAATATATTTTGCTTAAGGTGTGGAAGTGATTTTAAAATGTTTTTTAATTAATACTATAAAGATCTTAATAAGCATTCTACACCTCATTCTAGTCGTAACTTAAATAGTTTTTATATAGACAAACTATCTAAAAAGAAAAGAAAGGAACACACTCATGGATCAACTCAACCAATAACAAAACCAGCATAAAATATCTATGCTCTCAAACAAAATTAATAATAATAAATAATAAATAAATAACTCTTACTCTTGTAAAAGTTGATATTCCCGCTTCAATTGTGCTAACTCCATAAGAGCTTTTACCTTTTCATTTGTCACCTAAGACAGCAAAACAATTTATCAGTTTACAGATCGAACCAATTAACAAAGTACTTGGCAGCCATTTGTATTCAGTAACAAATAGCATCATCCAAGACAAAACAGGAAGAACCAATTTACATTTAAATAAGCATGCAAAGGAAGACCTACACGAACATATATACACGACTAAAGTCCCAAGTTTCTTTTTTGTTTTTTTCAAAGAATTTTTTCCCAAACAATCACCACAGTAGCGGTGGAACCTACATACATGTGGTGCATACCAGGCGCATCAAAAACTAAGCCCTATCTAGAAACTCAATCCACTAACAAAATTTATGAAAAGTACAGTAGAAAAATGACCATGCCTTGAGCACCCAAAAATTAATAAGAAAGCTCTGTCAGTTTTATTGCTGGTCACTCAATTTCTTCAAAAGACCTGTTGCTCTCATGCCAAATGCTCCAAGCATGACAAGGGGTTTACCATCTGCACATCCTTACAAGTTCTTCCAAATACACCCTTCTTGCAAACATCTCAACACCTCCAAAACTGAGCAAGCCATAACCACTAAATCCCAAAGCAAGCCAATAGGATCTCACAAGGGACTACAAAACAAATAAAAGTGGTTCTACCTACTACCCATTCTTCTTGCACATGTAACACTAGGAAGGGAACTTCTTCCTCTCCTGACAAGTTTAGCTATAGAGAGGATTGCCTCTAAATAAACCATAGTATTTATTGACCTTTAAATCAAATTATGTAAAGTAGCATTTCTTGAGAATTCTATATAATCCTTCCTTGATTCCTGGTGACAAAATTTGTAGTCTCATAATTCTGGTGGCCAATGATTAGAAGATGCTTCTTTACAAGTGGAATTTACTTGATAAAAAGGGTTCCCATGAACTACAGCTAAATCTATTTAGACATACCAAAAGTTGTCTTTTTCATTACTGAGCATAGGGTAGTGCAACCATATAATTTAAAGTCTCCTTACTCATATCTCTTCCAAAGAAAAAATTCCTAATTTAAACCATATTATATTATTTTTACGGACTTCATAGATGATTTGATTGGTTAGATTTCCCCTGTTTTCGGGTTTGGTTTTCCTTGTATTCTTTAGCATCTTCTTGATGCTTTGGCAATAAATTTTATTTATCAAAAAAAAAAAAAACATCTATTCAACATTCACCAGCCTTAACATGCACAATATATTAAGCAATGGAAGAAAACATCCTACTACCAAAACACCAAACCTAAAGTAGAGCAAAAGAGCATTTCAAAAATTACCCGAAGTAAGTTTCTCTGAAGCTCCTCCACTTTTTTCTGAAGAGCTGCACTTACATTTCTCTCCAGTAAATGCCTTTCTTCCTGTTGTGATAGAAGCAATAAAGCTGCAACCTGAAGAATGTTGAATGGATGAGTACTAAAATCAACAATTTAACACAGCAATAGCAGACAAAATACACTCAACACAAAGAAAATAGAGATAAAAAGAAATGACATGAGAATATCGGCAAAAACCTTTTCTTGTAATGCCTGCGCAAGGGCTTTAGAGGCATCACCACTAGCAATAGCCATGGAGTTTGGCAATCTAGGGACATTCCACTGCAACAGAAAAATAAATCAGATCAATATCAAAAATGAAAACCAGACAATCTAAAGGAAAATGGAGAATTGGCTGTAGTCCAGCTTAAACTCAGTATTCTGTCAATTGTTGGAGAGATCAGATCTCAGAGTAAAAAATGGATGGTAGTGGGCCAAAATGCAAGCTATCACTTCTTTTTCCCCCCATTAAATTCTCTAAGGCAAAGCAAATACCAAAGATGAGCTATGTGGAGATACCATAAAATTAATACAAATATCTGGTAAAAAGATGCTGTGTAGAGAAATCATTATTTTCAATGTCAAAAATGCATCAAACCATGGCACGTAATGGACAAGGATCTTAATTATTGGGATAATTCAACATAGCTCAAGAAACTAAAAGTCAAAAACACTATTATTCCTAGCATTAAAAACAGAAAACAAAAAGGTGATATTAAATGAGATATGACAGAGTCTCTTATAACCTATGAAGCACGGATACTTCAAAAAGGGTGACGTATCCGTATCGGATACCAATACTCCTCGGATACTCGCGGATACGTATCGGATGCTTCTTAAAAGTATCGGATACTTCTTAATTAATTTTTTATTAATTTTGAAGTATCAGATACTCGAAGTTACATATTACTTATAATATTTTGTTTAGTTCTTTGATAAAAGGAATATAGTGAGAGTTAAAGTAATAGAATTTGTCAAATTGATGTATCCTTGTTGTCTCTCTCACTTCTCTCTCGTTTTCTCACTCTCTCGCGTTTCTTCTCTCTGCTCTCATTCTTTTTTTGATATTGGCATGTAAGGATGATGTTTAATTTGCATTTGCTTTTGCTTTTAGTTTTGGATGTTTTATGAATGTTTGAAATTATAAATTATAAATTTTTTTAAAATTATAAATTTTTTTTACGAATGTATCCCCGCTGTATCCGTATCATACTTTTTCAAGTTTTGACATATCGCCATATCCACATCCCCATATCACCATATCCGTATCCGTGCTTCCTAAGCTATCATTGATGACTTAAAAAAGTATATTCGCTGAAATTTTTATTTAAGAATGGTTTTTTGGCTTTAGCTAAGGTCTTGTGATATTCACTGATGAAGGGGAACAAGTTGAAGCTATTGACCTTGAAGACTCTTAGTTTTATAGGAATCTTTCTTCTTTATCAAGTTGTCTTTTGCTTTAGGTTTTATTTTTATGCATACTGCATTACTAAAAATTGTTAAAATAATATTTTTTACGAACGTATCCCTGCTGTACCCGTATCCTAGTTTTTCAAATTTTGTCGTATCGCCGTATCCGTATCGTATCGTATCCGTATCCCGTATCTGTATCCGTGCTTCCTAGCTTATAACAAGACTTCGATTTCATTCTAATCAGAATGCCCTAGTACACCTTCGATTTCATTCTAACCAATGTTAATGGGCAAAGAAAACAAACTAACTGAGCATCACCAAACTGATATTGGAGCTAACACAATTTCAATCAGATTAATCATCCTAGTTTATTATAAAAACTGTAGAATGCTTCTAAATTTTAGCCAAGAATAGATGTATTCCTTCTGAAAAGCTTCATATTTGACGCTTAGTTAAATCAAATAACTCATTATCTTTTTTTTACTACCATATCCCATGTTAGTTTACAATGAGAACACCAAAAAAGATAAAAATGAAGGTAAAGATGATACTACTCACTAGAGAGAGACACACACATAAGCACATGGGTGCAAGTACAGAAAGCAAGTGTACAGCATAATACATAAGTGAACAAACCTTATTGAACAAGTTGGGATCAGCAATTGTGTTTACATGTAGATCTCGACAATCATTTTCATCTAGCATTACATCTCTTAGAGGAGATTTCCAACTTTGTTCTCTGCTTGCATCGAGTTGCCTTATCTTTTCTTCTACCACTTCAATAATTGACTTAAGATCAGAATATCCCTCATCAAGTAAATTCATGATGTAAGCCTTGTGCTCAGAATGGTAATGATGTAACCCTGATATCCCCCTCTTAATCATTTCTTCAGAAAAACTCTGCATTCAGGTTAATACAGTCAAGACAGAGCAAAGGAGGGTTTGGTGTGCATGTCATTCCTGAAGCAAACAAAGTTCTTACTTTCTTCTTTTCCAAATCACAAACTCGCTTCTTTAAATGATTTTCAATTTCCAATCCCTATACACCAAAAATAAAGAAACCAACCATTGTTATTGGATAAGCAATAGAAAATTACTACATCAATAAATGATACAGACCAGAAACTACATCTCCATACCACGGATAACTTGTTTTGAAGATTATCCACAGATTTTCTCAATTTCTCCACTTGTTCTTCTAGACCATTCTGTCTGAATGAAAAGTTATTCGAGTTGCAAACAAGAATGCAGAAAGAAAATTCTAAAAAACTGAATGGTGCTAAGTTATTCGAGTTACAATTCAATTTGTTAAATATTGCACTGAATGGTGCTAAGTTTGTTTAACTTTCATCTGTATGCTTTTTTGAATCATCTAGATCTCTAAGGAAAAAAAAAAGGAAATGTTTTAGTAAACATGAACGAAAACCCAGGAGCAAAACCATTTAGTTCTCCTCAGCTCCAAGTAGACATTATTCAAACCATCTTCCCAAGGCGAACATTATTGTTTGACCTGTGCATCAATGAAATATTGTACTAGACAAAGCAAGTTCATAAATACAAAAGAACTACATTAAATGAGTATCACTTATTTAACAGGCAAGCAAACAACAGACACTAATATTTTAATTATATTCCTATTTTGCAAAATTCTCAAGAAGAGAACATCACCATGCAGTTGCAAACTTCATAACTTGCGTAAAAGAAGGAAAGTTCAAGTTTTTGTTCATCACATGGCATGATGTAGATCACTGGTCAAGAGGTGTGAAATCCAATTATTTCCAGATTTCAAAATCGGTGCAGTAGGGATTTGATGTAACCCGGATCTTAAAAGTAATTATTTGAACACATGAAGGTCAAATAAACATGCCAACTCTTACTCCCCCCATTAATGATGAGAGGTGAAATAGAAGGAGAAGAACGAAGACATAAGATGACAAGCTATTGTGTCTTCCAAGACTCACATTCCAAGAGAATAAGAGAGACATAGGAGACAAAAAGGGGGGGTGAGAGACAGGAGAGAACAAAGTTCTAAATATTTCAATGTTTATACATTCCCCAAGACCTAATTCATTTTCTGGTAATTTAACAATATTTTTCGTTTCGTATATGATTCAATACTAAAATTTTCCTCTTTTTTTGTTTTTCTTTTTTATCAGCACTATGGCCTAAAATATTTCTTAGTAACTTCCTTTTCCATAGTGGATATGTCACAATGAATGCAGCACTTGAATAGGAACTGTTATGTCAACCTTATGTCATGCAAAACAACACTTTCTCATACGTCTGTAACAACTTGTAACCATAGAGCTCTTATGCACAGAAGAGAGTACTAAAAATTACCAAGACAGTGGAGTCTGGAATTTCAGTAGAGCACAGTGGGTACATTCATAAAATGTTATTTATTATGGATCTAATATCAACAAGTCAATGCATCAGCACCACTGTACCAAGATTCAAGTGATGCTGGAATAAGCAGCTATCAACGAGGACTCATAATGAAACATAACCAAACATACAGGTTATCAGAACTTACAATGTATTTAGAGGTAGAAGTTTCCCCTTGATCATTGAAATCCCACATTTCTGGCGAATCATGCAGAAGGCACTCACACTTATCTTCCCAACTCCTATCCTCACAAAAGCCATTTATGGAATATTGTCTGATCTCATAAAACTTATTAATAACCTGTCAAAACAAAGATTATGCCCATCAGAACTAATCGAAGATGAAAAAGAGAAAAATAAATAAATATAACTACACATCAAAAAGCTTTATAGGTTCCAGAATTTTTTTCTCCAAAACACCAGATGAGGATGTACAATAACCATAACTGAGGCTACAAATGAATTGAGCTGTTCATGAACAGCTTGGAGATCAGCTTGCCTAAGGCTTGTTGAAGTTCATTCATGAAGGTAAGCAAACTGAGCTCCAACCTGACTCTTGAGCTCCATTATAAAATGAGATGAGCACGAAGACTGATTTTGACTGAATTAGCTCAGCAAATTTATCTATTCATTAAACAATCATAATATTAGAATGCATGCCCTCATGATTAACAAATCATGAAGCTATATTAATATTATGAATACCTTCAAAAACTGACATTACATATTAATATATCGTCTCCCTTCACTTTGAATGTATAGAACTAGAAGCCTGTAAAACGGAAGCGGCATACTCATAGAGGAAGAAGATGGAGAAACAAATAGAGCAAAAAGGACTGACAGGGTTGTAGTTTTCCCAAAGGTTCATTGGCATTACTGCTCTCTTTCATAACGTTCTCCAGTGCCCTTCATCTCTTCCTTGACCATTTAAAAAAAAAAAATTAAAACTGCGTCCCCTTCACTCATATAATGTGCGAATCTCTTCACATAATTTATTTTTGGTAGAGCTGCAAACAAACCAAACTTCGATTAAAGCTCATTAGAACTCAGGTCATTGGTTAAATGAACGAGCTCGAGCCAATTTTTAGACTCATTTAACAATTGAGACAAGCCCTAACAAACCCTAGCTCATCTTGCCTTCCCAAGACCGCTTTGGCAGGAGCCTTGTGCATTGGATGCACATTTTTTTAAAGTGATGTTGGTCCTCTTATAAGAAGGGAGCTTTAACCCTTTGCCATATTCACCAACTGATTTCATCATCTCTAAAAACAAAGGACTCTAAGTCCGATTAAAAGCTAAAGCATGCCCAGAATAATCTACAAATACTTTAAATTATCATTCCAACTTCTTTATAATTCAATAACCTTTCAAAATTTTCCTTTCCTATATGACTAGAGTAACAAATGCATCTATATAATCCCTTCACATTCTCTTGAGAAGTTAGAAAGTTCTTGTCCAGTTTCGAGTAACTGATGCTTCATATGAAAACATTATCATATTCATTCTTCCTTTTCAATGGATCTTATTTTATTTTAGAAAAACTTTCTAACATCTTCCATGGCCCTTAAACAGTCACAAACATTTTTGTGACTTTCGCCATGTTTTATCTGAAATTACATCTCATCACCTTTTCAATACATTCTAGCGTCCCATCATTTCTATGCTTACTTTTCTCTTAGTAATCATTTATGATGGAAAACCAAGCAACCAAAACAGTAACTACTCAGCAGAGTTTACTGGGGAAATTTACAAAAATAATAATAATAAAAAAACAAAACTAAAAACTCTTAAAACTCTAAATAATATACTTCAAGATAACTCCCACTGCAAGTTGGTAACATAAGGTGAATATGGTTCTTGATTTTGGGTTTTGTACAGAACGATCAAATTTTTTGTTTGTTGAAAAAATGGAATTACAAAAAGGAAGAAAAGAAAAGGGTAGTATATCAACTCTCAATATTTCCTATATGTTCCTTGCTCTTGCAATTGTCAGGAGGGCTATGCAGGTTTTTGAATTACACAAGCAGTTTCCAGATTGTAAATTGTGTGATTCTGTTTTGATTTGCAGGACTCATGATGTTATAAGATTCGAACTATTAAACCGCATCAAAGAGGGATTGGATCATAAGATTCAAATCATGAATACAAAATTTTAACAATAATGATCCTTATGAATGGAGAGAAGAAGGTGAGTAGAGACAGCTACCTTTTTGAAAGTCTCATTCTGCTTGTTCTGCTCCTCTAGATCAATCTGCAGTGCAGCTGTGAGTTTCTTTTCTTCAAAAAAATTAGTGTCAAGCTCTTCTACCCTGCATCAGCGGCACCAACCCAATGTATGTTCATCAACAATTAGCAGGATAATCTATTGCACCTAGTGCACAATAATAAAGATTAAAGCATGATTCCTAGTTCAAAGTTCACTGGAAAATCACAACAGCATGAAAATTAAGGTTGCATGAACCCCGTGAAAATGGCAGCAGTAAGCATATGAACAAGGGGAATGTTCCAGCACCAAAACCTACTGCAACAAGCACCCTAAAAGGATGGTGTGGAAAAACAATTCAGAATTTTTTTATAAAAATAACATTTCAAGGCTTCAAAAAAACTATCAAAATGTGACAAAGTAATCAGAGCCTATTTTAGGAGATAAATGCCAACATATATAAATTTCATAAAGCCATCATACATAAATGATGCCGAAAACGCCACCAAGATGAAACAGCCTAATTTTGAAGAAATGATTCTAAACAATCCTATATAGCAACAGCACCCGAAAACATCTTTCGCTAAAAACCAATAACATGATCCAGTACAGTAGTAGGATATAAAGCATCCTCATGCAGCTCAACTTGTCAAGTTCTCTACCCCTTTGAAGGCACAAATATTACTGGCTGCCAAAGAAACCAAATTTCCAAATGAAGAAACCAAATGTTTCTTCATGTTATGGAGTAAAAGAAGCCATTTATAGTTTTCCCATCATATATACAATCACCCAAAAATAAAAACAAAATTGACTGGTGGAAGGTCATGAAAAAGGAAGACGGTAGAAAAACTAAGTCTAAAAGTTTGAGTACAAAACAATGATAAAACTGTACGCATTTAAGGTCAATTGGAAGCATTTCGCGCTATTTAAACCTCATTTGACAGCATATGATTGGATGAAAAACTCAATAACAAGAAAAACTTGGGTGTTAATACTTAATTCTCAATAAAAGTTTTCCCCAAAACCAAACATCAGCCCCAAGATGCATTCACTGAAAAAAGACATTTCCAAAATTTCCTCCAGATTCTTCACTCGTTTTTATCACATTTCCAGGATCCATATAAGCATCCCTCTGTGCATGGTCTTCAACAAGGAATTTTTATTCAGACTGTTTCAACATAAAAAATAAATAAATGAACACCAATTATTGAGAAAATACCTCTTCTGGAGATTATTCAATTTCTGTGACATGAGTTCCTCCTTCTCCTTAGATTTCTCAGCCTGTTACCAGCCATACAACATCTTCAAAACAGTCCAAGTTTCGAGTGCAAATAAGCCAAAAATAAATTCAACAAACAAAAGAAACATTAAGTGCATGTTTGATTGACAGGATTAGAGCATGGGATTGGGATTATTAATCCGTGGGCCCAATAATCCTGTGTTTGTTTTGAAATTTTGTTTCAGTATTATTAATCCAATGAATAATTAACCCAACAAATTTGTAGGATTATTAGTAATGGGTTAAGGGTGAGATTATATATCCTGAGCTGGAAAATAAAATAAAAAGACTCTTTTACCCTTGACTAAAAATTAAAACACTTATTATTTTTGTTAGAATACTTATTTTGTTATTTTGTTCTTTTGTTAATATTTACTTAAGTAGAGGGTACGATGGTCATATTGTTATGTTAGGGTTCGTATATATATTTGACTGATGTAAAGTTGAGAAACTATGATTATTCGATATATATAAAATTTCAATTTCTCTTTCTTCTTATTCTTCTTCTTCTTCCTCCTCCTAAATCTCAACCCTAAATTACTTCATTTTACATTCTAACTTGGTATCAGAGCAATCTATTCTTCATCAAAAAGGTTTCTACAGACTCTGGAGAGCGATTTGAGGTGACCGAGACCTGCTGATATTATCAACCGTACAATGACGTCAGCATGACGTAAGCACTGTACGGACGGGTCCTTCACCCCTAGACTCGAAATTGCTTCCTGAAATTTATGGTGATTTTTGTGGAATTTTTTTATCATCCCTGATGTGAGTGTTTGATTTTTGAAAGAATTTTATATTTTTTGGGAATGTTTTTCAAATCTGCTCTTGGGACTGCTTTTTGCTGTTTTTTTCTTGTTGGAATCACTACCCTAGGAGCCGAAAATCCCATCCCTAGGGGTCCTTGATCTTAATTTGTGATTTTGCTATTGTTGGGTTGATGTGTTGTTTGATTATTGCCTATTTCTGGTCCAGCAGCACTGTTTTCTTCAATTCTACCTATTGAAGGTTCATATATAAGGGCTAAAATCCTTCTAGTAAGGGATATTTGTCCTCTATTTCTTGATTTCTGCTATTGAGTTTGTGTGTTGGTCTAATTTGGGTCCCAATTTGGTTGGCAGACCTGTGTTCTCCTTACTCTTGCCTATTTTTGCTGTGGTTTTTTATTTTTTGAGCTACTTCTATGTCTATATTAATGATTGTTGGTGATGGTTGTTATGGATATTGGTTGTTTGCAAGTATTTTGTCCTTTTCATGCTCATGTTGAGAATTTTGTGTGATTGATCATTATGGTTGAGATTAAGGCTAAGGCTATAATTATAGGTAAGGATGATGAAATGCCTAAATCTATCACTACCAAGAAATTAAATGGTGCCAATTATTTGGATTGGGCCCACGCCGTCAAAATTTTCTTGCGTGGTACGAAGAAGTCCCGTTTCATTAGCGAACTCCCTCCTCCTGCTGATGATAAAGCTTATGATGATTGGTGTAGTGAGGATTCCTGTGTTATGGGCTAGATTTGGCATAATCTGGGACCACATGTTGCTACTACCATGGAATTTTGTGATGCCTCTAAGGACATTTGGGACTCCCTTGCTAAGTCTTTTTCAAATCAAAGTAATGTCTCTTGGGTCTATGAGTTGTATGAATAGATTTTTGCTATGCGCCAATCTGGCCGGTCTCTCCCTGATTATTATAGTAGTTTCAAGACTTTGTGGGATCAGTTACTGCAGCATCGACCTTTCACTACTGATGTGAACAAGCAGAAGCAACATTAGGAAAAGTTTATGATGGCTTCTTTACTTTCTGGCTTAGATCCTGAGTTGCGAGGGTTCAAGGATCAGATTCTTGCCAGTGAGCCTCTACCTTCAATTGCCAATGCCTATTCTCGGCTGTTACGCTTTTCATTGGGACAAGCACAATCCACTTCTAGGTCCTCTACTTTATCATCTTCTGCATTGATTTCTAGTAGTGGTGATCATGGCTACTCGCATGGGTTTTCATGGTTCATTTGGTTCTCGGGGCTCTTATTCTGGTTCACGGGGCTCTTGTGGAGGTGGTTCTCGTGGTGGTGGCTCACGTGGTGGTTTCCATGGTGGCGGTAGTAGTGGACCTGGTTCTCGTACACATGGTGATCGCAAGTGTGCTCATTGTGGTTCCCAAGGTCATACTGAACCTTGGTGTTGGCAGAAGTATGGCAAACCTGATCATGTCCATCAGGTTATGGATGTCTCATCCTCACAGTCTTCCTTGTTATCCACTAGCTTGGATGTTTCTTCGGTTAATTCTCATGAGACACTCACTACTCAGATTAGTGAGCTTACTGCTCTTGTCCAGTCTCTC
This sequence comes from Camellia sinensis, assembly GCF_055761805.1. NCBI lineage: Eukaryota > Viridiplantae > Streptophyta > Magnoliopsida > Ericales > Theaceae > Camellia > Camellia sinensis. Next base: position 36,612,136 of record NC_138962.1, read on the forward strand.
CGGCCTAGTCTACCTTCATCCTCTACTACTACCATGGCTAGTTCAGGTAATATTGCATGTGTGACTAAGTCCTCTCAGCCTTGGCTCCTAAACTCTGGTGCTAGTTCCCATGTCTCTAGTAATTCCTCTCTTTTTGATACTCTTAGACTTGTTGATCATACCATCACACTTGCTAATGGATCTTCTCAGTCTGTCTGTGGTCAAGGTCCACTCCATCCATTTCCTTACCTTTTAGTCTTTATGTCCCTAAATTTCATTTAATTTGCTTTCTGTTAGCCAATTGACTCAAGCTTTCCATTGTTTGATAACCTTTTCTCCTACTTCATGTGTTTTGCAAGACCTCCAAACCAAGAGAATGATTTGTTCGGGACATGAGAAGGATGGCTTCCACTTTTTGGACACTGAGACCTCTCCTCATCTTCCATCTGATGTGTTGAGTGCTAGTATATCTCCTCTTCAGTGACATTTTTGCTTGGGTCATCCCTCCTTAACCAAGCTCAAGTTAGTTGTTCCGCGCTTGAGTCATGTTTCTCAGATTGAGTGTGAAGCTTGTCAATTTGGGAAGCATCACCGTAATTCTTTTCCTAGTCGTAGTATTAGTCGTGTGTCTGAGTCGTTTGCTCTTGTCTATACAGATATTTGGGGTCCTTCAAGAACTCCCACTGTTAATAGGTTCTTTTATTTTGTTATTTTTGTAGATGATTACTCTCGGATGACTTGGTTGTTTTTAATGAAACAAAGATCTGATTTGCCTTCCATCATCTCTAAGTTTTATAATGAAATTTTTACTCAATTTGGCAAACGTATTAAGATATTTCAGTCTGATAATGCCTTAAAATATGTGCAATCTATTGTAACTACCTTTTGTGATATTCATGGTATTATCCATCAAACTACTTGTTCTCATACATTCCCTCAAAATAGTGTTGCAGAGCGGAAACACCGCCATTTGTTAGATGTTGCTCGCATCCTGATGTTTAATATGCATGTCTCCAAACAGATTTGGGGCGATGTAGTTCTCACCGCTTGTTTGCTTATCAATCGCATTTTGTCCTCTAGTGTTGTACACAGATCTCCCTATTCTTTGTTATATCCCACAACATCTCCTTTTCCCTTGCCTCCTCGCATTTTTGGTTGTGTGGCCTTTGTCCATGTTCTTGACCTTGGTTTGGATAAGTTATCTCCTCGAACACACAAGTGTGCGTTCTTAGGTTATTCTCGTACTCAAAAAGGGTATCGGTGTTATCATCTTCAGTCACGTCGCTACTTTGTCAGTGCTGATGTTACCTTTTTTGAGTCTACTCCTTTTTTTTCTTCCTCTGGGCAACAATTATCTCTTGATCTTCTCTCTTCTCATGAGGGGGAGCCAACCTCTCTCACTCCTACTCTTCTCTCTTATGGTCCTTCCACATCGACTCCTATATCCTCTCCATCTCATCACACTTCTACCCCCCCTTTGCAGGTTTATCAACGGTCTCAAGCTCGTCGCATTGTGTCTTATGGCCCGACCAGTTCATCTTCTTCGTCTGAGGCCCCTGTTCCACCTGCTGATCTGCCATCTGATGACCTCCTATTGCACTCCGCAAAGATACACGAACTTGCACTCAACATCCTATTACTTATTTCGTTTCTTATGATCGCCTCTCTCCTGGTCTTCACTCTTTTGCTTGTAGCTTGACTAGTATTTCCATTCCCCGCACCTATCAACAGGCTATGTCCATCTCTGGTTGGAAGCATGCCATGGATGAAGAAATGCATGCTCTTCATCAGAATCAAACGTCGGAACTTACCTCTCTGCCGTCTGGCAAATTTATTGTGGGTTATCGTTGGATTTATACTGTTAAATATCTTCCTAATGGCACTGTTGATCGGCTTAAGGCTCGCCTGGTAGCTAAAGAATACACCCAGACCTATGGTGTTGATTACTTAGAGACCTTCTCTCATGTGGCTCGTCTTAATTCTGTTCGAATTCTTCTCTCTGTTGCAATTAATCAGTCTTGGCCTTTATATCAACTTGATATCAAGAATGCCTTTCTCTATGGTGATCTCCAAGAGGAGGTCTATATGGATCAGCCCCTGGCTATGTTGTTCCCGGTCAAGAGTATCTTTTTTGTAGATTGCGGAAGGCCTTGTATGGTCTTAAGCAGTCTCCTCGTGCCTAATTTGATCGCTTCAGTGCTGTTATGCTTGCCTATGGATTTCACCGTTCCACCTTTGATCACTCTGTTTTTGTTCGCCACTCGTCTACTAGGAGTATTGTTCTTATTGTCTATGTGGATGACATCATCATTTCAAGGAGTGACTCCAATGGTATTACTGATTTGAAGCAGTATTTGGGACAACAATTTCACACCAAAGACTTGGGCCATCTTCGGTATTTTCTTGGAATTGAAGTTGCCCACTCTTCTCAGGGCTTGTTTCTTTCTCAACGAAAGTATGTTCTTGATCTTCTTACTGAGACTGGCCTCTTAGGCACTCACCCCAGTGATACTCCCATGGATTCTAGTGTTAAGCTTGATGGTGACACTAACAACTTATTTCCCAAAATTGGTCGTTATCGTCGGTTGGTTGGGAAGTTAATATATCTCATTGTCACTCGCCCTGATATTACCTATGTCGTGGGTGTGGTCAGTCAATTTATGCATGCTCCCCGTCAACCCCATTTTGTGGCTGTGTGTCGTATCTTGTAATACTTAAAGCGTGCTCCAAGTCGGGGTTTGCTCTATCGCCCATCTTCCTCTTTGTCTGTTACTGACTTCAGTGATGTTGATTGGGCTGGTAATAAGATTGACCGCTGTTCTACCTCGGGCTATTGTACTTTTGTTGGTGGTAATCTTATTACTTGACGTAGCAAGAAACAGACTGTTGTTGCTCGTTCTAGTGTCGAGGCTGAGTATCATGCCATGGCTCATACTGCTTCTGAGATGCTCTGTGTTCAATCTCTTCTCCAAGATTTTGGCTTTTCTGTTACCACTCCTATGACCATGTCTTGTGACAATCAGGCTGCCATCTTCAGTGCCAATAATCCTATGTTTCATGAACGCACCAAACATATCGAAGTTGATTGCCATTTTATTCGTGATCTCTTACTCTGCAAACAACTTGTGACTTCTTATGTTCATTATGAGGATCAATTGGGTGATATTCTAACCAAGCCTTTGACTCGGCCTTCGCTTCATCGTTTATCCGTCAAGCTGGGCATGTTCGATCTCTATGCTCCAGCTTGAGGGAGAGTGTTAGAATACTTATTTTGTTATTTTGTTCTTTTATTAATATTTACTTAAGTTGAGAGTACGATAGTCATATTGCTATGTTAGGGTTTGTATATATATTTGACTAATGTAAAGTTGAGGAACTATGATTATTCAATATATATAAAATTTCTCTTTCTTCTTATTCTTCTTCTTCTTCTTCCTCCTAAATCCCAGCCCTAAATTCCTTCATTTTACCTTCTAACTATTTTAATATAATTTTTTATTTTAGAAGGCTAAAAATATTTTTTTAAAATCTAAAAATATTTTTTGATATTTATTTTATCAAATTAGTTTATATTTTTTTATAAAAAATTAAATTAAATAACAAACCAAACATGGCCTTCGTATATTGTTTTTATTTATTTATTTATAATTTTTTTCAAAACCATGTTTATGAAGAAATTTTGATAAAATAAGATTGTGAAGAAACATTGCTGAAAGGTAAGATAGGAAAAAAAGATAAATATAGTTGTAATCCTACATTCATATATTTTCTTATCTAATGCAAATCAAACATTGGGCAAGACGATAATTTATCCTACTAATCCAATTGGATAGTGAATATTACACTAATTTGATAGAATTATTAATACCTTCACTATTAATCTTGTGAATCAAACATGGCCTAAAGACACTAATTTTCCTTATTGCATTAGTTACTCTGCACTCCAATTAAAGGCCATATCCACCATTGGTCACATCAATATCGGGGACTAGGTGCAAATGCAACCTCTGGCCTCATTGATAGGGCCCCAGCCTCAAACTCAAACCTTCATTTTCATGCATAACACCCTCACGCAACAGAAATAACAAAGAGGGCAATTTCATTGATAATAGGACTCGTAAACTCAGAGCAGCAAAAGAACACAGTAGTCTGTCAAAGCCAATGAAGTCAAACCAAATGCTTGCAATCACTGATCTAAATTCTACAAAGCATGGACAAGGAGGGAGTGCTAATGTTACCTAGCATAACCTAGCCTCTCGGGTTGTGAGAGGATTCTCATTCTTCCTTGTTTGGTGAGCTAGACTCTAGGATTGTTAGAGACTTAGAATTTTACTTCTTTAGTGATCTCGGCTTCTTTGGATCTTGCCTTATGGCATGTTTGTGCCCTTTCAGAGCGTGTTTTGAGCCTTGTTGTATATCTATTCTTTTTTTGTAATAAAATCTCACTTATTAAAAAACAATAATAATATTCAACACCAATTATAAGAACGTAACCTTACAATTTTCTTGATTAAAGAAAAATACCTAAATTACAGTATTTCCAAATGTAGACAGCAAGGCATATGCTGGAAACTGATGCCCTCTAACACAGGATACAAAGGTAGAGAAGTATTTGAATGTTCTACGGTGTCAGCTGCTAAACTTGGGGCTTCCAGTGCTTCAAAACCTAGCTGGGATGAACTACAGCATAGAGCCTAACATGTTCTTTTTCCCGCCACTCAAACATCTCCTCACCTACCAACTCTCTCAACAAAGAGCAAGAGAGAACATTTTTCAATGATACCATCTAATGGGGACTGAACTGAGGTAATTCATATCTGAATTACCCTCTACTATCCCTCAAAACCACAAGAATAAATAAATAAATAATAAAAAGACTAAACCATTCATCATAAATGTATTACTTGACAGATCCATAGGCAGCTAGCAAAACCCAAAAAATGATCAGCACCTATGAAGCACGGACACGGACACGGGACACGGGACACGGTAATTTTAAAAAAATGGAGACACGGACACAGCTGGGGACACGGCAAATTTTTTTTATTATAAATATTTTATTTTAATACAAGTTAATTATTTTATTTTATTATAATATTTTTAAATAAATATGTTTTTATTATTTTTTTTTATTTTTTTTTTTTATCTACTTTTTTTTTTTTTTTTTGATTAATTTGTATAAGCATATATTATATCTTATATATATTATATAAGATATAAGATATGTCATTTTATTAATATTAAATAAATACATATATATATATATATATTATACCTAATATGTCTTTTTTTATATTAATATATCTAATATATATATTAGACATATTATACCTAATATATCTATATAATATACATATATTTATTAATATTATACATATGAATCAGATCAGAGCAGAGAGAGAGAGAGAGACTCCAGAGCAAAGATCGACGCGATCGACGCAAGAGCAAGAGAGAGAGAAAGATGCGAGACGCGAGAGCAGAGAGAGAGCGATCGACGCAAGGCGCGAGAGCAGAGAGAGCGAGAGAGAGGGAAGGCGAGAGAAGAGAGAGATTTACGGTGGTCGACTGGATAGAGGTCGAGGTAATGGATGGAGGTCAATAGGCGAGAGAGAGAGATTTATGGTGGTCAACTGGATGGAGATCGACGTCCAGGTTTGTCTCTTGACCTTACTCTTCTCTTTTGCTCTGAGTCCATATTTGGACACGCATGTCCAGATTTGGTGGACACGCGTGTCCCCGTCGTGTCCCCGCCATGTCTCCGCCGTGTCCCCTGAAAAAAAAAAAAATTAATTAAAGGGACACGCCACCCGGCATGTCCTGTACGTGTCCCCGGCGTGTCCCTGTGTCAGACACCGTCACGGCATGAAATCTGGCATGTCCAGCACCAATGAATTTTTTCAAACCTTAACCATTAGCATTGCTTACATTAGACACATACCCTAGGGTGGGGACATAATTTCAACATTGGAGGCACCAAAAGGAAAGTATGGAGTTGCTCCCACTGAATGGACAGTGAGTGGGCCAGGTCGGTTTAAACCTTTTAAATATTATTTAACATAAGTCAATTGGACCAATAAAAAATTAAGAATGATGATGATGACTTATGAAGCACGGACACGGACACGAACACGGATACGGATACGGATACAAACACGGGACATGGCAATTTTTAAAAAATAGGGACACGGACACGGACATGGACACGGCTGAGGACACAGCAAAAAAAAATTTATATATATATTTTTATTTTAATACAAGGCAATTATTTTATTTAATTATTATATTTTTAAATAAATGTGTTTCTATTAACTTTTTTATTTTATTTTATCTACTTTTTTTTTTGATTAATATGTATAAGTATATATTATATCTTATATATATATATATATATATTATATAAGAAATAAGATGTCTTTTTTATTAATATTAAATAAATACATACATATATATATATATATATATTACACATATTAATCAGCGAGAGCAAGAGAGAGAGAGCGAGAGATGCGAGCCAGAGAGAGAGAGTGTAACGACCCAGAACCGTATACCATGATTACCAGTAATTAATTATGTGTTAGTGTGATTTAATTGAAGATTATCTGTTGAACTTGGAAGAATATCGGTTGAGATGAGAACTTCGGGACTGAAATTGATGACCGTAATGGGTTCAGAGCACGAAATTGAGCACGCCTATGTGATACCGGGAATTTTTAGAACTATTTGGGAAAATAAAATGAAGACTGAATTTCGTCTGATTCGTTAGGCCATGTTTGGCTCATAGTTTGGCACAATTATTTATTAATGGTATATAGATAAGTATAAGGGCCTTTGTTGACCATGTTTTGACTCAAAAATAAGAAAGAAAATATCTAAGAGAGAGAGAGAGAGAGAATTCGTGGAAGGGAGAAACCAAGGGGAAGAAGATAGAAGCAAAGGGGGAAAAGCAAGTTAACTTCTCTAATTCATCATCTAAGGTAAGATTTTCATGAAATAGATTGTTGCTTCTTGGCCTCTAGCATGTTGATCTCAAGATTATGGCATTATAGTATGAAGTTCATGGTCAAAATCATGGTTTCCTTGCATGTTTGTCAAATTTGAGGGAGAACCTCCATGGATGTAAGAAATGAAGCTTGTATGTACATGTTCATGGTTTCCTATTTTAATTCAAAGTTTGATCTTGTAAAGGATTTATGTGGGTTGTTTTGAGAGATTTGATGTTTAATTCTAGTTGTTGGTCAAGTGTTTTGGGATTTGGGTTTCATCATTTTGAAGTGGTTTTGCAAAAAGGAGAGATGAAGCTTAGAAGAAGAACCAGAAATTCGGGTTTTTGCTCTGTACGCTCGAGCGGAGGGAAGCCCGCTCGAGCGGTGAAAACAGCCTCCCAGCAGTTTTGGGACTTTTTACAGTACGCTCGAGCGGACCAAGTGGCGCTCGAGCGGGAAGGCCTTTTTCAAGAAAATTTCGGGGAAGTTGCAGACTTGATTTTAACATGTTAATTGCATCATTTATCATCTTATGAACATGAAATGAGTATGAATCAAAGTAAAGAAAGATTAGAATGAACATGAAATGAAGTAAAGGAAAGAATGAAGTGCATGAATTACAGGATTTAATGATAATGTGTATTGAGAAATGTGTTATAATGTTGATATTTGCAGGTCAAGATTTGAAGACCGTGCATTCGGTTTCGGAAACCCTCTGTGAGTAACATTTCTGTAAAGATATGTTATTATGAACTATGTTTTAAATGTATTACGTTATGCTATGCTTTGAAATGAGAATGTTTTCCGTGAACGAATGTCCTGATTTGCGAATCTAGTATGGCATCCATAGATAGTTGGGTCATGGGGGCGGGAACATGCAGGCCCATGCGTCATGAGTCATGGGGAACGGCATGGAAGGACAAGCCCATGACTAGTTACGAGATCTCGTAGACTGTTGACTGATAGACTGTTATGAAAGGTTCTGTGGAGTATGCCATTACGTATGTTCTTATGATGACTGATGACTGATATATGTTTATGATTGATTTATTGTGAACTTATGAAAATGTCGGACTTCGTTCACTAACCTCTTTACTGTTATGTTACTTGCTGAGCTCTAGCTCATTGTTTGTATTTATGTATTATAGGTGAGCATTCTGGAAGTCAAGCCTAGGCGGAGTCCGAGCCGAGCCGCCGTTTTGAAGCCTACCCAGTGTTTTGTGTGCTCCGAGCCGGGGCTAGGCCTGGAAGGCCGTTTTGTGAGCTTTGTCTTGTTGTATCTGTGGCGTGAGCCTATGTTTTGTACATGAATTTTGATTTTATGTGATGTAATGTAGTGGGTAAATTAACATTTTTGGCATGTAATGCATGTTCATATTAATGCACAGCTCTTTGGACTATTAGTGGTTATTGTTTCGCTTCCGCGAGCCCCTTTTATTTATGTTTTGTATAGCAAGGCCTGTGGTAATCTAGGATTACTGGCCGGTCTCGTTGCCAAACTTCTAGGGGCGAGTTTGGGGCGTGACAGAGACAGAGAGAGAGAGAGAGAGAAGCTTATGGTGGTCGAAGTCGACTGGATGGAGGTCGAGGTCGACGGCTTACAATGGTCGAAGTCAACTAGCTTACGGTGGTTGAAGTCGACTGGCTTACAGTGGTCAAAGTCATGGAGGTCAATAGGCAAGTCGATTGGATCGAAGTCCAAATATGTCTCTTGACCTTTACTATTCTCCTTTACTCTTCTCTTTTACTCTGTGTCCAAATTTGGACACGCGTGTCCAAATTTAGTAGACACACATGTCCTCGCCGTGTCTCCGCCATGTTCTCTGTAAAAAAATAACTATATTAAAGGGACTCGCCACCCGGCGTGTCCCATACGTGTCCCCGTGTCAAACACCGCCATGGCATGAAATCTGGCGTGTCCATGCTTCGTAGACGATGACTATCTAAATTTAGAAATGCTACCCACTTCTTATAAGCCCATATAATTATATGAATGTTACTTAATGTGGCCTAAGTGGTCCCTTTTAAAAATTATAGAAACCTACATAAAAAGACCAATTTATAGTTGGCCACCTTCTGCTTTTAGTTACACGCACGGTATTCCCAACTAGGTGAATTCAAACTAACCTCTATTGATGAACACAATCACTCACCAGATGTTAGATATTATTTATTTCCCTCTATCCCCAACTCCTTTGAGTTGAGACTAAAACCCACAGATGTGAGCAATCACCTTCAACATTTCAGCTACTGTTGTTAGTTGATGGATTGTCAGTTGTGTTCTTCTGCTGTTCTAAGTTTACCAGGTGTATACCATCAAAGGCCTTGCTTTCTTTGCTGTTTTTTTTTTTTTTTTTTTTTGGCAATAAACCCCAAACTTCTCCTGTGCACCAAGCAGAACATAGAAACTTTAAGAGGGGAAAAATTAGTAACCTCCATTATTGAATGATCTCGTTCAGCAAATGCAGAAGCAACACAACCTTGGAAAAATTTAACCTGCTTCTCCGCTTCCATATTCTGAAAAGGAAAAAATAAATAAATGGAATCAGATTACAAGGATCAATATTATGATGGCCAACCTACCCTGAAAAATATCCCTATTGGATGCCTTTCTCTGTCCCTACTGAAAACAATGGACCATACCACTGTCAATTTAGACTCTATAAGCCAATCATTAGTTTTCATGCAAAAACAAGACCATCTTATCTTACAAAAATAATGGAACAAAGAAACCCTCCAGAAAGTGGGAAACGTCATTGGCATAGTGTTTCATCACTTCAATCAGTATGCTATCTAAAAGAATAAACCAGCAGGCATTCTTTGCCCAAAAACCTAAGACTAGTAGGATAGCTACCATTCCATTAGTGAATAATTCATAAGTTAACTTCCTGCCAACACCTCCAATGTGAACACATGTGCTGGATGTAGAGAGAGAAAGAGAGCGATACCTTTGATACCTCTGCAGCATGTAAATCAGCCAACTGGCCCTGAGACAAAATAGGAAACATGTAAGATTGTTGGCAGTAGGACTATGCAAGTGCTTACAAAAATAAAAAATAACAAAGTGAAAAAAGGTAAGGAGCCTCACTTTGATACGGTAAGCTTCCGAAAGCTCCTCTTGGAGATTTAACTTCTCTCTAGTGCAAGCAGTTAACTTCTTTTTCAAGCTCTCAATCTCCTGCTCCAAGCCAGCTGTCCTAATGGGGGGGATAGATTCACAATGCATTCTTATTTCCAATTTGAAAAGATAATGCCAACGCATACCTACCAAAAAAAATATTAATGATAACAACTTCATCTGATGGACTTGAGATAAATAATATACCTCTGAAAATGCATTCGAGTAGCCACAGCAAGGTAACCAGGTCCAGCTTGCTGCATGCACAGCTGTTCAATGTCTTTACGTAACTCATCACGCTCTACAAAACAGTATCAACACATCAAATTAGAATGCAGCAGCTGAGAGGGGCAAGTGAATTAACATTACATCTAGTGAGCAACTTATAAGATTCCTGTGCATTGTATTAAGTTGGTAAACTATATAGTGCAATGCAGCACATCCTGCCACTGTCTCCATCCACTCAATTAAGCACAGGATGAAGAGACAAGTTTGGCTCAAAAGAAAACAAAATGATCAGGTTCCAAAATCAGTTATAGGAAAATATTTGGATTTCAGATATTGGCTGAAGTGCTTAACAGGGATTGCAAAGGGAGTAGAAGCTCTGTTTTTTGCCACAGAAATGTGAAGTATCCATAAACGAAATCAATTTGATGCGACTTAAGGGGAATATGCAATGATGGTTGTAGAACTTTCGAAGATCTCTTTTCCCCTCTCTTTCATATGGATTGCATTTAAATGTAGAAATAGTGATAATGATACTACAAGAGACAAATTGAAAGCAATTGAAAATTGAACAAGCAGACAGGCTATATTAGCTAACCAACAGGTCAGTTGGCCAACCGGAGAGTGCTTTTTCAAGAAAATAAGTGAATAAGGATCTGTACAATACTCCCAGGGGGAGGAATTTTTATAGCAAGTTAAAGAGGAAAATCTCTTCAGAGAAATTTTCTTTTAGCAAAAAGCTAAGACTAGCTCTTTGACTCAAAGTTTAATGGAATCTAATTTTTGAGATGGGCCACCAAGTAGGGAGAGTAAGTAAACCCCAGAACTTCTCAGATGGGCCACCAACATCTTTGTTTAACACATTTCAATCATGTTGGAAGGTCAGTCACTACTACAACATAAGACCACTCAAATTGAGAATATGCTCCATTGTAACAAGGAAACTCTAATAATTGTCAATGTCTGAAACAAATAAGAGAAGTCTGCAATGACCTGAAATAAAATAAATTGCAATACAATAAATGCCCAAAGTGTGTTTCTATAAACATCAACTGATGGTGCCTTTACCGTCCATGCTGCAGTTCAGAAAAAAAATCTAATGTTGACCATATAATTCCTAAGAATTGTTCTATAGACACCATTTTCTAGAGCCTACTCACAATAAGAGTGGGGCCAACATATCAAGAACAATACGGTTTTATTTCTTTTCTACAATTGGTTTTCCTTCTCTTTTTTTATTTATTTGATATTTAATCTCCCACAACCAAACAATAAATCCTGAAGCCCTGGCCACCAGGTCCCCTATTCCATGCCACCAAGGCTGCTCAAACTGTATCCCTCCCATGCTATTCCCTATGGGGAGGAACAGGAGATACCATCTTAGCTCACATACAAGTTTTATAATTACTTTACATTTATCCTAAGAAGCCAATATGGCTTTGCAAAGTCATTTTTGTGCATTACAATTAGCAACTGCTACTTGTTCCTTCTCCATTTCAGTAATTTCTCTTCCTTTTTTTGGTACAAGTAATTTCTCTTCCACCATAGCCTTCTGTAAGTAACTTTTAGACTTACCATAATCTTGCCATATTGTGCTTAAATGATACTTGTAGTTGAAATGCTTGCCCATCCACAATGGGTAGAGTAGTGACTATGTTATTATATTATGCAAATATACACCATAATAAAATAAATTGTATCTGCACGTCACTTATACTGTACATGAAAAAAAAAAAAAAAAAATTGATATAAGTAACTCAATCAATGGCTTTAAATTAGAAGTATAATTTACTTAAACATCAATTAGGTATGAAAAGTGACGTCGTAAGGTTAAGGACAATAATAGTAAAAGATATCAAAAAATGCTAAGATGAATAGTTCTCTAACCATCATGGTTACTCAATAACAAGTTAATGCATGTACACCTATACAAGGAGTTCACAATCTACATATATAAATGTTGTCCCTTTCTTCTTCTTTTTTTTATGTGAGAGGATGAGTATGTATCATGACCATGTAATATTCACGTAAGAATTGTAAATTGTAAGACAGGATCAAAGTCAATTAGGTTAACATAACATTCTTGAAAAGCCACCTTACCAGCATGAGTATAGTAAGTGTTAAATTAAGTTATTATGGATCCAGGGAACAAAAAATGTACATACCATGCTCCACCTGTTGAATGTGAGCAATTAAGGACTCATTATCATTCAACTGATCGTCCATATCTGAAAGAAAATTGTATTCATTAGATACAATCAAGAAAAACCTGACAGATTATTTACCATCCTATCAAATACAGAAAACCAAAAACCCACAGACAATAACAATATATGCAACTGACCTAACTTTTTTATCTAACCTCAAATTCTATTTAGTTATAAGAGAACACAATGCTAATTCTATAGCAAGATTGACTCAAATCAAACCAGCACTTTCAGAAATTTACAAGTTACATACTAGTAGATTATCCAGTCTCTCCCAAGGAATCTGGTGGAGTAAAGTAAGAAATATGTAAGTTTCAATTTTTTGGAGATTTCATGCCCCAATGTTTCAACAGAGAAGCTTCTGCATAAAATGAAATTCATCTATGAAGATTCAACAGTATCCAACATGAGTAAAAGTTATTTCATAATCAAACAGCCCATATCTAATTAATCTTACCAATTATCTTCTATGGGCTAATTTGGTTGCACCACAAATGTGCATTGGGCCATTTTAGAATTGGTTCATTTACATATTAGATAATTCTAGGCACGCCTTGTAAATCTATAAATTTACTTTCTTTGTGAACATTTTAATGTGTTCATTTATTTCAACAAAATAAAATGTAAACCCACTCATATTTTGAATTAACTCAGTTGTATTCAACAATGTCCAATATGAGTAGAAGTTATTTACTAAGCAAACAGCCATATCTAATAAATAATACCAGTTATCTTCTAATGGGCCATTTTAGAATTGGTTCATTCACAAATTACACAATTATTGGCTTGGGCTGTAGAAAAAGAAAACAAAAAGGCCTCAAAAACCTATAATTTACTTTCTTTGTCAACATTTAAATTAAATGTGTTTATTTCTTTCAACAAAAAAAAAAAAAGGTAAAATGGAGAAATTCAAAAAACTATACTGTACCCAATTATAAATTTGAAAACTTTAAATTATTCAATTAAAATTGAAATAATTCAAGTTCCGCGACCAAACATGCCCTAAATAAATTTTCCGTCAAATCAAACAGAACTAAAGACAAATTAACTACAATAAATCAACAAAAGAAACTATCTTAACATTATGATATCAGGGACTTGAATTTTCAAAGAAAGGAACGCAGAGATATCAAATGCTATACATATATGTATGGGTATGGGTATATATGTGGGTATATACGTATAGAAGGAAAGAATTCAGAGACAAAGAGGTTACCTGAAAGGGATTCGAAAAGCTTAGAAGTGAACATCAACGAGAAAGACTAGCAGCTGATAGGAGAGAGGAAGAGAGAGAATTGATTATGGTGTTTGGAGGAAAATCTATGGCGTCTCTCTCTCTCTCTCCCCGCTGCGATTTTCTGCAAGGGACGAATAATAGCTGTAACCAGCGGAGTTTTAAGAGATATTACGCTAACACCATAATATTTTCCATATTTATCCAAAAAAAAAAAAAAAAAAAAAAAAAACCTAATTCATTTGTATCACCGGAAGGAGTGGGAATGGAATAGAATGAATGAATATTTTTTTAAAATGATAAATGATAATTTCTTTTGTAATGTATTTTATTGTTATTTTATTAGTCAATTAAATATGAAAATAAATATTTTAATAGAATGATCATTTCATTCCGTTTCATTTTAGTAAACAAAATGCAACTTAAATTTTTAAAATAAGGTAGCACTCGTCTCCAGTTTAGTTTCGAACTGAACCGTACTTTTGAGCCTTTGTGGGTCCATCATTGAACCCACATTGATAATTCGAACCGATAATTAAATCCGATCAATATAATTTTTTATAAAAACAAAATACTCAATGAATTTTATATATTAAATGATTCGAATTAATGATACAAATTTCATAGCCAATCTATGAGACTCAACAGTATAGTTCAATACGTTTACAGATCCACCCTTTAAAATAACACTGGCATCTCTTGTCAAAATATGGTTGACAAAATTTGTCGAGTCAGTGTTCGTGTGCGGCTTGTATATTAATCTAATCATTTTTTTATATATATCCTTGTATCAAAATTATATATTTGATTTAAAAATATCAAATATATGGGGAAAAAAATTCACTAAGTTTTTATAAACTAATCTTTACTAAATCAAATTGTTCATAAAAATATTTAATTTCAGCTTAATTCTATTTTTGTAATTTTTTAAAAAGAAAGGAAAAATTAGTCTAAAATCTCTCTTTCATTTTTAGTAATAGAAGAGGTTCACAATATTATTTTATAATATGCAAGTCCCTCGCTCCCGCTCTCTCTCTCTCTTTTCTCTTATTTATTCTCGTTTTCAACCTCTGCACATCGTCTCTCTCTAAAACTCTCTCTCTCATTTCTTTCGTATCCAGACCTCCTCTTTATTTCTCGCTCTTCAACCACTCTCATTTCCTTTCTCTTGGTACTGTCGACCACCACTGCCTCCTCAATCTTCTCCTCTGCATTTCTCAACCCTTCTCTCTTTCTCATTTGTCGCAAACCACCGCATCTATCTACATCATTCGTCATAGACACCACCTCTCTCTTTCCTACGTCGTTGTCTCTCTCTCTCTCTCTCTTCACCTTTGTCGCCGTAATGCGGCCGACTGACCACCATCACCGCCATCCCTTTCGTCTTCCTCTCTCCTTCTGGATCTATTGTCGTGCTTCCTCATCGTCGAGCCGTCGTAGGGGATTTGTAGATCGACCTCAAATCTATAGATCTGCAGAAGTAACCCAGGTCACATATGTATTGTGTATTCATATTTAAAAGGGGAATTTTATATTTGTGTAAATTGATGACTTATTTGTGTTTGATGAATTGCAAATTGGTTTTATTGTTGATTGATTTTGATTCTACAGAAGTAATTGATTCTAAGGATTTGATTATATGAATGCGTTTGTAAAAGAAAATTGATTTCAATATGTTGGCTACATATTTTGTAAAAGCCAGTTACAGTTCGACACGTGGCAGAGTAAGGGTAATAAAGGAAGGTTATTCGAGCCTTTAATCCTGATCGTACACGTGGCAATAAATATTGGTCCTCACATGATCTGAGTAACACTAGATCAATAACGGGATGCAAGATGACGTGTCTTCAACGGTTACTCATATTCAAATTCAAGTACAAGAGAGAAGCTCAACTGCCAGTAATGGCGTAATGGAGCTACTTGTAAGGAAGCATGATCAGCGATCATGGAGGAGCAGTTCGACGGTTCGAAGTGCAGTTCGAAGGTCATCACTGACGAGTATAAATAGCAGGGCAACCCCCAGAAAAAGAGGACGGACTCAGATCATACAAATCAGTCATTTACTTCATATATTTTCTTTTCCAGTCTTTTACATTTCCAGTCTTTAAATACCTGTTCTTTAAATACCTGTTCTTTAAATACCTGCACTTTAAATACCCGCACTGCACTTCGATTCATAGGAGTAGCTTCAAGTAGATTCAAGTAGATTGCTGTTGTAAACCTCTCCGAGGCTGAGTTCGGACCATTGTAAGTGTTTATTTTTATGAAATACTTCAATTGTTCTTCATATCACTGTTATTTCTCCTAATTTCTCCTAAGTCAAGCCACCAGTAAAAGTCCTATTCATTGAGGCTGAAAAGAACTAAAACACAATCGTCTGATAATTGGTTGGTAATCACAATTTCTGTAAGGACTGATTGATCCTTGCTGGCACGCTCACATTCACAAAAATACCCTTCGAAAAGCCAAAAAGCCAACATATATTTTTGGCACGCCCAGTGGGACTTAATTAAAAATGGCTAGAAGAAGACGACAAGGAGAGAATGAACGCTTGGAAGAAGGCGTGGAAGGAGAGGTAGAAATACCAAATCCAGAGGATAATGTGGTAACACATCTTGTGGAAACTCCTATATTGTCAGAACCTATGGTCGAACAAACCAGTACTTCTGGACAAGAACCATGTGTTCATATTATTGGACAAAACCAAGGAATTGGACCGTCCACTGTGCCCTTTATTCAACCAACAAATCCATGGGATAGTTTAGTAAATGCCATGGGACAACAATTAATGAACACAATGGAAAGGTGGGCAACATCCTTTTTGGATCGAATGAATAACCACCAACCAACAAACACAAGACACATGGAGGAAGTCGTAAATGTCCCCCAACAAAGATTGGCTAGAGAAAAACAGCCTATGCAAGTTAATGGACATGCTAATGGTCAAACTAGTACCCAAAACTTTGAAAGACCATCACCTCAGTCTTGGTATGAACCCATTTCAAGGCCTATAGCAGGCCAAAATGCCTCAGCACTTAATAATGAAGCCACACAAGTTGGTGGATCTAGCCAAGTACAAGAAACTGGCATAAGAATGGTTACAAATCCCATGTTCGAAGCCATACCTGGCACGAGGGGGTACACTAATCCCTTATTCGAATTTACACCCGGGGGGTTGGAGGGTTTTCTCACAAATGGCAGAGACACAACACCTGTTCCAGCACCTTTTGCAGGTCCTTTCGTAGGTCATGCTCAAAGAGGTTACCCATACCCTCAACAGCAACCTGCACTGCAAGGACAACCAGCCCCAAATTTACCACTTTATGGACCAAGAGGACCACAAGCACAAGTTTGTCCACCAAATCCTGTGTTTGCCCCTCCAGTAGTGGTTCAGCAGGCACAAAATATGGTCCCTAGAGACCAGATTGCTGATATTGTTAGGGAGATATGTGGACCAATGGCTCGGGGGGTCCAGACTCCTATATACAGAAAACCATACCCAGAATGGGTGGATAGGGTACATGAATACCCAAGGGGATTCAGGATACCAGATTTTACCCTTTTTTATGGGACTGGAAATCAATCAACGATAGAACATATTGCTAGGTTTGCTGCTCAATGCGGTGAATTTACTAACCATGACTATATGAAACTAAGATTATTTCCAAATTCCCTAACGGGGGGAGCATTTGTATGGTACATCAACCTTACACCCGGCTCCATTCAAAATTGGCAACAAATGGAAGAGGCATTTCATGCCCAATTCTTCCAATCAGAGCCAGAAGTATCTATGGCAGATTTGGCTAGATTGAGTCAAAGGCCTGAAGAAAAGGCTACTCAGTTTATTGCCAGATTTAAAAGGGCTCGAAATAAATGTAGAGTCATCCTGCCAGAGCCAGAATTCGTCAGATTGGCTCAAAATGGTTTAGAATTCAGGCTTCGAAAGAAGTTTGATTCAACTGAATTCAGAGATTTGGTCGAACTGACCTATAAGGTGTCTCGATATGAAACATTATTAGAAGAGGAACAAGATCGAAATAATGCATCATATAAGACATATTATAGAGATCCTAATTATGAAATAGATGCAGCAGAGATTGTAGGCAAAGAACCCGTAATCTGTGAAGCATTAATTCATAAGGATACAACTATAGACCAGCAGTTTAAAAAGAAAGACTTTCACAGAAAATACTCTTTCGATTTAACAAAAGCAGATGACATCTTTGATTATTTGCTCGCGGCTAATTTCCTTAAGTTACCAAAAGGAGTAAAACTACCATCTCCAGATGAACTGAAAGGAAAAGTATACTGTAAATGGCATAATTCTTGGTCTCACTCGACTAAAAACTGCATTGTTTTTCGAGACAGGATCCAAGAACAGATTCGGAAAGGAAGTTTGAAGTTCCCAGCTAAAACAGAAAAAGTCATGGGAATTGACAGTGATCCGTTTCCAGAAGTTGGAGAAGGCACAGCTAATGTGGTTGTACCAAACTTCCAGAATCTATCTCTGCAAGAGTTAAAAGAGGTCAACGTGCAAATGCATACTGCTAACCAGATAACTGCTAAGAAGGAGGCTAGAAACCCACCAGCTATTGGACAAGGTTTCTCACATCAGGAGGAGCAATCTGACGAAGAAACACTAGATGACAACTCCTTGGAAGCAGCGGTGATGCAGAGAATGTGCCCCAGGTGCAGACTCAGTTACAAGTGGTTGAAGGGGCTTCCAACTGATGGGAAGCAATACTACAAGGATGTTCAGAGACGTCCTAAGTCAACCAATGCTTACAACAAAAGGCCGTATCCGGCTAGTGATAGGCAGAGATCACCAGTGGTTGAGCCTGTGGTGAACAGAATGCATGACAAAGGCAAGAAGCCCTTGCATGAATCCAGGCCACATAACTATTATAGAATGGAGAGTAGCCATTCTGAAAGAAAACTGGAGAGGGGTTCAGTTCATGGAATCAAAGCCAGAGATTGGCCCCCTAGACTAGTTTCATGCAGGACAGAAAATGGTCACCCTTATCGAAGGTCTGAATCAGATTCAAAACATGAAGACAAAACCAAGCACTTACCTTCACGGCCAGTTTCGAAGATGGCTTCGAAGGTGGAAAAGGGCAGTTCAGCGTCTGAATCAGCAAGTTCATGGGTACCTGGAGTCCCAGGCTGGTTTGTAATGCAAAACAAACCTAGAGAATTGCCTGTTCGAAGAGATGTTGTAAACCAAGGCAGGATGATCAGGCCTCCTATGGTGGCTCCGAATAACTGGGTGCTGCTTAAACACCCAAAGACGAGGGAACCAGGTATGGTTCCAATCATCTCAAGATCACAGAGGAGAAAAATTCAGCGCAGGTACACCCAGTACCAGAAAGATCTGAAGGAAAGTGGAGAAAATTCTTCACCAGTCAAAACGGAAGGAAGGAAGAACCCAAAGTCAGACCATGCTCCAAAGCCGGTTCCACAGAGCAAAGTGGTCTGCAGCCGAGAACAATTGGCTAAGGTTCATGCCGAACTAACAGCCAGAGAGAAGTCTAGTTTAGTTGGATTGGAGAAGACTCTGATGGAGACAGATAGCGAGACTGAAGAAGAGAGTAGTGTAAGCCAGAAGAAAGAGGTCGTGGAGGAAGAGATGTTCGAAGCCTTCATGGCTGAGCAAACGTTTCTGACTGAAGAGCCAGTTGAGAAAGATCCTTCGAAGGGATCAGTTAGCAATGAAATACCAGAATGCATCATGCAGGATGTTTCTGAGGGAGTCAACCAAAGTAACCAAGAGGGGGAACAAGTACAGCCAGCCATTCAGTTTGGCTCGTTTCCCCCAATCTCAGTGAACATGGTACACATACTACCACAGGAATTCCAAGCTGGAGATGAAAATCAAGAAGGGCAGGAAGTTGATCCAGTTCAGATCTCTAGTGAAGACTCGCAGGCAAGTATGGTGCAAGATAATTTCGAAATGGTTACCCCGATGGAAGATGAATATGAAAGTGAGGAAGTAGTAAGCATCAATCTATCGTATCCATTTGAGTACCCTTCGGATTCGATGACGCAGCACGTCAGGCCTTTGTACATCAAGGCTTTCTTTGATGGGATACAGCTGAACCGAGTCCTGATAGACAATGGGGCAGTAGTAAACCTACTCCCGAAATCTTCTTTGAAGAAAATAGGGAAAAAGAATCCCATGTTGATACCAACCAGCACAACCATTGCTGGTTTTGCTGGAGATAAGCAAATGGCTCAGGGGATTCTACCCATTAATTTAAGTGTGGGAACCAGGGATTGTATGACAGCATTCTTCGTAATCGACAGTAATGCTAAATACAATTCTTTGCTTGGAAGGGATTGGATACACACTAACAAATGTGTGCCTTCTTCTTTACATCAGAAAATCATGATGGCTTTAGGCAATGGAGAGACAGAGGAAATCGATGCAGATCCTCAACCCTTCATAGCCTGTGCAGACTTTGCGGAGGCTAAATTGTATATTGAGGGAGTGACACCGCTCAGTATACTGATGAAAGATGACAGTTCAGCCGAAGTGACGGCTGATGAGGAGGTGACACACCTGAAGCACTTAGTCCAAGAGAGTGCTGGTGAAGAGGTTGTCCTTAGAGATGACAATGATGCCTGGTTATAGGCAAAGAGAGGAACCACAAGAAGCCAGATCCTTGGCTTTGATTAAATTTTCAGCATTGGATATAAAAGTAATAGTCCAGAAAGTTCAGGAGCAAGAGAGAGAGGCCATGATAATTGGCTGCAAACAGCAGCAGCAACAGGCTAGAGTCTTGACTCTTGGTAAGTACTGTGCCTTGGACATTGAAACAAAAGTCCAGGAGATACAGGAAGAGGAAGCCTTGTGGACAGATTTTGTCTATGAGGAGGAGGACAGAGATATTGAATTGAAGAACCTGGGGGCAGAACCAAGCTTGAAGATCACTTCAAAGGTAGCAGAAATCAGAGGGAATTCTCATGCGCAAGACCCTTTAGAAGAAGTAAATCTAGGGGAAGGTTCTGTACAACAGCCCACTTATGTAAGTGCTTGTTTGAATGCTCTGGACAGAAACCAGCTTTTGGTTGTTCTGAAGAAATACAAAGATTGCTTTGCATGGTCTTATAATGAACTACCAGGATTGGACAGGTCATTAGTGGAACATAGGCTCCCTATGAAGCCTAATTTCAGGCCATATAAGCAGAAACCAAGAAGGATGAGTCCAGAAGTAATTCAGAAGGTCAAGGAAGAGATCCTTAGACTCCTCAAGGCAGGTTTTATTAGAACAGCCAGGTATGTCGAGTGGCTATCTAATATTGTGCCTGTAGTCAAGAAGAATGGCAAAATGAGGGTATGTATCGATTTCAGAAATTTAAATCTGGCAACTCCTAAAGATGAGTACCCTATGCCTATAGTGGACTTGCTGGTGGACAGTTCAGCAGGTCACCAAGTCTTGTCAATGATGGATGGGCATTCCGGCTATAACCAAATCTGCATTGCAGAGGAAGATATCCACAAGACAGTATTCAGATGTCCTGGGAATATTGGCACCTTTGAATGGGTTAAAATGCCATTTGGTCTAAAGAATGCTGGAGCTACATATCAAAGAGCCATGAACACTATCTTTCATGATCTTATTGGAGGATATCTGGAATGTTATATTGATGACATTGTGGTTAAATCCCAATCCATGGAAGAGCACCTGTTTCACTTAGAAGCAGCTTTTGAAAGGATGAGGAAGTTCAAATTAAAGCTTAATCCTCTTAAATGTGCTTTTGGTGTATCATCTGGAAATTTCTTGGGCTATGTTGTTCACAAGAAAGGAATACAGATTGATCAGAATAAAGCCAAAGCAATCAATGAAGCCAAACCCCCATCAAGTAAGAAAGAATTACAAAGGTTCCTTGGGCAGGTTAACTTTCTTCGAAGGTTCATTTCTAACACTGCAGGGAAAACTAAAGTATTTTCTTCCTTGTTAAGGCTGAAAGATGAAGAGGAATTTGTGTGGACAGCAGAGCATCAAATTGCTTTCGAAGGTATCAAGGCCTATTTGGCTAACCCTCCAGTGCTGATGCCACCAAAGGGGAACAAGCCCTTGAAGTTATACACAGCTGCAGCAGAGGATTCATTGGGAGCTTTCTTAGCCCAAGACAATGAAGAAGGCAAGGAGCAAGCTATTTATTACCTTAGTAGGTTTTTAAATTCTTGTGAATGTAAGTATTCAGCTGTTGAAAAGCTGTGTCTTGCTTTGTATTTTGCTGCAATAAAATTAAGATATTATCTTTTGCCTACAACTGTCTTGGTAATTGCAACCACAGATTTGGTTAAATATATGTTATCTAGACCAATGTTGAGGGGAAGAATTGGCAAATGGATACTTGCCTTATCAGAATTTCATCTAGAATATGTCCCTCAAAGGGCAGTAAAAGGGCAGGTTTTAGCCAATTTCTTGGCAGATCATCCATCTCAAACAGAGAGCCAGGAGATAATGGAACTTGGTATGACCAGTGTTGAGCCATGGCAAATGTGGTTCGATGGGTCGAAAGCAAATGGGTTAATTGGAATTGGTGTTGTAATCAAGTCTCCACAGGGGACAGAAACTACCCATGGTTTTAGAGTGGATGAAGCTACCTGTTCCAATAACCAGGCTGAATATGAAGCCTTAATTATGGGACTAGAGATTCTTATTGGATTACAAGTACATGCAGTTGACATATTTGGAGATTCTCAATTGGTGGTTAACCAAGTGAAAGGAATTTTCAAGTGTCAAAGCATAAGTATCCTGCCATATTATGTTGTTGCATTACATTTGCTTTCTCAGTTTCAAATAGCAAATGTAACCCATGTTCCAAGATTCTTGAACAATAAAGCCAATGATGTGGCTCAAAAAGCTTCGAACTTCAAGAGAAGGGATAATACCCAAAGGGACATAAGCCAAACAACATATCAGAGATTAATACAACCTTTGAATAAAAGGAATGTAATCTTGGAAGTCAATCATAATGACTTACAAGAACAAGACTGGAGGCATCCAATAATGCAGTACTTGGCTGGTCCATCTTCGAAGGCCAGTAGAAAAGTTAAATTGCAGTCTATGCAATATATGATATATGGTAATGCTCTCTACAAAAGGGGGGGAGATGGCTTATTGTTAGAATGTCTAGGCCCGAAAGAAGCATTAACAGCCATGGCTGAGGTTCATGAAGGCATCTGTGGTGCTCATCAACCTGGTGTAAAAATGAGATGGTTGCTTCGAAGGCATTCCTATTATTGGCCAACCATCCTTAAAGACTGCATAGAATATGCAAAGGGGTGTCAGGCATGTCAAAAGCATGGCACAATAAGGCACGTGCCCATAACTGACCTACATGCAGTAGTGAAGCCTTGCCCATTCAGAGGATGGGCCATGGATATGATGGGAAAAATACACCCACCTTCTTCGAAACATCATTGTTTCATTCTAGTGGCCACTGACTACTTCACTAAATGGGTCGAAGCTAAGCCATACAAGGCTGTAGACCAAACAGAGGTTATTAGTTTTATTAAAGATTTGATCCATAGATTTGGCATCCCGCAAACCATAACAGTTGATAATGGAACTGTGTTTGATGGGAAGATGGTGAAGGCTTTTGTGGCAGAATTTGGAATTAGCCTTGTTAATTCCACACCCTATTATGCACAAGCTAATGGTCAAGCTGAGTCATCCAATAAGTCCTTGAAAAAAGGAATACAAAAGGTTGTGGATGACAATCCCAGGGATTGGCATAACCTATTATTGGATGTTCTGTGGGCATATAGAACCTCACCGAGGTCAAGCACAAGAGTCACTCCCTATACCTTGGTGTATGGACATGATGCAGTCTTACCAGTAGAGATTAATGTTAAATCTTTGAGAGTAAGATGTCAAGATCAATTGAATCCTGAGCAATACCATCAAAGTATGTGCTTAGAATTAGAAGGCATAGATGAAGCCAGAATTTTGGCATTAAATAGCATTCTTTTCCAAAAGAAGAAAGCAGCCAAGAATTATAATAAGAAAGTCAAACACATTGGCTTTGATGAAGATGATTTGGTATGGAAGACAATACTCCTAATTGGGATTAAAAGCCATAAGTTTGGCAAATGGTCACCTAATTGGGAAGGACCATACCAAATTCATAGGGTTCTGCCTTTTGGAGCATACCATTTAAGAAATTTGAATGGTTATGTACATCCCAAAAGGATTAATGGCAGATATTTAAAACCTTATTTTCCAACCATTTGGGAAACACAAGGGATAGAGTAAACATCATATGCAAGCATCCTATGCAAAAACACAAGCTTGCTCAAATGATATACAAAATATTGTGCTTTCATAAAGAATCAAGTACATTGTGCCACAAATTGGCCCAAAAATCATTACAATGCTTTAGTTGTTTTTGTACAATAGCTTTTCTATTGCTAAGGGAAGGAAATAATTGGATAGCCACAGCCATGTCTTCTTTTCGATTAGCCAGCCCTTGATTGGTGATGTGCAGTTTCTTATCAGTTCGAACCAAGGCTTGGTTTACTGCGGCTAACTCCTCTTCGAGCTGAGCTTTTTTCTCCAGAAGTTGGACTCGAAAGTGGGAGGCAGAAGAGTGTTGTTCTTTCAGAGTTGATACTTCAGTATGCACTTGAGAAACAAAACTCTGGTCCTTATCCAGCTTATCATCCGCAGCCTTAGCAGCATGGCAAATGTTGAGATAAAAATCAATAGTAGCTGCAGCCTGAGATAGATGACTTGAGACACTCATTGCAGACTGTTCAGCAATGTTACAGCATTGAAGGAACCCATTCCTGATGATAGGCCTTTGTAGAGCCTCGAATGGGATCCTTGAAAAGGAAGTCAACAGTTGCAAGCATGTGTCCAAATCTATTGAAGGTACAAAAGGCTTGTTGCTGGAGGAAGGAGAACTCTCGAAGATTTCCAATAGGGAGTCAGCCAAGGCTAATGGCTCAGCTTCAGCAGTAGAGGTGGGAGAGGTAGAAGGTATGTCAAAGAGACTAGCTAGTCTTCCTTCAAAAATGTCCACCTCATCCCTTGACATGAAGGGCATAGAGAGTGTTGTGGTGGAAGACGCAAAGGGCTGCATAGGGATGGGAGAAATGGATGGAGCATCTTTGGCAGCCTCTATGGTCTTGGCCACCAGCAAATCAAGAGAAGAGGGGCTGGAAGTGGGCATTGGTGATGAACCATGAATTGAAGGGCTACCAGTGTCTTCTGTGGAAGAATCAACTGCCATTGGGAATGGAGTAGCAGTTGGAGTTTCTATAAAGGACGAAGAAAGAGCAAGGCTCGAAGGAAAAGTAGACTGAGGTAGGTCACGAGCCAAAAAAGGGAGGTATGGCTTTAATCCAAGAAAAGGAGATGCAGGAATACTGGAGTTTAAAGAAGGTACGACAAATATAGGCTTTTGAAGTGGAAGCACGACTCGAATAACCCTGACATTCTACATTTGGTCAACCTCAACCGAAATTAAGGAAGGTCTCATTGGAAAGGTGAGGGCAGTAGTTGTCGCTGCAAAAGGAAGAAATGCAAAACAATGTTAAACTTCAATACCACAAGTTGATAAAGTAAAAACAGCAGAGGTATGAAAGAAATTACTTGTTCCAGAGGCGCTAGTACTGATGGGAGAATTGCGGAGAGAGTAATGTCCAGCAGTCTGCTGCCTTCTTACCATTTCCCCTTGTGTTGCATCGGCAGTAGCAGCTTCCTCTCTTAGCATTTGCTCTTGCCATCTTTTCTTGGCTCTCTCAAATACAACGATTGCCTTGGAATGTTCCTGTTCGACTGCCTTGGCAGCTGCTTTATGAGTAGAGTCCTCAACATGGTCAGTGACAGGAACAGTTATTTTCTTTCTCTTCTCCCTTGGCAGAGATACAACCAATTCTTTTCCAACCTCCCCTTCTTCAGATCGGGGTTCAGACTCTCCAGAGATAAGTTCTTTCTCCGCTATTATGGTGGTTGCCTCGCTAACAGGATTTTCAATGGCATCAGATGAAGATACAGCTACCTTTTGTCTCTTCGTTCTTTGTAAGGGCACTTCTTTCTCTGGCTCAGCCTCTCTTTCTTCTTCAAGAGGTTCAGGTACTTCAGGAGGAAGGACTAGTCTCCTTTTTGTTTTTTGTTGTTGTTTCTTCTTGAGAATAGCTAAAGTCTCGGCTCTCTTGGGAGACTCTTCTTGTGGAGACCCTACACCAAAAGCATGAGTATAAGGAAACCAACAAAAGATTCAGAAATAAAAGGGGAGGAGAAGAACTTGAAGATACTCACCCTTCTTCGAAGCAGCTCTAGTAACCCTGGCTGGAAGGGGTAAAGTGGCAGGAGTGGTGGTGACAACTTCAGGAGGGGGAGAAGTGTTCTGGGCTGTTGTTGACTTACCCTTCGAAGGCAATCCCAACCCCACCAACAAGTCATGAGGGTGTGCAGAGAGGCGCACTTCCATATTGGCTGTCCACCAGTTCTTAAACCTTTTTAAAACTGAGCCAAAGGGGCGAA
This sequence comes from Camellia sinensis, assembly GCF_055761805.1. Taxonomy (NCBI): domain Eukaryota; kingdom Viridiplantae; phylum Streptophyta; class Magnoliopsida; order Ericales; family Theaceae; genus Camellia; species Camellia sinensis. Next base: position 36,638,385 of record NC_138962.1, read on the forward strand.
AGGGGATAAATTGGAATTCACTCAATTCCTTCAGCAATCTGAGTACTGCTGCCTCTGGCTTGGATTTGGGTATTCTCAAATCCCTGGCAGTGAGATGGACATTTGAAAGACTGCAAAGAGGAACAGGTATCCCTTGAGAGAGCCCAAATTGCCTTGCAAATTGAGAAGGACAGTATACCTCAGATATGCATTTATAGGCTCGAGGGTTCAGAGTGCCAATGAACAGCTCCCTTGGTAATAATATAGAGGCCCACATATCTTTGTGGGGAGAAGTGGAACATTCCTTATCAGCCAGAAAAGATTGTAGCCAGGTTGGCCCTCTATTGGCTTCGAAAGGACAAAAGAAGGAAGCAGATGGAGAGATAGGAAGTTGATAAAAGAAGGTAAAGTAATAAGCAAAGGAAGCAGGGTAAAGGGCAATCCTGGCATATTTTTCCCCGTAAGTACTAGGATCCTGAACAAGGAATCCTAAACACTTGGGATGTAGGTCAGTGAAATAAGCAAAGAGCCAGAGTTGGAGCACCCAGAGGGGACCTCCTTGGTTAGCATCGAGGGGTTTTTCGCAAAATTGGGAGCAGGCTCTGTAGACATGACCTAGAAGATAAGGAGCAAGAGCGATATGTTTCTTCAAGACGAGTGCCTTCGCAAGTGGAGCAAACTCAGGCATAATCCTCTGAGATGAAGTGCAAAAGAGGAATTTGCATAACCAGTATAATATGAAGGAGAAGAATTCTCTGTCCCGTACAGGACCTTCTCTCTTATTTTCAGCCTTTACGAAGTCACTATAAGAAGAGCTTAGGGCTGGAAGAGAAAATTTGACAGGAAGGTCTGGATAGTTGGGAGTAAAAGGAGAACCATGGGGTGAAAGCCCTAGGAGATGGCAAATATCAAGAACGGTGGGGGCCATCATACCGCACCGAAACTGGAAGAAATTGAAAGCCATGTTCCAAAAACATAAGGCAGCAGGAATCAAAAAGGGGTCTTCAGGAATAATGAACCTGGAAAGTCGAAGGGCGTCGAGGATATAAAGCTCTTGCAGGTCATCTTCTCTCGCAGGCACCACTCTATCATACCATTCCTCCCATTCAGTCCTCAATGTCGGCCAGCAACGATGAGGACGATTTACCCTCCAATTTCCCCAATCAAGCCTTCCTTCGTAGAGAAGGAAATGGTCCTCCAAACGAGGGTACAGAGCTGGGAGTTGAGTAGGAACCTCCCGGAAGATAGGACCTAGGACGTACTCCTGTTTGTTGCTGTGGCGAGGAACGAAAAGACGACCATCGATGTTACTTGACTCACCAGATGTCAGCTTGCTGATTTCTTCATCGATACAATATTTCAAAGCCATGGTACGGCTGATATGGTCGCCAGCAAGTACTTTTAGAGAGGAGGGATCCATTGGTAGTAAGCAAAAGAAAAGCAAAGAAGATCAGAAGAACCAGTAGAGAGAAGGGTTTGTAAAAGACAAGAGATTTCGGAACACGAAACGAGAGGGTTTTAAAACCTTTGTGTCCGAAATTATACCCCGTAAGTCGTTAAGTACTAAAAGTACGAATGCGAGGAATTTCTTCCAATATTGATAGTTTTGGAGGGAAAAGCTTATTTCGGGGATTGGGGCCAGCTTCGAAATGAAATATTTGGCTTCGAAAACAAGATCTTGGCGTCAAAAAATCAAATAACAACGGCTTCGAAATACATAAGTCAGCTTCGAAGCCTAGTATATGCTTAAAGGTGCTAAATTGCTTGATTATGGGTCTGTTTAGGGGTTATAAATCAAAGTAGCGACCTTCGGAGCAAACCCTAGTATTCTCTGAGTATGAGAAACGCTGTTCAGAGCATACTACATGCTTAAAAATGCCTGAATGCTCAAAGTATTGGTCTACTTCAAAAATCCAAAGACCCGTTTGAAGGTTATCAGTCAAAATGACAACATTCGAAGCAAACCCTAGGACTCTTTAAGGAAGAGGGGCACTGTTCGAAACATCCAAGACCAATCATTGGCTTCTGTATGAGCAAGAGGGAATTGCCATAGGTTGCCCTTCGAAGCCAAAAGAGATCAGTTTAAAATTGATTGGCTATATCAACCATGACCATATATTGGTTACAGTTAGTGTTGAAAAAGTAAAGTCATTGAAATCGAAGTGCTAAAATAATATCTGCCAGAATTGTCAATTTTACTCCATGAATTGGAAAAAGACATGATTGGTTCTTTTAGTACTTCATTAAACAGTTGATTCGAAGGATGAGATTGTTCAATTCGAAGTTATGAGTTAGCTTTTAGAGATGAAAGGAAACAGAGTCAAACAGTGTTAAGTACAGAAAGACTTTGTTTATATTAAAGCCAAGATGATTACATTAAGTAACTCTATCTGGGTACAAATTCAAGCTCATAAAAATAAGGAATAGAATAAATAACAAGGTCATGAAATTTTGTCCAGCAATGGTCAATAAATTTCTGTTCTTTCTTTATTATTTCTTCTATCTCTTCTAAAGTTGATTGCATAAGCTGATGAGCTCTCACTTCATAGTAGAGTTCTTCAGCCTTTGCTTCGAAAGCCTCTTCCCTCGATTTTTGTTCCAATTCATCTATAACCAAATCATCCCAGTACGCAGAATCTTTATTCCTGAAGTCATCGAACTCTTCGATAAAATTCTCTGCTTCATATTAGGCATGAATTCGGAGAGATAAAAGTTGATCCAGATTTTGGATGGTGATCTTAGAATTCCGATGCCAGTAGAGGAGCACTGGGAGTTGGTCCAAAAACAAATGAAGCTCTGCCTGGGCAATAGGGTTGAGAACATGACCTCTAGTCAAGATATCACAAGCCCATTGAAAGTTCTTAAGAGGAATGTCATCCTCAAGAACATTGAAGGGCAGATGGGAGAAAGCCGCGAGCAAAAGTTGAGCTTGCTTTCGCTCGGCTGGAGAAGGGGGTGACGGAGGTTGGTAAGGTGGAAAAACTTTGTCCATTGGAAGGGCAAGTCTTAGTTTCTCTGTCCAGGAAAGGATGGGAGAAGGAGAAGGAGAAGATGGTTCTGCTTCAGAAGACAAAGGGGAAGGAGCAGATGTTTCTATCTCAGAAGATGCAGATGCAGAAGAAGGTGTGGATGCTTCTATTATGGGAGATGGCACGGGAGCAGAAGGAACAAAGGCATTAATGTAGTCAAGCCAATCAGAAGAACAAATCTTCGCCTTTTTGGCTAAGAATGAAGGGGTGTACCCTTGTGCTTCTTCTGGACGCTGGGCAGGGTGCATTATCTTCGTAGGCATGGAAGAAGTATACCAAGCCACAAGCAGATTCTCCTCCAAGCTACGTCGAAGATCAATGGGCACGTAAGGGTAGACCACTGAGCTTCGAGCGTAGGAGGGAAACTCCAAGGGGTCAGTAAACTCAACAAAATGGTGATTGATTCGCTCCCTTAAATCATAAGTCTCAGGAGTTGACCAGCTGGTCCAGCCAGAAGCCCTAGAGGATGAAGAGGTCACAGTTTCATCCCATGCAGAGGTCTGTGAAGAAGAGTTTCCTAGATCCATATTTGCAACTTGTCGAAGCAAAGGCTCGAGGGTAGTTCGGTCAGAATACAAAGGGAGCTTAGGGGAAGAACTCTTTGTATCTGTAAGTTTGTAAACCAAGGGATTAAAGGCAATGTGTTCATAGTCCAAAGGTTTATAATCTGCAAAAGCCTCCATTACCTGAATATAGAAGGGCGGGTAAAGGTGGCTAATGAATGCGTGGAGGTTCTTTCGAGGGGGAACAACATCACTCAAAGGCTCTTCATATGCTTGATCAATAGAAAGGGAAGTTGATGCAGCCATAGCCTGTTCGAATACTAAGGTATTGGGATGTTCGACGAGTTAATGTAGATGGTCTCCAAATGGATGACGGTTGTGTTTCCAGAATATGGACTCCACACACGTTCTAGAGGCGCGGGAAAACTGCAATCCACTAATATCGCCAAGTATTGGGTATATTAGTGCGGGGGGTAATGTTGGCTACATATTTTGTAAAAGCCAGTTACAGTTCGACACGTGGCAGAGTAAGGGTAATAAAGGAAGGTTATTCGAGCCTTTAATCCTGATCGTACACGTGGCAATAAATATTGGTCCTCACATGATCTGAGTAACACTAGATCAATAACAGGATGCAAGATGACGTGTCTTCAACGGTTACTCATATTCAAATTCAAGTACAAGAGAGAAGCTCAACTGCCAGTAATGGCGTAATGGAGCTACTTGTAAGGAAGCATGATCAGCGATCATGGAGGAGCAGTTCGACGGTTCGAAGTGCAGTTCGAAGTGCAGTTCGAAGGTCATCACTGACGAGTATAAATAGCAGGGCAACCCCCAGAAAAAGAGGACGGACTCAGATCATACAAATCAGTCATTTACTTCATATATTTTCTTTTCCAGTCTTTTACATTTCCAGTCTTTAAATACCTGTTCTTTAAATACCTGCACTTTAAATACCCGCACTGCACTTCGATTCATAGGAGTAGCTTCAAGTAGATTCAAGTAGATTGCTGTTGTAAACCTCTCCGAGGCTGAGTTCGGACCATTGTAAGTGTTCATTTTTATGAAATACTTCAATTGTTCTTCATATCACTGTTATTTCTCTTAATTTCTCCTAAGTCAAGCCACCAGTAAAGAACTAAAACACAATCGTCTGATAATTGGTTGGCAATCACAATTTCTGTAAGGACTGATTGATCCTTGCTGGCACGCTCACATTCACAAAAATACCCTTCGAAAAGCCAAAAAGCCAACACAATATTAACTGTTGATTATTGTTTAACACAGAAATGAGGAATGATGGCCAGAGAAAATCACAGGGTGAGTATGTGATTTGGCTAGAGAAATTTAGAAATTTCTCTGATTTGGAGAGAATTTATCTGTGAAGTCACCAAAGAAATTCTCCGTGAACTAGAATTTCTCTGTGAAATCCAAAGAAAATTCGAGCAAAGAAAAGAAAATTTGCACAATGAATTTCTCTGGATTGAATTTTCTCTGGTTTGGATCAGAGAATTTCTCTAGTTGAATTTTCTCTGGTTTGATTTGAGGGACTTTAGACATTATTAAAATATTGGATGTCTTTTATGTTATAAAATCTTAATATCAAGGACTTTACAAAAAAAAATCCCAAAACTAAATCCTATTTTTTATTTATTAGATAGTAAATGAACTGATTAAATTATGTCAATTTTGGGAAACAAAATTATTATATTGATTCTAAAATTATATTTTTTATTCAACTTAATAGGTTTCATAAGAGCTTTAAACAAGTCATGACACTTTTTAATGAAAATAATATGAATAATGCTATATGTACTAATCAGTATATTAAGTAGTGTACCAATTGATGATGTGACATAGTTTAAGAGTTTTTGGTATTTGTAATGTGATTAATGAGTGGGTTAATAATAATGTCATAACTAGTGTTGGTATATTAGTTAGTACACTAATTCGTGCATATAGTACTACCAGAATCTAATTATGACATAACACAATGAATAAATATGTCCGTTTAATGAAATATTAATTGCATACTTAGGCCTCGTTTGGGAACAGACTAATTTAGTAAATTTTTGGCTATTTGGCTAAAATATGAGTTAAAAAAACTAGTATGCTTGGGATGACTTTTTGGCTTTATACGAAAAGATGTGCAAAAAGTAGAGAGAAAAAAAAGATCTTTGACTTTTTGGTATGGGTTGTTGACTTTTTGATTTTTTTAGTAACTTTTTGACTTTTTAGCTAAACCGGCTTGTTGCCAAACGAGGCCTTAATATTATTTCGATGGTGCTACATGCACTAATTAGTGTATACTAATACTAGTTATGACATTATTATTTTGACCATACTTATTAATCACATTACAAATACCAAAAAATTCTTAAATTATGTCACATCATTAATTGGTACACTAATTAATATACTAATTGATACATATAGTATTATTCATTAGATTCATGTATAAAAGTATTCAATCTTAATCAGTTAATCTTATTTATAATTTGTATTGTATTAATGTTTCATATTAAAATCTTCCACTCCTTAATCAAAATGAGTGTTCTATGCACCCACGTCTCTCAATGATGGCCGAGGAGGTGGGGGAGAGAGAAATAAATAAAATCTTACATTTAAACAATTGAAAATACTTTATATTTTAATATAAATTTAACAAATTCTTTTTATTGTTTATATATTCCTTTTGGAAACAAAAACAAACATAAACTTATATTTTTATTTATTTTTTATATATTATATAAAAATATAAAATAAAACTATAAACATAAATAGTAATGGAACCTTGTATTAAATGATAGTGGAATTATGAGACTTTTATTTTTGTACACCACATTATCTCATTTCACACTTTTTGTGCAAATTTTTGATTCAAAAGTTAATTTTTGAACAAAACTCATTGATTTGAAAGTTGATTTCCCAACCAAAGATACATCTGAACCAAATAGTTTTATTTGGAAGATAATTTCCGAACCACAAAAGCTATGTACACTGAGAGCAAATTATGTGTAGAAATAGAAGTTCCCTCAAGTTATTGTACTCTACTTGAACTTGACCTTCAAAATGAAGCATATGACATTCATACCAAAATAAAAATGAAGGGTCAAATATTTTTTTCTTAATTCCTCCATGTAAATAAACTGAATGGGTAAAAGAAATAAACCAGTAGACCAAACTCAGATTCCGGACTGATAACTGATAATCTAAAGTATGAAACAACTTTTTCGAATCAAAACGCCCCACAGTTCACATCAGTTTATTCACTTCTATCTATAAAAAAAAAAAAAACAATAAATGGACAGGAAGCACTCAATAAGAAATATCTCACTTTGGTATGCGCCATTTTTGTACACGGGTTAATGCCTTTATTTTATTGAAACTTAATTATATGTCAAAAACAAAAAAACAAAAACAAAAATCACATTTGAATCCAACTTCTACTGTTTCTTTGTATTTCCTAGAATCTCCAGAAGTTTCCACAAAACCTGCAATGGATTGACATCCCTGAAACAGAAAAACTAAAAAGCATATGCAAAAGTTTTGAAATAAATAAGCTGCCAAAAGAGGAGGCTTCGGATGAATGCACTGATTCACTAGAATTCGACAATAAGGCACATCCTGCATTTCACCAGCTGAGAAATGTTACCATATCTACAACTACAGATGAAGTTGGCAAACAACATACATATATCTATGTTGGGTGTCGATCCAAACAAAACTCTAGTTTATTGATTTGGCTAGCCCATTTTGTCAAATTCCATCAAGCATGAACCATCTGCACATTTTTACAAAGATAAAAGTCAAAAAGTAGATAAAATGTCACCAACAAAAAGAAAGACATGTATATATATATATATATATAACGGAAATGGGTGAACTCATAACACATGCTAAGGTCCTAAAGATATATCCCAAAATGTCCTAACCATATGATGTCGTATTTAGGGATGGTTTGGGATGATCTAAATAAGTGCATTTTTAGATTTTTTGTGAAATATGTGTTAGGTTTGAAGTGATGTGGTAGAGAGGTGATGTGACTTAAATAAGATGATATGACTTAAATAGGATAATGACTTTTTGATTTTTTGGATTTTTTAGAGTACCCCAAACAAGGCCTTAAAGTCTTAGGAATATTCTAAATGGCAAATGTTAAACATATAGTTCTGGCTGTTTCATTCAGTCCTCAATCTTTATATTAGTGGTTTTGCCAAGTCGATCTGACTACCTGATGCTGACAAATAAATTAAAAAATCTGATTACCTGAGTGTTGATATTTTCTTTGATTTTTTTTAATAGAAAGATTTAACTGTTTTTCCACATTTTTAAGTAAATGTTGCAAAACATCGCATAAATATGTCAAAAAGTAAACATCTCCAATAAAAAGGAAAAAGAAAATAAATAAATAGACAGCAGAAATCTGATTGTTTTGCCTGTGGGGTTTCTATCAATTTTCAGCTACAGCCTGACCAAATATAAAATACCTAAAGATCCTTTAAAAACTGAGGCTGCATTCAATACTTGTGTGCTTACATAAGTACATATATGAAAATGACCATGAAGTGAATATACAAGGTTCTTCTTTAATAATAAAAAGAAATAAAGGATTATTAAAGAAGAAAGAGATGATAATGATCAGATGTTTCCTTATGCAACTAAGAACCCTCGACTGAGCTTCTCAAGCAACTCAATTAAATAAAATACAAAATGCTCAAGAAAAGATAGAAGCGGTTAGACAAAGACTTTACCATCCTTGGAGTGTTAATGTTTCGTCCTTTTAGTGTCTTCAATGCTGCTTCTGCAAAAGCTTGTGCTGCTTCTGCATCAGCTTCCGCTGCTTCTGCCTCCCGTGCTGCCTCTTCAGCTTCTGCTATAGCAGCTTCTGCTTCTGCAACTGCTTGGGCAGCAGCTACAGCAGCCTCTTGTGGATTCATACTCCTCATCCTAGCCAATTCCAAATCAACCTGAGCTTTAGTTAGAATATTGTTATCATCCTTGTCAATTTTTGGCGAAGTCCTCTGCCTTCCCTCCAGGAGTAGCCCAGACAGGTTTCTTCTTTTATCTGATAATGTTGAAGGTGTTGCTATTCTGTACTTCCGTTTCATCTTCAATGAAAAAAAATATGGCTAATATTATCATCAAAACCATAAGCAAATAACCAAACCAAGTCAGTTTTGGTTCTATAAGCCTACAAGGCAATAACTTCCTCATAAAGATGGCAGGAATGGAAGAGAAGGAATGAGAATCTCATTACCAACAAGATACTACAGTGAAGTCATCAAAACATTTGTAGTAATCAGCAAAGAAAACCGGGAAAATCATACAAGTTTATAAACTCTCTGAGCCCAAATTTCTTTTTCACTCTTAAACAGTCAAAGAATGTGACATTCCGGTAGGCATGTGTGGGAACGAGATTCTCAATATTATCAAACACATTCCGCTTTAGTAAGAAATTTTATTAGAAAAAAAGAAAAAGAATCCATACAATGATTTCTTCATCCTATTAAGAAAATACAACCATTTACTTTAGTATACATTCATAAATAATTCTTACCCATTCAACAGTCCAAGTCAACCCTTCAGTTATTTTTCACCCTGGTTAAGCATGGGTTGTTCAACAATACAAAGCAGATTGGCATACTCAGGCACAAAATAAATATTCCAAGTTAACATTCTATGAGCTACAACTAAGAATAGCATGCTTAAGATATAATGTAGCCCAATTAGCTTCATAGCATCCAAGTAAAGTTAGTTGCGACCAGTAAATTTGAAATCATGCACCTCACACATGGGCTATATAATTACCTTAATTAATTTCCCACTAGCAGTCAAAAACTTCAATTTCGCTGACAATGATCGTTTGAAGTTTGGAGGAGCCCAGTATTGTTCCTATGAAGGAAAAAACAATAATAACTATTTGAATGAATACAGAAAAAAGAGGTGAAGGTCAAATCTTATATTAAAACAATGTCTTAGAAAGTATTGGCATGATTAATATAGCAATCGGTTGCCATTCAATAGGTCAAATGGTATTTAATCACAATGATAGTGATTTAACAGTGAAAAGAAAATTACAAGAAAAGTGAATATATTACGAGAACAAACATAGACAACCTCAACTCTCAATGTGCACAGATGAGGACTTGCTATTTTTCCCCATTGGCATAGTGAGTGGGAGTTAAATTTGCATGTAAAGGGAAGGAAAACCTCTCTAAAAAATTTCATCCTAGCAATAATAAGAGGAAACCTACCAATGGTCACCCTACCATACAAAATAGATCTCCGCATATTATACAATCTTATTGATAAAAGATTGTTAATAAAACACTTGCTATCATAAATTATCTTACCATTAGACAACAACATTAATGAGAAAATACAATGCTTTTAGAAAAAGATTCCTAGCAAGACTTACTACTGAAATAAATTAAATGGCCCACTTGGAAAAATCCAGTTGCAATGCCATCAAGTGCCCACAAGTCAAATCATTATTGGTACTTACGCTTAAGGAGATCCGAATTAGCTCAGCATACAATCCTTGCACGCTTACAATTAGGCAAATTGATGCCTAAAATATGTGATTATATAGTAGATGATCATAAACTACCAAAATATTTGGAATAGAATGTAAAATTACCTCTATGTATGTAGCTATAGCAGTCTTATTAGAACCACCAGGCTCCTTCAAGTTGTTTAAAGCATCCATGATAAGATTGTCCAACCTATTACAATGAGAATGAAGCATTACTCAGTGTTTAAATAATCACATTGAAAGCAGAACTGAAGAGAGACATTACCCAACCTATATAACTTTAATTCACTGCAGCAACCTTGTCTAAATTGTAAACAAACTTACAATCACAAATCAGAACGTGAAAATCCAAATTAGTTTCATGCAGCTAATACCAGATATTGTAAACAACATGATAAAATGCAAGATGCACATATGAGGATTTCATATTAACATTGGTTGGAAAAAATTTACTGACCTTTTGAGAGAGATAATAAATGAATGCAGAAATTCTATGAGTAATCACAAGTTCTGAAATCTGTCTGCATTCTGTCCAACAACAGGGGTCCATGTGATAGTTTCATTGTTAATATATGGTATCTTATTATTTAAATCAATAAATACCTAATTATTGAAGGATTTTGGTGGATCAAATTGGAAGGGAGATTCCTCCAGGTATGACACACATGCTCACATGCATTTGTCTATAGACACATGCCCCTGTTTGGCAAACACGTTTTAGCAACTTTTTTGCCCTTTTAGACCAAAAGCCAATTTTGTTTGGCAAATGCTTTTCAGATGACAAACCCAAAAAGCTCAGCTTTTTAAAAAAAAAAACAGAAGGCAGGCACAAAAACAACTTTTTTAGTAGTTTGTCAAATGCATCAGTTTTTTTAGTAAACGCCTTCCCCCCCCCCCCCCCCCCCCCAACCCAAAAAATAAAATAAAATAAAAAACAACAAAAAAAACAGCATTTGCCAAACACATACATTCCTTTTTCTTGGCCGTCCATCATATGGGTTTTCAAATTACTATTACAATGTAATCATATCAATCAATGAGTGAGAATGTGAATACATTCCAAAATCAAACTATTGAATTCTTGCTAAATTTTACTACTTAAATGTAAACATCAATTTTAAAGTTTTCGCAACACTGTTTGTACATTATTTCTTTAGTTCAACGTTTTAGGATTTTAACTTTTCAATTACAAAATGAACAATTTCTTCCTTCTTCAAACACTACCTTTTTTTCTCTCTATCTCTGCTTCCCTCTGCTTTAACTGATCACTTTTCTCTGGCTTGTTTTAAAGGCCCAATTATAGTGTTGTAGTGACAGATGTCTAAGCAGTAAATCAAAGAACACTTAAAATTTGATTTACTAGATCTGGGAAATTCTCCACTGGATTGCATCACAAGTTTAATATGCTTAAACATCAAAATGAATGCTACCAGACTCGATAGCAAGGTGTAAGAATTGAAAGTTAAGTATAAATGGTATAATTTCTCCTGCAGTGAATGGGTTGATTTTTAAAAAGGAGAAGGTCAGGGAGATTTAATCTTCTAGGAAGGACAAGAAATTAACAGACTTCAATGTGCAATTAATTATGATGGTAAGGAGTCTGAGACTTTAAAAGGGCAGCGGGAGATGAAGAAACCTGTTAGTTAGTCCTTAACAAGAAAAAATACGGAAGGATTCTCAAGCACTCATATGGACTTGTGAATTGTATCATCATAGGAAGATGCATGAAGGCCTATAAATGCAATGATAGAAATTGTTTTTTAAGATTATCTATTAGCCATAAAACTTAGATGGCTGGTGTGGTGGGGTCAGTTCTTTTTAAGTCTGAAATCTATATGTAAAGGACTAACGAGGGGACTCAAGTTAATTGAAAGACCTAGTTGCATTGTTATTTAGTATAAGAAAGATAAACGTAGTTATTACTTTTATTAAAACTTTCTAGGGTTCATTGCTAGTAACACTGGATCAAGATCACCAAATTAGCTTACATATCTTCAGTTTTTAAGGCCGAACATGTGTCGTGCACAGTGTTGTGAAAAGCGCGCCTAGGCGCAAGGTGCAGCGAGGCGCACCCATTGCGCCTGAAGGGGACCTAGGCAAGGCGCGTTTGAAGAGTCGCGCGCCTTGGACGCGACTTGGACCAGGCACAGCGAGGCGCAAGGCGCGAGCCTAAGGGGCTTTTTTTTTTTTTTCCTTCTTGAATCTGATCTAACGGCTGTGATCTGTGTAGGAGAGGCTCCAACTAGTATTACAACTCATGTAATACAACACGGCAGCGAGAAGAGTACACAAAAGAGAAGAAGAGTAAAGGAGAAAAAAGGAAAGAGAAGAGTAAAGGAGAACAAACCTGGTCAGCGACAACTTCGACGGCCTCCCTTCAACTTCGCCGACTTCTTCTTCTCGATTTCGACGACCTCCCGTCGACTTCATCTTCTCAACTTCGACGACTTGACCTCCCTTCGACTTCGATCGCTCTCTCTATCTCTCTCGCCTTCACCTCTTGTGAGCTCGCGATCTCTCTCTCTCTTCTCTCTTCTCTCTTCTCTCTTTCTCTCTCTCGGCTTCTCTCTGTCTTATCTAGCCTCTGTTTTATCTATATCTTATATATAAGTATATATTATCTTATATCTTATATAATATATATTATATTTAAATTATAAATTATTTTACACTGAAATTACAAATTATATTACACTGGTGGCCAGTTTTTTTTCCTTTCTCTGTTAAGGAAAAAAAATTACAAATAATTAATTAATCACACATTACATTACACTGAAATTACAAATTATTTTCAATTTGTTTTCCACACCCCTTGTCTTGATTACTTTTATTTTTAAAAAAATTGTCTTAGTACTGTGAATGATTAGTTTATGTTAATTTATCTATTTTTTACTAAGATTGTACGCCTTGCTTCAATAAAGCCCGCGCCTCGCCTTGCGCCTAGGCCCCCGAGAGACCTTCAGCGCCTTAGTGCACCTTGAGCCTTTAAAAACACTGGTCATGCATCTATAATTTCTTCTAGAGGAAGCAGTATTGAGAGCAAGAACTCAAACACAGGCTGATCCATGCATAAAAAATACCAAATAAAACAATAACTGAATTTATGTTGTACAATTGTCAATAATGCAAACTTCAGTCAGTTTTGGATACACTTTCAGTCCAACCAAGAGTCTAATTAGCACAGTAATATAACAAACTGATTTAGATTAATTCACCCCCAAAGTTATAATCAAAGTCCACAATAACATAAAAAATATTGATTCTAAAACCAAAACCAAAATTTTACAGCTGTCACTGTTACAGAATTGCTCAAGCAAATCACATCAACATGTTAAAATTATGGAAATAAGAAAACACTAGCTAAAATAATAAGAACAATGTCTAACCTTATGATTGATCTTTTTGGAACACCAATCTGCAGAGAACCACTAGAAACTGCAAGACGCTTAACATCATCAATTTCTTCATCACTTTCAACTGATGTACTAGGAGCCATAGGGTTCTCATCCTGTTTAGGGGCAGGCTGCATCCTTTTAAGGGCTAACCTAGCCTTTTCTCTGGAGCCCCATCCATTCGCCATTACACTCATGTTTCTCCATTTGTCCTAATCCACATAAAACTAAATTGGTACACTGTACACAACAACAGCTAATATATTGTAAAGGACTTTTCTAAATGGTCATCATCATGGCTCAACAAATAACTAATTTATTTTTAGGAAAATACACCATCTAAGAACAAACAAATAAAGTTTAAGACATACCTTGAGATCAACATTTGAACGTAAATACAAGACGCCACTAAATTCCGGATCTTTAAGTATTGTACGCCACTTGCCTGCCCCATGCTTAATGACACCAGCTTTAAGAGCTGCTTCTTCTTCTTGTGTCCATTTTTGCTTAGGAGCACCCATTAAGGATAGCACAAGAACTCCCAGAAGAATCTACCCGACAAAACCAAGTGCACTATTCAGAACATGCAGCCAGAAAGATAACCAAAATCAACAAAAGATATCATGTAACACCCGAAAAAAAGTTACTATGATTCTAAGATTATAACACCTGTTTGGTGTGGTTTCGAAAATACAATTCTCAAAAACATGTTTGGACACAAACCCAACAAATTTTTAGTTAATGTATCACTCTTAAAAGCTCTGCCAAACACAGCCATTGATTTCTACAATATTTAACCATATGACAGGGACATTCAGATGGGTTTGCCTACACTAAAATGATGATAAGGTAAGAGAAACCAATCGATCCATGATATCAAAAACCACGCTTAAAAACGTAGTGTTCCTTCAAAATATATCTTAATACCCTTTCTCCATTAATAGGGGTGACTAGTGGTTCAATGGCAAAACCTTGGCTTAATAATCTTGAGATTATGGGTTCAAATCTCGGGGCAACTACTTTGTGCACTATGCCAAAGGTTAGGTGTGTACCCAATCTTTCCCCTCCCAAACACAGATTAATGTGTACTAATTGGGCCTTTTTTTTTTAAACCCTTTCTCCATTAATCTTATTCAGTCACACAGCATTTCCAAACCGGAAACACTCAACTGGATAGCCAAAATAATCATGTTGACTAGAGGAAGAATCAGTCGAGTCTTTTTTTCATTTTTTGGCTTCTGCCCCAAATGTACCCACAAAATAAATAAATAAGAAGAAAACATATAGAGAGCCAAGAAAAATATATTGGGTCATTTTTTTCTTTAGTTGAACATGGCATTTCAAAATTTATGTAAAACTCAACTAGCTAGCCAAAATTGTTGTGTCAATCTCAATTGAGTGCAATTCTTCTTCTTCTTTTTTTTCCCCTTCAAAGCTCAACACAAAACTAAAAATTCACATTTCATTTCCTTTTATTCTGCAAATTTTTCTCAGGAACCAAAAAACTTTGAAATTTCATGTGAAAACAAAAATGGGCTTGTGACAAGATATTAATGGTGCGACCACTCCACAAAAAAATAAATCTAGCTACAAAAAAAAAACTAACATAATCTACGTATATATATACAAGTAAATTCAAATTACGAATAAGAAATACTAATATAACAGGAAAGAAAACATGCAAAAACAATTTCCATTAACCACAAATCGAAAACCTAATTGCTCGCATTAACAGTAGTTGTTCCAATTAGATGCTTTGAATATGCTTCACAAAGGCTAAATTGATTCAAAAACAGCTTTTGTAGGAAGAGAAAGATAGGAATTACCAGAGAAAGTTATGTGATTTGAAGATTGATTGCTTCCGTGCTCGAATTTTCGAAGAATTTGAAGACCCCTCCCCTCTCTCTCCCTCTCTCCTCTCCTCTCTCTCTCTCCCTATGTATGTATAATGTATGTATGTATGTGTGCATTAATATTTTATTAATCTTTACGGTGACCAAAAGAGAAAAATAATTTTTATACATTTTTAGGGGGCCATTTCCCTAAATAAGCCAAAATAATAAAGGAATTTCCAAACCAAGCCTAGTTTTGAAAGATTTTCCAAAATAAACTAACTCGCGATTCACAATCGCGAGTTCAAGACTTTTCCACCCCCGTCGCCTGAAACCTGTAAAGGTTGAAATTCGCTGTTAGGAAAAGCGAGTTTGATTAAGAACTCGCTGTTAGAAAACGCGAGTTTGATTAAACTTCTTTTGAAATCGCTCTTTACAAGCACGATTTCATGCTGAAATTGCCTTTTCAAAACACGAGTTCATCAAAAAATAGAATTCTTCTGAACTCGCTGTTCATAACCACGAGTTTAGACCAATTATTTTTTCTTTAAGTGAAATCGTGGTTTACAACCACGATTTTAGAACTTCTATTTAAACCCCCCAGCCCCGTTTTTTCCATTCACGATTTCATTTCTCCTCTCCGTTGCTGTCTCTCTCTCACTCTGTACTCGCTGTTCTCTCTCGCTCTTCACTCTCTGTTCTCTTTCTCTCTGGAGCTCGCTGCTCTCTCTCTCTCTGGAGCTCCCTCTGATTGATTCAGTACTGTCTCTCTCTCGTTGGTATGGCTTCTATCATCTACTTTACTGTGAATAAATTAGGATTAGAGTTTAAATTTGTGAATATATTTATGTTTGTGAAAATGTGAATAAATTAGGGTTAGGGTTCATGAATATGGGGTTAGGGTTAGGGTTTATATTTGTGAATAAATTAGGGTTAGGGTTCATGAATGTGAGGTTAGGGTTAGGGTTAGGGTTTATATTCGTGAATAAAATGTTGTGAAATCAGAAATAATAAATTAGGATTACGGTTTATATTTGTGAAATTTTTGTTCAATGTGTGAAATAATAAATTTGTTGAATTTGTTTACGGTTTATAATAAATTAGGGTTATGGTTTATAATAAATAAAAAATAATGAATTTATTACGGTTTATAATAAATTAGGATTACGGTTTATATTTGTGAAATAATAAATTGGGGTTAGGGTTAGATAATTTGTTGAATGTGTTGAATTTTAATTATAGATAATTTGTTGAATTTGTTTAATTATAGATAATTTGTTGAAAGGTTTGTGGAGAGGAATAAGGCTAGAATTAGAATTCATTTGTGGTGGGTTTTGGCTATGAAAGGTTTGTTAGGTTTTAGGGTTCTAAGATGAAGAAAGAATCCAATTTTTGGAGAGGAATAAGGCTAGAATTAGAATTCATTTCTAGAAGGCAGGTTGCTGGATCCTCTGGACAGCTGCTGTTTTGGGATGTTTTATGTGTTAGTAATTAAAAGGGCCAAAAGTATGGGAATAGATTAAGGTTGATTGTTAATCAAGGCATAATGTTTTGGAGTCTGAAAATGGGACTTTTTATGGCTCTGACAGTACCCCAGCAACAGTAATTTTAACTAAGAGAAGACAAAAATTTACAAATTCTACCTAAACTTCTATAAGAATTACCCCTAAGGTAGGTCTTTTTTTTTAAAAGATTTGACCCCTAAGGTAAGTCTAAACAAAGCATTACATAAAGTTTCAAAAGCTTCACACAAATTCTCAAACTCTCAATTCTAATGAATAACAAGATTATACAAGTATATATAGGTTGGTGGACTCTCCTAACTCTATTAGTACTTTTTTTATAGTAAAATTTTTCCAGTAAGTGACCTAACCGATTTTCATTTGATTCGGCCCTTATACCCAGGCGTGAGCCATGATTTGAACCAACCTGTTTAGCCCGAAACCCAAATCATGTTTTAATCCTACCCATGGCTGTTAAGATAACTAAAGTGGCTGACCCATTTTCCCAGATTGATATACCTCATAATTCTACAAGAACTATGACTAAAATTAATAAACTAAAAACTTTGACTAACTAACAATATTCTACACCTAATAAAGACATCATATATAAAAGACATCATATATAAGACCCAATAACAATATTCACCAATAATACAACCCATGGACTCATTCTAAAACCCACATCCAGCAAAACTAATTATTAACCAAACTCTCTTTTTTTGTAAGTAATATTACCAAACTATCCTGGACTCTTAAAACATAATAAAACACAAATCAATCCAACAACATTCAAACTCAAAAAAGTCCATACAAATAAGACTCAAGCTAGTAAGCATGGACACTCGAAAATAGGTACCGTGTCCAACACATGTTAGACACCGACAAGAAACAAGCATGCCACCTAGCGTACCAGTTTTTCTCATTGCTTTTTTTTTTTTTTTTGGTAAGTAAAAAGAAAAAGAGGGGAAATAAAAGTACATCCAAATACATCAATGCCTTTCATATCTCGGTACCCTAAAATTATCTTCATATGCATAGCAAATAAAAATACTTGAATCTGTTGAATGTGAAATCTTTTGCTATAGATAATTTATTATTGAATTTGTTGAATGTGTTTAATTATAGATAATTTGTTGAATTTTAATTATAGATAATCTGTTCAATGTGAAATCTTAAATTTTAAATTAGGGTTAGGGTTAGGGTTTATATTTGTGAAATCTGTTTAGAAATCTGTTGAATGTGAATGTTGAATGGTTTATATTTATCTTAAATCTGTTTATAATTGTGAAATCTGTTGAATGTGAAATCAGATTTGTATTGAATGTGAAAACAGATTTCTGTTCAATGTGAAATCTGTTGAAGGTTGCATCTGTTTAGCAAAATTTAAATATTATATTTGAAATAAGAAAATGAGGGTTATGGTTTTCTATTGAATGTGAAATCAGAAATGAGGGTTTTGGTTTTCAATTAGGGTTTTGAATTGATGAATGTGAAATCATTTTTCAATTAACGGTTTTAAATTGTGAAATCAGAAATGAGAGTTATGTCAAAAATTAGGGGTTAAGAAATTTATGATAAGTTAAAATTTTTAAATAATGTTATATAATTTTTTTTAGGAACAAATAATATTTACGTAATGAATAGATAATTATCTATAATAATAATAATTACATAAGAAAGAGAAACGTTAATTTGGCTGTAAAAATTATTAGTAATTAGGTGATGTGGAGTAGTAATAACTTAAAATTAATAAAGTAACAAAAATAATTTTGTTCTAATTTTCAATTTTTTAAGTAAGAATAAGAAATTGAAAAGTAAGGAACAAAATTTGTGATAAGAAATTGCTATGGAAGTTTTCTCATCATTTTGGCCAGGAAAGATAGGGATATGGCAAAATAGAAAAGTCAGATAATTGAAGTGTAGGCCTGCTTAATATTTTCTATGGGTGACCCTTTAAGTAGTACACTAAAATTTTATTAACAAATTAAAAATCTAACTACTTAGAATGTTGATCCAAAAATAAAAAATAAAAGAAAACCTTAAAATATGTCATTGATGCCACATGCCCCTACGATAAGAAAAATTGATTTGACTAAATTTATGCACTAAATTCAAATGTAATCGTGGTTAAATATAAAAAGTATAGTTTACTTGAATTTCTTGCCCCATTTACGGTTGAATTTCATTTTCGAGTTTTTCCTCCTTAAAATTCGTGACATTTCCTTTTATAAATTTGATATAAATAAATGACTTTTTAGAAGTGATCTACAAAAAATTGATATAAACATTAGAGGTTGAATAATTTGATCCACAAAAAATTAGAAGTCAAAACATTACTTTTTACCTCTTTGCGAAAAGAGGCCTTCCAAGTCGTCATGGAAAATGCTATTATGAAAACATTTGATATAAAAAAAAAAACAAAAACAAATTTGTTTAGGAATTATGTTTGAAAAAATTAAAATATTTGATTTATAAAATGAGTCATTCTCGATAATTTTGACCCACTTGAATTATCCAATTGACTTATTCTCCATGCGCTTGCATTATGTTTATTCAATTAAGTTATAACTTTTTATGATAGTCGGATGTCTGAATCAGTTTACGTATTTATCAACTAATCTTACAATCCACACCAAACGTCCATTCCACGTAGATCCGACAAATCTCAATTAATGAAACATACTGAGATTTCAACTTGAGATCTGAAATGAGCATACCTAATTTCTAACAGATAATAAGAGCTCTTTAATATTAATGAAACTCAAGTTTGACTCGCTTCAGGTCGATAATTTTTTTATTATGTTATTTTCCTAAGTTATTTCCTACGTTATTTCGGATAAGGTTATTCCCCTAAGTTAGAGAATAATGTCATAGGAAATAACCTATCAAATAACTTTGTCATTAAGGTCCCTATTGGCAGAGGGAATAATGTCAATAAAAGTAAATTCTCTTTAATTGTCCACAAATCTCACTAATTTGACCACCAGTTATAAAAAATGACGTGAACAATGTTTGAAATTAAAATTAAGTGCAAGTCATACAAAATCAGTCAAGTTATTTGAACTCAATGAAAAAAATAATAATTTCATAAAAAAAGTTACACTATGATTTAAGATTTTTGTATGACTTGTCCAGTTTTGTCCAATCGCACTGAATAAATACAATACTTCATACAAATTATAGTATAAAATTATATGAACAGAAAAATAAAAGAAGAATCTTCGTAATGTCTTCATATTCAAAATTATTGATATATCTGTCTAGGTTACAAATCACGCTTTTAAGAAAATTTTATTTATACAAAAATTTTGAAGTAATTACTTTTTTAAAGTAAATCTGATTAAGAAAATTTGATTTATACATAACCATGCTGTGGTTAAGTAATTCTTTCTATCTTCAGAAAACGTGGTTGCAAACCACGGTTTTATTGTTGATCCGTGGATAATAATCACTTCTAAGCAAAATGTAAAAATTCAACAAAGAATTCAAAATCAGCACTCATTCTTGTTTGTCACAGACACTCACAAATACTCTCTCTATCCCTCTCTCTAACACACACACCCACAACACTCACACTTACATCAAACATATAGGCTTTTTAATATATATAAATTTTATTTTGTAAAATTCATACCAATATTTTATTATTATATATATATAATAATAATTGATAATAGCAAATAATAATCAACTATATAAAATGATTATTTTTTTACTTTAATTCTTAAAATGTAAATTTTTTTTTAGGTAAATTACACTGATACCCCTGAGGTTTATTTGAAAAAAAAAATTTCATTGGAACAAAAAAAAATAATTTGAAAAATAAATTATTTAAAAAGATAAATTAAATTAAAAAAAATTAATTGTTCTGAATTGTATAAAATAAAATTTATATATATTAAAAATTATATATGTTTCATGTGAGTGGAAGTGTTGTTGGTATCTGTGTCAGACAGAGAGATAGAGAAAGTGAGTGTCAGTGTCTGTGACAAATAAGAGGGAGTACTGGTTTTGAATTTTTGTTCAAAATGTGTTTTGAAAACACGTTTTTACATATTTTACTTACAAGCGTGGTCACGAATATATATAAATCAAATTTCTTTATGTATAAATGAAGTTTACCAACAATTTATAATTTATATAAGGTCACAACCTAGGGCCATTTCCCAAAATAAGTCAAAATACTAATTCAATTCCCAAACTAAGCCTAGTTTTGAAAGAATTCCCGAAATAAGCTAAGTCGCGGTTCACAACCACGATTTCAACATTCCTGCGCCTGTCCCGCGTGGAATTTGGAAAATCTTAAAATCATGGTTAGAAAACGCGATTTTGATTAAGAAATCGCGGTTACAAAACGCGATTTTAATTAAAAAAAATATATTATGAACTCGCTGTTCTGAACCACGATTTTAGCCCAAAAAAATTTTCTTCTGAACTCACTGTTATAAACCACGATTTTAGTCCAAAAAAATTTTGTTCTGAACTTGCTGTTATAAACCACGATTTTAGCCAATTTGTTTTTCTGCTAAACTCGCTGTTATAAACCATGACTTTATCCAAAAAAAAAAAAAAAAGTCTTGTGTAATGAAAACATATATATTAAAATGTGAACAAAGCATCACTTATGTTGTTGGTAGCTCAAGTGGTAGTGCAATGGTGATGCCGAGGTAGTTGTTTGAAAATTGAGTTTTTTGAAAAATGAGAAGGAGTTGGCGTGGTTTGAACCATTGCACTACCACTTGAGCTACCAACAACATAAGTGATGTTCTGATCACATTTTAATATATATGTTTTGAGTACACAAGTCCTTTTTATTTTTTTGGATAAAATCGTGGTTTATAACTGCGAGTTCAGAAGAAAATTTTTTTTGGCTTAAATCGTGGTTTATAACTGCGAGTTCAGAACAAAATTTTTTTTGGCTAAAATCGTGGATATGTGCATACCTGATGAGAAGTATCGACCATACATATGATACACTTATCTAGGTGTCAAGTGTCTGATATGGTTACTTGATTTGTTTTCAAGAATCCATGTAACACAGACATTTTTGATACATTTTAAATTACAACTTCAGAAGTAAAATAACAAGTCCTTATAAAATTAAGATGCTCATCACACTAATAAAATTATATTTATTTAATGATTACAAATGTTGTTACTTTCTAATTTATACAAAATTAATCCAAAATTAATAAAGCTGTTAGTTGAATTACATTTAATGTGCACAAGACCATGGTCTTACTCATAATAAGTAATGTAAAAAGCATAGCATAAGAGGATGATGTTAATTTTTTCATAAGTTGTAAGATGTATTTCTTAAAAAGCTAAAAATTCTAAACCATTATCATTATTTTCACTCATATCTTAATTAAAAAATCAATAATGAATGTTGGATTATAATTGATGATTACTTAAATACAGTTTTTGTGTCACAAGTAATTGTAATTGAATGAGTATAATTTCATATAATTCTTTTACAAGTACAAGGAGATATAAGTATATTGTTGCTATTTTAATGTTTTTTGTCTTAATTGAAGCAAGTATATGGAGGCTGTTCCAATTATTTTCTACTGGGGGGGAAACATAATTCGGGATCCTGATGAAGGCGTAGCATATGATGCTGAGCCGAAAGGGATATATGCGGTACAAATTGGCACCACGCTTACCAATTTGGAGGAGATGTTTACGTCAAAGGTGGCAAGTTACGGGGAAAGTGTCCGATTGACCTTCAAATGTAGATATCCTTATCGCCAGTGGCAAGCACAGCGCAAATACAAGATATTACTGATCAATGACGATGAGGCGTTGAACACCGTATTAAGTATCGGTGCAAGTTTTCAAGCACCAAATTGTTTGGAAGTCTACATTGATAAAGAGATTGTACACAATATCCCGAACATGACACATATGGATTCTCGTCCGTACACTACATTGCTGACGCATGGGATTGACACAACAGCGTTTCAGTCTCCTATGTATGAATCAGATCAATGTTATCCATTGGGCTACACACAACAGTCATTTCAGGGCCATGGTATAGAATCAAGTTCACGTGGTGGATATGGTTATGAATTTGACAGTAACACACAAGATGTGCCGACATGCAGCCATCATACCACTCCGGTTGAAGTTACTGGTAATATGGCTGAAACAGTGAACGAGGCGCAGTTTGCTGACAGTGACATGTACGGTCCTGATGTCGCCCTAAACGATGATGACAATGAAATGTGTGAGGAAGAAAATGTATTAGGCGGATCAGATGATGATGATGATGATGAAGAATATGATGCCCAGGCTCCCGTTCAACCTCAAAATGCCCCCATTCCACCTAGAGTTGAAATCCCTTTCTATGACAACATTCACATGGGTGGTGATTTTGAGATTAGTACCCGTGATGTCGTTCCCCGTAACCGGATCTGGAGTGCTGAAAATCCAGAGTTGGACAGAGGAATGGTTTTTGTTGATAAGAAGCAACTTCTATATGCTGTGAAATTGTACCATGCAAGGTCGTAACCTCCAAGCGAGACCTTTGGGTGTCTTCTTGCAAGCACGACTGCAGTTGGTGGTTGCGTGCATCTCTTAGTAGGAAACATGGTCTGTTTGAAATAAAGCAGTACAGGAGTCCTCACCATTGTTTATACCCACGAATGAACAGGGACCACACTAATATTAGCTCCAGTTACATTGCTTCTCATATTTTGGGACAAGTTGCGGTTAGTATAAAAAATAAATGTTGACATATACATACATATTTGTTTGTTTATACTGTTCACATCTAGATAATCCAACTCATATTTGATTGTCGTATGCAGAATGAACCTGATATGCCAATTAAGAATGTCATCGACGATATAAAAAAGACCATGAACTATAGTATATCATACAAGAAGGCGTGGCATGCAAGGGCAAAGGCAATTAAAATGGTATTCGGTGATTGGGATGAATCATACAGGCAATTGCCTAAATTCATGCATGCATTACAGACATCTAATCCTGGCACCATCGTGACATGGAAGCATAGATATACTGGGCATGCAACCATTATACCCGTCTTCCACTTTGTTTTCTGGTCTTTCAAACCCGTCATCGATGGCTTTAGATATTGTAGGCCTGTTATAACTATAGATAGTACATTCTTATACGGTAAATACACCGGTGTGTTACTTGTAGCAACGATTGTTACTGTCAATGGCAAAATATTACCGTTTGCATTCGCTGTTGTCGACAGGGAGAGTTTGGAGTCTTGGTCGTTCTTCATTCAAAATATCAAGGAACATATTGTCATGGACCGACAGGGAGTGACTTTGATATCTGATCGAGCTGAGAGTATTTTAGCTGCTGTGAGGCAGCATTGGCTGAATCCCTCGCTCCAATTTGTTGGATATCATCGGCACTGCCTTCGACATGTTTGCAGTAACTTTAACACACATTTCAGAAATAAGGAGCTCAAACAACTTCTGTGGAAAGCAGGGAGTGCTGATCAACGATGAAAGTGTAATGGTTACTTAGACCAGATACAGGCTATTAACCAAGAAGCCATCGATTGGGTCCATAAGATGAATCCTGAGGACTGGGCCCTTGCATATGACGGTGGATATCGCTGGGGGTATTGACCAGTAATGATGCAGAGTGTTTCAACAGCGTCTTGAAAGGTGCAAGGAACTTACCTATTTCAGCTATGGTTGAATTCACATTTCGACGACTCGTCAAATATTTTGACGACATGGGAGCCCAAGCTGAAACAGATGTACGCAATGACTTCCAATACCCTAGAGAGATGCAAAGAACTATGGAGGAGGATATCGCAAGGGGAAATACTTTCAAGTTGATATCGTATGACAGGTTAGTTTGTAATGTGAAAAAATTGTTATTATTATGTTGTTAAGTTAATTACATCTAAAAACATGAACTTTATTAGTTTGTTTCAATATTATCTTATAGGCCCCGCTGTGTATTTGAGGTGCAAACATCTTTTCGCCGTGGACGAGGTTGCAATAGACAGATTGTGCGGATGAATCAACCCACGTGCAGTTGTGGGAAATATGAGATAAGACACTATCCATGTTCTCATATGCTCGCTGTAATGTCTGAATGCGGTGACAATCCATTCCAGTACGTTGATCCAGTATACAGGCTTCCTGTATACATGAGGGTTTGGGAAACTAAATTCAACCCAATACCGCATGAAGATTATTGGGATGATCCGCAGTGGACCTTAATGCCTAATGACCTTCGTCTGCGAGAAGTAAAACGGGGTTGTACATCTATGGCTCGTATTCCGAATGAGATGGATATATCAGACAGGCGTTTGACAGCTCGTTGCAGTGAGTGCCACTAGACAGGTCATGACAGGTGAACATGTCCGGCACGACTTGGTCGATGAAGACTATGTAATACTTACATGTTGTAATATATCATTTTAAAACTCTTCATTTGTAATAGATCATTTAATTATGTATTTTTAAATTCTTTATTTGTAAACGGGGTCGTACATTTGAAGTGTGTATTACAAAATGTGTACTTGAGTAAAAAATGTGTAATGCAAAATTGAAAATGTGTAAAATTTATTCAAACTTTTATAATTTATTGAAAATGTGTACTAGTTTTTCACGGAGTACTTGATTCGAAATGTGTATTACAATATTCTATACTTAATCACGTAGTTCTTCTACCATTTCAAAGTTTCATATTTTTGAATAAATTAAATATCAAATGCTGCAATCATTGTTCACATTTTATAATTTAAAAAAGTTACAAATTTTAAAAAAATTAACCTATTATAAATTAAAAATTTAAAAATTGGAATGCTGCGGTCTTTGTTCACAATTACAAAATTTTATATGTATTTTGCAAAATTTATAATTTATTCAAACTTTTAGCATTACAAAATAAATATTTCTGTTTTGTCAAATATGCCATAAATGTAATCATTAATTTCGAATTGCTTCCGTGTAAGTGGCACATAAATTTGTCTTTTTCTCGAACCCATAACATTTACTTCATTGTATTTTACATCGTTCAGTACAAAATCAATAATTACAGTTTTCTCTGTTATTATGTTATGATTAAATGAGCTTTTGATATGGATCAATAATTTCAGTTGTACAGGCTTCATGGCACATGTACCTGAGGAGGTTCCACTGTTCAGACAGGCACATCGGGCTGACAGTATGTGGGACCGTCCGGTATGCAATAACGTTTGTTGCACTTTACGGCTACAATTAAAATACATTGCATTTTGTTGTATATTTCGGGATAATGTTATTATTTGAACTGGTAATTCTGTTGTGCAGGATGAGGCACGCACCGTGTTGACATGTCGTCGGGCAGATTCTGGATTGTGGGAGCATCCGTTGGACCATAGAGTCTTGCAGTATCTATTACGCGCGGGATTCTATGGTGTGTATCGTATCGGGCACATTCGACTGGACCACACACTCATCACTGCTCTCGTTGAGAGGTGGCGCACAGAGACTCATACATTCCATTTCCCGATCGGGGAGGCCACCGTTACGTTGCAGGACGTATCTGTCCTATATGGTCTTCGGATTGATGGCCGAGCAGTTACTGGAGTTGACTCTTCTCGCGCGACGGAGCAGTGGATAGCCCTATGTGCTGAGCTATTGGGAGTAGCACCTACACCAGCAGATTTACAGCCAGGTAGAGTGAGGGTGAGGTGGCTAGCCGAGCACTTTGCTCATCTTCCAGATCATGCTCCAGATGAGTTGGTACAGCAGCATACCCGAGCATATATTCTGTGGCTTATTGGGGGGGTACTTCTCCCTGATAAGTCACAGAACCTGGTCAAGCTGATGTACTTGCCATTGCTGAGAGACATTGAGGAGATTCGGCAGTACAGCTGGGGTAGCGCGGCCCTGGCATGGTTGTATAGGATGCTATGTCGAGCAGCTCAGGTGGGTACGAGGGAGATTGGAGGACCACTTGTGTTGCTACAGGTTAGTAACAATTTTATTACATGTCAATTCATATTTATAGCCATATGTCAGTATTGTAATTGTATTCAAACTATTGCAGATTTGGGCATGGGAGAGATTGATTCCCATTGCCCCGTCTAGGCGGCAACCGGTTGGTCCTGGTGAGCTTCCTATGGGTGAGGGGGACATGCAGTTGCCCACCGGACCGCGAGCTAGCCGGTGGAGGGTTGACATGGGCCATGAGGTCGTCTCGACCCACGTAGTGGTAGTTTATAGAGACCAGCTGGACCGCATGATCGAGGGCGAGGTATGAACTTTTTTGATTGCGTTTTAGTTGTCTTCTTCATTGTATATGTTTTGAGTTTACGAACAAAATTTAAATTATTTGTCGTCATTGTAGTTTATCTGGCAGCCTTACGCTGGGGTCCTCGATACGCTCCCCGACTACTGCCGACTGAGTTAGGAGATATGGATGGCGAGAGTGCCACTTATTTGTTTTGACGTGGTTGAGTGGCATCTCCCCCATCATGTCCTCCGACAGTTTGGTCAGGTGCAGTCCGTGCCGGATCGGTTCGACACTGAGTGGCAGTTGCACGTCACTGATAGGCGTGGCCGACCTGGCACTGACTGGCGTCTGTTTTTTATGCGATATATACAGTTGTGAGATGCCCGCCGGGACAGTATTGTACAGGCTGACTACAGCGATGACGTGATCCCCTCTTCCGACCCTTACATGTTGTGGTATCGGCGACATACACACCTACTAGTCGGGAATCCGAGCCACGTGTCTGAGTTTGGATATCAGGGAGTTGGCCCTTATCTTGAGGCATTGGGGAGTATCATATTATGTGTCAGATAATTATTAAAATCATACTTGATTTACATTCAGTGAACTGTAGCTTAATAATACGTCTGAATGTTTGTTCAGGTGGCTGGAGCTGGGAGGTCGTTTCACTTGGCTGAGGACACCCATTTGAGACGTGATGCACAGCATGCCTTGGAGGCCGTTGCAGAGATCCGGGAGTTATTGTACTAGGCATTCTAGGTTGCCCATCGGGGAGATCGTTTGCATTTCGGCCACTACGGTGTACACACTTCAGCAGGTGCTCCAGACACATCAGCGCCGTCCACGTCAGCGCCTTCCACTTCAGCGCCTGCCACATCAGCTCCTTCCACACTGCCTTCGACCCCACCACATACTACCCCATACATATCTACAGATTCCCTCGACGTACTTCTTACGCAGCATACTGACATACCTTATGTGCCTGACCCTGATTGGACACCGCCCCGATACATGCATGACGTTGTTACCCCACCCATCCAGTTACCACCACCAGACAGTTCGACCGCGACCATGAGTACACATGATGCAGTTCTCACTGACATCTCCCACGTTGACGCTGAGGGCCACATTGAGCCCCCCCCAGAGCGCGCGGGAGAGGCCGAGGTTTTGGGCGTGGCGAACGTCGCGGCAGAGGTCGGGGTGCGGGCAGAGGCAGAGGTCGAGCTCCAGCTGCAGATCCTGATACAGTTGCACCAGATGATGGAGTTTCACAGCTCACAGCAGTATCCGATCTTCCGCCACAGCCAGGATCAGGGGCAGCACATGCAGTACAGGGGGAGTCACAGTCACAGGCTCCACAGCAGCCAGATATTCAGAGAGTCTACCGCAGGAGACCGAGGAGAGAGGTCCACGGTCGGGGTTGTGGGACTGGGGGTAGGTTAGGGCATTAGCGGGTGTGCTGTGGAGTGTATAGTTTATTTTATTTATAGTTTTTGTTATAGTTTTTGTTATAGTTTTTGTATATCAAACTTGTACAGATGATGTAAATGTGTCATACTTATTTCTTCGAAAAATATAATTTCACAATTTTTTATTCTTACTTGTTTTGATGATTTCCATACAAATGAAAACGAAAACAGGAAAAAAATTATAAGAATTGATAGGATTTTATGATTAAATGAGATTGGAGGACCACTTGTGTTGCTACAGGTTTGTAAAAATTTTATACAACAAAAATCTGGGAAAAAAATGTGAACATTGCATAATGGATAGTTGTGGGGAGCAATATGAACAAAAAGGAAACAAAATAAATATCTAAACAAACACAAGTATTTCAACTATCAATCGATATGAACTCATACCTTGTTCATTAAGTATCATTATTATATTCCACATCAATAATGCATGAAATCATGAAAGTCTAGTTCAAGTAGCGTTCTTCAAAATAACAATAACGGAGAGAAAGTAAAGGTAGAATTACAATAAATATTCGAAAACAATTGAAATATCTCCCTTCATTGATAAGATAAGTCGTGGATAAGCATTAAAAATTGCATGCATTACAGAAATGGTTTGGGCGTTCATCCAAACAATTTCATTCATTATCATCATCATCTGACATCTCAATATCAGATTCATACATAACATCCATGCTCCAGGCGTAGTACTGGTGTGTATCATCCATTAACCCATCTTCGGCACGCTCATTTGCGGTCTTCATTAGTTCGGACCTTTACAAATGTTGGGTCATGCGATTAACCTCGTCGCGGATACGATGCAATGCCCTTTGCAACAACTGTGGAGTGTCAGTTGGCATACGCATGGCTAACCGGCGAGGAAATTTAAGATTAACTTCACGACATAGCTCAACGAGAATGTTTGCTCGAGTTTTGTGAAATTCCCACTCAGCTCTCATGGTATTAACGGTGGCACGTGAGTAACGCAGATTTGGATTCATTGGGTATTCAAATTCATCTCCATCTGCAACCCAATAGCGACCCATTGCTGAATATAGATCAACCACCGTATATCTCATGATGATATCGCTCGAAATAGCTGTAAAACTTTTGTTATGGTATGATGCGATATTTATACCATATATACACATGGTAGCTGTATGTATGAAATTATTGTAATCAACTATGCATCAGAGTTGTCACGTCAACTTTTATGACCTGAACAACTATGCATCAACTTGATAGGAGTTGTCACTTCGACTTTTATGAATTGCACAATTGATTGTTATTCCAAAACAAAAAGTAAAAACATAAAAAAAAATAATAAAATAAAAACCAAGCTGATCAACTGACTAAACGTCTTAAGTAGTCAAATTTCTCTGCCTGAATTTTTTTTTAAAAAATAAATGTGAAATTACAATTTCAAAATCTTGATGCTCGGCGCGGTGATACGTCCAACATTTGTCAGTGATGCTCACCAATTACTTGAACCGGTGTAATAATTTGGATATTTTGTTTTTGAAGTTCAGATGGTATGTGACTTTGTGCAGCAATGCAGTGATGCATGTGACTTTGTGCAACGATGCATGTGACTTTGTGCAGTGATGCAGTGATGCATGTCGCTTTATGCAGTGATGCAGTAATGCATGTGACTTTCTGACTTTGCCATGCTTATATAGTTTGTCACTTTTTTCCTCAAATTACGTGATGCATGTGACTTTCTGCAGCGCAAGTAAATGCGTTATTTTTTTTTATCACATTGCAGAATATACAAAAAGAAACAATAAATGCAAACAGGAGAAAATAGGATGACTGTGAAGTTCAATAAGTGAAAATAAAATAAAATATAGGTTGTTTATGAAGAATATTAGTTTAAAACAAAGAAAATTTAAGGATTTAATTTCATTTATAATTTTTTGAAAATACCAATTTGTACTGAAATCGTCAATTCCAAGTCAGTACTTACTGTATTAAAAAAGTAAGTATGGAAAAATAGTTTCATGAGGCGATGTGACAACTCACTGCATATTGTTTTATTTGACAACTCACTGCTCCAATATGAAGGGATTACAGTGTCATCCTTTGTCCTACAATGATGACTTTATCTGACAACCACGTCCGTGACTACATCATAGGTACACAAAGTCACGGGTACTCAGGATTGTATGAAATAAAAAGCTAAAAAAATAATATCACGGGTATCACTTCTTCCATAGTGTCCCAGCATGCATTATTGTCACTAGATCATCTCTAGTTAACCCCCAGTATGATGTCTATCAATAGCGACAACCCCAGTATGATGTTTGTTCAAGTCATAACAATAGTAATATATCTACAATTACTATTATTATTTGTTTGTTTATTTTAGGAACAATGTCTTCAAGAGGTGCAGGAAGTTCACGCCAATAAAGAAATTCGAAAGTCTGGCTGCTACCTTCATTTAGTTATGACTACAAGAGCGAAAAGTACTCGAGTCCGAAGGATTATTATGCTGGTATCTGAGCAGAATGGGCGTTCAGGGTAACGGAGCAAGAAGGATTGTTTAATGATCTACATAACTTTGGGGCACCGGTACCTCATCGTCGTTCATTAACCATGGCTAGACGAAATGTCAGTGACTATGAAAAAGCAGTTAGTAGAATTAAGAAGGAGAACAACAGAATGTTGATACGAAGATGTCGACATTTCATGCTTCAGCTAGCCACCGAAATGGCAGAAGCAAGCAACAGAGATTTGGAAGTGATTGAGCGAAATAATGTCTTAAACAATGAAAAATATCTCTCTGACTACTACATGTCAGATGAGGAATGAGAAATCAAACACCTTTATCTTTCATATATATTTGTTTGTTGTCTGGCGTGTAAGACATTGTTGTTGTTCATCTAACGTACGGATGTATTTGAAGTATTTGTTTAATGAACCTGAAGTTTATGAAATAACTACATTTATAACAGCACATTTATTAGTTCATGACTTTCTTTATTGAATTGCAATGAGTTAATGAATGTTCTGGATTAACAAATGGATTAATGTATGTTGAATTATGTGAATACTTAAAACACATAAAACAAAACAGGTAGCTCGGTGAAAAGCTTCCCTTAACTGGGCTCGTGAAATAGAGATCATGTACGTAAAAAATTTCAATCTCCATGGGGAAAGAAGAAAGAGTCGCCTTCCAATTCCTGAAAGTCCAGTCAAAATGATGACTCTAGTAAGCAATTTAAAACGCAATTGGTTTACCTGAACACCAATTTGATATATGTGTGATTCTCAATTCAGAAAGTCACATGGCAACAGTGAATTCACTAATTTACCCTACAGTGAGCATGCCCTTATTTTGTGGGTATATGCAGATGGACTGTCAGGTCATATGACTTGGTGCACACACTTTGGTTTTCTCAATTTTTTGCTCGACTTTTTTATTACACTGACAACTCATTTCTTATTAATATATGTGCGATTCTCAATTCTGGATTAATGAATGGATTAATGTATGTTGAATTATGTGAATACTTAAAACACCTAAAACAGAATAGGTAGCTCGGTGAAAAGCTTCCCTTAACTGGGGCTGCTGAAATAGGGATCAATTTACAAAGAATTTCAATCTCCATCAGGAAAGAAGAAAGAGTCACCTTCCAATTCCTGAAAGTCCAGTAAAAATGATGACTCTGGTAATGAATGAGGGGTTGACAGAAAACTAAACTCGGTGAAACGAACTACCGCCTTCAATAACACATAAAACAGAACAGGTAGGTCGGTGAAAAGCTTCCCGTAACTGGGCCTCGTCAAATAGGAATCCTCTACGTAAAGAATTTCAATCTCCATCAGGAAAGAAGAAAGAGTCGCTTTCCAATTCTTGTAAGTCCAGTACAAATGATGACTCTGGTAAGGAATGGGGGGTTGACAGAAAACTAAACTTCGGGTCCTGGACAAACAAGCTCAAACCCAAGTGGTTGGTCCAGTTGGGGGACTAAGTTTAAAACCCAATTGGAATTGTGTAGAAACTAGAAATTGATGATTCTCTTAGTATAGAAACTAGAATTGGAACCCGTTCTAATGACGCTGATAGAAATAGTAAGTCATAACAACGAATGATGCATAGCTAACTAAAACACAACATTGCCTACATAAGCTTCATTTTTTTCAAACATTGAGTAGTCAAATCGTGGAGAGAGTTGTCAGTATATGCAGATGGATTGTGAAGTCATGTGACCTGGTGCACAGGCTTTGGTTTTCTCGATATGTTGCTTGATTATTTGATACACAAAGACAACTCATCTCTTATAGATAGATGTGGGATTCTCAATTCAGAAAGTCACATGGCAACAGTGAATTCACTGATTTACCTTACAGTGAGCATGCCCTTATTTTGTGGGTATATGCAGATGGATTATGAAGTCATGTGACTTGGTGCACAGACTTTGGTTTTCTCATTTTTTTGCTCGACTTTTTTATTACAATGACAACTCATTTCTTATTAATTTATGTGCGATTCTCAATTCAGAAAGTCACATGGCAACAGTGAATTCACTGATTTACCTTACAGTCAGCATGCCCTTATTTTTTGGGTATATGCAGATGGATTGTCAAGTCATGTGACTTGGTGCACAGACTTTGGTTTTCTCAATTTTTTGCTCGACTTTTTTATTACAATGACAACTCATTTCTTATTAATATATGTGCGATTCCCAATTCATAAAGTCACATGGCAACAGTGAATTCACTGATTTACCTTACAGTGAGCATGCCCTTATTTTGTGGGTATATGCAGATGGATTGTCAAGTCATGTGACTTGGTGCACAGACTTTGGTTTTCTCAATTTTTTGCTCGACTTTTTTATTACAATGACAACTCATTTCTTATTAATATATGTGCGATTCTCAATTCAAAAAGTCACATGGTAACAGTGAATTCACTGATTTACCTTACAGTGAGCATGCCTTTATTTTGTCGGTATATGCAGATGGATTGTCAAGTCATGTGACTTGGTGCACAATATTTCATTTTTTCTGGTTTTGCATTCTACTGACAACTCATACCTTGTTCGTTTATGTGGGATTGTCATGCAGGGCCATATTTCTAAAGCTGTTCATAACCAACTATATAAACGACTAAAGGTGAAGACACAACCTTACAACTCATTTCGCCCTACGAAATTATCATTCATTTGTTTAAAAAAATTAGCATGGCTACATGGTTCATGGGAGGGAGTGGGAATCGCAGAGGTGGTAGGAACTTGCAAAGGGGTGACAGTTCACGACGAGGAGGGGGAAGGGGAAGTGGCGATGCTGAAGATGAAACACCATTTGCTTCGTTAGATGCCTCTTGTGCTTATCATGATAGGTTTGGGAAGCGACATTTTGTCATGCCCAAGTACTATCGAGATCCATGTGGTTTGGTGGAGGACCCATCAGATAATCAAACAGGATATGGTTTAGCAAACGCTAGACTTTTGAAGTGGCCCGCACTATTTATAGAGCGAGTCCAAATGGAAAGATTATGTCGGGAAAATCGATTGAAGGTGCCAAAAGCACGTTCTGTTGAGATCCAAAAGGAAGATCCTGATAATGTTGATCGACTATGTGAAAGACTACAACGTGAGATTTCTCAAATGAACCGTAGGTTAGCCCGCGATATGCAGCTATACATAGTTAAGAAGGATGCCCAGAAGAACAAAACAGAACCAAATGATGCAGCTATCAAGGGTATCATGGTGGATCCTCAGCTTGTCTCTAATGCTGAGCTTTCGGATTGTTCAGACTCTGAGCCACCTATCGATTTAAGCGCGAATTAGGTGTTAATGTCTACACTTCGGCAATATTAGGTCATGCATTAATATGTAATGTCTGTGTTAGAGTAAGTGTTTCCGTAATGAGTTGGTCAGATTGTCTGGCTAATATTTGTCTGTCTAACTGTTATGTTTATCTATGTATTGTGTGTTCAGTTCATGGTGTCCACAATGTATTGTTGTTCAAGACTTATGTTTGTACTACTTATGTATTTTTGTGGGAGACTTATGTGTTTTTTCCTCAAGGTTTTATGAATTACATTATCAGCTTCTAACCCAAAACAAAGACAACAGAAAAAAAATATATTATTTACATGAAAACGACTTTAGTAAAGCCAAAACAAAATTTTGAATAACACATTCTAACCCAAAACAAAGAGAAGAGAAAAAAATAAAAAATAAAAAAATTTACATGAAAATGGCTTTAGTAAAGTGAAAAAAAAATTTTGAATTACATTATCACCTTCTAACCCAAAATAAAGACAAAAGAAAAAATATATATATTTAAATGAAAACAGATTTATTAAAGCCCAAACAAATTACTGAATAACACCTTCTAACGCAAAACAAAGAAATAATAATTAAAAAAAAATTGACATCAAAACGGCTTTACTAAAGCTCAAAAAATTTATCAATTACATTATTACCTTCTAACCCAAAACAAACACAAGAAAAAATAAAAGAAATTTACTTTAGTCAAACAAAATAAAAAAATGCTGAATTACACATTCTAACCCAAAATAAAGACAAAAGGAAAGAAAAAAAAAATAATATGAGAACGGTTTTAGTAAAAGAATTTTAACCAAAAAAATTATTCTGAAATATATTATCACCAAAACAATGACAACATAAACAAAAGAACGAAAATTTTTTCTTTAAAGTTCAGTAAAATTGAAATTAAAAAAAAAAATTACGCTAAAAGCACGGTTCATAAAAAAATTTGGCAAAAAACCGTGGTTTTAAAGAGTGAGATGAAATTTTTTTTTCATAAAACGTGGGTTTTGATGAACTCGTGGTTAAAGACCAAAGGAAAGAAAAAAAAATTAATATGAGAACGGTTTTGGTAAAAGAATTTTAACCAAAAAAAT
Source organism: Camellia sinensis (assembly GCF_055761805.1). Taxonomy (NCBI): domain Eukaryota; kingdom Viridiplantae; phylum Streptophyta; class Magnoliopsida; order Ericales; family Theaceae; genus Camellia; species Camellia sinensis. The sequence goes on from NC_138962.1 coordinate 36,673,718, forward strand.
TATTCTGAAATATATTATCACCAAAACAATGACAACATAAACAAAAGAACAAAAATTTTTTCTTTAAAGTTCAGTAAAATTGAAATTAAAAAAAAAAATTACGCTAAAAGCACGGTTCATAAAAAAATTTGACAAAAAACCGTGGTTCTAAAGAGTGAGATGAAATTTTTTTTTCATAAAACGTGGGTTTTGATGAACTCGTGGTTAAAGACCAAAGGAAAAAAAAAAAATTAATATGAGAACGGTTTTAGTAAAAGAATTTTAACCAAAAAAATTATTCTGAAATATATTATCACCAAAACAATGACAACATAAACAAAAGAACGAAAATTTTTTCTTTAAAGTTCAGTAAAATTGAAATTAAAAAAAAAAATTACGCTAAAAGCACGGTTCATAAAAAAAAATTGGCAAAAAACTGTGGTTCTAAAGAGTGAGATGAATTTTTTTTACATAAAACGTGGGTTTTGATGAACTCGTGGTTAAAGACAAAAGGAACGAAAAAAAATTAATATGAGAACGGTTTTAGTAAAAGAATTTTAACCAAAAAAATTATTCTGAAATATATTATCATCAAGACAATGACAACATAAACAAAAGAACGAAAATTTTTTCTTTAAAGTTCAGTAAAATTGAAATTAAAAAAAAAAATTACGCTAAAAGCACGGTGCATAAAAAAATTTGGCAAAAAACCGTGGTTCTAAAGAGTGAGATGAATTTTTTTTTTTCCCATAAAACGTGTGTTTTGATGAACTCGTGGTTAAAGACCAAAGGAAAGAAAAAAAATTAATATGAGAACGGTTTTAGTAAAAGAATTTTAACCAAAAAAATTATTCTGAAATATATTATCACCAAAACAATGACAACATAAACAAAAGAACGAAAATTTTTTCTTTAAAGTTCAGTAAAATTGAAATTAAAAAAAAAATTACGCTAAAAGCACGGTTCATAAAAAAATTTGGCAAAAAACCGTGGTTCTAAAGAGTGAGATGAATTTTTTTTTCATAAAACGTGGGTTTTGATGAACTCGTGGTTAAAGACAAAAGGAAAGAAAAAAAAAATTAATATGAGAACGGTTTTAGTAAAATAATTTTAACCAAAAAAATTATTCTGAAATATATTATCACCAAGACAATGACAACATAAACAAAAGAACGGAAATTTTTTCTTTAAAGTTCAGTAAAATTGAAATTAAAAAAAAAAATTACGCTAAAAGCATGGTTCATAAAAAAATTTGGCAAAAAACCGTGGTTCTAAAGAGTGAGATGCAATTTTTTTTTCATAAAACGTGTGTTTTGATGAACTCGTGGTTACAAAGAGCGAGTTCACTAGAAATTTTTTTTTGGCTAAACTCGTGCTTACAAACAGCGAGTTGTGATAAAATCGTGTTTTCAAAGAGCGATTTCAGCAGAAATTTTTTTTGCTAAACTCGTGCTTACGAAAAGCGATTTTGGATAAACTCGTTCTTGTAAATAGCGAGTTCAAAGGAAACAAATTGAATTAGACTCGCGTTTTCGAGCAGCGAGTTCTTAATTAAACTCGCTTTTTATAACAGGGAGTTTAAACTTTTATTGATTTCAGGCGACGAGGGTGGAAAAGTCTTGAACTCGCGATTGTGAACCGCGAGTTAGCTCATTTTGAGAATTCTTTCAAAACTAGGCTTAGTTTGAGAATTCCCTTCTTATTTTGGCTTATTTAGGGAAATGCCCCCATTTTTGAGATCAACTTTTGATATTATAATGGCCCATTTTGGCGGCATGAAAAATAATAATAAGTCACATTTTTTTTTCTGAATTTTTTTGTCTTTAATAATTTTTTTCAAAATTAAGTCAAAATTTTTTAAAGTTTCATTTAGTCTTGTTGAGATGAATTTAAAAATTATAATTTTTTTTAAAATTTCAAAAAAAAATTATTAAAAACGAAAATAAGTTTAAAAATATTACTTATTTTGATTTTTTTTGTCTTTTTCTGAATTTTTTTTTTAAATTATAATTTTCCTATTCATATTGTCGATCTTAATTTAGAAACTTCAAGCTTTTTGAGAAAAAAAAATAAAAAATCATTAAAGACAAAAAAAAAAAAAAAACTAAAAATAACTCCCAAAAAAACCATTCACAAAACACTCTAATATATGATAGATTACACTTTTAACATGTTTAATTTAAATTTCACTTTAATTTTTATTATTCAAAATTAAATAATTTGATTTTTATACTAAGTTTAATTTTAATTTGATCTTTCTATTCAAGTTGAAGGTTAAAATTTATAATTTTTTAGACACTTATTTATCTCCTAAAGTGTACATGTGGAAACAATTAACAGAAATCTAGATATTGTGGGTTAAATTTTTATTTTTATTTTTTGAACAATTGTTCACCTGCTAAGGTGTGCACATGGAAAAAATTAACAGAAATTTAGATAGAATAATTAAATTAAAATTGGTCTTAAAGCATATGACTAAATTGTTCAAATTAAAATAATAGAAATTTAATTCAAATTATAAGAATAAAAATTATAATTTACCTTATAATATATTTCACAAGTAAATATATATTAACTTCTTAAATTTAAAGAAACTACAATATACCTTACAAATTTTAACATAAAATTTTTAAAATTTTAAATTGCATGATATTTTATCCAATCATAATAATTATTTTAAACAAATTTTAAAATAAGAAACCAAATGATAAGTGAGATAAAATTACGTATTCTTTAGTGACACAATGTGTGGAGGATGATGGTCATTAAAAATAAATAAATAAATTTAGAGTAGATGAAATTTTCTTATGTTTTGTAGTTGGTCTTCCACACGCCAGTTTTTAAATGACGTGATATTTAGCCTCCGTTTGGGAAGTGGGTTGGCTTTTTAGCTTTTTGGCTTTTTGGTTTTTTGGCTATTTTAGCTTGGGCTATTTTAGCCTGGTTTGGGAAGGACTTTTTGGCTTTTTTGACTTTTTTTGTGAGAGAGGATTGTAATGATTATGGGTTGGATTTGATGTTTTGTTTTTTGTGGCTAAAATAGCCTATTTTGTTTTTTGTGGCTATTTTAGCCAAAAAAGCCTGGCTTTTTGCTTGCCAAACGAAGGCTTAATTGGTTTCTCAAATACTGTATTTTTTACTTTAATATTGTGGGAAACCATAAAAATAGTGAATATTTGGGATTTTTAATCATCATCATCTCCAAGCAATTATTCAATATTTTTAGAGTATTACTTTGTTCTATTTATAAGTTGACATTTAATACTTTATTTTTTTATAAGTCTAATACAAAAATAATATATTCCATAATTTAAACCAATAAACTCATATAGAATGTCACCTAAACTTACTTCTGAAACAGTGAATAATTTCTCGAATAACCCTGAGTTACCAGGAATATTTCGGACGCACATGCCATGAACCGCCTTCAATAGGCTTAATTTTGATTTACTTTTATTTTAGGGCTAGGTTTCTCTTCGGTCTGAGATCGTATTGGAGCGTATTGTTAGGTTTGTGAAGGTCTATCATGGGTCCTCTTTTGATAATCCGAATTGTTGAATATATAGAACTCGTTGAGTATTTTATTCTTATAAAAAATCACGTTGATCGAATATCGATAGCTATTTGATCGGATCAAATTTCTGTCAATAATAAATATAATTTTCAAAATAAATTATTGACAAAAATATGATACGATCAAGTAGTTATCGATATCCGATCAAAGTAATTTTTTATAAAGATAGAATATTCGACGAACTCTATGCATTGAACGGTTCGGATTATCGAAATAGAACCCGTGATGAATTTCACGAGTCTACCAATGCCATCTAATTTACAAAATGGACTTGTGACAAACATGTCCCTTATTTTAAATCATAAGAGAATATTTCATAGGTTGAGGAGTGTAAAAATGGCTCCTGATCTGAGGTGGGCTCAGTCTAATTAGGCCCAAACCCGAGTTAAGCCCGAGGGCTTAGGCCTTGGCCGTCATTTTGAAGTCCGGCCCAACCCGTGAACCAACCCATTAGCCCACTCAAAGTCTGGCCCGAGGCCTAGTGTCATTTTTAATGAAAAATAATAAATTTTTAGTAAAAACAATAGGAAAAAAAAAATGTTCAAGTGCACCCAAAACTGAGCCGAGGCCCAAATGTGAGGCCCGACCCGCCCAAGGCCTGAATATTCACTAGGTCTGGTCAGGCCAAATTTACACCATAGGCTCAAATAAGAGTGTTAGTTATGTTAAAAAAATAAAAAATAAAAGTATTAGTTTAAGTTCCAAAAAAAAAAAAAAAAATAGTTCTGCCGTGACATTTATTTATTTGCTATTTGGGAACCAAGAAAAAAATCATCTCTTTTTTTTATTGTTTTTAATATTTAAGTGTTCATTTTTTAAATTATGTCATTTAAAAAAAAAAAAAAGTTTTGATGTATTTTATGTAGACTAATTTGAAAATATATTTATGGGTGGTGAGATTATCTCCACAGAAAAATAACGAAATAATGCATCCAATCATCTAATTTGCAAAGGAAATCAAAGTCAGTGATTGCGCCAAGATGACCTTCAAACAGGTAAGTCAGTATACTTATAAGTTATTCTATGAAATAAAAAATGACAATATTTAAGTAGGGCATTGATTTAGACCCCCTTAAAATACCTATCTCATAACCCCCTCACACACATAGAGATTGGGGATTGGGTGAGAAGAAAGAAAAAAAAAAAAAAAAAAGTTGATCAATCAAAACTAAAGGGGTCAAGGGGGTGACCCCCAAAGGAAGTCTCAACCTTTATTCATTTAAGTATTCCTGAATTACTTTTCGCCTGTTTTTTTCTACGTTACTTGTCTCTTCTTTTAAAGTTAATTGATTCGTATTGTGATTGTCCATTCCCTTTTCAAAAATGATTTAGATCTCTAAAAATAAACCTCTAATAGAGCACTAATTTGTCTTTTTTTTCTTTATTTTTTGTCTTTTACTTCACTGTTTTTTTTTTAATGGGTGAACAGCTCATTAGAACTGCACTGTAGCAGCTCTAATTAGAGCTCTAGAGCATGACTGTTCCCTTTTTGATCGGATGATTCTTCTTTTCGTTAGAGGTCACTATATTCTTCTTTTCGTTAGAGGTCACTTGTGCTAATGACCAAATTGTTTTAATAGTAGATCGTTGTATCTTTTCTCATTGAACTCCCAAGATAATGTCAGCCTATAATGACCAAGTTGTATTACACACTGATCGTTGGATGAAAGATGACCTAGTATTTTCCACTGTCAATTCTAGTCTAGGCCATAGCCCACATGCTGTGCTATTTGTCCGTTTGATGAATGTAGATCTAACAGTCCTGATTATTTATGAGAATATCCTTTTAGAAGGATATCTTTGCTTCTGAAGGATTATTTGTACATGAGTTATATTCATTCTGTGGCCTAATTAGCATTTAGGCCCGTACTGGTTTAGTCACGATTTACCAATGGGGCTAGTTTTGTATTTTTACCCTCCACAATATTTTTAAAATTTTTAAAAATTTTGAAAAGCCAAAAATAAGTCCCAAAAAAAAAAGGTTCACTGTTTTTTACTTATTTTATATATATATATATATATTTTCAAATTTTTAACTTTTTAAAAACATTCTAATTTTTATGTATGCTCAAAGGTTTTTGAAAAATTAAAAAGAATTAATTAAAACCCAAAATGTTTATACATACATAAGGGTGCGTGCATAAATAATGTATAATTATTTTAAATTTAATTAACTAATGTCTTGTTAATTAAACTCATTATTTATTGTACCTACTTTCACCTAAAATGCATACAAATGTACCCAAGCAAAATTTTGAGTACAAGTTAGCAAAATCCTTTTGTTATTGGCAAATGTTGATGAGTGTTCGATTTAATATCGAAATTTGAGTGAGAAGTATCTTGAAAATAAATGAAAAAATTAAATAGAGTTTTAAATTCAATAACAATTACATGGAATTATGAAGTGGCTGCAATGTGCACTCTTAAAAAAGTACATATGGTAAATTATTTATATATATATATATATTTATATAAAATAAGACCTCGTTTGAGAATAAGTTATTTTAGTAATTTTTAAATTTTTTAGTTAAAATATGAGTTAAAAAAAATTAATATGTTTGGAATAATTTTTTGATTTTTTTATGAAAATATATGCAAAAAGTAGAGAAAAAATGAAATATTTAATTTTTTAGTATAAGTTATAAATTTTTTAATTTTTTGACTTTTAAACTAAAAGTATTTCATACTAAACGAGATCTAAATAATAATGTCATAACTTTTCTCACCATATAATGTCATAATTTTACTTACTATAACATCACAACAAAAATCACAAAATATTATAATTTCACTATCAATAATTTTATAATAAACTTTATCACAAAATGACCTAATATATTACAAATATTTATAATTTTTAGTATAAAAGATCATAATTTTCTTATAATATACAATTTTTATTTAAGGGAACACCCTATAAATTCTTATAGATAGAGTAGCGTTAAATGCATTTGAGACGTATTTTGGGAAGATGGTTAAAAATTGAGTTTTTAACTTTTTTGACTTTTTATAAATAAATAAAAAAATTTATAAAAAATGTAAGAGATAATGTGACAAAAAATGAGTTAAAAGTTGAGAAGTGATTTTTAATCTACTTCTCCAAAAGAGGCCTGATTTGAGAAGGTAAACTTTGAGCAAGGATCCTCTCCAGCTTTCCTCTTCGGCTTCCCCTCCGGGCAACGGTCTAGATTGGACCATATTATCCCATTCAAAATGTGCGGCTGAGATTAGTTTAAAATAAAAAATAAAAAATTTACTCACTGACACAACACGTCCCACCACACTCACTCTCTCTCTCTTATTTCTAATAAGAAATTAAAAAAATTATTTTAATCTTTTTCATTTTATTTTCATAAGATATACTTCCTCTATCTCAAAATTTAGTCCCTTATTTCATTTTTCATTATCCCAACATATTAATCCCTTTTAAAAAATTAAGGACAAAAATAATATAAATTTCTTATTTTGCTCTTCTTTTAAATTCATTAATAATATAAAAAGTGCAATTATGACAATTGATATTCCTCAAAAAATATACTATCATAATATATATATATAATTTTTAATATAAAATTTTATTTTTATGCTTTGAATATGCTTCACAAAGGCTAAATTGATTCAAAAACAGCTTTTGTAGGAACAGAAAGATAGGAATTACCAGAGAAAGTTATGTGATTTGAAGATTGATTGCTTCTGTGCTCGAATTTTCGAAGAATTTGAAGACCCCTCCCCTCCCTCTCCCTCTCTCCTCTCCTCTCTCTCTCCCTATGTATGTATAATGTATGTATGTATGTATGCATTAATGTTTTATTAATATTTACGGTGACCAAAAGAGAAAAATAATTTTTATACATTTTTGGGATCAACTTTTGATATTATAATGGCCCATTTTGGCGGCATGAAAAATAATAATAAGTCACATTTTTTTTTTTGAATTTTTTTGTCTTTAATAATTTTTTTCAAAATTAAGTCAAAATTTTTTAATGTTTCATTTAGTCTTGTTGAGATGAATTTAAAAATTATAATTTTTTTTAAAATTTCAAAAAAAAATTATTAAAAACGAAAATAAGTCAAAAAATATTACTTATTTTGATTTTTTTTGTCTTTTTCTGAATTTTTTTTTAAAAAATTATAATTTTCCTATTCATATTGTCGATCTTAATTTAGTAACTTCAAGCTTTTTGAGAAAAAAAAAAACTAAAAATAACTCCCAAAAAAACCATTTACAAAACACTCTAATATATGATAGATTACACTTTTAACATGTTTAATTTAAATTTCACTTTAATTTTTATTATTCAAAATTAAATAATTTGATTTTTATACTAAGTTTAATTTTAATTTGATCTTTCTATTCAAGTTGAAGGTTAAAATTTATAATTTTTTAGACACTTGTTCATCTCCTAAAGTGTACACGTGGAAACAATTAACAGAAATTTACATATTGTGGGTTAAATTTTTATTTTTATTTTTTGAGCAATTGTTCACCTGCTAAGGTGTGCACATGGAAAAATTAATAGAAATTTAGATAGAATAATTAAATTAAAATTGGTCTTAAAGCATATGACTAAATTGTTCAAATTAAAATAATAGAAATTTAATTCAAATTAAAAGAATAAAAATTATAATTTACCTTATAATATATTTCACAAGTAAATATATATTAACTTCTTAAATTTAAAGAAACTACAATATACCTTACAAATTTTAACATAAAATTTTTAAAATTTTAAATTGCATGATATTTTATCCAATTATAATAATTATTTTAAACAAATTTTAAAATAAGAAACCAAATGACAAGTGAGATAAAATTACGTATTCTTTAGTGACACAATGTGTGGAGGATGATAGTAATTAAAAAAATAAAAAATAAATTAAAGTAGATGAAATTTTCTTATGCTTTGTAGTTGGTCTTTCACATGCTAGTCTTTAAATGACGTGATATTTAATTTGTTTCTCAAATACTGTATTTTTTACTTTAATATTATGGCAGTGCTACGTCCCTCGAATTCACGCCCCCCGAATCCCCCGAACCAAAAATGACGTCGTTTCGTCATTTTTGGATTTTTTTTTTTTTTCGTTTAATCAGAGATGAAGCAGAGGCAGAAATGAAGAAAGAAGAAGGGAAGAAAGAAAGAAAAGAAGAAGAAGCAGAAGCAGACGACGGCGGCACAGCGGACGAGCTGCGACGATCGGCGATCTGCGACGATGGCGGAGCTGCAACGATGGCGGAGCTGCGACGATCGGCCGATCGGCCGGAATGCAGGGGCCCATGTGTGTGTGTGTCTCCCTCTCTTTCCCTCTCTCCTCTCCGCTCTCCCTCTCTCTCTTTCCCTCTCCCTCTTCCTCTCCCTCTTCCCCCTGTGTGTTTGAGCTTGAAAATGTCGAAAATGGAAGAAAAAATAAGAAAAAAAAAGCCTAATGCCCAAAACGACGTCGTTTTGGGCATTAGGGGGATTAGGGGGGCAAATTTTCGATCTCTGAAACATTATTCTTAATATTATGTGAAACCATAAAAGAGTCGTGCAAGGGAGCTCGAAACTAAGCTCCCCCGAATGCCCCTAAAAACAAAAACGACGTCGTTTGTGCTTTTGGTTTTTTTTTTTTTTTCAGCAGAAGGAAGAAGAAGACAGCAGAAGGAAGAAGAAGACGGGGGAGGAAGGAAGAGGAGGAGGAGGGGGAGGAGGAGGAGGAAGAAGGACTGGAGGGGGCCTAAAAAATGGGGCTGGAGGCGGAGGCGGGGGGCGGGGGCGAGGTAGAGGCATGGCAATCGGCGACGGAAGCGGAGACGAGGCAGGGGCATGGCGATCGGCGATCGGCGACGGAGGCGGAGGCTCGGCGATCGGCGGTGGAGGCGACGCGATCTGCTTCCCCTCTCTCTCTTTCTCTCCCTCTCCCTCTCTTTCTCTTTCTCTCCCTCTCCCTCTCCCTCACCCTCACCCTCACCCTCACCCCGTTTCAAACTGGAGGAAGAAAAAAAAAAAAAAATTGAATTGCTGAAACGACGTCGTTTCAGCAATTCGGGGGATTCGGGAGACGCCAATTCGAGCTCTCAAGCTTTATTCAACCATAAAAATAGTGAATATCTGGGATTTTTAATCATCATCGTCTCCGAGCAATTATTCAATGCTTTTTGAGTATTACTCTGTTCTACTTATAAGTTGACATTTAATACTTTATTTTTTTATAAGTCTAATACAAAAATAATATATTCCATAATTTAAATCAATAAACTCATTTAGAATGTCACCTAAACTTCAAAAACATTGAATAATTTCTCCAATAACCCTGAGTTACTAGGAATATTTCGGACGCACATGCCATAAACCGCCTTCAATAGGCTTAATTTTGATTTACTTTTATTTTAGGGTCAGGTTTCTCTTCGGTTTGAGATCGTATTGGAGCGTATTGTTAGATTTGTGGAGGCTCACCACGGGTCCTTTTTCGATAATCTGAATTGTTGAATATATAGAACTTATCGAGTGTTTTATTCTTATAAAAAATCACGTTGATCGGATATCGATAGCTATTTGATCGGATCAAATTTCTGTCAACAATAAATATAATTTTCAAAATAAATTATTGACAAAAATATGATCCGATCAAGTAGTTATCAATATCCGATCAAAGTAATTTTTTATAAGGATAGAATATTCAACGAACTCTACGCATTGAGCGGTTCGGGTTATCGAAATAGGAACCGTGGTGAATTTTACGAGTCTAACAATACCATCTAATTTACAAAATGGACTTGCGACAAACATGTCCCTTATTTTAAATCATAAGAGAATATTTCATAGGCTTAGGAGTGTAAAAATGATTCGCGGTCCGAGGTGGGCTCAGCCTAATTAGGTCCAAACCCGAGTCAAGCCCGAGCCTAGGCCTTGGCCATCATTTTGAAGTCCGCCCCAACCCGTGAACCAGCCCATCGGCCTACTCAAAATCTGGCCCGAGGCCTAGTGTCAATTTTAGTGGAAAATAATAAATTTTTGGTAAAAACAATAGGGGAAAAAAAAAAATTCAAGTCTAGCCAAACTTAAGCCCAGGCCTAAGTGTGAGGCCCGACCCGCCCAAGGCCCAAATATTCACTAGGCCTGGTCAGGCCAAATTTACACCATAGGCTCAAATAAGAGTGTTAGTTATGTTAAAAAAATAAAAAAATAAAAGTATTAGTTTAAGTTCCAAAAAAAAAAAAAGGTTCTGTTGTGACATTTATTTATTTGCTATTTGGGAACCAAGAAAAAAATCATCTCTTTTTTTATTGTTTTTAATATTTAGTGTTCATTTTTTAAATTATGTCATTTTTTTTTAAAACTTTTTTTGATGTATTTTATGTAGCCTAATTTGAAAATATATTTATGGGTGGTGAGATTATCTCCACAGAAAAATAGTGAAATGATTCAATCATCTAATTTGCAAGAGAAATCAAAGTTAGTGATCGTCCCTAACTTTGGTAGGTCAAGATAACCTTCCAACAATTAAGTCAGTATACTTGTAGGTTATCATATAAAATAAAAAATGACAATACTTAAGTATTCTTGGATTACTTTTCGTCTATCTTTTGTATTTTACTTGTCTCTTCTTTTAAAGTTAATTGATTGTTATTGTGAATGTCCATCCCCTTTTTGGTCGGATGATTCTTCTTTTCGTTAGAGGTCACTAGATTCTTCTTTTCGTTAGAGGTCACTTGTGCTAATGACCAAATTGTTTTACTCGTAGATCGTTGTATCTCTTCTCATTGAACTCCCGAGATAATGTCAGCCTATAATGGCCAAGTTGTATTACACACTTGTCGTTGGATGAAAGATGACCAAGTAGTATTTTCCACTGTCAATTCAATTCTAGTCTAGGCCATAGCCCACCTGCTGTGCTATTCGTCCGTTGATGAATGTAGATCTAACAGTCCTGATTATTTATGAGAATATCCTTTTAGAAGGATATCTTTGCTTCTGAAGGATTATTTTTACATGAGTTATATTCATTCCGTGGCCTAATTAGCATTTAGGCCCATACTGGTTTAGTCTGGATTTACCAACGGGGCTAGTTTTGTATTTTTACTCTCCACAATATTTTTAAAAAATTTGAAAAGCTAAAAATAAGTCCAAAAAAAAAAAAAGGTTCACTGTTTTTTACTTATTTTATATATATATTTTTTCAAATTTTTAACTTTGTAAAAACATTCTAATTTTTATGTATGCTCAAAGGTTTTTGAAAAATTAAAAAGAATTAATTAAAACCCAAAATGTTTATACATACATAAGGGTGCGTGCATAAATAATGTATAATTATTTTAAATTTAATTAACTAATGTCTTGTTAATTAAACTCATTATTTATTGTACCTACTTTCACCTAGAATGTATACAAATGTACCCAAGCAAAATTTTGAGTACAAGTTAGCAAAATCCTTTTGTTATTGGCAAATGTTGATGAGTGTTCGATAGATATTATTTAGCCTCCGTTTTGGAAGTGGATTGACTTTTTGACTTTTTAGTTTTTTTAGCTATTTTAGCTTGGGCTTAAAAGCTTGGTTTGGGAAGGACTTTTTGACTTTTTGGCTTTTTTGAGTTTTTTTGTGAGAGAAGAATATAATGATTATGGGTTGGATGTGATGTTTTGTTTGTTATGGCTAAAATAGCCTATTTTGTTTTTTGTGGCTAAAATAGCCAAAAAAACCTCCAAACCCACTTGCCAAACACAGGCTTAATATCGAAATTTGAGTGAGAAGTATCTTGAAAATAAATGAAAAAATTAAATAGAGTTTTAAATTCAATAACAATTACATGGAATTATGAAGTGGCTGCAATGTGCACTCTTAAAAAAATACATATGGTAAATTTTTTATAATTTTTTTTTTGTATAAAATAAGACCTCGTTTGAAAATAAGTTATTTTAGTAATTTTTTAATTTTTTGGCTAAAATATGAAATAAAAAAATTTAGTATATTTGGAATAATTTTTTGATTTTTTAATGAAAATATATGTAAAAAGTAGAGAGAAAATGAAATTTTTAACTTTTGGTATAAGTTATAAGTTTTTTGATTTTTTTTAAATTTTTTTTTGACTTTTAAATTAAAACTATTACATGCTAAACGAGGCTTAAATAACAATGTCATGACTTTTCTCACTATATAATGTCATAATTTTACTTACTATAATATCACAACAAAAATCACAAAATATTATAATTTCACTATCAATAATTTTATAATAAACTTTATCACAAAATGACCTAATATATTACAAATATTTATAATTTTTAGTATAAAAGATCATAATTTTCTTATAATGTACAATTTTTATTTAAGGGAACACCCTATAAATTCTTGTAGAGAGAGTAGCGTTAAATGCATTTGAGGCGTATTTTGAGAAGATGGTTAAAAATTGAGTTTTTAACTTTTTTGACTTTTTATAAATAAATAAAAAAATTTATAAAAAATGTGAGAGATAATGTGACAAAAATTAAGTTAAAAGTTGAGAAGTGATTTTTAATCTACTTCTCCAAAAGAGGCCTGATTTGAGAAGGTAAACTTTGAGCAAGGGTCCTCTCCAGCTTTCCTCTTCGGCCTCCCCTCCGGGCAACGGTCTAGATTGGACCATATCATCCTGTACAAAATGTGCGGCTGAGATTAGTTTAAAATAAAAAATAAAAAATTTACTCACTGACACAACACGTCCCACCACTCTCTCTCTCTCTCTCTCTCTTATTTCTAATAAGAAATTAAAAAAATTATTTTAATCTTTTTCATTTTATTTTCATAAGATATACTTCCTCTATCTCAAAATTTAGTCCCTTATTTCATTTTTCATTATCCCAACATATTAATCCCTTTTAAAAAATTAAGGACAAAAATAATATGACAATTGATATTCTCTAAAAAATATACTATCATAATATATATATAATTTTTAATATAAAATTTTATTTTTATAAAATTAGTGTCATTGAAAATATACATTTAAAATGACACTACTATTAAATATATTTAATAAAAAATTAAATAAATAAAAAGTAATTACTATGCAAAGTTATCTTTTCAAATTGTTATTTTTTAAATATAAAAATTAATTTGTTGAAAATAAACACACATGAGTTTTCAATTTGATGAAATTAGTTATGTTTTCAAGTAGTTTGGTTATGAGTTTTGAAAAGAGTTTTCAAAACTTAATTGAAAAACTTATAACTCATAACCAAACACATAACTCAAAACTCTATTGCAAATTCTATTCAAAACTCATAACCAAACTATTTGTAAAATTCAATTCAAAAAAATAATTTGTCATTTTCGTCTAAAAAAAAAATTTCTATATTTATAAAATATCAGAAACTAATAGTATATTTTTTTGGAGAATATCAATTGTCATAATTGTACTTTTTATATTATTAATGAATTTAAAAGAAGGGAAAAATATAAAATTTATATTATTTTTGTCCCTAATTTTTGAAAATTGACTAATATTTTAGGATAAAGGAAAATGGAATAAGAGACTAAATTTTGAGATAGATGAAGTATATTTTATGAAAATAAAATGAAAAAGATTAAAAGAGTTTTTTTAATTTTTTATTAGAGAGAGAGAGAGAGAGAGAGAGAGAGTGAGTGAGTGAGTGAGTGGTGGGACGTGTTGTGTCAGTGAGTTAATTGCTTCTTTCTTTTTTTTTAAACTAATCTCAGCCGCACATTTTGGATGGGATGATGTTGTCCAATCTGGACTGTTGCCTGGAAGGGAGGCCGGAGAGGAAAGCTGGAGAAGATCCTTGCTCGTAAACTTTTGTGGGCAGCTCATAATTGATAACCTGGACAAAAATTTAAGATTCCGTTTGGTTTACTTTTTAAATTACAATTTGATTGTTCAAAAATCAAAATCTTATTTGGTTTTGGATTTTTAAACTTATGTCACATTCAATAATTTGAAAATTCTTTTCAAAACTCATAACTAAATAAGTATTAAAATTTTAAATTATTTTCAAAATTCATAACCAAATAAATTTTAAATTTGACCTTATTTGATTTATGTTCTGAGATATTATTTCAAAAATAATTTTTTAGAGAAAGTTTATAAAATTTGAAAATTTGTCAAAATAATTTTGGAGTTTGAGATGATTTGAAATGTTGAATAGATGGGTATGAGATAAAAAGTGACTGACAAAGAGACAGGAGAGAGAAAAATTGATTGATTTGTGCATAGTAAAAACAAAAGTGATTTTGAAATTTTTTTTAAGTATTGACCAAATAATTTGTTATGTTTAAATATATATATGGGCGATAAAAAAACATATGTAAATAGTAAACATTTTAAATGAAAAAACAAATATAAATGTAATAAATGAAAAAAAAATATAATAAATATGTAACATTTTAAATGTACGTAGCTTGAATGGTTATAAATCAGAAAAAACAGTTTTTAATTTTTAACACAAACGAATATATAAATATGAAACTATAGATTATATTAGATTTATTTACAAAGTATATTTAGATTACATTTGTAAAAATAAAAAAATAAAAAAAAATATATATATATATATAACGATAAAATATAAAAATAAAAACAAAAAATGAGTATAATATTGTAAAAAATTTTGACTACAAGACAAAAACATATATATAAAACTCAAAAAAATCTAATTAAAAACTAGTTTTGAAAATTCCTAACCAAACAAGTTCTTAATTTGTAAATTTTTAAAAACTACTTTCAAAATATATAACTCAAAAACTAATTTCAAAACTTACAATCACACAAGTTTTAAATTTTCAAAACTTTTTAAAAAAGCTTAGACTCCATTCGGTTTAGTTTTGAAAATCAATTTTGAAAGATAGATTTTGAAAAGAGTTCGTAAAATTTGAAAATTTGTTTAGTTATATATTTGGAAAATAGTTTTGGAATGATTTATTTATTTATTTTTTTGTAGTTGAATACATGAGCGTGAGAGAAAATTGATTAATTGATGGGTAGAATATAAGAAATGAAAGAGGAGAGATGAGAAAGGAAAGGAGAGAAATAATTTTTCGGAACTGCTACGTAGCTCGAATTGTCGAGCTCGAAATTGGCTCGAATCCAATTTCAGAAGCAGAGAAGGAGAAGAGAAGGAAGGAGGAGGAGGAGGAGGACTGGAGGGGGCATAATCACAGGGGGAGAAGAGAAGGAAGGAGGAGGAGGAGGAAGGAGGAAGGGGAGGGGCTCGGCCGACGGCAGTGGTGCTGCGACGAAGGGGAAGGGCTCGGCGGGACCGGAGGCGACGACGATGGTGCTACGACGATCGCTAATGCCGCGACGAAGGGGAGGGGCTCGGCCGACGACAGAAGCGAAGAGGCCCTCTCTTCTCTCCATTACCTCTTCCCCTCATCTTTCTCTTCTTCCTCTCTTCTCTCCCTCTTTCTCCTCTGTTTCAAACCACCCAAAATGTCCAAAACGACATTCGAGCCAATTTCGAGTCAAGATTTTCGAGCTACGGCTCATTTTCCTTTTGAAAAATTGTAAACCAAACATGTTTTTGGATTTTTCAATTCAAAAGTTAAGGCGAACACTAATGGTTCCTATAATTTCGGATTTGTGTCACTTTGATCTCTGATTTTTTAAATGTGAAATATTTGATTCTGAATTTTGAATCTTGTTCCAAATAAGGACAATTAAAGATACCATTGCTTAATTTCAAATATCAACTAATTTGATAAAAATAAATGTCAAAAAAAAATTAATTTTTTAAAAAATTAGCTTTAATTTTTTCAAAAGTCAAATATAGTGACAATTTTGATATCATTGTTAAACGAATCTATTAAATCAAGAAATTCAAAACTTAAAACATTTCATATATTAAATATATCAATTACACGTTAAAATCATAACAATCACCCATTACATGATCATCATCTAAACACATAATAAAAATTAATTTGGTAAAATAAATAAATAAATAAATGTCTAAAAGATTTATCAAATTTATATAATTTTATCTTTGGTGTGTAGAAATAATTTTTGAAAATTCAAAAATATTTTTTTTATATTTATTTTTGTAAAATTAGTTTATATTTTATCAAATTGACAATTTTGCTATTGAAATTAAGCAATAGTATATTTAATTGTCCTTATTTGAAACAAAATTCATGATCCGATGTGCCACAATTGAAAAGTCAGAAACCAAAGTAACAGAAGTCCCAAACTATAGGGACTATTAGTATAATTTGTCCAAAGTTAAAAAGTAAACCAAACACTGCCTTATCTTTCAAAACTAAATCAAACGAAGCCTAAAACTTATAGAAGTTGTGTAGATCAAATAAAAATTTGAAGGGATTATGTTCAAATAGAAGTTTCGTGGGGTAGTGGCAGAGACAGAAATTCAGTAAAGAAGGGATACAAATTAATGACAATATTGATTTTGTTTTCTTCTCATTATAAACAACAACAATAGTGATACAAAGCTTTAGAGGATCAACTCTAAAAATAGCTCTACTGAGTTGGCAGTGCACAAAAAAAAAAAAAAAAGGAAAAAGACAAAACATAGTAGGAAAAAGGACAAATTAGACTCTTTAGAGCTCTTCTTTTAGAGCTTTAAAACATTTTCTAAACAATAATGATATATTATTAAAATTAAATATTAAGAGTCTATTTTGGTGGATGTGAATTTTAAATTAAAGGATTTGAGATTAAATTTTATACAAATATTGGGGAGTAACTATTTTAGGTGGATTGGAAAAAGAAAAAAAGAAGAAGATAAGTTGAGATAAAAATGATATATTTTAAACACATCACAAAAAAATGTCCATCATATGTTATAATTATGATTTTCGTGATTTTTAATTATGACACATTATCGTGTTGGATATAATTTACTTATAACTTCTTGTGGTTATTTTTTTTATTATAACTAAAAAGGTTTTTGGTTATACATTAAGTAATGATTAGTTATGATTCATTATGATATTGGTTATAACCTATTATATTTTATTTATTTTTTAATCATAATTGAAGATGGATTGCTTAATTATAATTTATATAGTAGTCATTTTAGTAAGTTCCTTATAATTAGAAAGAAAATTTGTAATAGTGGAACTATTACAATTTAAAGAAGAGATATTATTAAAATTTTATAAAAAATATACTCGCTCCGTTCCAAAATATTAGTCCCTTATTCTATGATTCATTGTCCCAAAATATTAGTCATTTTTTAAAAATCAAGGACTAATATAATTATCAAAATTTGAGGAGTACGTGCCCCAAGAGTCCGTGAGAATTTTAGGGTTTATATATAAAAAAATAGAAGAAAAATCATGTAGTGTACAAGCCATCCAATTGTGAAAAAACACGTGTCAAAAGAAATAAACAATGTGAAATGAGGAAATTATTAAATTAGTTCCACAATTGAATACAAAAATGAAATTACAACTAACTTGATGAAATAACCGTGGCACATGAATCTAAAGTGTAACAAATTAAAAATTTTACCTAAAAAATTAATGTGATCTAAATTTAATTATTCATAGATTTCAAAACACACCATTTTAATCTTACCCATATATTACAATCAGAACTGCTAGGGACCTCCAGCTGGGGGCACCCCAGCATCCCAGCTCATTTTCATTGGCCAGTTTCCTTTTTTTTTTTTTTTTTTTTTTTTTTTTTTCCAATCACCCAGTGCCGCGTGGCACTGGGGGTGGGTTTTGTTGGGGGTCTGCCGCATTTTTCTTATTACAATTCTAAACAAAAATATGATTTTCCTTTTTTGAGAGCTCAAACTTGTTGAATAATTAAATGAATTTTTCATTGGCTTGGCTCTTCGTTGGCCAGTTGCGTCATAAACTTGCGAAGAATAATTTTGCGATAATGACTAGGAACAACTTCTCATTTGGCACGACATGAGAGTCCAACGAGTCGTCCATTTACAAAATCAATCACTAATATTTTTTGAAATAATAAATGTCTTGGAATTTTAATTATTTTTGCACTAAATTAATTTTTAGTATTTTTTGAAAAAAAAGAGAACAAAAATAAAACAAAACAAATTGAATAATTTTATAGACACAGCCTTCGCTTGGCATGTGAGACTCTTTGATTTTTTGGCCATTTTAGCTACAGATAGATCCTTGTTTTACTATTCTGACATGACCTAGGTTAAACCTTGCGGCTTTATGAAAGAACTGATCCCTTTTTGCACAAATGTGGAGAACGACACGGCACTTTGAGCACAAAACGATTTTTGAAATTGAAATGAGAAAAATGGTTCTCAACCGGGTATAGAGCCTACAACTTACCATAGCCAAAACGACTAAACAATGGAAAACAAAGGTAGAACGACCTAAACACAACTCAACAAAGGAAAAAACAAATAAAATAGATTTTTTAACTTAATAAGACAAAATTATACATTTAAACCATAATCATTTTATTTTTTCTTTTACAAAAGTTAAAAAAATCAAAAAATTTATCCCAAACAAAACTTTTTAACCCCAAATTAAAATAGTCAAAAAATCAAAATATTTAAAAATTAACCCCAAATTAAAATAATTAAAAATTCAAAAAACTAAAAAGTTGACTCCCATCCCAAACCAACCCATAAAATCAATGAAAGAATCAATCACAAAAAATACATTTGAACTGATGCGAGTTGGACAATGTTTTTGTGGTGAGCCCCACGTGTATGATCATAATTATTTCTCTAATTAATTGTGTGATATGTTATTTGTACAGAGAATTAGGTCACGTTTGACAATTGTTTGTTTCAGTCTAAAAGTAAACAAATTATTCAAAAAATCAAAAATTCTATAATTTATACCAAAAAAATCAAAAATATTTTCTTTCTATCTTTTATACATCTTTTTGAAAAAAATTAAAAAATTATTTCTAACATTCAAGTTTTTTTACCTCATATTTTAATTAAAAAATCAAAAAATTACTAAAATAACATGTTCGGCTTTAGTATTTTCAAAATCATAATTCTACAAATAAGAGAACTAACAAGATAAAATACATTTGGGAAGACTAAATAAGTGCACTTTTTGACTTTTTTTGTATTATGTGTAGAAAAAGTAGAGAGGAGATGTTGATTGATGTGACCCAAAAAAGATAAAAAGATGAAATAAGTGCACTTTTATTAGTTAGCCAAACTTGGCCTTAAAATGATATTAGTAGAGCAATCTCATTTGTTAGGAGCCCACAACTCGATATTTATGTGGTTAGAATTATTTTATACAGTTACTATTTTCAAAATCATTCTTAGTGTGCTAACATACTCTCATTTGCACTATATTAATTTTAGGGACAAAATCTTTGGAATAGAATTCATCTTTGGAGTAGCATGCCCCCAACTCAGAGAGACCCAGCCCTCAAAGATCAATATCATGCCTATAAGCATCAACAGCTAAGATGGCAATGTCACCAGAGGAGATTTCACTGTCATTCTTGTCAGTGCTTTTACAACTCATCAAAACACTACCTTAGTTGGAATCCAACTTAAAAAACACAATATACTAAAATGCATATGATTTTACATGCTTTCTAATTCCTAAAAAACAACCAAAGTAACAATGCCCAAAGCAAAGAGCAAGCACATGAGAAGAATGGAAACATTGGGAATCATCCACACCATCCAACCTTCAAAAACAAAACGAAAAAAAGGGCCAAGAGAAAATTGGACCGTGTTGTTGAGCTTTTGTGGGCACGACCTGTTTCAATCAACCAGTCCATTTATTTTTGAAGGTTCTACATGTACATAAAAAATAAGACTAATTTGACAATTGTAACCATACAATTTGATCACATGTTTTTCAAAAAATAGTAGAGTAAAATTTTGAAAATAGATAGTATTTTTTAAGATAAATGTGATAAAATCTTATAACTAGTATCATCAAATCAGTCTTAATTTTTTACGAATAATTTACCCGTAATGGACACAACACAACAACACAACACCACAACACCACATTTTCTCCAAGTTGGACCAAAAAACCCAAAAGCTTTCTCCAGCATTCTATTGAACAAAAAGCTAACCACAAGGAAATTAACAAAGCACAATTAAGCATAAATTCTAAAGATAGATAGCTGTCAAATGTATTTTTCCATAGACAAATCAGAAAATCTCTCACAATTTACATATCTAATGATGGCAATGAAAACCAAATACTTCTAATCCAAAGTAAAAATCCACAAGCATAAGAAAAGGTACATTCCAATTATTTAATAAAAAACATAAGAAAGGCAGAAACCATTGTGATGCACAAATTTGAGTACTCAGATATAGTGTACGCATTAGAATTGAACCGCACCTCTCACCACAGGCTACACACATTAGAAGCACGCATCAAGGAGGCAACAACAGCACAGAGCAGCCAAACTGCACAATATCCCAAATTTCAAATTAGAACAATACCAAATAACTTCCCCATTTTTTGTATTCCAAGGGCTCTCCTATGTTCTAAGAAAGAAGTACCCAAAAGAGGAGCTCAAATTTGAAATAAATGAATAATAAAAATCAATCTGCGTATTTTTTTCAAAGTACATAGCATTTTTTACATTTTGGGCAGACTCCTAAAAGTTGTACAAACTTCGTTCACAAACCAATGTGACAACATCTTGAAGTACTGATTTAAGAACGCAAAACTAATAACACGGAACCGCAGTTTGTGAGTTAAGACTGAATTTTGTTGGTATCTTTGTATAGCATGAGTTTTCCAAGTAACCTATACAAAAATCCAACACAGATTAAAATCCACTATGGTTTCAAACTTATAGTATACGCACTTGGGCACAATAAGGTTCAGAGTTTACATAACAGCTCAGTTGTTTCATTGCTTAAACATGGTATCATTGAATCCTACGGAGCTATATAATAACAATTTCTAGCCAAATCAATGTTACTTTAGTTAATTAAGACTAAAAATTAACCTTTTCGAGTTAATATTTATATAGCACAAGAAACACTAAGAATAATATTGAATAATCCACTAAACAATGATCAAACAGAGTGACAGCTGTGGCCTGTTCAAGCTGTTGTGAACAAGACACTATGTTTTTTTTTCAGACAATTAGAAAAAAACTCTGGCTCAGGCAAAATAGTAGCCCAATCCCGTTACCAAACACCCTTTTGCATTCTAATTTTCATTAGCTTAATGGATTGGTGAAATTTTGAGGCGTCTATTCCAAATCAATCCCCTAATTTTTCATTTTTTCCAAAGATATCCAACGACCGATTGTAAGAAGGGCATTTTGGGAAACCCAAAAAGAGCAAATTGTTGACAACTACGATTTGCACACAACAAAATTTCTAAATCTAAACAAATTTTCCCTAATTACGAACCAAATTTCAAAGTTGGGATATCAAAACCCAACAAAACCCAATTTAATGCTCGATATTCAAATCATAACAACTGATTGTTCAGAACAAAACAAATAGTGTGAACTGACAAAAAAATTAGTAGTGTGCAAATAAAAAAACCCCCAAATTGTTCGATGCTAAACAGATCTATTCGATCAAGACTACAAGATACCCAGTAACCCTAAACTCCCGACGGCCGATCGGGTTGACTCGCTGTCAACTCGGTAAAACAACCCAGATCGAAAGTTCTTTATTATCAGAGCCCCTTTTCACAATTTGAATGAACATGAGAGAGAGAGAGAGAGAGAGAGAGTTACCATCCTTCAAGGCAACCAGCGCCGCCGACGCCTTGTTGTTGTTGAGGGGGAGGAGGGGCGTACTGAGGGGCATATTGAGGAGGGTAGCCTTGCGGAGGGTAGCCCTGTGGAGGATACCCTTGTGGAGGGTACCCCGGCGGCGGATAAGCATCCTTTGGATACCCTTCTGGAGGATAACCTGTAGCCCAAAAAACAAAACCATAAAAAAAACCCAGATCCAATCATCCACAACCTAAATCAAGTTGAAGAAACAAGATCATGATTATTGAAGGGTAGAATGAGAGGGATGGGTTACCTTGAGGAGGAGGGACACCAACGGGTGGTTGTTGCTGGTGGTAGTAACTCATATTCTCTGTAGATCTTGCAACGGAGAGATATTTGGGACGGCGAAATAAGAGAGAGAGAGAGAGAGAGTTTTTTAGGGGGTAGGGTGGACTGAATAGGAGAAGATGGAATGGATAGGTGGTTATATAACACCAAAAAAAAAAAAAAAAAAAAAAAAAAAGTTATAGTAGATTACTAGGTGGTGTAGGGGCAAACAAACGTATGTATGTAAAAGGAATGCGTTGGGGTTAAGGTTAGGTTGGGTAAGTGGGGAAAATTGCCGGCTTTGGGAGGATATATACATGTACTGCTATTTTTGGAGCGGAGTGCGCGTACATAACGCGTAAAATTTAGGAATCCCACACCCCGCACTATCTATCTCAACAGTCCCCTTTGGAATTGTGGTGGCAGTTACTCTCTCTGCAACGCAACTGCTCATCGTCTTCCACTCCATTTTTTTTGTTTTAAGATAGAGCCTCATTTTGTTTTTTTTTTTTTTAATAAATTAAAAAAAAATTTAAGTAAAAATTTAATTTGATATATTACACTATAATCGTTTTATTGAATTTGACTAGCCGTTTAGCTAGTCATCCAGCCGATTATCTAGTTGTCACGATCCAAACCCGTCCCTATGGGTTTAGCACCGTAATCAGCCAGTAATCCGTGATTACTGAAGGCTTGCTTAACAGTAATACAGAGTACAAGGGACGGCGGAAGTCAAAATAGTAATAAAAGATGTCCAATGAGTTGTGACAGTCTGTATGCAAAAATGACTTTTCATACATATACACATTCAGAATCAAAACAGTATATACATACATATACAATCATCCAGGACAGGGACCTAATCTCTATTAGAACAGTACAGTACAGGTACAGTCAGTCTATACAAAAATAAAGACGGAAATGATGAATCTAAAACACTCTAAAAAGTCCTAACTTGAAGGACTTGGAACCTCTCAGTGAGGCACAGTGGTTAGCTTGACAAAAAGGGAGTTAAACCCAATGCTCCTAGTTTCGATCCGGTGCCTGGACACCTACATATATATATAAACAGTAAGCTAAAACCCAGTGAATAACATGTGCGTAAAGATGTTAAGAATGAATGTCCTTTCAGTATTTAAAACAGTTAGTTATAACAGTATATCAGTCATATGTGGTACATCCCATAGCAAAATAGTACAATAGGTCTTAATAGACCGAACAATCAGTTGATGACCATCATATCAGTAAACAGTAGTGGTTCCAAACATAGGAACCGACAGAGATCTCTGTGACAGTATCAGTACAGTACAGTACAGTAATAGTAAATTGCTATGGATGCCACGAATATAGTTCGCAAATAGGACAAGCATTCATTCAGTAAGAAATATCATTTCAGAAAGCAGTACAGTTGATCATTCAGAAAATATTCATGATTGAATATATCTTTACAACATTGTCACTCACAGAGTTCTGGGCTACAGATGGGCTAGTGAGCGTCCTCGGATGCCAACCCTACACAGTTACAGGATGAACACACACTAAGTTGCACGTTTGGGAAACAATAACTTAGTTCCTATCTTGACTCGGTGTGGTTCTATAGCATTATCCTCATTAAGATGCCTCAAACTAGGCCTAGGAATGCCTAGGATGGAATGAGGATGCAAAAATATACTTTAAAACACTTTCCAAATTTTTGCTGGAACAGGGGTCTCGCTCGAGCGTTGCTTTCTCCACTCAAGCAGACATGCAGACAAAAGATCTATGCTCGAGCGTGACTTTTCTTGCTCCAGCAGACTGCAAAAGTACTGGATGCTTGAAATTCACGCTCGACGGGCGCTCGATCCCCGCTCGAGCGTGAGACACAAGTCTCGAGCGTTACTTTCCCCGCTCGAGCGGATTGCATGAACTCAGAGTGTACGCTCGAGCGTGGAGTTCCCCGTTCGAGTGTGGATCCAAAATCTGAAATTTCCAGATTTGTCTCCAAGCATGAAACTCAACATTTAAAGCATCAAATTCGATCATTCTGGGCTAATTTTCTGAAAAACACTTTAAAACTCATAATATGATATGTTTCAAAGATCAATTTACAAAATCAAAACCCAAAGGTAGTTCAATTAAACCCATTTCCAAACAAAACTTCAAGAACATGATGTACATGCAACATGTATGAATTTGATCAACTTCAAAGCTTCTAATACAAGAACAAATGAGTCAATCCTTCAAAAAACATGATGAATTCATGAACTATAACCCAAATATGGACATGCATGTGAGGATTCTATGAAAACAACCTCAAAATTCAAGAATGTAAACATGCATGCATGATTTAAGTTTCAATTCAACAATTTAAAACCAATTCTAGACTTAAATCACTAATGGCTCATGGACCATGCAAGATACAACTAGAATTCAAGTTCAAGAAGATGATTCTCCTACCTTAAGTCTTCAATTTCAAGTCTAGAAGCTCAAATATGCAATGAATCCTTTAAATCTTCTAAGTCTCAAGCAAATTTTGATGAACTCAAGCTTACTTCCAACTCTCTAGCTCTCTCTCACGTTTTGGTCTCTAGAGGAAATGAATGGCATATCAAACATGAGGGAAGTAGAAAAAGAATGGTCAAGGATTGTCCACTAAGTGGCAATTTGGTAATAAAGCCAAACTAATGTAATTTAACCTTATTTAATCCAATTTAATCATACCAAATCAAATTTCAACTAAATTTACCATAAAATCACATTAATTCTAATTAACACAAAACACTAATCAGTTCTGGATTCGGCCGCCGATAAGGCCTTCAATTTGCAGTTTAAAATATAAAACATGAACAGATCATTAGCAGTCAAACAGATAGATATGCATTCAAACTAATACACTCAATCAATCAGTCAGTTAACATGCTTAATCATAGATTAGCACTAATCAGTGGTGAGGGTTGTCACAGTCTCCCCTTCATACAAAGAGTTTGGTCCTCCAAACTCGAATTACCTTCATTTTGGAAGAACACTGGATCCAGAGGAAATAGTTCAGGATATCTCTTGATCATATTGTCTTCTCTTTCCCAAGTGGCATATACGCCACCATGGTTTTGCCAATCAACTTTCACTAATGGAATCTCTTTGTTTCTCAACTTCTTGATCTGTTTATTTACAATTTGAATAGGCCGTTCTTCATAAGTGTAGTCATCACTTAGCACTACATGAGTAAGCTCAATAACATGAAAGGGATCTTGAAGATAATCCCTCAACATTGAAATATGGAAGATGTTATGCATATGCTCCATTTTAGGAGGAAGCGCTACTTGATACGCCACTGGATTGATCTTTTCAATAATCTCGTACGGTTCGATATATCTCGGCGCTAACTTGCCTTTAACCCCAAAACGGGTCTGCCCTTTCATCGGTGTCACTTTAACAAAAACATGATCACCTACTTCATATTCTCTGTCTCGCCTTCGGACATCCGCATAACTTTTCTGCCGGCTCTGTACGGTTTTCAATCTTTGTTGAATCAGTTTCACTTTTTTAGTAGTTTCATGTACAATCTCGAGCCCAAGCAAAGACCCATCTCCAACTTCTGCCTAGTAAATTGGAGATCGACATTTCCTGCTATACAAAGCCTCGAAAGGCGCCATACCAATGCTTGAATGAAAACTGTTGTTGTAGGCGAATTCAGCCAACGGTAAGTGGCTTTTCCAATTTTCCTGAAAATCAAGGACACACATTCTCAGTAAATCCTCTAGAGTCTGGATGGTTCTTTTTGACTGGCCATCTGTCCGAGGATGGTATGCACTACTCAGTCTTAGTTCAATACCCAATGCTGTCTGTAGGCTTTGCCAGAATCTCAATGTAAACTTCGAGTCCCTATCAAAAACAATGGACACAGGCATTCTATGCAATCGAACAATCTCATTGATATAGAGTATAGCCAATTTGTCTGCATTATAAATTGTTTTGACAGGTAAAAAGTGAGCAGATTTAGTCAGTCTATCAACAATGACCCAAATTGAGTCCATACCTTTACTGGAGCGAGGTAAACCAACAATAAAATCCATAGTGATATGTTCCCATTTCCACTCCGGTATCGGTAAGGGTGTCAGTAAGCCTGCGAGTCGTTGATGTTTGGCTTTAACTTGTTGGCAATGAGGACATTTCGACACAAAGTCAGCAATCTCTTTCTTCATTCACGGCCACCAAAAATTCAGTTTCAAGTCTTGGTACATTTTTGTATTTCCTAGATGGATAGACAATTTTGAATTGTGGCTCTCTTGCAGAATTCTTCTTTTCAGTTCAGAATCACTCGGTACACACAACCTTCCCTGAAATCTCAACACATTGTTCTCAAATTTGAAATCCGGCCTTGGTTTAGATTCTCGTTCATCGATGATCTTCTTCAAGAAGTTATCCTGTTGCTGTTTCTCTTTAATTTCCTCAATCAGTGCCGGTTGAGCAGAAATAGTGGCTAAGGTTCCACATTGTTCACACAAAACAATCTCAACTTCAAATTTTTCAAGGTCACATAGCAATTCTTTCTGCCCGGTGAGTAAACAGGCTAAATTCCCAATCGACTTCCGACTCAGTGCATTAATAACGGTGTTAGCTTTTCCTGGATGGTACAAAATTTGTAAGTCATAGTCTTTTATCAGTTCTAACCATCTCCATTGTCTCATGTTCAGTTCTTTCTGTGTGAAGAAGTATTTCAAACTCTTGTGGTCTGTATACACCTCACATGTCGCCCCATAAAGGTAGTGACGCCAGATTTTCAGTGCAAACACTACTGCAGCAAGTTCCAAGTCGTGGGTCGGGTAGTTCTTTTCATGTGGTCTCAGTTGTCGGGAAGCATACGCAATTACTTTACCATTCTGCATTAAAACACATCCCAAACCCTTATAAGAAGTATCACTAAATATGGTAAAACCATCCGTACCTGAGGGTAGGGTAAGGATCGGTGCAATCACAAGTCGAGTCTTTAGTTCTTGGAAAGCTGATTCCCTCTGATCGGTCCAGTCTAATGGTTTTCCCTTTTGAGTCAACTGAGTAAATGGTAGAGCAATTTTGGAGAAGTCTTTCACAAATCTCCTGTAATACCCGGCTAAGCCTAGAAAACTTTGCACTTCTGTAACATTAGACGGTCTGGGCCAATTCACTACTGCTTTAATTTTCTACGGATCAACTGAAATTTCATCCTTACTGATTACATGCCCCAAAAACATAACATTGTCAAGCCAAGATTCACATTTTGTCAGTTTAGCATACAGTTTCTGTTCTCTTAGGGTCTGTAGGGCAGTTCTCAAATGATCTTCATGTTCTTCTGTGCTTTTAGAATAAATTAAAATGTCATCTATGAAAACAATTACAAATTCATCAAGGTATGGTTTGAAAATTCTGTTCATAAGATCCATAAATGCAGCAGGTGCATTGGTAACTCCGAAAGGCATAACTAAGAATTCGTAATGTCCGCACCTCGTTCGAAAGGCAGCCTTTTCAATGTCCCCTGTCTTGACTTTCAACTGGTGGTATCCAGATCTAAGGTCAATTTTGGAGAACACTTGGGCACCCTGTAACTGGTCAAATAAATCATCAATACGAGGTAGTGAGTATTTATTTTTCACTGTTGCCTTGTTCAGTTCACGGTAGTCAATGTAGAGCCTCAATGAGTCGTCTTTCTTTTTCATAAATAAGACCGGCGCGCCCCACGGTGAAGTACTGGGCCTGATGAACTTCTTATCTAACAGTTCTTGCAGCTGAACTTTCATCTCTTTCAATTCAGTAGGTGCCATTCTGTAAGGAGCTTTGAAAGCTGGCTGTGCACCCGGAATCACATCAATGGTGAACTCAATGTCCCTGTCAATCAAATCTCCTGGAAAATCATCTGGAAAAACATTTGGAAATCCTCTGACTATAGGAATACTGTTCACATCAGTTTTAGCATCAGTAGGTACAGTCAATACACAACATAGATACCCTTTACACCATTTTTTAATCAGTTTAAAAGCTTTCATAGATGAAATCAGATATGGGGGATGTACTACTCCAACTCCGTTAAACACGAATTCAGGCAGTTCAGGTGGACGGAAAACAACTTGTTTTGTTACACAGTCTACGGTAGTATGATATTTCATTAACCAGTCCATTCCCAATATCACATCAAAGTGATCAATATTCAAATGCAGTAAAGCAATATACAAATGAACATCCCCAACAATAATTTCACATGCAGGGTACATATAAACATAAGTCATAGATCCTCCAACAGGTGAAGATACAACTAACAGATAGTTCATAGGTTCCAGTGGTCTATTTAATTTTCGCGAAAAAGTATGCGATACATATGAATGTGTAGACCCTGAATCAATCAGAACATAAGCATTTTGAGTACAGATTGAGAGTATACTTGACACAATGGTCTCGGTATTTTGTATATCTCCCTGTACGAGTGCAAACACTCGGCCTTGCCTCGTAGGCTCTTTTCCGGTAGCTTTCGGATTTGGTTTCGGTGCAACAGTTGATGCTGCGGCGCTGGCTGCAGCTTTACTATTGCCTTGAGGAGCAGAAGGGCAATCTTTGACCATGTGGCCCACCTTGCCACACCTGTAACAAGCACCGGCTATTTTATAGCAAACCCCTTCATGTTTCCTACCACATTCAGAACAGGGCGGTATGGAACCACTTCCCTGACTAGAACTGGTTGTTGACCCTGCATTTTGCTTTTTATTCAATGAACTGTTCCGGCCTTTCTTAAACTTGAAGCCTTGTCTCTTACCACGCCACTCGGTCGCTGGTGTTTTAGTTTATTTCAGTGCCTCGATGTTCGACTCAACCATTATTGCTCGGTCAAGAACATCTATATATTTCAGTAGTTTCAGAACATTTATTCTGTCAAGTATTTCAACATTAAGGCCGCCTTCAAACTTCCTGGCCTTTTTGTAATCAGCATCAACCATGTGTGGTGCATATCTGGCGAGTTCAGTGAATTTAGATTCATACTCTGCTACTGACATGGTGCCTTGTTTCAGTTGTTCAAACTTAGTCACTTTGCGGTCCCTGACACACTGAGGGAAGTATTTCTCAAAGAAGGCTCCCTTAAGCTGAGTCCAATTCATGGCAGTATTGGTGTTGCGGACCAGCATCCACCACCTTCTAACCCCCTCTTGCAAAGTAAAAGTGGCCAATAGGACTTTGTGTGCTTCAGAACACGAAAACACTTCACATAATTTCTCTGCATCAAGAACCCAGGCTTCGGCCTTTAGTGGTTCAAGGCCTCCTTGGAATGATGGTGGTTTCATTTTACTAAACTTCTGTGTTAGAGCAATTATGTCATCATTCACATTCGGTTCCGGCTGTACTGGAGGAGGTGAAGGCTGTTGGTTCTGTTGTTGCCTTAAGGTCTCAGTTAGCAGTTCAACTGTTCTTTCTAGCCTTTCCATTCTGGCCTCAGATGATTCAGGTTCATCAGCATTTCTTGCGTTATCCATTTCACTATAGACAATTATGACAATTATAAATATAGACAGTTGCATACTTAACATATTAACACATTAACACATATATTCATGTCATGGCCACACACACTTTTTCAATGCTCATGCAATGCCCTATCCACTTTTCTAGGACATCATATAGCTCATTTGGACACGTATGTGCGGTATAACTCGTGATTTAGTATCGCTTTGATACCACTCTGTTACGACCCAAACTTGTCCCTATCGGTTTAGCACCGTAACCGGCCAGTAATCTGTGATTACCGAAGGCCTGCTTAACAGTAATAACAGTAATACAGAGTACAAGGGGATGGCGGAAGGCAAAACAGTAATAAAAGATGTCTAATGAGCTGTGACAGTCTGTATGCAAAAATGACTTTTCATACATATACACATTCAGAACCAAAACAGGATATACATACATATACAATCATCCAAGACAGGGACCTAATCCCTATTAGAACAGTATAGTACAGGTACAGTCAGTCTATACAAAAACAGAGACGGAAAGGATGAATCTAAAACATCCCAAAAAGCCCTAGCTTGAAGGACTTGGAACCTCTCAGTGAGGTACAGTGGTTGGCTTGACAAAAAGGGAGTTAAACCCAACGCTCCTGGCTTTGATCCGGTGCCTAGACACCTACATATATATATAAACAGTGAGCTAAAGCCCATTGAATAACATGTGCGTAAAGAGGTTAAGAATGAATGTCCTTTCAGTATTTAAAATAGTCAGTTATAACAGTATATCAGTCATTCAGTCATATGTGATACATCCCATAGCAAAATAGTACAGTAGGTCTTAACAGACCGAACAGTCAGTTGATGGCCATCATATCAGTAAACAGTAGTGGTTCCAAATATGGGAACCGACAGTGATCTCTGTGACAGTAGCAGTACAGTACAGTAACAGTAAATTGCTATGGATGCCACGAATACAGTTCGCAAATAGGACAAGTATTCATTCAGTAAGAAATATCATTTCAGAAAGCAGTACAGTTGATCATTCAGAAAATATTCATGATTGAATATATCTTTACAACATTGTGACTCACAGAGTTTTGGGCTACAGATGGGCTAGTGAGCGTCCTCGGATGCCAACCCTACACAGTTACAGGATGAACACACACTAAGTTGCACGTTTGGGAAACAATAACTTAGTTCCTATCTTGACTCGGTGTGGTTCTATAGCATTATCCTCATTAAGATGCCTTAAACTAGGCCTAGGAATGCCTAGGATGGAATGAGGATGCAAAAATACACTTTAAAACACTTTCCAAATTTTTGCTGGAACAGGGGTCTCGCTCGAGCGTTGCTTTCTCCGCTTGAGCGGACATGCAGACAAAAGATCTACGCTCGAGCGTGACTTTTCTCGCTCTAGCGGACTACAAAAGTACTGGATGCTTGAAATTCACGCTCGACGGGCGCTCGACCCCCGCTCGAGCGTAAGACACAAGTCCTCGTTCGAGCGTGCATTTCCTCGCTTGAGCGGACTGTAAACACATACAAAGTACTGGATACACGCATTTCACGCTCGAACGTTACTTTCTCCGCTCAAGCGGATTGCATGAACTCAGAGTGTACGCTCGAGCGTGGATTCAAAATCTGGAATTTCCAGATTTGTCTCCAAGCATGAAACTCAACATTTAAAGCATCAAATTCGATCATTCTGGGCTAATTTTCTGAAAAACACTTTAAAACTCATAATATGACATGTTTCAAAGATCAATTTGTAAAATCAAAGCCCAAAGGTAATTCAATTGAACCCATTTCCAAACAAAACTTCAAGAACATGATGTACATGCAACATGTATGAATTTGATCAACTTCAAAGCTTCTAATACAAGAACAAATGAGTCAATCCTTCCAAAAACATGATGAATTCATGAACTATAACCCAAATATGGACATGCATGTGAGGATTCTATGAAAACAACCTCAAAATTCAAGAATGTAAACATGCATGCATGATTTAAGTTTCAATTCAACAATTTAAAACCAATTCTAGACTTAAATCACTAATGGCTCATGGACCATGCAAGATACAACTAGAATTCAAGTTCAAGAAGATGATTCTCCTACCTTAGGTCTTCAATTTCAAGTCTAGAAGCTCAAATATGCAATGAATCCTTCAAATCTTTTAAGTCTCAAGCAAATTTTGATGAACTCAAGCTTACTTCCAACTCTCTAGCTCTCTCTCACGTTTTTGGTCTTTAGAGGAAATGAATGGCATATCAAACATGAGGGAAGTAGAAAAAGAATGGTCTAGGATTGTCCACTAAGTGGCAATTTGGTAATAAAGCCAAACTAATGTAATTTAACCTTATTTAATCCAATTTAATCATACCAAATCAAATTTCAACTAAATTTACGATAAAATCACATTAATTCTAATTAACACAAAACACTAATCAATTCTAGATTCGGCCGTCGATAAGGCTTTCAATTTGCAGTTTAAAACATAAAACATGAACAGATCATTAGCAGTCAAACAGATAGACATGCATTCAAACTATACACTCAATCAATCAATTAGTTAACATGCTTAATCATAGATTAGCACTAATCAGTGGTAAGGGTTGTCCCACTAGTCTAAAACAAATTTTCAACAAAACTTTTTCAATAAGTCATTTACCTAGTTGATCCACCAATCGTTCACTCAGTTATTCATCCACAATCACTTACGAAATTTGATAAAAATTTAAACACCCATTTAATTTGATGAAAATTCTGGTATCACCTTCATTTGATATGAGTTTGGTACCATGGTTAGAGTAGAAAAAAAGAACCTGTCTCATCAAATTTAAATTTGATGAAATATCTAATTATGTATTGGAGATGTTCTCATACGTGTAATCCATGGGATAAGAGATTTTTGGGTAAAATTATAAATAGGAGAATTTATTAGAAAATAAATTACTTGTATTAAATTAGTGTATATGTTGGAAATTATGGTTTTTACAGGCTTATTTTCAACTAATTTTGAGCCCAAATTTGAGTGAGGCTCATACGTCTTTTGGGATAGGTCCAAAGAGGTGGCGTGTTCCTTACCGCATGACAAGTGACACGGTGCAAACGGTTCGTCAAAACCATTTATGAGTGAATGAGAACGTGATATCATTTTCGGGTTCGTAGAATGGAAAGTTGAAGAGTTAAATGTGGGTTTTCTTAATATAGTTGTCCCACATTGAAACTTTAAGAAAGTTTGTGTGAGTATATAAGCTCTAGGTAGATATACTTGGGTTGGGCCCCAAGGAGCACTCCAAATTTGTAGAAGGGAGGAGTTATGAACAAAATGAGTTTTGGCTCAAACTATCACACGTGTGCCGTCGTCCGACCGAGTTGGGCCGAGTGCAGGTTGTAACATTAATTTTTTGGACAAAATTCATTTGAATTTTTTTAAATTCTTGCAGGAAAGTTATTTGAATTTCTAAATGGAACTAATTCAAATTTTACACCAAATTTGTATTCAATTTTCCTGTCCAAACAGTGCCTCATCCAGTCCGAAATTCTCTTCTAGTTTCTAACAAGTCAAACTGCTTTCAAATAGATTTTTGCACCTATTCAGTTTGAATTACACCTGTTCGGTAAAGGCACCAATTTGCCTATAAAATCAAACCCTCTTCTAGCAAATTCATCTATCCGAAATTCTCTTATTTTCTTCCATTTTGCTCTCTTGCATAGATATATTCTTTATATTAGTTTTAGATAAAATTCAGAGAGTATACAACACAGGTTCTAGTTCACCGAAACATATTGTTTTTAGCGCTAGTACAATCTGTGTAAGAACATCCTATCTTGGGAGATAGACGTCATTATTTCGTAAGCACCTGAGTGGCACGAATCTGTCTTAAGGACATAGTATCACACAGTCGACTTGATCATTCTTGTTCTTAAGGTGTTTTGGTAAATAAATTCTATAAGTAATTTATTTTATTTGTTTCAAGTTATTTTTATTATACACAGAAGATTGTTCTAACAATATAAAATAATTTTGTATTTCAATATTATTTTTGACGTTTAATTCATCAAATTCTAAATTTCATAATTAATATATTTTATGAATAGTTTTATCTTTACAAATATTTTTTTTAAACCTTTAGAAATTTAGTTATGTGAATATTCACACTAAATAAATTTGACAGTGTAAATATGTTCACGTTAGCAATATAAATGTTCATGTTGGCAAATTCTAACTCTCATAATGAAGATATTTTATGAACACTTTTCTTCTTACAAATATTTTTTGAACCCTTAGGAATTTGGTGATGTGAACATTCATATTAAATAAATTTGATAGTGTGAATATTTATATTGGCAATGTGAATGTTCATATTAACATTGTGAATATTCATAAAATGGAACATTCATATTGTCAATGCGAACATTAATACACACTTTATCCTATTATTATTAGGGATATTTTAGAAATTATATCACTCATAGAATTTATTGTAATATAAGAAAATAATTTAAATTAAGTGAAATATAAATAAATGATGAGAGTTATGAATAAATGCCCTTTTACATGGTTTCATGTAGGGAATATTGTCACAAAGTAATAAAAATAAGAAAAGAGTGAAGACTACGAGGGACATGTACCATATGTATCTTATAATTAAAAAAATGATACAATTTCATATATTTTTGAGTCACAACTTAAAAAAAAAAAAAAAAAAAAGTTATAATCAAACATCACATGAGTCATAAATAAAAAAATATTAAAATTAAAGAAAAAAATAATATAACTAGGGTGCATATGGTACATCTCATTCAAAGGGTATGTATAGTAGAATTTTCCTAGACTAGCACACATCCCTTACGCTGTGTTTGGTTGAGAGATTTAGGGGGGGACTTGGAAAGGAAAAGAAAAAAAATGTATGAAATTAGGTGAAATGTAGGTATATTTTATTCACATATTATCTACCTTTTCAATTTTCTTTTCTAAATCACTTCTCAAATTCTCTAACCAAACACAGCATTAAAGGGTGTGTATCATACGCACCTTATAACTAAATAAGAAAATAGTATAACTACATATTTTCTAAATCGTAATTATAAAAATTCATAATTAAACATTACATGAGACATAATTAAATATGTCAAATAATATTATAATTTTAAAAAAATAATTATTATAACTAAATAAACAAATGACATAATTAAAATGCATATAATAAGATGGTTGTAGCCCAGAATTCTCCTGATAAAAGACACACAAACTTTAACCTGGTATAACAAAGAGTGCATCAAACAAACCCCCCCCCCCCCCCCAAAAAAAAGTGTACTATCCAACTGTAAAATTTAATGTATAAAGAGAAATAGAGAGAGAATAAATTGTATGTATTATGATTGATTTATATGTACATAGTTGGTCTCCTTTATATAGGAGATGTGGGTGGAGAGTAGGTGTAGTGGAGTAGGTGGAGTAGGTGGAGTTGTGTAGTGGAGTAGGTGAAGTGGAGTAGGTGGAGTAGGTGAAGTAGGTGTAGTGGAGTAGGTTTTAACAAATAATATTTATCATTTAACATGCAATGAAATTTGTTATTTACGTAAAAAATAAATAAATGATTGTAGTACAGATATTTGATTTTTTTTATATACATATTTAATATATATACTGTACACAATGGCGGAGTTGCATGAGGACTAAAAGGTCACGTGCCTTCTCTAGATTTTTCATTTTTTTTATATATATGTATATAAATAAAATTTTAAATAAAAATAATATTTAAAATAAAATATCAAGGGAATTTTTAAAATTATAAAAATAATAGTAATTATTTTATTGAAAATAAAGTGACTACAACAAATTACATTTTTATGTATAAAAATTTTGTAAAAAAATCTCAATATAAAGATAATATCTATCATTATTAATATGTAAATATAATTAATCTCACTATATATATGTAAAAATTACTAGAGTGTTAGTTATACTTGCATGTGAAGTTCACCCTTCATATATTATTTTATTATTGGTTGGTGATATCATATGTCAATAATAACGTGATATCACTATTACATGAAATTTTTACTCAAATTTTGTAAAAATTTGATTTATTTTACCATTATATAATTTATTTTACGACTTAAATATATAATTTTTTACATTGTCCATGATACACTAGTTACACGCGATAATTTTTTTTGATTTTATTCGAAATTAATTGTAAAATTTTATGTGAAATACTTTTGTAGCAATTTATTTAATTTTTTATACTTAATATTAATTCAAAAATTATTATTATCTTCTTATTGTTGGTTATGAAAAAAAAAAAAACTGTAATTGATAAGTGCCCCTTCTGATTTAATTTTTTGACTCCATTACTGACCGTACATAAAGTATCCTGCAGTACATATCTTTTTAAACATGTACATTTATTTTGGGTTGACATAAATGGAAAATACTCCGTAGCTCAAGCAAAGTGAGGCTCGAATGGCCCGAAAAATACACCTTTTCTCTCTTACCTCTATTTCTCTCTCAAACCTGACCCAAGAAAGCTGTGATGATTGTGTTGGAAAATTGGTTTTTATAAGGCTTATTTTGGGCCAACTTTGAGCCCAAAATTGAGTGGGCCTCAAACGTCTTTTGAGATGGGTTTGAAAAGATGACGTGTTCCTTGTCGCATAGCAAGTCACACAGTGAAGACGGTTCGTCAAAACCATTTATGAGTGAATGGAAAGTTGGCGTCATTTTCGGGTTCGTGGAATGGGAAATTTAAAGAAGTAAATGTGAGTTTTCTTGAAATAAGTTGTCCCACATTAGAACTTTAAGAGAGCTTTTGTCTGTATATAAGCTCTAGATTATAACACTTGGGTTGGGCCCCAAGGGGCACCCCAAGTTTGTAGAAGGGAGGAGTTATGGACAAATAGAACCTTGGCTAAAACCACTACACACGCGCGTTCGGCCGAGCCGAGCCGTGCTGGGCACGGTTGTGGGTCGGGTCTGTTCTAACTTTAATTTTTTAGACAAAATTTATTTGAATTTTTTTCAAAATTTCTTGCGGGAAAAATTAATTCAAATTTTGTAATTTGAATTTGAATTAAAAAATTTTGTCCATAAATTGTGTCTCTTTCAGATCAATTTCACAATAGTTTAAAATAGTCCAAATAGGTCTTGAATTTGATGCACCCGAACAGATTCAATTTCGGACAGATTCACCTTTGAAGACAACCCAGACAATTTCAGCAAATAACTGCAGGAGTTAATCTGTTCAAACTCTGGTTGCATCTGTTCATTTCAAAAATTAAATCTGTGCAGGTGTGTTTCATACATGTTCGGACCTGTACTATCTGTCACCAATTGCCTATAAATTCAGATCTGTTCCAGCAGTCTTGGTATCCAAAAAACAATCTAAAAAATTATTGTTGCAGTCTATATTGCTCTTTTGCATAAATTCTCTTCATATTAGTTTATTAGGAAAATTAAAGAGAGTGTAGAACACAATGTTTTAGTTCGCCGGACAAATTTGTTTGGAGTGCTACTACAAATTTGTGAAGATCATTATATCCTACGAGATAGACGCCACTTAACCGTAATCACCGTAGCAGGGCGAATCTGTCTTAAGGACAAAGTGTCACACACTCGACTTGGTCTTTAAATATTCATTCGGTTCGGTAAAAATAAATTTAGTATGTAATTTATTTTATTTATTTGATTTGTTTCAATTTATTTATTGTACACAGAAAATTGTTCCAACAATCTTAAAACAGATTCGAATTATTCTGTTCACAAAATTTTTTGTTTATTTCCTTTATTCTTTCTTCTTCTTACATAAATTATTTTCTGTGATTTTACAAAATAATATTCTAGTTGGAAAACAAATAGTAGTAATATACTGTTTGACAGATAGTAGTAATATACTGTCTATTTTCTTTGACAACTAATAGTAATATACTGGTGTCATTAACAATTCAGAATATTTATTTGTGAAATTTGTCAGAAATGAATTTTGATTTTCTTAAATAATTTCTGAGTGTTCTTTAATTAAAAATAAATTTGTTTTTTTTTTAATTATTGAAGTGTTACAGAAATTTAATTTTCTGTGTGGAATTGATTTGGTTAAATAAAATTTTATTTTATTTCAAAATTACTTGAAAAATAAAAGTTACATTCTTGTTTCTTTTATTCTTACAGAATTTAATTCTGTGAATTTGGATTAATTTTCTGTGTAGTATAAATTCTAATTATAATTTTGTTTTATAATTTAGAATACATTGTTATTGAAACTAATGCCCAAGCAAGTATTAGTGTGGTGACTGCAATTGCACAAACCCTCTTTCCTGCTGCGACCGTATCGGTGAATCACGGTGAGAAGTCAGAGAAGTTCTCTGGAACTAATTTTAAAAGATGGCAACAGAAAATGTTGTTCTATCTTACGTCTCTGAACCTAGCTCATTTTCTCCGTAAGGATGCTCCTGTTTTGAAAGGGGATGAAACTGACCGGCAAGTGATTGCTGCAGTCGATGCCTGGAAACATGCTGATTTCCTTTACCGGAACTACATCTTGAACGGACTTGACAACACATTATACAATGTCTACAGTCCTATCAAGACAGCATAGAAACTTTGAGAGTCTTTGTAGAAAAAGTACAAAACGGAAGATGCCGGCTCAAAGAAATTTGTGGTTAGCAAATTCTTGGACTTTGTGATGGTTGATTTTAAGACTGTGATCAGCTAAGTTCAAGATCTCCAACTCATTCTTCATGACATTCACGCAGAAGGCATGTCTCTCAGTGAATCATTCCAAGTTGCAACCTTAATTGAGAAATTACCACAAGGTTGGAAGGAATTCAAGAACTACCTCAAATACAAGCGCAAAGAAATGTCTTTAGAAGAATTAATTGTGCGTTTGAGGATTGAGAAGGATAACCGCAATTCTGAAAAGCGGGCTGGTAAGCATCCAATAGAGTCTAAGGCAAATGTGGTGGAACATGCTCCAAAAGCAAAGAAACGGAAGTCTTCTGGAGAAAGTTCATCACAAGGCTCTAAAGGAAGGGAAATTAAAAAGTACAAGTTTAATGGCAACTGTTACATCTGTGATAAAGAGGGTCATCGGGCCAAAGATTGCCGTAGCAAAGGCAAAAGCAAAAGAAGAACAAACAAGAAGTGTGCTCAAGCCCATATGACTGAAGTGGACAATATTTTCAATGGTGTAGATGACATTAATCTTTCTACAGTTGTTTCTGAGACAAATCTTGTCGAAAATCCTAAAGAATGGTGGGTGGACACTGGTGCTACTCGTCACATTTGTGCTGACAAAAAGATGTTCACATCTTATTCTACAGTGGACAACGGTGAACAACTTTTTATAGGCAACTCTTCGATTTCTAAAGTTGAAGGACAAGGGAAGATTGTTCTTAAGATGACATCTGGAAAGGAACTCACTCTCAACAATGTACTGTATGTATTGGATATTCGCAAGAATCTTGTTTCTGGATCTTTGTTGAGTAAGAATGGGTTTAGGCTAGTGTTTGAAAATGATAAATTTGTACTTACTAAGAATGACATGTATGCAGGAAAAAGTTACATGTCTGATGACCTTTTCAAGATGAATGTAATGACCGTTGTACCCTCAGTTATTAATAAAAATACAAATTCTTCTTATTTGCTTGAGTCTTCAAATTTATGGCATAGTATACTTAGACATGTTAATTATGGATCTTTACGTAGATTAATTAGTATGAAATGTTTACCTAAATTTGACATTGATTCAAATCATAAATGTGAAATTTGCGTTGAGGCAAAATTATCCAAAACTCCTTTCTATTCAATTGAAAGAAGTACAGAACCACTTGAATTAATTCATAGTGACATTTGTGATTTTAAATCAATTCAAACAAGAGGTGGAAAAAAATAATTTATCACTTTTATAGATGACTATACTAGATATAGTTATGTTTATTTAATTCGAGCCAAGGATGAAACTTTGGAAACTTTCATTCAATATAAGGTTGAAAATCAACTTGGTAAGAAAATAAAAAAAACTAAGAAGTGATAGAGGT
Source organism: Camellia sinensis (assembly GCF_055761805.1). Taxonomy (NCBI): domain Eukaryota; kingdom Viridiplantae; phylum Streptophyta; class Magnoliopsida; order Ericales; family Theaceae; genus Camellia; species Camellia sinensis. The sequence goes on from NC_138962.1 coordinate 36,713,691, forward strand.
GGTGAATATGAATCACCTTTTGGTGAGTTTTGTAAAGGACATGAAATAATTCATCAAACTACCGCTCCTTACTCACCTCATTAAAATGGAATTTGTCACGCCCCAAAATTTGGACAATTAAATATTAAATTAGGACTAAACCCAAATCAATATTCTATCATCCAAATCCTAGAGGTGAAACAAAAAAAAACTAAACGCCAATCAAATCATCAACCATAATTTCATAACTAACCAATACCTCCAACATTAAAGTAACAATAAATAGTCCAAAATAATTTAAAAAATGTACGGTTACAAACCATGCCAAATTATTCCAATACTAAAGTCATAAAAAAAAATAAAATACATAAACTAATATCAATCCTAAGCTCAAGAAAACAAAAGAAATCCAAACGACAAGTCCAACAACTATAGTAATTCCACGTCACCATCGTAGCCTCAACTAATCCTGCAAATGAAGCTCGACTGTGCTCAAACAGAACGCACCCGAGTTGCCAAGAGACAAAACGGGTCAGTATACAAGTATACTGGTATGAGTACAAGATTTAACACCCACGTGTCCACTAGACACAAACAAAAATACATTTAATTCTTGTTACGAGACAAGACAAGTAATTCCAACTGCATTGAGACGAATGGGTAGTTTCCCGAGATACAGTGATATTTAGTTTCTTGCCTGTACGCAATAAAATATAAATTGATTACAAAATAAACAAAATAGAAATAAAAATATGGTGGGCCAGCCTTACACAAGAAAAATTAGTAAAACCCACCATCTTGCAAAAAATAAAGTTAGTATAATTTAATCATAAGTAACTTGCTGAAGAAGTATAAAAACATACCGTTTCATGTTTAAATAATTCAAATTGACCAAAACTCAAAGAACGAAAGTTGTACAGAATCAAATTTTCTAAAAGAAAACACGAACGAATTTAATAGAAACTGAACAGGTTGAGAGAAAAACTTGATAAAAAAACCTAGACGGAATTCAATTGAAAAATCTGAAACTAAAAACGAACAAAAACTACCCTAAGATGATTTTTTTCAGAAAAGTTTAAAACACAAAAAATGTGCAGAATAATGTTTTACTTCATTTTTCGAGAAACTAATAAAAATGAGCTCGTTTCGTGGGTTAAAACAGTCTCTAAAATCTGTATTACTAAAATGAATCAAAACTATTATATCTAAGATCATCCGATTATAGGTTCTAATCGATCTTTTTAATAAAAAGTTAAAACACAAAAGTTGTCTAGAATTACGTATACATGCCTCTTCTCAAATTTCATAATTTATTGAGGTCGTTTACTATTTTTCAACCTGTTCAAATCAATATAGTACACACTATAACAATAAATTTATAATTAAATTCTTTGTACCTTAACTCCACCACTTCGGCCCTCCACTTCTGGACTACACATATATCCCATATGCCTTCCGTATATCTAATACCGCTCTGAAGCCAAACTTATACGGGGATATCGTCCTGACTTTGACCCATACTCCCTGGATAGTTAGTATATATGTACGTGCGTAAATCAAAGCACTCGTCTACTCATGAGAACGATGCAATAATATATATATACAGAACATCTCACTCATGAGAATAAACATAACAGTGCTAATCCTAAGGTATCCAAATAAATCTCATAATCCTCACCTTTTTTTTTTAATACAATCTTTCTCACCAACACTCAAACAAAACAACAATCCACGAAGTCATGATGGAGTGTAAAGAATTTATCCATGGGTCTCTAATTTATTTTAATTTCATATATTTATGAGTGTGATTACAACCATAAAATAAATCCATACAAAAACCCTAAGCCTTGCATACACAACTAATCAAAATAATTAAAATCAATCAATCATCTAAAAATCCTAAACCTTACATACACAACTAATCAAAATCAATCTATCATCTTTATGTAAAAACAAAATCAAACTAACATCAAATAAATAAAAATAAATAAATAAATAAAAACAACGAATTAAATATAAATCAAGGGAAGTAAGTTTTGTACTCACAATATTTTTTTAAAGATCAAAAAATTATTTAAAGAACTAATAGAGCTACCAAAACAAAACCCTAACCCTTTTTTGCCTTTTCCTCTTTCTCTCTCGGCGTCTCTCTTTGCTCTCTCTCAATTTCTTTGATTTCTCTCTCTCTCTCTCCCTCTACGGCTGCTGCCTCTACTTTTGTTTTCTCCTTTCTTTTCTTTAGGTTGAAACATAATCCTATTCTAACTTAATAAACTATTATAATATATTATATTATATAATACAACATAATTATAATATATATAAATATAAATATAAGATTAAATATATATATATATATTTTTTTATATAATAAATATAAATATTTAAATATTTAGATTAAGTATATATAATTAAATAACACATTAAATTAATTAATTGCCATATTAAATTCATTAAATATCACATTAAATTTTCATGTGACCCACACAATTAATAAAGTCAAAAATAAAATAAGATAATAATAACCATAATAATAATAAATAATGACTTAAGAAAATTAGGGTTGCTACAGAATTGCTGAAAGAAAAAATAGGACTTTAAAAGAAATGATAAATGTCATGTTAATAAGTTCTGGATTACCTCAGAACTTGTGGAGGAAGCAATACTTTCTGCAAATTATATTTTAAATAAAGTGCCCCGAAAGAAAGTGAATCAAACACCTTATGAATTGTAGCATGGAAGAGTACTATCCTATAAATATTTGAAAGTGTGGGGGTGTTTGGCTAAAGTGGCTATTCCTAGTCCTAAAAAGACTAAGATAGGTCTTAAGACCATTGATTGCATTTTCATTGGTTATGATAGTAGTGCATATCGATTTTTGATTTATAAATCAGAACATACCGAAATGCATATAAATATTATTATTGAATCTCGGAATACATCATTCTTTGAATATATATTTCCAAATAAGACTGGACAAGAGACTAGTAACAATAAAAGATCTCATGATGCTATAACTAGTCAGGATCAAGAACATGATCAAGATCAAGAGCAAGAGATAGATCAAAATGAGAAAGAGAAATTTAGGCGTAGTAAACGTGTTAGAACCTCAAAATCTTTTGGTTCAGATTTTCTAATATATTTGTTAGAAAATGACCCTTTAACTTTTAAAAAGGCTATGTCTAGTCTTGAAGCTCCTTTATGGAAAGAAGCTGTCAATAATGAAGTTGAATCCATCTTGCAAAATCACACTTGGGAATCGGTGGATTTGCCATCAGGTTGTAAACCTCTTGGATATAATTGGATTTTCAAAAGAAAAATGAAAACGGATGGATCAATTGACAAATACAAGGCAAGATTTGTGATCAAAGGGTATAGACAAAAAGAAGGTCTTGATTACTTTGACACATACTCACCAGTTACTAGAATAACATCCATTAGAATGTTAATTGCTATTGCGTCTTTGTATAATCTAAAAATTTATCAAATTGATGTGAAAATCGCTTTCTTAAATGGTGAGTTAGATGAAGAAATTTACATGAAACAACCAGAAGGTTTTTCTGTTCCAGGAAAAGAAAAGAAAAGAAAGTGTGTAAATTAGTTAAATCATTATATGGTTTAAAACAAGCGCCAAAGCAATGGCATGAGAAATTTGACAAGGCAATTATGTCAAATGGATTCAAAATTAATGACTGTGACAAATATGTTTATATTAAAAATATCAGAAGGTTATGCTTTGTCATAATCTCATTACATTGAGAGAATACTTGACAAATTCAGCAAAGATGATGATCATCTTACTAGAACACCTGTAGATGTTAATTTATTTCTATCTAAGAATGTACAGGAAAGTATTTCTCAATTAGAGTATGCCTAAATTATTGGAAGCTTAATGTACTTGATGAACTGCACTCGCCCAGATATAGCTTATGCAGTAAGTAAATTAAGTAGATATACGAGTAATCCAAGAGTAGAACACTGGAAAGCTATTAGAAGGGTTCTTAGGTATCTCCGATTTACTCGTAACATTGGGCTTAATTATACTAGATATCCAGCAGTACTTGAAGGATACTGTGATGCAAATTGGATATCGGATACTAGAGACTCAAAGTCCACTGGTGGGTATGTTTTTACTCTTGGTGGTGCGGTTGTATCTTGGAAATTCTCCAAACAGACTTATATTGCTAGGTCTACTATGGAATCAAAATTCATAACTTTAGATAAAGTAGGGGAAGAGGCAAAATGGTTTCGCCACTTCCTTGAAGATATTCCAATGTGGCCAAAACCGGTGCCTGCTATTTGCATATATTGTGATAGTTAATCAGCAATAGGTAGAGCACAAAGTCGTATGTATAACGGTAAGTCGTGACACATTCGTCGTCGACATAACACCGTGAGACAATTACTCTCTAATGGAATTGTCTCCCTTGAATATGTGAAGTCTAAAGACAACATAGCGGATCCACCAACCAAAGGGTTAGCAAGAGAGTTAGTTGAAAATTCATTGAGGGGAATGGGACTTAAGCCTATTAAATAAGAGTTACCACAACGGCAACCCAACCTAGTTGACTGGAGATCTCAAGATCTAGGTTTAAAGGGACAATCGAGTTGTGTACGACTCAAAAGGATCATTGGGGAGTCAAACTCCTACCAATTTCTAGGATGAAATAGTGATGTCTGCAGCGTTTTAGGTTAAGTAATACTTTTAATGATTCTTATATCTAGGTATACCTAGTGGAGTATGGCAGGATACTCTTCATAACAATCACCTATATCGTAATACTTTTAATGATTCTTATATCTAGGTATGCCTAGTGGAGTATGGCAGGATACTTTTCATAAGAATCACCTATATGAGTATAAACTGGGCCGGTTCTATAAGATTTGTGAAGGGCTACAATTTTCTAGAGCACTCATGAAAGATCAGGTTGTTTAGAGCCAAAATGAACACAATAGTAAGAACTAAACTGTGTCTGGGGATATACTGTGTGAGTTCTATTGTCTTGGTTTACACAAACGGCTGAACAGTTTAAGACATCATATTCACTTGTTAGCTAGTAAATCCAATAACGTCTCACAATGGAAGGTTCAAACCAAAAGCTACCTATCCTTTGTAGAATATTTCTAATTTTTGTACTCCCTGTGTTTAGATCATGTTGTTGCATTTTCTCTCCATCAAATTCCATTCATGTGGGGGATTGTTGGAAAATTGGTTTTTATAAGGCTTATTTTGGGCCAACTTTGAGCCTAAAATTGAGTGGGCCCCAAACGTCTTTTGGGGTGGGTCCGAAAAGGTGATGTGTTCCTTGCTGCATGGTAAGTCATACAATGAAGACGGTTCGTCAAAACCATTTATGAGTGAATGGGAAGTTGACGTCATTTTCGGGTTCGTGGAATGGAAAATTTAAAGAAGTAAATTTGGGTTTCCTTGAAATGGGTTGTCCCACATTGAAACTTTAAGAGAGTTTTTGTGTGTATATAAGTTCTAGATTACAACACTTGGGTTGGGCCCCAAGGGGCAGCCCAAGTTTGTAGAAGGGAGGAGTTATGGACAAATAGAACCTTGGCTAAAACCACTACACACGCGCGTCCGCCGCCGCCGTCCATCCAGCCGAGCCGAGCCGGGCACGATTTTGGGTCGGGTCTGTTCTAACTTTAATTTTTTAGACAAAATTTATTTGAATTTTTTTCAAAATTTCTTGCGGGAAAAATTAATTCAAATTTGTAATTTGAATTTGAATTAAAAAATTTTGTCCATAAATTGTGCCTCTTTCAGATCAATTTCACAATAGTTTAAAATAGTCCAAACAAGTCTTGAATCTGTTGCACCCGAACAGATTCAATTTCGGGCAGATTCACTTTTGAAGACAGCCTAGACAGTTTCAGCAGTTTCTGTAACTCCAGCAGTTAATCTGTTCAAACTCTGGTTGCATCTGTTCATTTCAAAAATTAAATCTGTGTAGGTGTGTTTCATACCTGTTCGGACCTGTACTATCTGACACCAATTGCCTCTAAATTCAGATCTGTTCCAGCGGTCTTGGTATCCAAAAAATAATCTGAAAAATTATTTTTGCAGTCCATATTGCTCTTTTGCATAAATTCTCTTCATATTAGTTTATTAGGAAAATTAAAGCGAGTGTAGAACACAAGGTTCTAGTTTGCTGGACAAATTTGTTTGGAGTGCTACTACAAATTTGTGAAGATCATTGTATCTTGAGAGATAGATGCCACTTAACCGTAAGCACCATAATAAGGCGAATCTGTCTTAAGGACAGAGTGTTACACATTCGACTTGGTTTTCAAATATTCATTCGGTTCGATAAAAATAAATTCGGTATGTAATTTATTTATTTTACTTGATTTGTTTCAATTTATTTATTGTACACAGAAGATTGTTCCAACAAATTGTTCTCTCTCTCTCTTCTCTTCAAAACCCACTTTCTCATCTCTCTTCTTCGCTCACACTTGACACTGAGCAACTAGAGTTGCTACATCTCAACCGATGTTGGAGATGTGAGCTCAAGAAAAGCTTCTTCTTTGCAGGGAACCAACACTGAACATGACCCATGTTTATACAAAGGATATGAATCATCTCTCACTCAATTTCCATCAAAAAAAATTACAATTCATCAAAGACTCCCCCAATTCTCACTCCACTGTTTTGCAGACAAACCCATATTAGTCCCATTACTTTGTTTCTTACCCTTCTCTGTAACTTTCACATCTTTATTTCTTGTATAATTTTTTTTAATAGGGGAAGATGTTAGTACTGAATTTACAGTACGATTTTGGCTTCAATTTTATAATGTAAATCTTTACTCTGAGTTTGATTTTGATTTTGGGTAGTGAGTGATTGAACTGTGGTGTTTTGGGATCTGGAAGTGTTGTTAGGTGGTGGAAGAGGAGCAAAATTGGGGACTTTTTGGGATGAGTTTGGGAAAAAGTAAGAGAAAATTGAAGAAAAGTGAAATCTATAAGATTCATCCGTTCATTTTTTTCATCCATGTCATTCTCGTCTTTCATTCAAAGAGTAGAGACAGCGATTCAATTCTCCTTCAAAGACAATAGTGCTGGTCCACGACGAAGCTTGATCTTACGCTGAGTTTTCCTTACTTTCTCTTCTTATATATATATATATATTTTTTTTTTTCGGGTGAGTTTTTTGACCCTATTTTTTTGATTATCTTCTTCTTCAATTAGATTATCCTTCTTGGATTCTTCTTTTTTTCTAATCTATAGCCTTATTCCTCTTTGATTTTCATTTTGAATTTTTGATTTGGGTTGGTTTTGGATTTAATTTGATTTCGCATTCTATTTGGTAAACATAAATTGATTTTGATTTTGAAGAGGAAGAAGAGAAAGAAAGAAGAACATCTTCTTCTCTGCCTCACATCTTCTTTTCTCTTCCTCCCCCTCTATTTTTTTCTTCTCTCTTCCTCCCTCTTCTCTCTTTCCCTTGCCTTTGTTACCAGTTTCAGAGACAAAAGAGAGGGGGAAGGAAAGAAAAAAAAGAAAAAAAAAGAAAAAAAAGGAGCAGGTGAGATTATTGTTGGGTTACAAAGTTTGGCTAAGAAAGATGATGGTGAAGAACAAATGAAGCATGGGAGGTTTGGGAGAGAGAGAAGAGAGAGAATCCATTGATGAATTGGAGAGCAGAAGATAGCAGAAGAGATAGGGAAGGAAAAAAAGAAAAAGAAAAAGAAAAAAAAAAGGTGTCAAAACAACGTCATTTTGTCATATCGAACCACTTGAGCTATGTATATTTCGAGCTACCTAACGGGATTGGACATAAATATATGCCATGATCTAATATGATCTTTTTGAAGTTATGAAGTGATCTAATGTGATCCTTTTAAATATGATCCTTTAGAAGCTTTACATTGAATCAGAATGCTGAATTTATAATATAATTTATGTGATTAACTAGTAACTACAAAATCGTAACTTTGTACATCACCTCATAATCAAAGTGATACATACCAAGCACATATATATATATATATATATTTTTTACTGGAGAAGTTATTTGATGGTCTTGTAATAATATTTCATATTATGGGCTGGTTTTGAAACTAACTATTTTAATTGATTTTTTTTTTTTGATATTTATAAAAAGGTGAAACACTAAAAAATCATAAATAGTGATCTTGTGAATTATTTGGTATTCCATTTTTTCTTATGGACCCAAATGTTATAATCTAGTGTGAATTACATAAAGGGCCAAGTATAAACGTGCGTGTATTATGCGTCGAGGAACAAATGTGAGTTTTTTCATAATGTTAAAATTATTAAACATAGCACTTTAAAAAATTCGTTAGTGTGCTTTTTCTAAACGTAACACTCTAATATAATATTCAAAAAATATAACACTCCAATGTAACATACTAAAAAACTTCTTTATGTACTTTTGCCAAACATAATACTCCAATCAATGTAACACACTAAAAAACTCCTTAATATATTTTTCTTAAACGTAACACTCTAATATAACACACTAAAAAACTCCTTAATAACGTAACATTTAAAAAAAACTCTTTAATGTACTTTTCTCAAATGTAACACTCCAATTAATGTAATACACAAAAACTCTATAGTGTAATTTTCTCAAATGTAACATTATAATCTAACACAGTACAAAAATTTTTAGTGTGTTTTTCTCAAACGTAACAACATAACATTCTAAAAAAAAAAATTAGTGAATTTTTTTCCTAAATGTAACACTTTAATCAATGTAATACACAAAAATTCTTTAATGTATTTTTTTCAAATGTAGTACTCTAATATAATACTCCAATGTAACACTAGAAAACCACACTAACGGAAAATGTAAATTTTCACGCTCAACAATCAACACTTCAACCACCAATCCCTTTAAAAATAATCTTCCATACCTTACTTTTCCATTTCCATCCCAAAAATGAATCAGAAAATAAAAGGAAGGCAGATTAGGTTGGATGAGATTGTTAGTGAGATGATGGTTAGTGAAGAGATTGTTAGTGAGAGTATTGAGTAAAAGTGTGTTTGTTATGATGATAGTGTGAGAAATGATTAGTGATGAGATTGTTAAATTATTTTTATATAAAATAAATAAAATTTATTTCTATATTAAAAAAAACTAAAACAATATTAAAATAAACAGGTGCATTTAGTAAAAAAAATAAAAAAATAAAAAATAATTTTTTTAATATAAAATAGACTTAATCTCCTCACTATTTTCCTAATCCCACTTAAAATCCAGCAAACTAATTTCCCTACTGTGGGGACATATTTTTTGGATAGCAATACGTGGCCAGGGTGGCACCGAGGTGCCAGCTGAAGTGCCACGTGTTCTAACTTGACGTCGAGGTAATCTCGGCTAGGCCAAGGTTATCTGCAAAGATATCGGAATCCGAGATGAGCGGATAAGTTACAAGAATCCTCGAATGAGGGAGGACTTCAGCCTGGATAAGAATAAAGCTCTCAGAGAGTTTATCTTTATCTATTTGAGAGTCCTGGATAGGCATTGAGCCAGAGTCCATTGAAGCTAGGCTTCTACAGGGATCAGGTCAGTGTTGGTTATAAAAGTAAGGCATCCTCGTGGGTTTAAGGTACGCTTTTTGTATTTTGAATAGTGAGTTATGCACTTTTGCTATCTTTGAGAGATAACGGACTTGATCGTCGGAGTCCCCTCGGGTGAACGAACCACCGCCGGAGTCTTTTTCTTTCTGTGACATGTCGTTTGGGTGCAATCTATTCTGCCAGTGTTCTTCAACCGAGTACCTGTTTGACAGTGTGGTAAGAAAATAGCACACACAATTTGGCGCTGTCTGGAAAAAAAGGAGAATAGATGGCCAACGACGGACAAAAAGAAAAGGTTGGGGGCGACATCCCTACCAGGAGTGGTAAGCACATTGACCCTAACATGGAGGAGGATAACTGCAAGGAAGATACTCGAGATTAGAATCCTGGGGAGAAAGACGTCGGCAAGGAGGGCGATGTACCAAAGAAGCCAGACCGATGTGGGTATTATAACGAAGACAACCTCCAGGTATGAAAAGATAGATGCCTGCGGAGGGACGGCAAGATGAAGGGAATGGCAAACAAATTGGCGGACCTACAATCCGTCGTCAATTTCATGATACAGAACAATGTCATGAACCACCGTTCCTGTTACAAGACACGCCGATTCCAGCGGCCAAGAACAATGCCCAGAAGGGAGGACAGAAAATAGTCCTTACAGTCCCCCAGCACACTAGGACCAAGGAACACTCTTACCGGCCTTCAAAGGAGGTTGGGCGAGGAGAGTCAATGAAGGGAGATTCTCGGAGGACGCATCGTACCAAAGAAATTGACCCCAAAGAACATCGGCATGTTCAAGGGAAAGAACTGTGTGTCGACGCAACTAATGGAGAGAGGTCCAAGAGGACTCATAACGATACGGGGAGTAGCGCACCAAAAAGGCTGAAATCCGTTGATAGCCAAGCTCCTGGATGAACTAAGGAAGATTTGAGGGATTACCTCCAGAGGAAGCGACAAGATGCTGAGGTAACCTCTCCGGTCAAGCAGAGAACACCGTTCTCGGTAGAATTGGACAAGTTTGAAGCCCCAAAGAGGTTCCACATGCCGATATTCCAGATATATGATGGGAAGTCTGACCTTAACTTTTACGTCGGTTTGTATCTGGGCTCAATGACACTATACATCGGGAACAAGCCGTTGCTCTGCAAAATGTTCCCCTCATCCTTTGGGGAAATTGCATCAGACTGGTTTCACAAGTTGTCGAGAGGAACTGTGAAAAGTTGGGAAGGCCTAGCCGAGATGTACGTGGCTCGATTTGTGACAAACAAACTACAGCCATTGAGGGTGGACGCCCTGATGACTCTAAGATTTGGCGAGGATGAAAGCCTTAGGGCCTATGCCAAATGGTATTATGAGGTGTTCCACCGAATACCAGGATGCAACCAAGAGATGGCGGTTGTGTCTTTTAAGAACGGCCTGAAAGATGATTGTCTGCTTCGAAAATCACTGGCAAAGACATTGCCAAAAAAGTATGGAGGAACTTATGGCAAGGATAGAAAAGTATGCCAGGGTCGAGGAGGACACGCCGGGGACAAATGCGTCAAAACAAGAGAAGAAAAACGGCTCGCCGAAGCGAGACCGAGGTAATGGTGGATATAATAAGCAAGAAACAGGACTAAGGGCTGTGCAGGCAGTCACAACCATATTCCGAATTTCGGTCTACAAAGTCTTGGAAAGAATCCGGAGTCAGCGCTATTATAGAGCACTAGAAAAGCTTCCTGGTGAATTTATGGGAAGAAGCCTGGGGAAACATTGTGCCTGTCACAATGAGGATGAGCATCTAACTCAAGGGTGCAAAGCCCTAAAGACACATCTGGAAGACCTGGTAAGACAGGGTCATTTAAGAGACCTGATAGATGAGACCAGGACAAGGGAAGAGCAAGCGAGATTGCCGCAGGCATCGGCAACACCACCTCCACCAGCACCGCAACCGCAAGCAGGCGGACCTCGAGTGATCAATGTGATTCACTCAAAGGTTAATGAGAACGAGATACGTAGGGAAACCTAGAAGGTAAAACACCTGCAACATGTGTATCAGGTCCGACAGAAGAGACCTAGGGCAGACGAGTGCCAGGGACCAGTGGTATCCTTAACTGAAGATGACTTAGAGATGGTGCAACATCTACACAACGATGCTTTAGTAATATCCCTCTAGATTGGAGAGTGCCAGGTAAAGCGAATTCTAATCGACTAGGGCAGCTCTTGTGACATCATGTACGTCAGGTGTTACAAGGAGCTTGGCCTTCACCAAGATGATCTGGAACAATCCAATGGTCCAATGGTCGGGTTCAATGGAACGCCGACATGGCCCCTGAGGGCGGTAAGTTTAGAGGTGCAGGCTAGCACCAAGAAAGTAAAAACTGAGTTCACAATAATCGACACTCCCTCCCCTTACAATGCTATCCTGGGAAGGCTATGATTGCATGTAATAGGGGCTGTTCTTTCAACATTGCACCAGCTGTTTCGATTCCCAACAGAACATGGAATTGAGGAGTTCAGAGGGGATCAAGTACAGGCAAAGAATTGCTCTATGGCAGCAATGAAATCCACCTAAAACATATGAGAAGCAGAAGCAGTAGAGATTGAAGATAAGGACATGGAGGTCCTTGAGGACGTCGGCAAGGAACCACCCAAGAAAAGTGAGGAAACCGTGAAGAAGATCTTAATCCTGCAAGGGGATGAAGAACACTTCTTCCTCCTCAGCTTAGGCTTGGCCGAGTAAGAGGAAAGGGAATTAGAGGTGTTCTTAAGAACAAACCTTGAGGTGTTTTCCTGGACACCGTACGAGATGCCTGGCATTGACCCCGAGGTCACTTGCCATAAATTGAATGTGGATAGGTCGGCTAAATCTGTCATCCAGTAAGCAAGGATGCCGACATTGATGCATGTTGAGGCAGTAGAAGAAGAAATGGATAAACTTCTAGAGGCCAGAGCCATTTGAGAGGTAAACTACCCGACATGGCTATCAAATACGGTTGTTGTAAAGAAAAAGAATGGGAAGTGGAGGGTCTGCGTGGACTTCACCAGCCTAAACAAGGCTTGTCCCAAAGACAGTTTCCCACTACCCAAGATTGACTAATTGGTGGATGTCACTTCAGGGCATGGAATGATGAGCTTCCTAGATGCTTACAGAGGGTACCACCAGATAGCCATGTACCCCCTAGATGAGGAGAAGATTTTATTTATCACCCCAAAAGGGCTATATTGCTACAGAGTGATGCCTTTTGGGTTAAAAAATACATGAGCAACTTACCAGAGATTGGTTACTAAGATGTTCAGGCATCTAATAAGCAAAACAGTGGAGGTATACATTGATGACATGGTCGTGAAAACCAAGGAACCTGAAGATCATCTGGCCGACCTAAAGATAGTCTTTGGCATCCTAAGGACATTTCGGCTTTGACTCAATGCATCGAAGTGTGCATTTGGAGTTGGGTCAGGAAAATTCCTAGGATACTTGGTCACCAGAAAGGGCATTGAGGCAAGCCCAGATCAAATCAAGGCCATTCTGGAGTTAGAGAGCCCAACGTCGGCAAAGCAAGTGCAGATGCTGACTGGAAGGGCTGCAGCCCTAAACAAATTCATAAGCAGAAGTTCTGATAAATGCAAACCTTTCTTCAGTTTAGTAAAGAAAGCCACAGACTTCTTATGGACAGAGGAGTGCGAAGTCGCCTTGGTCGACTTAAAGAAGTACTTGACCACAACTCCAGTTCTATTAAATCCAGTATCTGGAGAGGAGCTGTTCTTATACTTGGCGGTTTCAGAGCATGTAGTAAGTGCAGTAACAATCAGGGAAGATAAAGGAGAGCAGAGGGCAGTTTATTACGTAAGTAAAACCCTAACAGATGCAGAGACCAGATATCTACCTTTGGAAAAGCTAACACTAGCTTTAGTCATGGCCTCCAAGAAATTGAATCATTACTTTCAAGCCCACAAGATTGTGGTGTTAACTAAGCATCCTTTGAAGTCCCTGCTGCAGTAAGGAGATCTAACAGGCAGGATAGCCAGATGGGCAGTGGTATTAGGCTAATATGACCTGGAATTCAGACCCAGAACAACAATCAAACGCCAAGTTTTGGTCAACTTCGTGGCCGACTTCACACTAGGCACCATCATACATCGGGCTTCATTGAGCCGAGGTACGCGATGTCCAGGTGAACAAAGAGAAACCCAGCCGAGGATAGCAGAACAGAGGAAAGAAGATAAACTCAGGCCCTACAGTATTTACGTCGGTGACTCCTTCCACCTGTTCGTTGATGGAAGTTCAAACTGATAAGGAGTGGGGTCAGGGGTAGTGCTAGTATCACCGGATGGACAGATGTTGGAATAATCCATTCATTTGGGGTTTAAGGCCTCAAACAATGAAGCAGAGTATGAAGCACTGATCGCAAGATTAAAGTTGGCAACAACAATGGAAGTCGACGAGGTAGTGGTCTTCTATGACTCCCAGCTTATCGTTAACTAGGCAGCAGGCGAATATGCAGCTCGAGATAAAAGGATAATGGCCTATGTAAAGGAGGTGGACAGACTGATGGCATTGTTCCAAAATTGCCGACTATAGCAAGTTGGCCGAGATGACAACAGCCATGCCGATGCCTTGGCCAACCTGGCTAGTGCAATAAAACCAAGAGAGGCAAGGACAATAATGGTTGACTACTTGTCAGGTCCAAGTGTAGAACCACTAAACGCAGAGCATGAAGCAATGTGTGTGGAGATGAGACTAAGCTGGATGGATGCAATAATAGTATTCCTTAAAGAGGAAAAACTGCCAGGTGATTATAAAGAAGCACACAAGATCAGATTGAAGTCGAGAAGATTTAGTCTGACAGCAGAAGGGCATCTTTACAGAAAATCTTTTACTGGACCCCTTTTGAGATGTGTATATCCTTTATAAGTTGAAGACTTCTTGTATGAGATATATGAAGGAGTATGTGGAAGCCACACTGGAGGCAGGTCACTTGCTCATAGGGCCATAACTCAAGGATACTGGTGGCTCTATATGCAGAAAGATGTTGAAACTTATGACAGAAAGTGTGAGAAGTGTCAGAGATTTGCACCTTTGATACACCAACCAGCAGCAGATTTAAACCCAATATCAAGCCCTTGGACATTTGCCCAATGGGGCATGGATCTTGTTGGACAGCTGCCTCAAGCAATTGCACAAAGGAAGTATCTGTTAGTGGCAACAGATTATTTCACCAAGTGGGTGGAAGCTGAACCCTTTGCGAAGATTCGAGATGTTGATGTGAAGAGCTTCATATGGAAGAACATCATCACCAGGTTTGGGATCCCAAGGGCAATATTAGCAGACAATAGTACACAGTTTGACAGTAAGCTAATCAAGAGCTTCTGTACAAAGTATAAGATCAAGAATTCTTACTCTACTCCAAGCTTCCCTTAAAGCAATGGAAAAGCAGAAGCATCCAACAAAGTTATCTTGGATGGGATCAAGAAGAGGCTGGAAGCAGCAAAGGGAAAGTGGGTAGATGAGTTGCCCAGTATACTTTGGGCATATTGGACTATGCCAAGAAGATCAACTGGAGAATCCCTATTTGCCATGGCTTTTGGCACAGAGGCAGTAATCCCACTGGAGGTCGGCATCCCAGGGATCATAACCCAGGGAGTAGAAAATGGGACTAATGATACATTTTTGGCCCGAGATCTGGACTTGTTGGAAAAAAGAAAGGAGAAGACAGCAATTCAGCTGGGGTATACTAGCAGCAGCTTGCCAAGGCTTATAACAAAAAGGTCAACCCGCGAGAGTTTCAAGTTGAGGACCTCGTCCTGAGAAAGGTTATCGGTAACAAGAAGGATCCCAGAGAGGGCAAACTTGGCCTAAACTGGGAGGGGCCTTATAGAATCATCTCGGTTCTGGGCAATGGGGCATATCGGCTTGAAGACAGTGAAGGCAAAGAGTTGCCAAGACCCTAGAATACTTGCAACCTGAAGTTCTTCTATCATTAAGATTTCATTTTGTTTCTTTCTTTAAAAACTTTTGTTATTAGCCGAAGTAATTAATAAAATTTTAGCTCGATTTTTGATTTCAAACTTATGTAAAACAATTGACCAGTCACTTAGCGATGTTTTCGATTGAAACATGATGAATGACTTAGACTTATTATATGGCAGAGTTGAATTATACTTGCATATTATAGAGTTGAACTAAGTCGGCGAATGTTTCTGATTGAAACATGACGAATGACTTAGACTTATTATATGGCAGAGTTGAATTATACTTGCATATAATAGAGTTGAACTAAGTCGGCGATGTTTCTGATTGAAACATGACGAATAACTTAGACTTATTATATGACAGGGTTGAATTATACTTGCATATAAAAGAGTTGAACTAAGTTGAATTAACCTAGATTTGCTGTGTCGACAGAGTGAAAACTTTGAATGACACTAAATACATATCAGTTAAATTAACATAGATTAAGGTTGACAACCTCGGCTAGGCTCTGTTTGAATCTAATCTCGAAAACAAGATCATAGGTACATACTTAATGTGAACATAAGTAAAACTTAAGTTCATATTAGGGGGAAGAGAGTTGGAGAATAATGCTTGGAAGTTGGAATTTACAAGCTAAAGTTAGTTTAACACTTGTTGAAATTTTAAGAAAAATTTACAAGTTGAAGTTAACTCAAGGTCATGTTGAAAGAAAATTGGTTTAAACACTTGTTGAAATTTTAAGAACAATTTACAAGTTGAAGTTAAGCCAAAGTTATTTTTAAAGAAGCATCTGCACATTTGCCGAGATTACCATATTACCAAGATTTGGAAAATAATGGAAGACGGAAGTCTTGATAAACTGAAAGTGAAGTGGCATGTTTTAGATAAATACTTGTGAAAACTTTCTTACAATGTTTTTCAAGTGTCAAGATAAGGCCGAGATAAACAGTGAGTAAGTATATCCGAGGTATTTTACCCCGAAGAGATTACACAGTTAAGGTGTACTTCGAAGACATGCAAAAAAATTCTAAGTATGGAATCATATAAGACAGCAAAGGAAAGACAAGCATTCAAACACTTAGTCAAAAAAGAAGTTGTGCTTGTGTTTAAAAGAAGAAAAAGGGCACTTTGGCCTATAAAGGATTACTTGTTCTGATTACAAAAGTGGCACATCGGCCAAATATGAAAACTGAAAACATTGTTCCAAAAATTACTAAGTATAAAGAAAGGGTTAATGGTAGGACTATTCGGCGTCATTAGCTGGAAGGGTTTGGTTCTCAGAAGACATCTGGGGACTCTTCTCGACAGCCTTCTCAGCCGCGAGTTCGGTATCGATCTCTTTAAGAGTCTGGTTGATGCTCTTCTCGGCGATAGGCGCCTCGGATGTTGTGTTCCCGCAGGAGGCATCTTCTTTTGAGACCTCGTCCCCCTCATCCTGAGTCAAGTCTAAAAACTGCTTATTTAGAGTTAGGGACTTGGCCCCAGCAGCTTTGCCCTTCTCGGACTTGTTAGCCTCGGCATTTTCCTCGGACTCAACCTCGGATTGGCTTGGAGTGGAGGGGAATGGCAGGACGATGCGACTATCATCTCAGAGAGGTGAGTCCTCGGGGACAACCAACTCCTTTAAGGAAGCCATCCAACCAAGGGTGTAACCCTTGTTGCATGCTTGTTTCACTTACTTCTTGTAGTCCTCGCGGATGTCGGCTGCCCCCTCAGCGTATGCTTTCTCATTTGCCATTTTTATCTCGGCGTCCTTTGTGGCCAAGGCAATAATGAGCTTGGCTTGGGCTTCGGCGGCCTTTGCTTCGGCCTCTTTTTTTTTGGCTTCAAGGACCTTAGCAATGGCCTCAGCAACGCCTGCCCTCTCTTCGGCCTCGTCGTGGGCTTGTTTTGCTGCCTTGGCCTGATCCATCAGTGTCTTCATCTTGGCCTCGGCCTTATTGACAGTCTTCAATAAACTAGCAGCCTCCTTGGTCTTGCTGACCAACTCATTCTTAATATCAAAGGCCTACATCGCGAAGGAGTGGGCATGCTGGATCGTCTAGAAGAAATGGACAGAACCCAGAGTTAGTAAAAATTCTCAAAGTATGGAAAAATAGAGAATGGAGAATACTAAGTGTTAGGGGCTTACCTGCACGGAGTGTTGCAACATCAGTGCAAAATTTTCATATTCACTGACCTCGGCATTGTGTTCAAGGTCTTTGGGAAGGAGCAAGGCAATAGAGAGGGTAACGTCGATTTCAATATCAGTTGCACTGTCGTCGACTTTGACTGGCTTGTCCTCAATAGTGATTGGAGGGGCCAGGGGGCATCAGATTTCATGGACCCTGAGGTTATGGCGGACTCTGACCTCGGTTTCTTTGACCAAGTGGATTCAGAGGGAGCAGCCTCTGCGGGCCTCTTTTCGGTGGCAGAGGCACTTTTTCTGCCTTAGCCATTTTTGAGATTGGCAAGGCATCCTTAGAGTCGATCTGAGTCACCGTTGCCTTCGCTTGGGCTTTCTTCAGCCTCTTCTGTTTCGGCTTGGGTTGAGATTGGGAAGATTGAACTGTGGTGACATTGGGGATGTCGGCAAGAAGGTCTTCGGCAACGGCCTTTTGTCGCCCCATTTCGTCGGAGGAGATGGCAACGGTAACTTTAGTACCAAGGCGGATTGCTGGTAGAGCTATTGATGGGTTGGTTGGATCGTATGAGGACATCTCGGCTCTTCGGCGTCTTCGGCTTCGAGTCCTGCCCGTCGGTACGAACAATGGAGCTCGATGTCGGCGTTGGCGTTGAGAAGGTGAGATCAATTGTGGAGCTGAAGTAGATGACTGCTCTGCTGGATTAGAGGTTGATCCCTGATCTGGCCGAGGTGAAGAAGTCGTAGCAGGAGTTGTGGCAGAATGAGGGGACTTGCTTTTTTTGGGGACGTCGAACAACGTTAATTTGTAGGTTGGGATGAAATTCAGAAGCAGAGGAGCCTTGCACCGATTAACAAGTAAGTCCAGTAGCTTTTTGAAATCTTTACTGGGATAGAAGTTTTTGCGGAAGTCCTTCGGGGCTGAGGAAGAGCTGCAAAGAAAAAAACGAACAGACATTAGCACATACAAAAATATCAAAGTAAGAAAGACTTGAAAACAAGTAAAAGTGACACTTGGGTCTGAAAACTGTTCGGCTTAGGGGATAGAGGTGAAGGTCATCATCTGGATGGAACTCCCAGTTGCCCGAGACGATGGAATAATCGTCTCCAGCAACCTTGTTGGAGTATGGGAGGACGGCGACAAGTTTGTATTTGTGGATCTCGGCTTAAGGTAATAGATATAGCTTTTTTCTGATTTCAGGCCGCACATGGTGTAACAATATTGGATGTCAGCAAGGGTAATCCTAGCATTCTCTTTTCTGGCTAAGGCGATTATACCATTGATAACTCGGTAGGAGTTAATGGCAAACTACATTGGGTTCAGTTTGTAATAGTGAAGGACTTCTCAGAAAAAGGTGTCAAGAGGGAACCTAAGTCCACACTCTATGAAGGCTACCACTGGGAATTGCATGGAGTCGTCCTTGGGCATGATAGAGTCCTTATCCCCTGTTAACTTAAGATGAACGTCGGTAGGGATAGCAAACTCCCACCTAAAGTAATCTAACTTAGTTGGGGTCTTCATCCTCCACCTGAACATATCCATGATGTCGGCTAGAGGGACGAGGTGTTGGATTTCGGAAGGAAGTGTTTTTTGTCTAGGGTTTGAAGGACCTCGGCATAACCTAAACGTATGTTAGGGCAAGTGTTTTTGAGGATCTATGGGGAATTTGTTTCAATTTTTCCTAAGGATAGGGGTTTTAAGAACAAAACCCAAGCCTAAAATCTATGTGGAAACAAGAAATTAGAGGCAAGAATCTGGCAAAAATGCAACAAGAAAACAGAAACAAAAACATGATTCAGACTCAAGAAAACGAACAAGAACTCAATAACATTTTACAAAGCATGTACAGATAGTACAAAGCCAAGGACAGTGGCAGAACAATAAGTATGTGTTTGGTTCCGAGCCCAGAAAGCAAAATAAAAAATGGTGACAAGCTATCAAGAATGTCAAGTATATGAACAGTATATGTATACCAGCAACAGATTGTGCAAGAGTAGAATCGTGAAACATACGACGAAAATCAACACACAAGTAACAAATTAAGAGCATGAATAAAAACACCATGGCAGTGTACAAGCATAGCAGTTTGAAACGAAACAAGAAATTGAAATAAGAGGAACAGTGGCTTACCGAGGAAAATAAGGCCGGTGTGAAGTACGCCGGTGTCAGACGGTAGCAGTGAGCAAAGAAGTGTAGCAAAAGCCTCGCCAGAGGGGGAGAGTGAAAGTGGTTGCAGAAAGCTTCACGAAAACAGCAATGGAGGATTTGGGAGAGAAAGTTAGAGAGAGAAAGTTTGAACAAAAACGAAGATGCAAAAGTGAAACGGTGAAGAGAGAAGGCAAAATTTTGTCAAAAAACACGAAAGGGCGGTGAACCACAATGAATGTGCCTTGGACAACGTGTCTGTCAGGCGGTGTACACAAATGTGACGCAACTTAATGGCGCGTGTCAGGTACGGTTCAATGGGGAAGAGACGCGTGGCAAAAACAGTTGAAATACCGTGCGTGATAACTCATACGCGTGTTGAAACTCTTGGAGTTCTTGATTTAATGAAGCAAAGACCTCGGCTAGAGAAATTTGAGAAAACTTGGTTCTTGGTTCTAAAGCATTGATGCAAACACACTGAAGTGTTTATCATATGGAAGCTGATGTGTGATAACCTCGATAGTAAATGATAAAGCAAGTTTAGCCGACGTGCTATGGGGTTTAAATGATATAGGTTCCATCACCTCTGGATGCTAAGGTAATAGAACCTAGGGGACAGTTGTGGGGACATATTTTTTGGATAGTAACACGTGGCCAGGATAGCACCGAAGTGCCAGTTGAGGTGCCATGTGTCCTTGACTTGACGCCGAGGTAATCTTGGCTAGGTCGAGGTTATCTATGGAGATACCAGAATCCGAGATGAGCGGATAAGTTACAAGAGTCCTAAAATGAGGGAGGACTTTAGCCTGGATAAGGATAAAGCTCTTAGGGAGTTTATCTTTATCTATTTGAGAGTCCTGGATAGGCATTGAGCCAGAGTCCATTGAAGTTAGGCTTCTATAAGGATCAAGTCAGTGTTGGTTATAAAAGTAAGGCACCCTTGTGGGTCTAAGGTATGCTTTTTGTATTCTGAATAGTGAGTTATGCACTTTTGCTATCTTTGAGAGATAACTGACTTGATCGTCGGAGTCCCCCCGGGTGGACGAACTACCGCCAGAGTCTTTTTGTTTCTGTGACGTATCGTTTGGGCGCAATCTATTCTGCCAGTGTTCTCCAGTTGAGTAGCTGTTTGGCAGTGTGGTCAGAAAATAACACACACACACCTACTAAGGGGGATTATTAAGCCCCTCAGACTATTACTCTCCCCTCCCAAATCATCACCAAACAAGCTTCATAGCACTCCAATTTCCCCTCCCATGCCGGTAAACAAACATGGCCTTAGGATTAAATGGATCAACATTCCACCATATGAGATTTATGATAAATTTTCCTTTATAAAAACATGAGCAAAAAAATAAAAAGAGTTATATGTAACTTATAATGACTTTTTGACTAAAAATTCACATTCCTAAACAATGCCATATCTAGTAACACATGTTTTGTTATCTCTCAAAAAAATAATATAAAAGCAATAAATCACACTGTTTTAATTAATAAAAATCAAATTAAATATTATGCGTAATTGTTCAAAGATCATTAAATAATTTATCCCCTTTAGAGAGTGCAAATGATAATTTTTGCCTCAAGGTTACAATAAGTTGGAAAATAATGAAATATTTCTTAATATTGTGTCACATTATTTAAGTATTCATCCAGATAAATGAGAAATTACAAAATACACGAGTGAATCGTCCATTTACACCTAATGTGTCACACCCTAAATGTTTATTTAATACCACAACAAATCACATAAAATAATTAATTTTATGATAGTATGCGATAACGTATAATTTAATTTACATGTGGAGTTATTGTGTAATTATTCTATTAATTAGGATTAATGTAAAATGAAGCAGGGTTATTGTAAATAAACTCTAGTGTGGAGTGGATAAGCTCCACACATATACACACACACACACAAAAAAAAAAAAAAAAACCACGAAACGATGGCTTATCACCATCCTAATGTATAGGATGGTGAATAAACATATTTCTTAGGTAAATAAGCATGTAACTTAGATGAGTCACCTACCTAGAGGGACATATGAGAATTGGACAATTGATACCTGTTGAGTAGTGGCAAAACGTGCCGCATGTCAAATAGAGACCACGCATACTCTCCCCATAAATAGTTCAAGACTCTGTGGCCGAGGTCACCATGCTTCAAAAGAAATATACATACGGGGTTTAACGAGACAATAATAGAAAAGTGAAGGCTAAAGGTTAAGGATCAATGTTTAGCTGAGTTATATTATACCTTTAGTTACTATAATATATTTTATGAATGTTTTGAGTTATCACAATTTATTTTATATAATTATGTTTTATGGTTATGTTAATGTTTCAATTGCGTGGATTATTTTTTGGAACTCTATTTGCTTAAATTGAAATCGATGGATATATTTGTTTAAATTTTAGAAATTATTTGACAATAATTTTAGAAACATTATTTTTGAATAAGTAGCACCACGGACATCCCACGTCTTGGGAACTTAAATAATTATTGTCCCTCTGAATTGTCACTTTAGTGACCCTCTGATAGTCTCATGCCTTGAGAGACTTAAATAACCTTTGGTCCTCTGATTAGTCACGCTGTGACCCTCTGTTGGTCATAGATCCATTGACCCTCTATTCTGTTCTGTACGGTGGTTATAATTAGTTTGTTTATATAATTTTTGTATTATATGTCAAATGATTTTCGTATTATATACTTTGCATTTTAATATCAAGCTCTATTTAACCAATAATTATCCATGGTGAATTTAATACCTTTATACTCTTAGTATAATATTTTTCACTCTACCATGTGATTATAGCTGTTAAAACCCTTTCAGATGAAGAAATTTAAAGAATGATGGTTTTACCTCACGGATCAAAACCCAAATGTGACATGAATGTCATGTTTTTTTATTTTTTATTTTTTATTTTTTTAAATTTTATTTTATTTTATTGTAATCATTATCTGACCGATGTTACATTGTTACAAAATAAGAATTTCCATGTATACTTCAGATATTTATCTACATCTTTTGTTTTATTCCGTTGCATTATTTAATTTTATAACTTGGATTTAATTTGAGAAATTTTAGAATTAGCTAGTTGTGAACCAAGCCTTGGCTGTCAGAACGGGTCATGACAAAGTGGTATCAAAGCAATGGTTAAAAATAAATAATAATAATAATAATAATAATAATAAAGAAAAAAAACGTACCGTCGAGTTAGAAGACACGCGTACCTTTAAAAACAAGATAAGAAAAATTTTACCTAAGTCCGTATGGTTATAGTCTTACCTTAGTCCTTATAGTTATAGTCTTTTCTGAGTTCTATAACTAAAATGTGACATGAATGTCATGTTTTTTTTTTTTTTTTAAATTTTTTTATTTTATTTTATTGTAATCATTATTTGACCGATGTTACATTGTTACAACAATAAGAATTTCCATGTACACTTCGGATATTTATCTACATCTTTTATTTTATTCCGCTGCATTATTTAATTTTATTACTTGGATTTAATTTGAGAAATTTTAGAGTTAGCTAGTTGCGAACCAAGCCCTGACTGTCGGAACGGGTCATGACAAAGTGGTATCAAAGTAATGGTTAAAAATAAATAATAATAATAATAAAGAAAAAAAAACGTACCGTTGAGTTAGAAGACAGGCGTATCTTTAAAAACAAGATAAGAAAAAATTTACCTGAGTCTGTATGGTTATAGTCTTACCTTAGTCCTTATAGTTATAGTCTTTTCTTAGTTCTATAACTATGTTGCACATCTTGTGGTACAGGCAATGTCAGAATTTAACTTTGGCAACTCTTTTTGGTGTGGGCCTGATCCCCCGGACGTTGAAGGAATTTTTGAAAATAACAGTTATGTTCCAGACTCACTATAGGAAATAGGAGATTCAGAGAGAATAGTTAGGCAAGCCGACCCGACCCTCAACCAACTTATGGGCCAACCAGTATACTTAAGAACCACCTTCACAGAAGTAGATATACAATGGTGGAGGGTTAACGCTATGAGTACCTTAGGCAGGTTCTTAGGGCCAGCACAGGTAGTAGGCATGGCCCCAAGTTAGGGATATCTTCGCTACTTAGTGGCCCCTTTACCTTCAGAGTTTATGGCTCGGCGAGGAAATGCCTTCTTAAGTGGTCATATTCAAGCAAGGGTCCCTTCCCCTTGAAACCTGATTGATACACAGACTGTTGACTTTGGTGATATTATGACATATGTGGAGGTGCCTGTGCGTATTACGGGACGACAGCTATGGGGTTACGAGGCGAACATCTTCATTTACCGAGTGGAGGTAGTGTGGTGATGCTTTTGTATCAAGCTGGGCGGTTGGGAGTTTAAGTATCATATGCAATTGTAGTACCCATGGTTATTTGCAACCTAAGATCTCGAGAACAAGATCATTTCTTTTGTTGTTTTGTGTTTTGTGTTTTTTTTTTTCCCTTTTGTTTGGTGCTTCTCGTACCCAAAGGTTAAGCATTGTGATGGCCGGTAACTGAAGTTACCTCCGGTCAATTCTTGAACAAATAAATAAACGCGAGTGAAAATAATATTTAAGTGAGGGTACCAAAATAATCATTGGAGCTTCTATTTAATTAAATTGTTAGAGCTGAATTATGTCTACAAAGTGCTTTATGCCTACCCTGCGCGCTAGCCTTGATATGTCACCTGAAAGTGATAAACAATTATAAGCACATGGCAGAGTGAGAAATATTACATTAAGAGCATAAGGGCAAAAATTCACCATGGATAATTATGGGGCTAAACAGAGCTTGATATTAAAATACAGAATATATAATACGAAAATCATGTGACATATAATACAGAAATCATATAAACAGAATAATGATAACCACGATACAGAACATAACAGATATATGGACTCAAGAAATAGCTCATACGAACTCTAGAGGTGACTCCCACAATAGTGTAGCACTTAACTCCGTACAGTACTTTGCTCCACACCAGAATAAGATTCAAGAGGTGGCTTGTACGAACTCTAGAGGTGGCTCCCACAATAGTGTAGCACTTAGCTCCGTACAACACTTTGCTCCATACCAGAAATCAGAGTCTCAATGGATCCATGACAGACAGAGGGTCACAAAGTGACTAATCAGAGGGTTAATAGTTATTTAAGTCTCTCAAGGCATAGGACTCTCGTGGTGGTATTTACAGAAAATAATTATTTATAAAATCATTGTCAAATAAGTTCTAAATTTTAAACAAACATATTCATGGGTTTCAATTTAAGCAAATAAAGTTCAAAAAATAATCGACGTAATTTAATATAATTTATAAAACAAAAATTGCGTAAATTAGTTATGGTAATTCAAAATATATGTAAAATATGTTATGATGACTCAAGGTATAATATAACTCACCTAAATATTAATTCTTACCTCTTACGTTCTACTGTCAAAGACCTTCATTCCTCTAGTATATCTTTCTTTTTGGTTGTTTTTATTGATCTAAGCAAATCCTCCCCTATTTATAGGGAGGCAACCATGGGCACCAAGCCACAAGGTTGCCCTCAGCTCCTACACATGGCACCCAAAGCCTTATCCCTTAATTCATGTTTATCCTTTTTTTTTTTTAATTTTTTAAAACTTTTGGTGTAATGTTACCTTGGCCTAGTTATATATATAATTTTTGATAATATACACTCCCTAATTATTTTTTTATCACATACAATCATAATATTTAATATTTTAATTTACTCTTACAGAATATTTAATTAAACCTTTAGGGTTTTTCTCATTTATGATTAAATAATACTAATATAAAATTTAAAGGACAACTTAAATTTTCGAGTTGTTATATTAGTCACTTTGTGACCTTCTGTCTGTCATGGATTCACTGACACTCTGATTTCTCGTATGGAGAAAAGTGCTGTATGGAGCTAAGTGCTACACTATTGTGAGAGCCATCTCTAGAGTTCGTACGAGCCACCTCTTGAATCCTATTTTGGTGTGGAGCAAAGTGCTGTACGGAGCTAAGTGCAATACTATTATGGGAGCCACCTCTACAGTTCGTATGAGCCACCTCTTGAGTCCATACATCTGTTCTGTTCTGTGCCATTGTTATCATTATTCTGTTTATATGATTTCTGTATTATATGTCAAATGATTTCTGTATTATATATTCTGTATTTTAATATCAAGCTCTGTTTCAGCTTATAATTATCCATGGTGAATTTTATGCCCTTATGCTCTTAGTGTAATATGTCTCACTCTGCCATGTGCTTATAGTTGTTTACCACTTTCAGGTGACATGTCAGGGCCAGCACGTGGGATAGGCACAAAGCACTTTGTAGACATAGTTCAGCTCTGACAATTTAATTAAATAGAAGCTCCAATGATTATTTTGAGGGTATTCAGGATTGATTCTACTTTTCTTAGCAGTATAGTTTAGGAAGTTTTTGGGCCATCCATGGATGTAGGCCATTTGGCTTGGTTTTACTAATTAAAGTTTAAAGTTCATATTTGGAGTCCTCAAACTAGAAGGCAATGACCAAAAGCCTCTAAATAATAACTTGGTAAGCCTTAAAATTCAATAGAAATTAACTCATAATTATTAAAGTGGCTCTTTAAAGCTCATAAAGGAATATGTGATGCAAGTATGCAACCCAAAATCTATATTAGCTGACAAGTGACAAGGAGTTCTACAAGTCATTTCTAGAATATAACTTCTTCACTGATTCTCAGCAAAGGCAATTCGTATTACAACATTTATTTTCTTTGATTTTTCAACACAAAAGCTAACTTCCATAGCCCTAGCCTTTTTTTTGAAACATACAAATCACCAAATTTCAGCTATAAATCACCTAGAAAACCAAGCACTACAATCTCTTTTGCATCATGTAAGATCACCAAATGATCAATCATAAGCAGGCAGAGCGTTCAAAGTGCTATCCTACAACAGCAAGAAACGTTCAGTGAGACAAATATGATACTTTTGAAATTCCATTTGGAAAACTGGTGGTGAAATTTCCCAAAATAAGAAACTATAAGTTCTCATACTTTCTAACCACATCATATTTCTAGACGTTGAAATCCCATTTAGAAAACTGATGAGGATCGCTGCGGGGTAGGGATAACATACCCTTGATGACAATGGGTAGGCAGTGTCTCACTCCCACTGTCTTAATTTCAATTTTGATTTTGGATCTCCAATTTAGCTCAGATACCAAATTGATGCAGAACATAGTTAGAATGAGAGACAAAAACACACAAAGAGGCCACAACCTTGACACACACAATTTATTAATCCAAATCTAACTAATACAATATTTATAGCCTATGAAGCACGGACATCTTTCCGAAGGTTGCGTACATGTCGGATATGAACATGCACCGAACACACTTCGGGCATGTGTTGGACATGCTGGAAAGAGTTGGACACACTGGGACACTTTGGACATGTTGTGAACACACTGAGGACACGCAAAGGACATGCTGAGGACACACTGAGGACTATTTTTTTAAAAAAAATTGATAATTTTTTTTAATACTAAAATAGTATACCTAAGGTTGATAATTTTTTTAGAAAACATAATCAAATATCATAACAAATAATTGTTTAGATTCTAACTTCTTTTTTTGATCGGCGAAATCTCTCAAATATCCTTAATGAAGCCAGCCCTGGCCACCGGAACGGGTCGTGACAAAGTTATATCAAAGCAATAGTTAAAATAAAAATAATAATAACAACAACAACAACAGCAACAACAACAATAATAATAATAATAATAATATTAATAATAATGAAAAAAAACATACCATTGAGTTAGAAGAGACGCGTATCTTTAAAAACGAGATAAGAAAAATTTTACCTGAGTCTGTATGGTTATAGTCTTTTCTTAGTTCTATAGCTAAGTTGGACATCCTGTGGTACAGGGAATGTCGGAACTTAACTTTGACGACTCTTTTTGGTATGGGCTTGATCCTCGGACGTTAAATGAATTTTTGAAAATAACGGCTACGTTCCAAACTTACCAAAGGAAATAGGAGACTCAGAGGGAATAGTTAAGCAGGCCGACCCAATCCGCAACCGACTTATGGGCCGACCAGTATACTTAAGGGCCACCCCCACAGAAGTAGATACACGGTGGTGGAGGATTGACGCTATGAGTACCTTAGACAGTTTCTTAGGGCCAATACGGGTAGTAGGCATGGCCCAAGTCAGGGATATCCTTGCTACTTAGTGGCCTTTTTACCTTCAGAGTTTATGGCTCAGCGAGGAAATGCTTTCTTAAGTGATCATATTCAAGCAAGAGTCCCTCCCCCTCAAAACCTGATTGATACACAAACTGTTGACTTTGGTGATATTGTGACATATGTGGAGGTGCCTATGCGTATCACGGGACGACAACTATGGGGTTACGAGGCAGACATCCCCATTTACTGAGTGGAGGTAGTGTGGCGATACTTTGGTATCGAGCTGAGCGGTTAGGAGTTTAAGCATCATATGCAACTGCAGTACCCATGGTTATTTGCAACCTAAGATCCCGAGAACAAGGTCCTTTCTTTTGTTGTTTTGTGTTTTTCTTTTTCCTTTTGTTTGGTGTCCAAGAGAGTTGACCATGACCTAGTTCTAACCCATTTTGTTATAGAAGGTTAGGCACTAAATTGACATAACTACAAGTAATGTACCAACATTATTATACATAAATAAAACCAGTGTTTTGTGAATAATGTATATATTGTCTTGTGAACTATGTTTTTTGGATTATGTGAATATGTTTTAGATTAGGTAGGAAATCATGCACCACGTTTATTAAAGCTGTTTTTATAGATATGGCTAACGATGAAAATGGTACCGGATCATCATCCAATATAGCCGACCCAATGGAAAAGGTTGTGGAAAGAGCTATTACTAGTTTCTTATAAGCCTTGCAAAACAATGGGTTACTAGAACATCGAGAAGGGACAACTACAATTAAGCAGTTCCAAGACCTGAAACCTTCCACGTTCACAGGAGGTTCAAACCCATTGCTAGTTGAAGCTTGGGTTAAAGAAATGGAAAAGATTTTTCGTGCCCTACCCTGCACAGAAATACATAAAGTGTCCTTCGCTACTTTCACTTTTAAGGAAGATGCGCAGGAATGGTGGCTTCTCACCTTAGAAAATGAAGAGTTTGTGATGTGGGCGAGATTCCTAGAAGTGTTCTATGAAAAGTATTTTACAGAATCACTACGGGAGCAGAAGGCATCCGAGTTCCTACATCTGAGGCAAGGAACAATGTCGGTAGTAGAATACGAAAGTAAGTTCACCCGATTTGCACCATATGTTATTCCAACAGAAGTTCGAAAAGTAAGGAACTTTGAAGCAGGATTGGATACTGAAATCCAAGATGGCTATGTGATGAAAGACTGCCCAAAACTCACCAACTCTGAGATGGGTACCTTTGAACTAGTTCAGAAACCAGAAACCGCCACAGGAGGAAAAAAGGAACAGAAGTGCCAAGGGAGAGCTTTTGCGGTAGTACCTGAAAATTCCAATGCTACGGAGAATGTTATAACAGGTACACTTTCTGTCTGTGGTTACTTATCTTATGCTCTCTTTGACTCTGGTTCCACTCATTCTTTTGTTGCACTCTACTTTGTTCCCAAGTTAACGTCAACACCTGAACCATTGGGATGTGCATTATCTGTGGCTTTTCCATCTGGTGTCTCCCCCCTTAGTATAAAGACATACAAGTCCTGTGTTATATCCCTAAAAGATGAAACTTTGTATGTCGATCTTATTCCACTCTGCATTAGTAGCTTTGACATAATCTTAGGAATGGATTGGCTTGCGGTGAACCATGCCTCTATTGACTGTACAACCAAAAATGTCTTTTTCAATGACCTCCACCAACGCGAGCTAGTCTTCGAAGGAACTGGAGTTTCTATCCCTCCATATTTGATATCCTCCGTGATAGCCTAATGACTTTTGAAAAAAGGTTGTAGTGGTTATATGTGTTATGTGGTCGACACCCAGTAAATAGACCCAACACTCGATTCAATAGCTGTCGTTCGAGAATTTCCTGATATTTTTCCTGAAGAGGTACCTTGTACTTTAGTTGATTGAGAAATCGAATTCACCATTGAAACTTAACCCAATACATAACCGATCTCTAAAACTCCTTACTGCATATCAATGACGGAATTGAAGGAACAAAAAACCCAACTCCAGGAACTTTTGGACAAATGCTTCATTTGACCAAGTATCTCACTATGGGGAGCTCCAGTACTATTCGTAAAGAAAAAGGATGGCACGATGAGGTTATGCATCGATTACCGAGAGCTGAACAAAGTCACCATTAAGAATCAATACCCCTTGCCAAGAATCGACGATTTGTTTGACCAACTTCAAGCCGCCCAAGTATTCTCCAAAATCGATTTGTGTTCTAGTTATCATTAACTAAAAGTCAAAATAGAAAGCATCGAGAAGATGGCATTCAGAACACGTTACGGGCACTATGAGTTTCTCGTTATGCCATTTGGCGTCACAAATGCTCCAGCGGCCTTCATGGACCTCATGAACAGAGTGTTCAAACCATGTCTTGATGAATTCGTTATCGTCTTTATTGACGACATTCTTGTATACTCCAAGTCATCAGAGGATCATGAGCAACACTTACGAACAGTGCTGTAAACACTACATGATCACAAACTTTATGCCAAGTTAAAGAAATGAGAATTCTAGATCACTAGTGTACACTTTCTCAGTCACGTCATTAATAAGAATGGCATCTCGGTTGACCCCCAAAAAGTTACAGCAATCGTGGATTGGCCACGACCTACTAACGTGTCCGAGATTCAAAGTTTCTTGGGTCTATCCGGCTATTACTGATGCTTCGTTCAAGATTTCTCGAAGATAATATCACCCTTGACCTAGCTAACTCAGAAGAACACACCCTTTGAATGGACTAATAAGTAAGAACGTTGCTTCCAAAAGTTGAAAAATAGGCTTGTGACAGCTCCTATACTAGCACTCCCCATGGGAACTAACGGGTTCGTAAATTATAGCGATGCCTCATACAATGGTTTGGGTTGCATTTTTATGCAAAATGGAAAAGTCATTACTTATGCCTCATGCCAACTAAAGCCTCACGGGAAGAATTACCCAACCCATGATCTGGAATTGGCCACAGTAATCTTTGCCCTCAAAATCTAGAGTCATTATCTTTGCAGAGCAACCTGCAAAATTTACACAGGTCATAAGAGCCTTAAATATCTGTTTATGCAAAAGGGACTGAATATGCGGCAGTGACGATGGCTAGAATTTATGAAAGACTACGATGTAGAGATCCATCACCATCTAGGCAAAGCCAACGTGGTAGCAGATGCGTTGAGTCGAAAGGCTACCAGAAGTTTGGCATGTACCCTCATCCACCACAAGATCAATGGATTGCTCGCCAACATAATCATGGAACCCATGTTGATTGAAGAAATTAGAGCACGCCAATATGAAGATAAACTTCTGAAGAAAAAGTACAAGGAGCAGAGAAGTACGCTTGATCCTGACTTCACTATAAGCAATGGGATGCTAAAATTTCAAAATCGAATTTGCGTACTTGACATACCAGAGCTCAAGAAAAAGATACTAGTGAACGCCCATTGCTCAAGGTCTATAGTCCACCCTGGCAATACAAAGATGTACCACGATCTAAAGGAACACTGCTAGTGGATAGGGATGAAAAAAGACATAACAAGCCACGTCTCCAAGTGCTTGAATTGTCAATGTATTAAAACGGAACACCAGAGACCCGCAGGAACTCTGCAACCACTCCCTATTCCTGAATGGAAATGGAAGCACATTCTGATGGACTTCGTGGTTAGGCTACCACAATCAGTCTCAAAGAATGATGCAACATGGGTTATCGTAGATCGGTTAACAAAGTCGGCACATTTTTTGCCAATCCGAATCACATACCCCCTTAATAAGTTTGCCACTTTGTACATCAAAGAAATCATTCGATTGCATGGTACTCCAGTTTCAATCGTGTCTGACCGAGACCCTCGCTTTGCATCTCATTTCTGGAACAAATTGTAAGAAGCTTTGGGAATTACATTGAAATTTAGCACTACTTACCACCCGCAAACTAATGGACAATCTGAAAGAACAATCCAGACCTTGGAAGACATGTTACGTGTATGAGTACTAGACTTCAAAGGTAATTGGGATGAGCACCTACCCTTAGTAGAATTTGCCTATAACAATAGTTTCCAAGCAAACATTAGAATGGCACCTTACGAAGCACTGTATGGAAGAAGATGTCGGTCACCCTTGTGTTGGACAAAAATTAGAGACAGGAAACTATTAGGTCCCGAAATTTTGCAAATAACAAGTGATAAAATTTAACTCATCCAATAGCGAATTCCCATTGCTTAAAGCCACTAGAAAAGGTATGCAGATACGCAGAGACGAGATTTGGAATTTCAGGTAGGAGAACACTTTTGCTTAAAGGTCTCACCAACTAGGGGAGTCATTCGATTTGGAAAACGAGGAAAATTGAACCCGCGTTACGTTAGACCATTTGAAATACTAAAGAGAATTGGCCCTGTAGCATACCGTCTTGCTCTTTCATCAGAACTGTCCAATGTTCACAATGTGTTCTACGTTTTGATGCTTCGACAGTATCTTCAAGATCCAGAACATGTTATTAACTATGAAAACCTGAACGTTCAAGAAGATCTCTTTTATGAAGAACAACCGGTACAGATTCTTGACCGTCATGATCAGATTCTCCGAAACAAAGACTATATCCTTTGTCAAAGTCTTATGGCGAAATGATCATGTCGAAGAAGCTACGTGGGAAGCAGAAAGTCAAATGTGGGCTCGATATCCACATCTTTTCAAAAATTAAGGTACGACAAGTTTGAGGACAAACTTCCATTTAGAATGGGAGAAATGTTACACCTTAAGTATTTAATTAATACCACAACCAATCACATAAAATAATTAATTTTATGATAGTATGCGATAACGTGTAATTTAATTAACATGTGGAGTTATTGTGCAATTATTCTATTAATTAGGATTAATGTAAAATGAAGCAGGGTTATTGTAAATAAATTATAGTGTGGAGTGGATAAGCTCCACACACACACACACACACACACACACACACACACACAAAAAAAAACGATGGCTTATCACCATCCTAATGTATAGGATGGTGAATAAGCATATAGCTTAGGTAAATAACCATATACTTTAGGTGAGTCACCTACCTAGAGAGACAGATGGGAATTGGGCAATTGACACCTGTTGAGTGGTGGCAAAACGTACCACATGTCAAATAGAGACCACACATACTTTCCCTATAAAGAGTTCAGGACTCTATGGCCGAGATCACCAAGCTTCGAAAGAAATATACATACGGGGTTTAACGAGACAATATTAGAAAAGTGAAGGCTAAAGGTTAATGGTCAATATTTAGGTAGGTTATATTATACCTTGAATTACCATAATATACTTTATGAATGTTTTGAGTTATCATAATTTATTTTATATAATTATATTTTATGGTTATGTTAATGTTTCAATTACGTGAATTATTTTTTGGAACTCTATTTGCTTAAGTTGAAACCCATGGATATGTTTATTTAAATTTTAGAAATTATTTGACAATGATTTTAGAAACATTATTTTTGAATAAGTACCACCAAGGAGGTCTTACGCCTTAGGAACTTAAATAATTACTGGCCATCTGAATTGTCACTTTTGATCCTCTGATAGTCCAATTTCTTGGGGGACTTAAATAACCTTTGACCCTCTGATTAGTAACGCTGTGATCCTCTGTTTTGTTCTGTACCGTAGTTATAATTATTTTGTTTATATGATTTATGTATTATATGTCAAATGATTTCCGCATTATATACTTTGTATTTTAATATCAAGCTCTATTTAGCCAATAATTATCCACGGTGAATTTAATGCCCTTATACTCTTAGTATAATATTTTTCACTCTGCCATGTGTTTATAGTTGTTAAAACCCTTTCAAGTGAAGAAATTTAAAGAATGATGGTTTTATCCCATGGATCAAAACCCAAATGTGATATGAATGTCATGTTTTTTTTTTCCCCTTGTAATCATTATCTGACCAATGTTACATTGTTACATAAATAATAATTTCCATGTACAGTTTGGATATTTATCTACATCTTTTATTTTATTCCGCTGCATTATTTAATTTAATTACTTGGAATTAATTTGAGAAATTTTAGAATTAGCTATTTACGAACCCAGCCCTGGCCGCCGAAACGGGTTGTGACATAATGAATAACAAAAACGAGTCAATATTATTTAACGGGTAATGTTATACAAATAAATCTTTTATACAAAAACTTTGTTCAGAATGACATGCATTCTGTGGTCTTTTCGCTAAAATATCCACCATTATGCATTATAATTATAAAATGCAATTGTTACATAATTTTAAAAAGAAATGTTTGAGAGCTCTAGAGAGAAAGCTCTTGTCAGGACCCAAATCCGTCCTTATAGGTTTAGCGTCGTAACCGGCCAGTAATCCGTGATTACCAAAGGTTTGCTTAACAATAAAATAATGACAATAACACAATAATAGGGGGCTGGTGGAAGCTAATCAATAATAGAAAATAATGTCTAATGAGCTGTGATGACTTAAATGAACAAAAAAACTCTTATATACTTATATATGCACACACTTAAGTTCATAAAACACTTATATACAAAACAAGACACAAGTTAGGGAATTAAATTCCATGATCAAAAACAGTACAACAAAAGTCAAAGATAAATCTTGTCACTCGAATCATTACAAGAGGCTGAATCTAAACCACCCAAGAAACCTTGACACGTGCAATAGTTTGGAACCTCGCAATGAGGCATAGTAATTAGCTTGACAGAAATAGGTTTCGGGCTGACGCCGCTAACTCTAATCCGGTGCTCGATCACCTACATACATATAATAAACAATGAGCTAGAACCTAGTGAATAACAACCATGTAAAGGAGTTATGAATGATGTCCTTACAATAATTGAAATAGTCAATTCATTAATTGATCAATTTCTCAATGAATGTGTCATAGCGTATTAATCATTTCGATTCATAATAGTCATACATGGTACATCCAATAGTAGAATAATCGATAGGTCTTGAAGACCGAACAATCATTTGATGGCCATCAATACAGTAACAATAGTTTTAAGAATTGGAACTGACGGAGATCTCTGTAACAATAACAATAACAATAACAATAACAATAACAATAGCAATAACAATATGTTATGGATGCCACGAGTACAGTTCAGAAAAATAAGACAATCATTCATCTGCAAACATTATCCTTTCAATAAAATAATACATTTTTATCAATCAGAAAATAATTATAATGGAAGATAGCTTTACAACAGTGTTACTTACAGTGGGCTCCCTGAAACACGTGCTGAAGATGCATTAAAACTGCGGCATCCAACCTAACAAACAAATTCAAGCACAACAATTTAATACACAGTTCAATCATTCAGTCGGTTCTATTCAGTTCGTTATTTACTTGATCTGTTTTTATTTGATGTTCACTTGTTCGGTTCTAACTTTTTGTTCTCTATTTCCTTCGTGTTCATGAGATACAAATGCACATAGAAAACACTTTAAAACCATAAAAATGGAGGCCCGGAAGGTAGAAAAGTGGAGCAAAAACAAAACTGAGACTGCCCTAAAAATTGCACGTGTGAGGGCACTTGCCGCACGTGCGAAACCACCACCGCACATGTGCCCTGTATGTGCAATTATTTCAGTAGCTGAGCGGAAACAGGGGAGGCTCTTCTACACATGTGGTGCCCCAGGCTGCACATGCGGTCTGGGTTCAAAATGTGTCCAAAAATTGCTTTTGTTTTTGGACCTTCCTCTTTTCACATTCTAACTTCATCTTCATGCAATTCAACTCAAAATCCATGAAAATAACCTTAACTTAGAAGTTTTAACATCAACCACAATTCATAGCTTTAAATCAACTCATTTTTTTCCATGTAAAACAAATCAAACCTTTGAAATGAAATACATATACATAAACATACAAGTTTGAGTTTTAAAGCCTCAAATCCCGTGAAATTTCCTTTCAATTTTGAAGACTCATGCATGAAATGAAGTGTACAAGAACAAATTTTCATGCAATTATACATGCATGTTGAGTTTGAAAGCTAATTCATCATATTCTTCCAATTTAAGACATATTCATGTTAAACTCTTATTCTTTTGAACAAAACTTCTAATTTATGCTTGAATTCATCTTGATTCCACTTAAATCCTATGAGTTCATGTGTATTATAACTCAATTTTATGGAATGAGAGATGAATTCCTACCTTAAAGGAATCAATTTGTTGAAGGCTGTGAAGTTCTTTCCCTTTCTCCTTCTTGAACTCTTTCTTTTTCTCTAGAGGTCTCTACAATGTTTGTCTCCAAGAATTCCCACTTAGTCTCTCTCTTTTCTTATTGTGTTAAAGAATAGGCTCAAGGATATGCAATTAGCCTCTAATTATTCTAGACTTACACTTAAGTGGCAAATTAAATTAAATATCAAATTCACTCACATTAAATTAATTCTTATCAAATTATGATCTCAATTAAACTAAATTTAAATAAACTAATGTGAATTAGGCTCTAATTGCCTATCCAAATATTTAATTTTAACTTGTTAAAATTTCTGAATCAGACAGATTTATTTCGTCCCTTTACATATCTGTTCACAATAATAAAGTTCAAATAATCACATTGCAATCCATAACACATAATTACATAATTAACAATAAATACATAATTAATATAATTAATTTACTTAATTAAGAAGGTGGTTGTCACAGCTCTAATAGTTTTAATTTGTGTGTGGGCCCATCTGATGTGATGTTTTGATCTTATTTGTTTTTTTTTTTTTTTGATTTTTCATATCACTAGAGCTCAATTAGAGCTCTAGTTTTAGAGGGATGAATCATTGTTGAATTCTAGATCTTTATTTACCTAACTTTTTTTTTTGAACAATTTATTTACCTAACTTGTAATTTTTTTTTATTTCATCATTAATTAAAAACACAAAAAAAAAAATCACTTTATACACTAAGCGGATGTTTAGAATGCTTCAAATAAATATAATTTTTTAATTTTTTATGAAAAAAATTGTATAAAAAAATAAAAATATAATGTGATTCAAAATAATAAAAAGATAAAAAAGTATAATTTGTAGAGAATGCCAAATACTACTACAAATACCTAATAATAACCAACCTTCTAGTAAGCTCTACTGAGGAGGGTTCATCTCATGAAACTCACGTGAAGAGAGAATTATGTATGGTTCTCCACAACAAGAACTACAACTCCGTGGTGGGCTAAGCAAGTCAAAACGTAAACAAACTTTTCTAACAATTTGCATTATCAACCCAAATGGCTGCGTAAATATAATTGTTTGACTCAATGAATAATTAGTTGCATCGAGTAGCGTGCAAGTCGTGCTAGTGGAGCGTTTTAATAAGTCAGGTGATATCTGGCGTTTTATTTATAGTTATTTACATCACGTTCTCTTAATTATTAATAAATATTATTTTATTTTTTTATTTTGAATTCATAAATTTTGTAAATATTAGTTTGAAGTTTTTTTAAACATCTTTTTTATTAACTTATTTTCATTTTCGGTAAATTTTTTTTAATTTTTCAAAAAATTTTAGGTGTGTGGATTCTACTTGACGAAATGAATCGAAAAATTAAAATTTAAAAAAAAAAATTAGAATAGACAACAAAAAAGAAAAAAAACCAAAAAATAGTAAACTTTTTTTTGGCTTATTTTATTTTTTCCATTGTTTTTAATTAAAAAAATTTTTAGATTCATCACAAGACGGATTGAAAAAATAACATTTTTTGACATAATTTCAAAAAAAGTCATTAAAAAAAAAAACAAAAACAAAAACAAAAATTAGAGGAAAAGGTGGCTTTTTAATTTGTTCTAAAACAACTTTAAACTATAAAAATGTGTTACTTTCATCATAGCAAACCATTAAAAGACTTCTTTCAAAATAGGTGTATTGTTATATGATTTTCATAATTAAAAAAATTTATGTGTATAAATTTATAAATGAGGAATTAAATTAATATTTATTAATAATTAAAAGAATAGTATAATTAATTATCTTGTATATGCAAAGAGCAAGCAGTCAGTCTAGTCTGTCATACCTAGATTCAGGACATTACAGCTCATTTCTTAGCTCCAAAGTCAAATTAAAAATGCCATTCTTTGCTTTTTGAAGCCCCACCCATCTTGTCTCTCTTTTGACCCTTACTTCAAAAAAAAAAAAAAAAAAAAAAAAAAGAAGAAAAAACGGAAGAAGAGCTAATCAAACAATTATTGTCATATTTCAAAATTCCAATCCAAATGAGCGGGTGCCTCTTTGCGACTCTTATGACGAGAAGTTGAAATTACTTTGTTAAAGTTATTTTTGGTTTGTTATAATATAATTTTTTTTGGTTAGATATATAACTTTAATGATTAATATGTCATTTTCACACAATCGATTCTCATATTATTTTTAAAAAATTCTATTTCCACTCACTAAGCGTTTTTACTCTACATATTTAATGAATTTTTTCAGAATCACAATTTTATCTTTTAACAAAATTATCATTTCACTCACCACCATCTCACCTACACATCTCACAATTTTTCCATACACATCTCACCCACCACCATCTCACCAGCTACTTCACCGACAGTCACCGCTGGCCATCGCCTCCTATGTCCAAACCTTAGCCGTATACAACATTTCCTTTCACTTTCCCCACTCGTTTCAGTCCCTACAAATCACTTATCAGTCTTGTATATCAGTGATTTAATGCGACTTAGGAGCATAATTGATCATTTGGTTACACAACAAACCATTTAATATGCTTGAAACCTTTAAGTTATAGATGAAATGCTTGAGATCTATAAGTTAAATCTGATGTAAATCATAGAGTGGAGTTGATTTCCATCCCAAGTTTCTGATAGAATTCCAGATAGTGAATTGAGAAGGCATGAAGTTCCTCCGTCCCTTGACTCTCTCTTCTTTTCATTTTCTCATATTGTCTAAGGCTTTGGTAGGATCCATGTTGTGGCAGAGGAATTTTCTTCTTTTTCATTCATTCATTTTTTTTCCCTTATTTTTTATAATAATATCTGATAAGAAGTAATTTCTGAAAGAAAATAATCTCAAGGAACGACAACATAATTGCAGTTACAGACTCTGATCTCACATTTTCAGAAATCCTTAGGTAATTACATTGCACCTGGAGAAGTTGTGTCCTTGATGATGGATAGGATGACATGGATTGGTTGTGAACATTTGTGCATCCAATTAACTTTGAAATAAGATTCTGTATACTACTACTTTAGTTTTATGAATGTTACTTTTTTAGACACTTTTTTTTTTCCTCTAAAATTTCTTTGGTTGCTTAACAGATCAAAATCTAATTTGGTTTAATGTGCTACTTAACAGGATGGCATTCTTAAAGCTTGGACATGCATTTTGTTTCCTTCCTTTTGTATGAACTGGATTGACTGTGCAAGTTAATGGATACTTTGAGGTTTCATCAAATTGGCGTGGCATTTGGTATGGAGCTAATATGGACAAAAGTGGAAAAATTCGTTCTCTCTAGAACATGCTTCTTTTAGAAGAAGTTGTGGCCCCTAGTTTTAGGCTGAGAGGCTGGGAAGGGGCAGTGGTTGATGTTGTCATTACCGCCATCACCGGTAGTTGGTATAGTTAGGGTTAAGGTTTTTGGAATGAGAAATAATGGAAGAAGAGGATGTGCACAGAGAAGGTGAGAGTACATCTGGAATGTGAAGTGTAGGGACATATTTTGTGAATGACAGCACATGGCCAAGGTGATGTCGAAGTGTCAGCCGAGGTGATCTTGGCTAGGCCGAGGTTGTTTGCGGAGATGCTGGAATCCGAGATGAGTGGATAAGGGACAAGAGTCCTAGAGCAGGGGAGGATCTCAATCTAGATAAAGATAAAGTTCTTAGGGAGTTTATCCCTATCTAGCTGAGAGTCCAAGATGAGCATTAAGCCTGAGTCCACTGAAGTAAGGCTTCTGTAGGGATCAGGTCGGTGCTAGCTATAAAAGCAGGGCTCCACCGTGGGTCTCAAAGAGGTGTGATATGCTGTGAGCGATAAGTTCTTTCTTGTGAGTTAAGCACAATTTGCTATCTTTGAGAGATATTTGATTAGTGACTTGAGCGTCGTAGTGCCCCCAGATGGATGAACCACCATTGGATTCTTATCTTTCTATGGCAGGTTGTTCAGGCTTAATCTATTCTGCCGGTGCTCTCTAGCTGAGTTCCCTCTCTTGGTTATGTGGTCAAAAATCAACACCCACAATTTGGCGTCATCTGTGGGAATGTAAGGAGAATAGATGGCCAACGACGGGTAGAAAAAAAAGACTGGGGACGACGTCCCATGTGAGAGTAGTAAACATGCTGATCCTAACATTGAGGAAGAAAACTGTGATAAAGGAACACAGGATCTGAATCTTGTGCAGAACGACATCGGCAAAGATGGAGACGTCCCAAAGAAATTAGGCCGAGATAAGTATTACAATGAAAGTGACCTCCAGGTATGGAAAGATAGATGTCTAAGGAGGGACGACGAGATGAAGGGAATGGCCAACAAGTTGGTAGATCTATAATCGGTTGTCAACTTCATGATGAAGAACAATGTCATACAACCACCGTTTTCATTGCAGGACACGCCGATGCTAGGGGCCAAGATTGACACCTAGAAAGGAGGGTAGAAAACAATCCTAGCAATCCCACAACATGGCAGGAAAAAGAAGCCCTCACATCAGCCTTCACGGGATGTCGGGCGAGGAGAGTCGATTAGAGGTGACTCGTAGAGGACACCTCGGACTAGGGGGACATATGTCAAAGGGCCTCAGAATATCCAAGGAAAGGGCCTGTGTTTTGACACGATGAATGAAGAGAAGTCCAAGGGGACACATAACGATACTGGGAGTAGCGCACCAAAAAGACTGAAATCCGTTGATACCCGAGCTTCTAGTCGGACTAAGGAGGATTTAAAGGACTACCTCCAGAGGAAGCGGTAGAATGCCGAGGTCACATCCCCCATCAAATCGAGAACGCCGTTCTTAGTTGAGTTGGATAGGTTTGAGGCCCCAAAAAGGTTTCATATGCCAAGGTTCCAAATTTATGATAGTAAGTCTGATCCGAACTTCCATGTTGGCTTATATCTGAATTCGATGGTTTTGTATACCGGGAATGAACCGTTGCTGTGCAAGGTGTTGCCCTCATCCTTTAGGAAAATCGCATCGGATTGGTTTCACAAGTTACCGAAAGGAACTGTGAAGAATTGGGAAGGCCTAGCCAAGATGTTTGTGGCCAGGTTTGTTACAAACAAGTTGTAGCCACTAAAGGGTAGACTCCCTGATGGCTTTGAAAATTAGCGAGGGTGAAGGCCTCAGGGCTTATGCCAAAAGGTATTATGAGGTGTTCAACCGAATACTGGAATGTAACCAGGAATTGGCGGTCGTGTCTTTTAAGAATGACCTGGAAGATGAATGCCCACTTCGAAAGTCGCTGGCAAAAATTCTACCAAAGAGTATGGAGGAGCTCATGGC
The DNA here is from genome assembly GCF_055761805.1 of Camellia sinensis. Lineage (NCBI taxonomy): Eukaryota > Viridiplantae > Streptophyta > Magnoliopsida > Ericales > Theaceae > Camellia > Camellia sinensis. The sequence goes on from NC_138962.1 coordinate 36,755,085, forward strand.
ACGGATCGAGAAATATGCCAGAGCAGAAGAGGACACGCCGGGAAATAAGGCACGCAAATAGGAGAAGAGGAACGGCTCGTCGAAACGAGGCCGAGGTAATACTAGTTTTAACAAGCAGGAAATAGGGCTGGGGACTGCACAGGCAGTCACCATTGTGTTCCGAATCCTAGTTTACAAAGTTCTAGAAAGGATCAGGAACCAGTCGTATTATAGAGCACCGGAGAAGATCCCTGGCGAGTTCATGGGAAGGAGCCTTAGGAAGCACTTCGCCTACCACAATGAGGACGTACACCAGACTCAAGGGTGCAGAGCCCTGAAGACGCACTTGGAAGACCTGGTCAGACAGGGTCACTTGAGGGACTTAGTAAATGAGGCTAGAACGAGGAAAGAGCATGCAAGGCTTCTCCCGGCACCAGCGACACCACCCCCGCCATAACCACAACAAGCAGAACCTTAGGTGATTAATGTGATCCACTTGAAGGTTAATGAGAATGATATACGAGGAGAGACCCAGAGGGTGAAACACTTACAGTATGTGTGTCAGGTCCAGCAAAAGAGGCCTAGGACAAACGAGTACCACAGACAGATGGTTTCCTTTACTGAGGCAGACCTAGACATGGTGCAGCATCCACACAATGATGCTCTGGTGGTAACCTTCAAGGTGGAAGAATACCAGGTAAGGCGCATTCTGATCGACCAAGGTAGTTCTTGTGACATCATATATATCAAATGTTACAAGGAGCTTGGCCTTTACCGAGATGATTTGAAGTAGTCCAACAGCCCAATGGAATGCCGACATGGCCCCTGGAAGCAATAAATTTGGAGGCGCGGCAGGCACCAGGAAGGTAAGCACAGAGTTTACAGTAACTGACACCCCTTCCCCTTATAATATTATCCTGGGAAGGCCATGGTTACACGCAATGAGGGTTGCTCCCTTAACACTGCACTGGCTTTGCGGTTTCTAACTGAACAGAGGATTGAGGAAGTCAGAAAGGATCAAGTGTAGGCAAAGAATTTCTCTAGGGTAATAATGAAATCCACTTGCAACGTGCAAGAGGCAGAGAAAATGGAAGTACGAAGACCTAGAAGTTCTAGATGATGTCGGTAAAGAACCGACCGAGAAGAGTGAGGAAGCCTTGAAGAAAACTCTCGTCCAAGAGAGGGATGAAGAGCGCTTCTTTCTTCTCAGCTCAAGGTTGGCCGAGGATGAGGAAAGAGAATTAGAGGCTTTCTTATGGGTCAACATAGAAGTTTTTGCCTGGATGCCATATGAGATGCTAGGTATTGATCCCGAGGTCACATGCCATATGCTTAATGTAGACAGGACGGCCAGACCTGTCATCCAATGAGCGAGGAGGCTGACATTAATGCATGTTGATGCAGTTGAAGGGGAAGTGGACAAACTGTTGGAAGTCAAAGCCATTCGTTAGGTAAACTACCCTACTTGACTATCTAATATAGTGGTTGTGAAAAAGAAGAACGACAAGTTGAGGGTTTGTGTTAACTTCACCATCCTAAATAAGGCTTTTCCCAAGGACAGTTTCCCACTCCCCAAGATTGATCAGCTGGTGGATACTACTTCAGGGCATGAGAGGATGAACTTTCTAGATGCTTACAGAGGATACCACCAAATAGCAATACATCCCCTTGACGAGGAGAATACTGCATTTATCACCCCAAATGGGCTGTACTACTACAGAGTGATGCCTTTCGGGTTGAAAAATACAAGAGCAACCTATTAGAGGTTAGTGGCCAAGATGTTCAGACATCTGATTAGCAAGACAATAAAAGTATACATCGACGACATGGTCGTAAAGACCAAAGAACCTGGGAATCATCTGGCCAACTTGAATGCAGTTTTTGATATCCTAAGAACATATCGGCTCCGACTTAATGCTTCGAAATGTGCATTTGGAGTCTGGTCTGGTAAGTTCCTAGGGTACTTGATCACCAGAAGGGGCATTGAGGCAAGCCCAGATCAAATCAAGGTCACCCTTGACTTAAAGAGCTCGACATTAGCAAAACAAGTGCAGATGTTGACTGAAAGGGCCGCAGCCCTGAACAGGTTTATAAGTAGAAGTTCAGATAAGTGTAAACCATTTTTTAGTTTGTTTAAAAAGGCCACAGATTTCTTGTGGACAAAGGAGTGCGAAGCCGCCTTAGCTGACTTGAAAAAATACTTGACAACTGCCCCAGTTCTGTCAAACCTAATACCTGGAGAAGAAATGTTCTTATACTTGGCAGTTTCATAACACGCAGTGAGTGCTGCGGTAATCAGAGAAGAGAAGGGAGAACAAAGGGTAGTATACTATGTGAGTAACACCTTAGCAAGTGCAGAGACCAGGTACTTACCCCTGGAAAAATTGACACTAGCCCTGGTGATGGCTTCGAAAACACTGAATCACTACTTCCAAGCCTATAAGATTGTGGTATCGACTGAGCAACCTTTAAAGTCCCTGTTGCAGCAAGGAGACCTGACATGTAGGGTAGCCAGATGGGCAGTAGTGTTGGGCCAATATAACTTGGAGTTTAGGCCTCGGACAACAATTAAAAGCTAGGTTCTGGCCGACTTTGTGGCTGAGTTCACCCCTGGAGCCATCCCGTGTCAGATTCCGGTGAGCTATAGCCTGGGATGTTCAGGGGAGCAGGAAGAAACCCAACTGGCGCCCAAGAACCCCACTCAAGTGAAATAGAAGAAAGAAGAGAAACCAAAGCCCTGCGACATCTATATCGGCGACTCCTTCTGCTTGTTTGTTTATGGAAGTTCAAACTGTCAAGGAGCGGGGACAGGAATAGTGTTAGTATCGCCAGATGGGCGAACGTTAGAGCAGTCTATTCGTTTGGAGTTCATGACCTCAAATAATGAAGCAGAGTATGAGGCACTGATCGCAGGGTTAAAGTTAGCAACAGTAATGGAAGCCGATGAGGTGGTAATCTTCTGTGACTTCCAACTTATTGTGAATCAGACAACAGACAAGTATGCAGCCCGAGATGAAAGAATGATAGCCTATGTCAAAGAAGTTGTTAGACTGCTTGCATTGTTCCAGGATTGAAGGCTACAACAAGTTAGCCGAGATAATAAGAATCATGCCGATGCCTTAGCCAACCTAGTTAGTGCAATGAAATCAGAGGAGGCAAGGACAATAATGGTTGATTATTTGTTAGACCCAAGTGTGGAACCAATGATCACAAAGTACGAAGCAATGTGTGTGGAGATGGGTCCAAGTTGGATGGATGCAATATTAATGTTCTTTAGGGATGGCAAGCTGCCAGATCACCAAAAAAAGACACACAAGACCAGATTGAAGTCGGTCAGGTTCAGCCTAACAGCAGATGGCCATCTCTACAGGAGATCCTTTACTGGTCCCCTTTTGAGATGTGTACATTCCCCCCAAATTGAGGACTTTATGTATGAGATTTATGAAGGAGTTTGTGGAAGCTATGTTGGGGGCAGATCACTTGCTCATAGGGCCATCACTCAGGAATACTGGTGGCTCTACATGCAAAAGGATGTTGAAGCCTACGTCAGAAAGTGCGAAAAGTGTCAAAGGTTTGCACCTTTGATACATCAACCAGCAGTAGATTTGAACTCAGTATCCAGCCCTTGGCTATTTGCCCAGTGGGGCATGGATCTTGTTGGACAACTACCCTAAGCAACTGGGCAAAGGAAGTTTCTGCTAGTAGTAATTGACGACTTCACGAAGTGGGTAGAAGCTGAGCCCCTTGCGAAGATTCGAGATATTGATGTGAAGAACTTCATATGGAAGAACATCATCACTAGGTTTGGAATCCCAAGGGCAATAATAGCAAATAATGGTACATAGTTGGATAGTAAGCTAATCAAAAGCTTCTGTGCAAAGTACAAAATCAAGAATTACTACTCCACTCCAAGTTTCCCTCAAAGCAATGATCAAGTAGAAGTATCCAATAAGACTATCCTGGATGGGATCAAGAAGAGGCTGGAAGCAGCAAAAGGGAAGTGGGTGGAAGAGTTGCTCAATGTGCTTTGGGCATATCGAACTACACCGAGAAGATCCACTAAGGAGTCTCTTTTTGCCATGGCTTATGGCACTGAAGTAGTTATCCCACTAGAAATCAGCATCCTTGGAATCAGAACCCAGGGAGTGGAAGATGGGACCAACGAGGCATTCTTAGCCCGAGATTTAGATCTATTGAAAGAAAGAAGGGAGAGAACAATAATTCGACTGGGGGGCATACCAGTAGTAGCTTGCTAGGGCTTATAACAAGAAGGTCAACCCAAGAGAGTTCAAAGTTGGGGACCTCGTCCTGAGGAAAGTTGTCGGCAACAAGAAAGATCTTAGGGAGGGCAAGCTTGGCCTAAACTGGGAGGGGCCTTATAGAATTATCTCGGCTGCCGACAATGGGGCATATCGGCTGGAAGACAGTGATGACAAGGAGTTGCCCAGACCATGGAACACTTGCAATTTGAAGTTTTTTTATCATTAGTTTTTTTTTGTTTTTCGAAGTTCATGTCATAATTAGCCGAAGTAATAATAAAATGTTGGTTTGATTTCTATGAATTTAAAATTTGTGCGATAGGATTGACCAGTCTTATGGCGATGTTTCCAAATGAAACATGAGGAATAATTTAGACTTGCTACATGGCAGAGCTGAATTATACTTGCATATAATAGAGTTAAACTAAGTTGGCTATGTTTCTGAATGAAACATGACGAATAAATTAGACTTATTATATGACAGAGTTGAATTATACTTGCATATAATAGAGTTGAACTAAGTTGGTGATGTTTCTGAATGAAACATGACGAGTAACTTAGACTTATTATATGGCAGAGTTGGATTATACTTACATATAATAAAGTTGAACTAAGTTGGATTACCCTAGACTTGCCATATCGGCAGAGTTGAACTCCGAACGGAACTAAGTTCTCTTCAGTTAGATTAGTAGAGAAACCAAGGTTAATAACCTCGACTAGTCTTTGTTTGAATTTGACTTTGGCAAAAAACCATAAAACGCATAATGTGAACTTAAGAAGAACTTCAGCCCACATTAGGGGGCAAAGAGCAAGAATGATAGATAAACCTAAGAGCTTGGCACTTGTTGAAATTTTTTAGAAAATTTACAAGTCAAAATGGGTTTGACACTTGTTGAAATTTCAGAACAATTTACAAGTTGAAGTTAGCCGAGGTAATAAGGAAAGAAGTATCTGAGGTACATATTACCCAAGATGACCAACCGGGTTGTCAAGCTTGGAAGGGTTGGAAGGGTGAAGTCTTGACAGCAAGCGAAAGTAAATAAGCAGTACTTCATTGAATAAATTTTAAGAAACAACACTTGTAAAAATAATTTGAAATATTTTTAAGTGTTAGCCGAGGTATTCCAATTGTTGGCCGAGACAAACAGTCAAGATTTATATCCGATGTACTCTACTCCAAAGTGATTACACAGTTAAGGTATACTTTGAAGAAATGCAAAAATATTCCAAGTATGGAAACATGCATAGAAGGAAAGTAGTAAGCTTACATGAATCAAAGCATTCAACACTTAAGAAAGAAGGAAGAAGGCAAACATGCATTTAAAGAAGAAACTTGTTTAGAAACAAAAAAGCACTTCGGCCTGTCAAAAGAGATTACTTGTCCAAAGTTACAAAAAATTATAATTGTTCAAAAGTAAAGTTCAAAGTAAAGAAAAAATTCCTAAGTGTTGGAATTATGGGCATTGATCTTAGATTGCTCAACCTCGGCTATTGGCGTTGTGTCGACCTCAATTGGCAATGTGGCTTCCTTCTCTATCGCTATCTCGGCGTCAATTTCCAGAAGGGTCTAGTTCATGTTTTTTTTCAGCTGTCTGGACCTCGGCCTCGGATGTTATTTGTGTGGGAGAGGCACCCTTGGAAACCAAGCCTTCCTCCTCATCATGAGTCAAGTCCAGGACTTGATCATTCAATGTTGGAGACTTTGCCCCATCAACAACCAACTCCTCTTCTTCGGCATCCTCTGCGTCGGTTTCCTCTTCATCGACCTCGCCGCTCAATTCTTTAGTAGGCGGAGGGAAAGGAACTTGGAGTTTGTTGACATCTCGGAGGTCGGAATCCATTGGGATGGAAAGCTTGTTCAGAGCAGCCGTCCAGTGAAGATAGAAACCTCAGTTACAGGCTTGGTTTACTTGTTCCTTATAAGCGTCGTGCACGTCGGCTTGGCCTTCAGTGTAGGCCTTTTCGTCAGCTGCCTTAATTTTGGCCTTTTTGGTCGCTAGGGCCTCTTGTAACTCTGCTTCGGCTTTGGCAATTTTGGCTTCGGATTCTTTGGCCTCAGCCCTAAGTACATCGATAACTATTTCAGCAGCCTCCGTCTTTTCATCGGCTTGATCTTGAGCTTGTTTGGCAGCCTTGGCTTGATCCAGCAGCATCTTCATTTTTGCCTCGGCATTATTGAGGGAGGTGAGGAAGCCAACAACCTCTTTGGTCTTGCAGACCAATTTTTTCTTGAAAGCCTCGACTTTTGTTGCAAAGAAATGAGCGTGCTGGATCGCCTAAAAGAAAAAGAATGAACAAGTTAGTAAAATTTCTAAGTATGAGAACTTGAAATAAAAGCCAAAAAAGACAGGAGTTGAAGACTCACTAGAACAGAGTGTTACATCATTAAAGCAAAGTTTTCATATTCGATGATCTTGACCATTCGATAGAGATCAGTAGGCAGAAGAATAGCGGTGGAGAGAGCAGCGCCGACTTCGATGCTGTCAATCGCACTGTTGCCAGTTGTCATCGACCGATTGCCAATCACAATTGCTGAGGCCCAGGGCTCGTCGGCTTTGAAAAATCCTCGGCCCTTTTCACCTTCGGACCTCGGTCGTTTTGATTGCCAATTGTCGGATATCTCGGCTTCAGAAGGCCTCTTCTCAGCGGAGGCATTTTTCTCAACCTCGGCCAATTTGGAGATCAACAAGGTGTCTTCGGTGTCCAGTTGGGTAACTAGGGCCTTTGCCTTAGCCCTTTTCACCCTCTTTGGTTTTGGCTTAGGCTGTGACTTTGATGGAGAAGATTGAACAGTCACCACTCCTGGCAGGTCGGCCAGGAGGTCCTCCACAATGGCTTTGCTGCGGCCCGTCTCTTCGGCTGTTACAGCGACGGTGATTTTGGTGCCAAAATAAATTATTGGCAGAGAGATTGGTGGGTTTGCTGGGTGCTATGCTGATTATTCAGAATCTCGTCATTTGAAACTTTGGGTTCTGTCGGCCGGGACATTTGGTGGAGCTTGACGTCGGCGTCAACATTGAGAAAGTGGAATCAACTGGGGGATGGATATGGATGTAACCTTAACTAGATTTGAAGAAGAGACCTGGTCTGGCCTGGGTGATGAAGCAACTGGTGGAGTTGTTACAGAAGGTAGAGTCTTGCTTTGGCGGGGAACGTCAGGCAAGGCCGACTTATAAGTCGGAATGTAATCAAGCAATAGAGGGCCTTGCGTTTTTCAACTGGCAGGTCCAACAGCTTTTTTAGATCAGGACTGGGGAAGAAAGTTTGTCGGAAATCCTTTGTTGGCTAGGGAAGAGCTGCAAAAGAGAACAAGAAGAAAAACATTCAAAAAAAGATATATGAGTTGACAAGTCCTGGCAAAAATAGGATTAAGAGGATGACTTAGTTCTTACCATCGCCCTCTTTAAACACCAATCGGCGCAGAGGGAAGAGATGCACATCATCATCAGGAGCAAACTCCCAATTGTCCGAGACGATCAGGTAATCATCTTCAGCACCCTTGTTGGAGTCTAGGAGGTTGGCTATAATTTTGTAGGTAGTGGATCTGGGCATGAGGTAATAAATGTAGCCTTTTTCAGACTTTAGGCCACATATGGTATAACAAAATTGGATGTCGGCTAATGTGATCCTAGCTTTTTCTCTGTGGGCTAGGGCAATTATACCATTGATAACCCTATAGGAATTGATGGCTAACTGCATACGGTTGAGTTTGTAATAGTAGAGGACTTCCCTAAAGAGAATGTCTAAAGGAAATCGAAGTCCGCACTCAATGAATGTAACAACGGGAAAGGGCATGGAGTCTCCATCAGGCATAATGGAATCCTCCTCCCCAGCAAAACTAATCTGAACGTCGGTTGGGATAGAGAACTCTCTTTTAAAGTACTCAAGTTTTTTTGGGGTGTCTACCCTCCATCTGAGCATACCCATGTTCTCGGTTTATGATATTTTATAAGGGATTTCTAAAAGAAAAGACTAGTAGGGCTTAAGAACCTCGGCTAAACCCTAAACAGGTACCGGGGCAAGGGTTTTGAAGATCTAAAGGGAATTTGTTTTAATTTTCTTAAGAATGTGATTGCTATCAAACCTCAAACCTAAGTCTATAACAGAAACAAGAATCAAAGGCAAGAATCTGGAAAACAAGTCAAAGAGAAACAGAAAAGAGCATGATTCAGACTCAAGAAAGCAACAGAAATTCAAGAACACAGAGTAAGTGTGTGCAAATATGCAAAAGTCAAAAGCAGTGGCAAATTCTTAAGCATTAAAATTTATGAGCACTACGTACGTGTGTGCAAGAACCACAAACAATGTGTATAGACACAAGGATAAATTGGGCAGCAAAAATCACAAACAAGCACGAGATTCAAAGCACAGCGAAAAATCAAGAAAGCATATGAATAAGCGATGTAGGTTCCATCACCTCAGGTTGTCGAGGAAATAGAGCCTAAGGGGCAGTTGTGGGGGACATATTTTGCGAATGACAGCATGTGGCCAAGGTGACATTGAATTGTCAGCTGAGGTGCCACGTGGCCTGGTCATAATGCTAAGGTGATCTCGGCTAAGCCGAGGTTGTCTGTGGAGATGTCGGATTCCGAGATGAGCGGATAAAGGACAACAGTCCTAAAATAGGGGAGGATCTTAATTTGAATAAAGATAAAACTTTTAGGGAGTTTATTCCTGTCAAGCTAAGAGTCTAGGATGAGCAATGAGCCTGAGTCCACTGAAGTGAAGTTTCTACGGGGATTAGGTCAGTGCTAGCTATAAAAGCAGGGCACCCCCGTGGGTCTCAGAGAGGTGTGATATACTGCGAGCAGTAAGTTTTTTCTTGTGAGTTAAGCATAATTTGCTATCTTTGAGAGATATTTGATTACTGACTTGAGCGTTAGAGTGCCCCGGGTGGACGAACCATCCCCCGGATTCTTATCTTTCTGTGACAGGTTGTTCGGGCTTAATTTATTCTGCCGGTGCTCTCCAGCTAAGTTCTTCCTCTTAGTTGTGTGGTGAAAAATCAACACCCACATGAAGTATGTGAACTGTGATAAAGAAGTAAAAATCAAATTATTAAATGTGTAGATTGAGAAAAGATGTACACAGAGATAATTTGGTGTATGTGGAAATAAAATTTCCCATCATTTTTTGATCATTGGATTTACGACTCAAAAAGCCTCTTGTAATTACCAATTAGTTTTGTTGATGTGATCGAAAATGATTTTGTTAAAATTAAAGTAAAAAATTTGATACAAGATTTGACTTTATCATTTTTCGGCATTAAACTCATTTGATTACTGTTCATCTTTTGATTCTTATCCGACTTACCCCTTTTTTTTTCTCCTCTTTAGGTTTGGATATGTTTTTTGATATTTTTGTGAAGGGTGGAAAGAGAGAAATTAAACTCGTGATTTCCTAACATACTGAATAATAATAATAATAATAATAAAATAGATAGGCTTCATCTCCAAATTCAAGGTCTAATTTCACACTACAAACAAAACTTAAAAAGATAAAAAGAAAAATAATGAATAAGTAAAAGAAAAGAAAAAAGGGATTGAGACAGCCTTCAATTCCAAATTCAAGGTCTTGAAAAATAAAAAATGATCGAGATAGCTTTTAATTCCAAATTCAAGGTCTTGAAAAATAAAAAATGATCGAGATAGCTTTTAATTCCAAATTCAAGGTTTGAATTTCAGTGTCGAACAAAACACACAGACACACACAGACACACACAAACCGACTGGGACAGCCTTCAATTCCAAATTCAAGGTCTAAATTCACACTGCCAAACAAAACTTCGACCAAAATAAGGCTTGCCAATTAGGGTTTTTTAAGGCTTAATCAATCAAAAAGTGTAGGCTCTCTTTCATAAAAAATAAGTACAAATATTGTAATTATTGCATAGATAGTGAGATTCAAATTTATGATCAATTGTCTATTCTGATAAAGAGAAATAATTTTATTATTTATATACTCAACCATCCATCTCTTAGCAAACCTTGCCCAAGCCCTAAGCCCTAAGCCCAATTTCATAATTTTTATTTTTTTATTTTTTTTTGTGTTGGATCAATCGATGGAAGTATTTACAATATAGAGAATTACAATTAGAAATTCACACGTAAGATTTAGTAAGGATAGATCCGTTGACCTTCCTTATTAAAAACTAGGATTAACCCCTATCTAAAAGCACACCCCACTATAATTTAGTCCAATCTAGATCAACCATTAAAATTTGAAATAAAAAGATACTAAATCTTACTCACAAATAACCCTTTGAATCTTCTTCTTAAAATTGATCTAAGCTATCCAAATATCCACATGTCTCAGACATTTTCAAAACCAGCCTTATTTTGTTATATAGATTGTGAATGATTTTGAATTTTAATTAGAAATATAGAAAAAAAAAATGTATTTTATTTTAAAAATTTATAATATATAATATTATTCAAATATAAAAAAGGCTCCTTGCTGAGATTTTATCTTAAACTTCTATTCAGTATGTTTGGTTTCAGTTTTCTGAATTTAGTTTTCCGAAAATTGAATTTTTTGTTTTTCATTTTAGTGAATATTTTTAAAATTTCAACAAGTTTTTTTACTTTTTTAGATGGACCTTACTTAAATGTATCTAAAAAATAAAATATTTGTGAAAAAATATTTTAAAATTTTAATAAATACATACGAAAAATGTACTGAATTTTCGTATTTTTTTTTTGTATTTTTGGTAATTAATGAATTTTTTAAAGATTTTTTTTCACGAAAAATATACTTTTTAAGTGTGTTTATGTTAAATGTGTCTAAAAATTAAAAAAATTGCTTAAAATATTAAAAAAATTTAGTAAAAACAAAAAAAATACGTAAAACAAAATAGTAGAATTTTCTAAAAAGTGTTTTCAAAAAAATTAGAAACAAACATAGTGATTAATTTTATTTAAAAAAAATAAAAATAAAGGACATTTCGTGGGAATATCACAACATCCATAGGCAGGGGCGTAGCAATGTAAGGGCCAGGGGGGTCACATGCCCCCCTGGGTTGTGGGATTTTTTTTTTTTTAACATAAAGAAAATATTTTAAATAAAAAAATTTATAAAAATATTATTTAAAGTGAAATGTCAATGACATTTCTAAAGTTATGAGAACAATAATGGTTATTTTGATTGAAAATAAAGAAACTATAATAAGTCATATTATTATCTATGAAAATTTTAATATAATGGTGATGTTTATCATTATTGACATACAAACATAATTAATTTCAATAAAGATATAAAATTTATTGAATTGTTAGTTACATTTAACATGTGAAATTTATCCTCCATGTGGAGTTTATCCTCCATGTGTTTCTTTCCATTTATAACTAAAATGACGACTATATAAATTATAATCAATCAACACATCTTCAATTATAAAAAATAAAAATAAAAATAAAAATTATAATAGATCATAACTAATATCAAAATGAATCATAACTAATTATTACTTGATATATAGTCATAACCAAAATAACAACCATAAGAAGTTATAACTAAATTATATTTAACACTATAACGTGTTATAACTAAAGACTACGAAAATCATAATTGCGACATATAATAGACACTTTTTTTACAGTATGTTTTATAGAATTTCTCTACTAAAATATATCTTCTATCTCAACTCATCTTCTTTTTTAATTTTCTAATCCACCTATAAAATAGTTACTCCCCAATATTTGTATAAAATTTAATCTCAAATTCTTTAATTTAAAATTCACATTTATCCAAATGAACTCTTAATATTTAAGTTTAGTAATATCTCAATGTTGTTTATTATGAAATAAAAAATTTAATATTATCATTAATTTGTGCTCCCCTTTTCACTGAATTCCTAGCTACGCCACTGTCCATAGGGCCTGACCCTAGGGTAACTAGTTGATGGCTAAATTTAACTAAATCCATAGGAAGGGACCTACCACCGAGGTACCCAATGGAACTCAGCCATGTATCACAAAGAGGCCAAGTATCAATCGAAATATAGCGTGGCGTCTCTAAAGAGAGTCAACTGGACAAAGCTAGCATTTCGCATCTCCACATAAGACCGCCACCCCTGGTGGTAACTTCTATTAAGGGTCGAGCCGCCCCAATTTTAGATTGAATATATTTTTTAATTGTTATAGTTATAAAAGTGTATTTTTTAAAATATATTTACGTGTCACATAATCATAATGCATGCAAATTCTTAATCCTAATCCACCTAATGCATCCACCAAATGCTAACTGTGTTGATTATATTAGCGTTATTTAGGTCAACCCTCTAACTTTACTGGTCAACTCAAATAAAATAATCGTCGACAAAACATATGTTAAAAATAGAATATTATTTTGAGCAATCAACTTCCATACCAAATCACATTCAAATGTCTTTTGAGTTGAGAGCAAGCAATTGATTCAATTATATTTTCGACAAGGGTGGTAAAGTTAGACCGACTATTATTTACTACCATTTGATGAGACTAAATTTTATGTAAAACGAATGCTAATATTAATATTTTGTGAGACTTATTGCAAAATGTTGTTAATATCCTATAAGATATCACAATAGTTTATACCAAAATTTAATCACCACACTATTACTTTTTTACATTGTGTTTGGGTAAAAAAATTTTTACATTGTGTTTATATTAAAAATTTGAAGAAGGGACACGAAGAAAAAGAAAAATGAAAGAAAAAAGTGAAAAAAATAAAAATTAACTTCTGTTTTATTCATTTTTTCCTTTTCCTCCATAAATTCACTTTAGAGTGCACATTTGACTTGTAAGAATTGAAAATCGAGAATCAAAACCAAACCAATAAGGATTTTAGGAACTGACCTCTTTGATTCAGTTCTTCATTTGAGCATTGATTAAACCGAATCAATCCAATAGCCAATCCCTTAATATTAATTTTTTATTCTATTTTTCCCACTTAACCTTGCTATCATTCCCACTTAACCTTTTCAAATCAGCTTAAAAATATGAGCTTTGCTAAAAATATATACAAATCCTCTAGAAATATATACAAATCCTCTCATCTATCATTGATATTCTTACTTGTTCCACATTAATAGAGAACAAACGCTTCTCTATTCATTAGTCTCTCACCTATTATTGATAATCTTACTTGTCCTATTGGTAGCGAACAAATGCTTCTCTATTCACGGGCCTCTTTTGAGAAGGCAAAAAAATGCCAGTTTATTGGCTTATTTGTGCGCTATTTGGCATAAACTAAATAAGGATGCTTATTTAAGTCATACCATATTTGTTTCTAGTTTTTTAAAAATACTTTTCAGAAAATTCTACTTTTTTATTTTTCGTATTTTTTTGTTTTTATTGATTTTTTAAAATATTTTAATTTTTAAATACACCTAACATAATTACACTTAAAAAGTATGATTTTCGTAAAAAAGATCTTTAAAAAATTCACTAAATACTAAAAATACAAAAAAATAAAAATAAAAATTTAGTATATTTTTTGTATTTTTATGTATTTATTAATTGTTTAAAATATTTTTCACAACTATTTTACTTTTTAGATACATCTAAGTAATGTGCATCTAAAAAAGTAAAAAAAAAATTTGAAATTTTAAAAATATTCACTAAAAACAAACAAATACAAAAAACAAAAAATTCAGTTTTCAGAAAACTGAAACCAAACACATTTTATCTTTCTACTTTCTGCATATCTTTTTGTAAAAAATAAAAAAATATACTTATTTAAATTATTTCAAACAATCTTTAGATCACATTACCTCTTTATTTTTTTACACATTCTTTTCATAAAAAGACAATAAGTCAAAAAAAATCACTTCTCAAAATAAGCATATCAACTTATTGCTAAATAACAATAAGGCAGTTGGTGGGCCTAACTTTGTTTTAGGCCCAACATTATGTGAAGCCTGCAAGAATTGGGCCAGTTGCATAATGGGCTCGTTACAATAAATCATGAAAATGATTTGAACCGAACCAAATTGGTAATTATTGGTTGGTTTTAGGTTGGGTTGGGTCTATTGGTTGGTTTTGGGTTGGGTTGAGTCTGAGTCGAGTTTAAACCCGAACCAAATCAACCCATGTGTAGTGAGGTTGGCTTGACTCGATAAAAATTGGATTGCGCATTATGTAAGTTTGAATAAGATTTTGATATTAATTAAGGTCAAGTTTGGAAATTCAAAAATAATCTATCTTTTTATCTTTTTTTCCATCACATCACCTCTCTACTTTTCTGCACATATTTTCGCAAAAAAAACAAAAAGTGCACTTATTTATGAGTAATGCTAGAGACCCCAAATATTCTACCAAAAGTTTTACCAAATGTCTCACATGGGTGTGGGACCTACACAATGTGGGTCCCACACAATGTGGGTCCCATGTGGGTCCCACACCCATGTGAGACATTTGGTAAAATTTTTGGTAGAATTTTTGAGACCTCTAGCATTTTTACTTATTTATATCATCCTAAACAACCCCTAACTAACAAGTGATGACTCTTTCAAATAAATGGATACGTAGTTGGCGCACCAGATTTGACGAACTGTTTACCACCTCCCCAAGCAACCCATGACTTCACATGCATGGATAATTGAATATTGAGAATTGATTTTATTCATAATCAATTTGGGTCTCATTTGGTGTAGTAGATGAGATGAGTGCTAATATACCTCAAAAGTAATAATAATAATAATAATAATAATAATAATAATAATAATAATAATGAACACACTGTTATATTATTCTAATGACAAATTTTATATAAAAAATAAATATGAAAATCAATTTAATTATTATTATTATTGCTATTATTTTTTACTTATAAATCATGATCAACATGCTAAGGATATCATAAACGATATACTTTGGTTGTCCTGCATGCTATCTTCAGGAGAATAACAAATCAGTGTATATTTTGAAAGAAAAAAAAAATCAAATTAATAATAAATTTTGTAAATTTTAATTATTAAGAGTATAAACTTTTCTGTATATATGTAATTATTTTTTAAAGGTATAACTGATTTGTAATTTTTCCGTATTTTAAAAGAAAACCACCATGGTGTGGAATATGAGGAAAATCATTACTAGTGAATGGTTAGCCAGTGAAAACTTTATTTAGAAACATTTTTTTAAAGGACCTCTTGCCTTTTTATTTTTTTTGTTTTCCTCTTGCACTTTTTTTAAAAAAGTTTTTTCTATCAATTATTTCTCTGTCTCTCTCTCTCCTTTCTTATTTTTATTTTTTATTATTTTATTTTGATAAAATATGTATAACTTTTAAGATATACACTACCTAACTCACATCAATAAACGCAATGCGAAACTCATATAAGGCATGTTGCAACTTGACGTACTAAAACATATTGTAGATTTGCGGCTTATGTTGTATCGCTTGACTTAGAATCAGCACGCTAGCTAGGGCTACCACATTTTTAATCCATTAAAAAAGTTATAAAAAAAAAAAAAGGATGAATCATGGAAGGAAAAGAAACAAGCTAGCTAAATGTATATTACTTAAAATGGCATTATGTATTTTAAGGATTGAGTCCATTTTCAGATACTTATAGTAAGTGTTAAAAGTAAGGAAAATGCTATAGGCCCTAAATTTTCTACCAAACAAATATTTGGTAAAAAATTTGATATCCAAATATTACCCGTTAAATTCGATCACAATCCTCTTCCGTGGGAGTCTCTCTACCCTGTGGTAGCCTTAGGGTTTTTCCCTTCCTTTTTCTACACTCTGGTAGCTTTGGGTTTTTCTATTTGCTGTCTTCTTCTCCTCAGTGTTTCGTGGTGTGCTCTGGTTGTGAAGGTCTTTCGATTCTACTGCGCTCGTGCTTTCGGTAAGTTTTGGCTGGGTTTCAGGGGAGCTCCTTTTTCCTGCTCGCTGCTCTTACTCTTATGGCTTCCTAGGCCATTCATTTGGATGATTTAGAGGGTATTGAAGGTTCGGGTGAGAATGTTGACATTTCTCCTCTGTGTTTGCTTGGGAAAATTCTTGCTCCCAAAAAACTAAATCGGACTGGAGTTACGAATATTCTTCAAGGGGCGTGGCGACCTAGGTCTAAGCTGCTGATCTCTCCCTGGTCCGATAATGTGTTTTTGTTTCAATTTGGGGATTTGGACGATCGCCGGCGTGTGCTAGCTGAGGCCCCGTGGTCAGTTATGGGCCATTTGCTGGTTCTCTAACCACTCTTTGTGGGGAAGTCTGCATCCGACATGGAGTTCAATTGGAGTCCTTTTTGGGTTCAAGTTCATGGATTACCAGTGGCCAAAATGACCAGGAAAAATGCACAAATTATTGGGCAACGATTGGGGAACCTTATTGGGGTGGAGGCATTGCATGAGGGCTTGCTGCTTGAACAGAGCTTTCTTCGTCTTCGGGTAGAAATGGATGTCACCAAACCACTTCCATTGGGCTTCTTCCTACAGCTCAACTCATCTTCCGCAGACGCTGTTCAAGAGGTCTAGGTAAGCTACAAATATGAGAAATTGGCTGAATTTTGCTATGACTGTGGGCGTCTTGGCCATGACAACACTCTATGTAAATTTGTCTCCCGTGACGCTGGTCAGCAATCTAGGTATAGGCCAGAACTCCGGACAGGAAGAGCGCCAAAGTTGGACATGTCGCCGGAGCAGCTCAAAAAATGGGTTGACGAGGCAGAGGAAAGAGTGCACACTTTGACGCAGAGGACATCGGCGGCGCGTAGGGCCAACGCTCCTATAGACGGCGTGGGGCCCTCTCCTACCCCTCCTGCATCCACAATGGGTGTACCCGTGGTATCTGTTGTCCCTGCTGTATATGATTCACCTCCACGCTTAATGTGGAGCAAACTGGGGGGATGAGTGGAGGACGTGGTCCAAGTGTCTCAACCGTTGTGTCTACTTTGTTCGAAGGAGGAGTAGTGCCTCTCATTTGTTTGGATACATTCACTCCAGGAAAGGCCTCTTCTGCTAAGGAAATTGTTCGTCAGACTCAGCCCAAGCCCCAGTTAGTTGTTGATGGTGGGTTAGGTCACCAATACTTTGTAACAGAGCCCATTGAACAGCTCAATCCTTCAGTGGAGGCCTAGCTTTTCGCGGGACAATCTGGGCCTAATTTAGATATTGGGATAGAGGAGTTAAGCCCATGCTCTAGCCTGACAAAGGATAATATTATTACTGGGCTGGTGGATCGATGTATGTCCAGTATTTTCCAAGATCTGTCCCTCAAACGGAAAGCTCCTGAGGTGCAACTGGATACCTCTCGTCTCCAGAAACTTTTGAAAGCCTTGCAGTCACTGACAGTAGAGTCCAGTCATCACCATCTGCCTGAAGAAAATGGAGTAAAAACCCCCATACCAAGGCTGCTAGTAGGGGGAGGAAGGGACGCTCACAAGGGCGATCAGACCATGATCTACTAGAGGACGCTGTAAGTAGCTCTGAACCCCAATTTTTAGATGATGCTCTGGTTTTTATTCCTATCGAATGGCCTCGGGAATCACAAGACTGCTGTTCTCAAGTCCCTAGTACCTTTCCCTTAGAGGATGCTGATTCAAAAAAATGGGCGTTGGTGGCTGGCCCTCAACAGCCACAAGGTTCATGCTGATTTTGAGATAGAACTATTAGGAGATGGGGCGACCCCTGACAGTCCAGATCCTCCGAGGGTTATGTATCACCCATCGTCCTTCAATAGTGTTTTTAATGGAGAAAAAAAATAAGAGTGAAAAATTGGATAGAATTCAGCGTCGGTTACAATTTTCTCATAAGTGCTACGTTGATCCTGAGGGCCTCTCGGGGGGTTGGCGCTTTGGTGGACAGATGAGGTGGATGTCCAGGTCCGTCTTAAATCAAAACATTTTTTTCGTTGTGTTGTCGGGGCTGGCAGTTTAGATAGAAATTGGGCGGTCTCCTTTGTGTATGCGCCCCCAAACCGGAAGCTCAGAAATGAATTTTGGGAGATCCTCCGTGGTCAGGCTTCGGGCAATCGTTATCCCTGGTTATGTGTTGGGGACTTCAATCAAATTGGGCCTATGTGGGAAAAACAAGGAGGAGTGGAATGTAGCAGAACTCAGATTTCTGGTTTTTAGGATATGTTATATGATCGTGCTCTTATGGACCTCGAATTTAAGGGCAATGCTTTTACTTGGTCCAACAATCAGGTCGGCCAAGACAAAGTACAAGAGAGATTGGACAAAGCCTTTGCAACTGCAGAGTGGAGAGAACTGTTTCCCTACGCTCAAGTGTTTCATGAAAGCCGAATTGGATCCGATCATGTCCGATTCTAATCAACTGCTGTGTCCCACCGAAGAACATCCCTCGTCAATTCAAATTTGAAACCATGTGGTCTACTAGTCCGAGATGTGGCGATGTTATTATACAAGCTTGGAATCAGTGCCCTCTTGGATCACCAATGTTCCAACTTGTCCAACGCCTAAAATCTTGTCGTAGAAGTTTACTGACTTGGTGCAAGGAGGAATTTGGGAATAACAAGGTGAAAATAAATTTGCTCAAAGGCAAGCTAGATGCACTTCACTGCCAACCACCCTCCGAAGATAATGTTCATGCACAGAACTCAATTCAGGCTGATTTGGAGGTTTCATTGGCAAGGGAGGAAATGTTTTTACACCAACGGTCTCGGGTCAATTGGCTCTTTTATGGGGATCAAAACTCCGCCTTTTTTTCATGCTACTCTCATTCAAAGACGTCAACGCAACCAACTGTTGCGGCTCAAATCTGAGGAGGGTTTTGGCTAGAAACTGATGAGGAAATCAATAACCAGTTACATGGGTATTTTTCTAGTCTTTTCTCATCTGATGGGGTGAGGGATATAGAGGAAGCCTTAGCGGTGGTGGATCCTGTTATCACAGGGGATATGAATGATAGATTTACCAGGATTGTCTCAGAGGAGGAGATCAAGACAGCGGTCTTTTAGCTTGGATCACTCAAAGCCCCTGTTCCTGATGGGTACCCAGGGTTCTTTTACCAACATTATTGGGAGGCCATTGGATCTGAAGTGTGTCGGGCGATTTAAAGTTTTTTTGAAAGAGGTTATTTACTTAAGGAGATGAACCAAACCAACCTTGTCCTCATCCCTAAGATTAAGACCCCCAAAAAATTATCACAGTTCAGACCAATTAGTTTGTGCAATTTTCATCTAAAAATCATCACCAAAATCTTGGCCAATCGATTGAAGGGCATTTTAGGTGGCGTTATCTCACCAAACCAGTCGGCATTTATCCCAGGGCGTCTAATCCAGGATAATATTCTGGTGCCTCATGAATCTTTCCACTTTCTTAAAACTCATAAGACTGGCAAGTGCTTCAATATGGCAGTCAAACTGGACTTTAATAAGGCGTATGACCGGATTGAGTGGGATTTTGTTGAAGCTATTCTTCGAAAAATGGGCTTTAATGAGAAATTGATTAAATGGGTGATGGAATGCGTTTCAACAGTGTCATTCTCAGTTGTTGCCAATGGGGCTAAGCGAACTTGTTTTAAACCATCACAAGGACTCCGTCAAGGAGACCCATTGTCTACCTATCTGTTTCTTCTAGTGATTGAGGTTCTCTCCAAGCTTCTACACCAAGGCCTTAGGGAACATCATTTCTCGGGGCTTAAGGTTCGCAGGTCTTGTCCAATGCTATCCCATTTGTTGTTTGCGGATGATGCCTTATTGTTTGTGAAAGCGGATTTGGGCCAATGTAGTCACATTCTTCGAATCCTGGAGGTGTATTGCAAAGCTTCGGGACAGTCGATTAATTTTGACAAATCTGGGGTTCAATTTTTAGCATCAGTGACACCATTGGTGGAACATCAAATTTGTAATTTACTGCAGATGAAACCAGTGGGGGCTGGGGCAAAATATTTGGGACTGCCATCATGCTGGGGTCACTCCAAAAAGGATGCTTACAATTTTTTGGTAGAACGAATGATGAATAAGCTTCAAGGCTGGAAAACAAAATTTTTATCACATGCTGGTAGGGAAATTTTACTTAAAGTAGTTGTGCAAGCCATTCCGACTTATGTAATGGCCTACTTTCTTTTTCCCAATAATTTGTGTGAATCAATGAACTCCATGATGAGCAACTTTTGGTGGAAAGGTGATTCTAAGAGCAAAGGGATTCATTGGGCTGCTTGGGATAAATTGTCCTTGCCAAAGGCCAAAGGGGGTTTAGGGTTTCGTGATTTTCGAGCTTTCAACAAGGCCTTACTTGCACAACAAGGATGGCGACTTCTCAAGTACCCCAACTCGTTTGTAGCACGGTTCTTGAAGGGCATTTACTTTCCTAATTCAGATTTCTTAAATGCTTCGAAAGGTGCCCGAGCTTCTTGGGCTTGGGCTAGTCTCCTTGAGGGCCGCAAGATTCTTCAGCGAGGGATTCGGTGGCAAATTTCAAATGGGGCCTTAGTCAATTTCTGGGATGATAAACGGATTCCAACGGATAAGGATTTTCGTATCAAATCTTGCAAGCCCGCTAGGTGCCCCATTTCGAAAGTTATAGATGCTATTAATCCGATAACTAAATCATGGAATAAGGAGCTGCTGACAAATTTGGTCTCACGGCTGGACGTCCGCAATATCTGTGCCATTCTCATTTTGATTGACAACACGAATGACACTCTTATTTGTAGGGATGGCAATTCGAACCCGGCCCGACGGGGACTCGATCCCCCGACCCTAATTAGGATGGTTTTTTCCTGAAAAATACCCCCGTGGGGACGGGGATGGTATTCAAAATTAAATCCCCGACCAGTTTCGGGCCGGGGACGGTGATCAGTGTTCAAGCCCCGGCCCGTCCCCATCCCCGTCCCCGTCCCCGAAGTGAAAATACTCTTTTACCCCTCATATATATATATATATATAAACCACACCTATTTTCCCATTTCACTTCCTCTGTGTGTGTCTCTCTCTCACCGTGGCCCTCATCTCTCTCTCTCTCACTCACTGACTCAAATCTCAGTCTCATCTCTCTCCCTCCCTCTCCTCTCCCTCTTCCTCCGTCCGTGAAGCGTTCCGTCCGTCAGATCCCTCCGTCCATGAAGCCCTCTGTCCGTCACCGTCAGATCGTGAACCCTTCGTCTGAATAGATCTGAAGAAGAAGAAGCCCTCCGTCCGGGAAGCCCTTCGTCAGATCGTGATTCGTGAAGCCCTCCCTCCGTCCGTGAGCCCTCCCTCAGATCTGAAATTTTTTTTGATGATTGTTGTGTATATATATATATATCTGAATATATATATATATATGATTAATTTTTTTTTGATGATTGTTATATATATATATATATGTTGTTGTTGATGATTGTTGTTGTGTGGGTGTGTTGAATAGATTGTTCTGTCGTCCATTAGACAGATTTTTTTTTTTTTTTTTAATGTTCTTGATGTTGTTGAGATGTTGATGTTGTTTTTTTGGCCGGGGATTTTCGGGGTCTGGGAAACCCGATCCCCGTTAGGGGGCGGGGGTGGGGGCCGTAGTGGGTTCCCTGTCGGGGACGGGGACGGGGACAGGAACGGGGACGGGGACGGGGGGAAGTTCTGCCATTGGGGATGCCCCGTTGCCATTCCTACTTATTTGGCACCATGATTCTAAGGGCCTGTACAAGGTCAAATCTGGGTATCAAGAGGAGATTATGTTCCAGCAAGTACAACTTATTGACAGACCATCCACTTCCTTCCATGTCCCTAAACCGGTTTGGAAAATGATCTGGGGCCTTCCAGTCCCTCCAAAACTTAAACATTTCTGGTGGCGTTGCTGTCACAATTCTTTGGCAACAAAACAAAATATCTATTGACGTCGATGTACCCGAGACGATGTTTGTCCGGTCTGTCTTGATGAGCCTGAATCTTTTGAACATTTACTGTGCGGGTGTGCGTGGACAAAAGTTGTTTGGTTTGGCAGTGATTTGGGTTTGATTCTCCAAGATGGAATTTCGTTTATCTCCAAATGGATGTGTGACTTGTACATTGCCTTCTCCGATAACAAGGATCGAGTGCTTTTTTTTAGTAAGGTTCTGTGGGTGAGTTGGCATATCTGGAAGTCCATGAATGATCTGGTTTTTAATAGCTTGCCTGTGGATCCCATATCTACCATTTTCCAAGTTGCTCGGGATAATATGGAGTTTATGTCAGTGGCTTTCCGAAATCATTCTGGGGTTAATATCAATCCTGCACCAGTGGCAGTTTCCATTGGGGGCTGGACGGCTCCTTCACCTGGATGTCTCAAAGCTAACTGTGATGTGGCTATGACTCCTAATTCAACCTCAACTGCTATAGCAGTTTTGTTTCGGAATTGGAAAGGTGAGCTAGTAGATGGAGTTGTACAGCGGCTAGAGGTACATTCTGCTATGCAAGGGAAGGCGTTTGCGATTCGCAAGGCTTGTCTCATGGCCAAAACTCTTAATCTCTCTCATGTCGAAATTGAAGGGGATAACAAATCAGTCATCTCGCTTTGTGTTTCCGACGACACTCCTCCCTGGGCGTGTGCCCCTCTCATTGCGGATATTAGAGCATTAGCTCGATGTTCTAATCTATCCTTCCATTGGTCACCTCGGATGGCTAACAGAGCTGCCCACTGGACTGCAAGAGCCTCTCTTTCTAGTTCTTTGCCTGTTAATTGGGTGCTAAATCCTCCCAAGCCTTTGGTGCAAGCTTTGAGCTGAGCTTTGTTCTTTTGTTTAGTTTGTTCTCCTGTTTTCTTTAGTTTCTGTGTTCCAAAAAAAAAAAAAAAACATTACCCTTTAAAGTAATGTACCACTATTAATGCACTGACAATGTTATATTATACCTATTGTTTTGGCGATAATATATCAACTTTATTTTAAAGGGGAATTTATTGTGTAGTAGAATATGGGGAAAGTTAATGGTAACTTTCACAAAATTCTAATAGCAATGGCATGTAAAAATTATGCATTAAAAGGTTATATTATATATATTGCTTTGGCAATAATAAGTCTATATCATTCTTTGTTTAATGGACCTTTTTACCCTTTTTGGTTTAGGTAAATTACAAATATACCCCTTAAGGTTTACTTAAAGTACAGATTGCCCTTTATGATTTAAAAAATTATAAATACCCCATTGTTAGAATTTTTTATTTAATAAAATTAACTAAAAAATTGAAATTCATAATTGCACTCTAATATAATAATAAAATTACCTAAATTATTAATTGAAACATATTTCTAATATTGTTAAAAACTGTTAATTGATTTCATGATTTATTAATAAAAAGGCCAATTTGTTGCGAAATTAGAAATCTCAAGGGATGAAATGTAATTTCCAAAATCACAAGGAGTAATTCGTCTTTTAATCAAATCTCAGAGGTGTATTTATAATTTACTATTTTGGTTTTATTTTCCTCTCACACTTTTTTCTATAAAATTGGGTGCGGGCACACACATTCTCTCTTTTCTTACTGTATAACTTTTAAAATATAACACTGATTTTTATAAAAGGAGCAGTTTGCCTCTAGTCCAAGATAGGACTGGACGGTGCTATACGGCCCATGAGGGCCCACCACGGGTCCCATTTTGATAATCTGAACCATTCAATGTATAAAACTAGTTGAGTGCTATATGCCTGTAAAAAATCACGTTGATCGGATATCGATAACTATCTTATTGGATCAGTTTTTTGTCAACCGTTAATTTGTTCACCGTTTATTTTTATTTTATTTTATTTATTTATTTTATTTATACAAAACTGATTTGATTACATAGCTATCGACATCCAATTGACGTGATTTTTTGTAGAAATATAGTACTCAACGAGTTCTACACATTCAACGGTTCAAATTATCAAAACGAGACCCGTAGTGGGTCCCTACGGGCTAAACAACACCATCCAATCTGATCTCGGATTGGAGGCAAGCTGCATCCTTTATAAAATTAGTACTATTGGGTAGATATTGATGATACCTTCAAAACGAGATTAATATTAATTATATTTAATAAAAAATTATATTGTTTTGAAAAAATTACATAATTAAAAAGACATGTATGGTTGAAATTGTGTAACAAAAAAAATTTATAATACAAATAATAAAATTATCTAAAATTAGTTAAATGTAAAACATAATTTTCAATTTCAAAGTGAAAAAAATGAGAATGTAAAGATTAAAAATAATACAGTTGTGTTAGGTGCAAGTAACACACAGTTGTTTTGCAAACTAGGGGTGGGTGCGGGTCGGTTGCGGCCACGGAACCTCCAATCCGTTATCCGTTTGTCAGATTGGTGGATTGGAAAAAATAACCCGCATCCGTCCGCCAATCCGGCGGATGTGGATTGAGCGGATTGGTGGATGGATGTGAATCGGTTTGGCGGTTTAAAATTTTATAAATTTTCAACATAATTTAATTTGTGCACTTCCTTTAAAAAAAATAAGAAAATAAGAAAATAAAAAGAAAGTATTACCGTCAATGATTTTGAAAAGTATTACAATCACTGCATGCCTCATCCAAAGAAAGAAAGTTTGAAACTTTAGAATATTGCAATAACTACATGGCTCATTTACATATTACAATCACAGCATGCATCATCCACATAAAGTATTACAATATGTGATTCTTAAAATATAAAAACAATTCAAATTACCAAAATCATGAACAGAGCAGTAGTAGAGATTGCATGTCTCTGTATTGTTACATCTATATCTATTTTTGAAAACAAAAATTAACCAACATATATCATCTTTTTTATTTATTATTTTTAGATTTAGATTTAAAACCCAAAAAATATAGATAAATAATACATTTATTTTTTTCAATTCAAAAAATATGTTCAAGTTGAAAGCTCTTTTTCAACAGAAATATATTTAACAGAATATTTAAACTCCTTTTCAATTGAAAACACAAATAAAATATCTAAACAAATTGAAAACACAAAGTTTTACAAATTACTAAGGGTGCTCGTGGTTTGGCGGTTCAATTGCGGCCAAATGAACCTCAAATCCGCCATCCATCCAAAACTAGGTGGATTGAAAAAAATCAATTCGCAACCGTCCGCTCGTCATTACGTATCCGTTCAAAATGCGGCGGATCGGTTCGGTTCGGTTCGGTTTGGTCAGTTTGGGCATATCGATATATCTGCTGCTCACCCCTAATGCAAACTAATAAATTTTATAATTTTTTTTTGTTAGTAACCAATGTGTCATGCAATAAAATTTTTTTTAAATATAAAACATTACCCACTTCAATAATGTAATAAGTATTACATCAACAAATAATAATTTTTCGATAAATTTTATTAATTTATATAGTATTAGAAAATGGTTACATGGTTGCACCCGCTAATTTATTGCACGTGCTTAAAGTGACTGCATTGGATGACTCTTCTGTAATGAAATAAGTCATTTTATGGCTTGTTTGAGTAGCTCGGCTAAATGTCTTTTTTTTTTTTAGTTTTTTTTAAGTCACATCACATCTTTTATTCTTTACATGATTTTATAAAAAAATTTAAAAAAGTCAAAAAAATTAATTTTTAACCTACTTTTCAAAATAAGTTTATATAAAAGTTGAAAAGAAAATAGAAAAGAAGAAAAAAAAAAAAGAAAAAAAAATAAAGGAGAGGTTATTAAGAGGAAGACCAGTCCAAAAAGAGAAGATAAAGCAACAATCATCAAATTTTTTGTTTGTCAAATTATGGAATAATCTACTTTAAGAAAACTTTTTTTTAAAGATATTTTAACAACTCTCTGTTTCTACTTATCATTCTATCATTACTCTAGCTCTAGTTGCAACATTTTTTTAGTTTAGTGACATTTAAAAGTATCACAAAATATTCTTCTAATGACTTTTTTTAGTCTTGTGTCATTTTAAACAATTGTCATTTATACCCGTACCATGGCAGATACTAGTAGTACCTCAGTGACACTTGCAACTGCCACTACACCATCATGGTTAAAGACTTTCAATGACATTTTGATGTCACGATAGACACTATTTGTGACACTATCAAGCGCCATTAAAAAAAGATTTAATGGCACTTTAGTGACACTTATAAGTGCTATTACATCATCAATGCTAAAGACTTTCAGTGACACTTTAATGTCATGTTAGACACTATTTGTGAAGCTATCAGGTGCCATTAAAAAAGACTTGCAATCTAAAAAATACTACTATATGGATTTTTAATGGTACTTGTTACAATTGATAGTTTTAACAACTTCATAAATGCCACTAAATCCAATTCATTTGTGCCATTAAATGGATATAAGTGCCATTGGAGCTTATTTTAGTGACACTTTGCAAAGCTACTACCACTATTACGAAATGCCACTTATATGTTCTTTTCATTGACACTTTTAAAAGCCATAACTAAACATGCGTAAATGCTTGTAAAAATTGAATCGAGTTTATAAAAAATTGAATATTAATTGTCACATTCTATATTAATTTGACATCCATTCATCCGGTAATATTTTTATAATAATAAATAAATATTACCACCATAGGATCATCACATCAAAAACAAAAAAAATTCAAATCACAATCATTGTTTTATCTAAAAATATAAATTTATTAATATTGCCATACAAATCATAATCAAACTTATAAAATATTCTACCACACCAACAAAGTTAAAGCAAATAAAATTTAAAAGAAAATTATTTCAACCATAAGTTCTGAAAAGCCATAGTGATATCCATCTTCTAGAAAGGCAAATTATCAAAACAAATTCAGTTCCCAAATTCTCAACCTCACTTGTATAAATATTCTCGGCTAGCATCCATGACTTGCGAAATCTGCATCCAAAAGATAAACTGTAACGCCCTCAAAATAATAACATTAAAACCCAACAACATAGACATGCATTGGTATAAAATATAAATATTCTTCTATTCATCAGAGTAGTTCCTTACAAAAGTATTACATGTTAACAACAAAAGCAAATGCCCTACGGGCTTACAGCTTTCCAAGTTAACACTTGGTTACAAAAGAAGAGTGCTAACTCCATACATATTAAGCCCTTGGCTTGAATTTACATGTAATACATCAAAAGAAAGTAAACAAAACAATCTGCCTGCCTCTAGCCTCCCAAGCTATGTCCTTGGAGGTGGCATGCTACCTGTACCTGAAAATGATGTCCCATAAAGGGTGAGCCACAGCCCAGTAGAAATACACTAAACCAGCCATGAACAATGACTAAAAGATTAGCAGTTGATAGATGGTCAACACAGATACATCCACATATATCACATTTCGATTTCATGACATTAAGTCCATGCTACATTTCATTTCTCATATCTTTTCCAACTTTGAGTTTGAAACCAAGGCTCAACACCTAGCCAAATAACTTAATGAGATTTAGACTCATCTTAAAAACACTTTCAAAATTTCTGAGGGATACACATTTTAATGCTGTATCAATAACACTTAAACCATTCCTACACTTTGCGAAAGATACACATTTCGGTGCTATATCAACATAACATAGAATCACTTTTATACTTTACAATTGATAACGATATACATTTTAGTGCTATATCAAATCAATTCAAACACTTCCATAATCAACACTTGATACACATTGTAGTGCTGTATCAATGTCACACAAAATCCGGTTTAGAGGTCCATCCCCTATCTTCCCCTAAACCGTGGAGTACATCCCCTATCTCCTCCCACACAACACATGTATATAAACATAGGTCATATACCTTCAATCAATACATAGAATTAATGTATTATTCCAGTTGCTATATTCAATAGCATACTCAATCGATTAGTTTTAGTTTGCCTAATCATCATGCAGTGTCTACAACAATCAAGACTATCCTCCACCGATAGCCCAAAGCAGTTATTTCTATACTGAAAATAAATGCACCAAATGGATATATAATCAACATTTCAACTAGGTGAGCTATGAACAAATCAAACTACACCCTTTAATCCCATACACATCCAATTCCAACATTTTCGATTTAATTCTTCTTTCCTTCAAATTAATTATCCCAATTAATTTATCAATGTGATTAGAGCATTTCTCATAATTAACATCACAACCCTAAGGTTTCATTTTTACCAATAAACCAATATTGATCTCATTTTGTAAACAAAGGCCTAAACTTTCTCAAAATTACCCACTAACCCCCAACTCATCAAAATGCTAAAATTCAAAGACAAAACTCATGAGAAGGAGTAGGATATCCCTATCGAAGTTAGAGCTCAAATGGGGAAGGAGAGAAAGTGAAAATGCTCCAAACACCACGATTCTCGGATCAAAACGAAGCCCTTGACGATCAACACACTTTTTACAAAGGCCAGAGGATAGAGAGACACTCTAACTAGATCAAACCCTAGAGAGAAGGGAGTTTCTAGAGAGAGGAGCTCTCAAAATAGCTTTTTAGAAAGTAAGAGAGAGAGAAAGAGTGTAAAAAGTGATTTTAAAATGCCCAGCTGCCAACTGATATACGACATTCCCGCTCGAGCGGAGAACACAACGCTCGAGCGTCAAGAACAAAAAACTAGGTACGCTCGAGTGCAAGAAAGCCCGCTCGAGTGCCAAGACACAAGAATAAAGTACATCCGCTCGAGCGCGAAAACCAGTCTGCTCGAACGTAGATTTCCCCCTCCCAGAACTTAGACCAAAAAGTACAACCTGCTTGAGCGCCAGAGTACCCGCTCGAGCGCGATCGCTCGAGCGTAAAGAAACCCGCTCGAGCGTAAAAATCACACATGCAGAAGTTTTGCAGGGACACGAAAAACTGGGAGTGTGCAATCTCCGCTCCAGTGCAACAAGACCCGCTCGAGCAAAATGACCAAAAACCTGGCAACAAGATTTCAGACCAAGGTTCAACCCACCTGTTCGAAACAAGCCTAACACATCCTAGAACTCAAACAAATGGAATTAAAGGATGACAACAAGATAGATACAACTACCAACTTCACGGAACCGAGTCCGGAATACAACAGAACAGTAAAGGGACAACCGGGATCGCTATATAAACATATAAAGGTAATTGAAACTATATTAAGTTAATATAAATTTGTTAATGAAATTAGTATTTACGAAAGAAATATACCACAAATGGAGCAGGCCAAGCAACATGAGCTCTAATATCTTGTGCAATTATTTTGATAAGTCCATATGATCGGATCAAGCTCTCATTAGGTTTGACTGGCATTTGATCATGTACCTCCCAATAGTCAGGTCCTAGTTCTTCCCCTTCTACTTCTTTAATTGGGTCTGTGCTCTTAAGTACTCCGATTGCAACTGTTTTTGTTGACCTAATGATACTTTTTAGAACAACTATATCTTTCACCTATAAATCAAGATTTAACTACTTAAGTAATTATATATTTACAATTAATAAATAATATTCAAAAAATAAACTAGTGCAAAGTGCCAGAGTGAAGATGATCATAACCGAAAATGATATGCATTTCTCCAGTAGATAAGCAAGTCACATGATTTAAATACTTAATTGAGACTTTTAGAAATACCATGTTTAAGAATGCAAAAAAAATATAATAATAATAATAATAATAATAATAATAATAATAATAATAATAATAATAATAATAATAATAATAATAATAATAATAATAAAATATGGGGCTTTAGAATCTTTCTTGAAGTGATGGTGTGAAAATAGATTAGTATTATTTTGTCATCTTATTTATCCTTACAAACAGAAAAAGGGTAAAAAAAATTAAAAAAAAAAAACAGAGCAAAATAATGCAAAATCCCATTGAAGCATTTAAACAAACACTTGAAAAACATTATATAAAATCACAACATAAATACAATAATAGTAAATCACAACTAACCTTTTATATTAAAAGATGAAAATTAATAAATTCATGAGTTAAAAGATTAAAATTTTCAAATTGTATCAAGTTTTATGTCTAAAACAAGCAGATCATAAATAAGTGACAAAGATAGAGGTATTGCGTGTGTTTGATGAGAGTGAGAAAAAGAGAAAGAATACCTAATGAACTCTGATCGTAGAAGATGAAAACACAGCAAATTTGTGGGGCAGATGGTAGATAAGGATGGCATGAAAGATAAAGAATGATAAACCCTTGCTTCATTATTTGGCTCCCGCATCTTTGTCCCACCAGAATAAAATTTGTTTCACCAATTTTAGAATTATTAGACTTCTGCCTCTGTTTCTATCTCGATTTGCTCTGCGGATTTTGCCTCATCAAATTTGGTTTGTGTCACACCCCAAAATTTAGAAAATTAAATATTAAATTAGAACTAAACTCCAATCAATATTCTATCGTCAAAATCCTAGAGGTGAAACAAAAATCTAAATGTTTTTGTCCCAATCTGGTTTAAGTAAATTTCAATGCTCAAAAAAAATAGAAGGTATAAAAAAAATTAACAAACGTCAACCAAACCATCCATCATAAATTCATGACTATCCAATACCTCAATCATTAAAGTAGCAACAAATAGTCAAAACAACTTAAATAATGTGAAGTTAGAAAATAACCCACAATGCCAAACTATCAAAATACTAAAGTCATAAAATAAATAAATAAACTAATATTAACCCTAAGCTCCAGAAAACAAAAGAAGTCTGAAAGACATCTTTTACAACCGTAGTTATTTTTTGTCACCACTCCCAACTAATCCTACAAAGGAAGCTCAGCTGCACTCAAATAGAATACACCCGAGATGCCAAGAGACAAAACGGGTTAGTATACAAGTATACAGGTATGAGTACAGGATTTGACACCCACGTGTCCACTAGACACAAATAAAAATACATTTAATTCTTGTTACAGGACAAGACAAGTTGTTCCATCTGCATCAAGACGAAGAGATAGTTTCCAGAAACACAGTGGCATTTAGTTTCTTATCCATACACAACTAAATATAAATTGAGTATACAAAAATACCAATAATAATAATATGGTGGATCAGTCCTGCATAAAAAGTTAATAAGACCCACCATTCTGCAAAAAATAAAGTTAGTATAATTTAATCATAAGAAAATTACTGAAGAAGTATAAAAATACACTGTTTCATGCTTAAATCATTTGAATTGACCAAAACTCAAAAAACAAAAGTTTCACAAAATCAAATTTCCTAAAAGACAGATTAAACGAATTTAGTAGAAACTGAATATGTTGAGAGAAAAACTTGATAAAAGAACCTAAACGGAATTCAACCGAAAAATCTGAAACTAAAAACGAAGCGAAACTGCCTTAAGATGATTTTTTTTGGAAAAGTTCAAAACACAAAAAGTGTTTAGAATAATGTTTTACTTCAATTTACATGAAATCAATGAAAATGAGCTCGTTTCATGGGTTAAAACAGCATCTAAAGTTTGCATTGCTAAAATGAATAAAAATTATTGTAACCAAGATCATCTGATTACAAGCTCTAATTGATCTTTTTAGTAAAAAGTTAAAATACAAAAGTTGTCTAGAATTACGTATACATGTCTCTACCCAAATTTCATAATTTATCGAGGTCGTTTACTATTTCTCAAGATGTACAAATCAATACAATTAAACTATACCAATAAACTCATATTTAATTATTTGTACCTTAACTTCACCACTTCGGCCCTTCACTTTTGGCCTACACATATATTCTATGTGTCTCTTGCACACCTAACACCGTTTTGAAGTTAATTTGATGAAAAGTTAAATGCTCATTTGATTTGATGAAAAATTTGATATCGCCTTAATTTGATATTTGTTTAGTACCATGGTTAGAGTGGAAAAAAGAAACGTACTTCATCAAATTTAAATTTGATGAAATATCTAAGTGTTAGAGACGCTCTTATACGGGCGATCTATGGGGTAAGAGATTTTTGGGTAAACTTATAAATAGGAGAATTTATTAGTAGAACATAAATTACTTGTATTCAATTAGTCTATAAAATATTTTTGTATTTCAATATTATTTTTGACATTTAATTCATCAAATTCTAAATCTCATAATTAAGATATTTTATGAATAGTTTTATTCTTACAAATATTTTTTGAACCCTTAGAAATTTAGTGATGTGAATATTCACATTAAATAAATTTGACAGTGTGAATATTCACGTTAGCAATATGAATGTTCACATTGGCAAATTCTAACTCTCATAATTAAGATATTTTATAAGTAGTTTTATTCTTACAAATATTTTTTGAACCCATAGAAATTTGGTAATATTAACATTCACATTAAATAAATTTGGTAGTGTGAATGTTCATATTGGCAATGTGAATGTTCACATTAACAGTGTGAATGTTCACATCATGGAACATTCACACTGTCAATGTGAACATTAATGTGCACTTTATCCTATTATTATTAAGGATATTTTAGTAACTATGTCGTTTATAGAATTTATTGGAATATAAGAAAATAATTTAGATTAAGTGGAATATAAATAAGTGAAAAGATTTATGAATAAATGTCCTTTTACATGGTTTCATGCAGGGAATATTGTCACAAAGTAAAAAGAATAATAAAAGAGGAAAAACTAAGAGGGGTGTGTATCATGTGGGTGTTTGGGAAGTTGTTGTTTTAGTAAGTTATTTTAGTTTTTGACTATTTTAGTAGACTAAAATTTTTATATTTGAGAAGATGATTGAATTTTTTTATAGTTGGATGTGATGTTTTTTAGAGAAAAAGTGAAATGATTATGAGTTTGATGTGACATTTTATATTATTAGCTATTTTAGTCTAATTTGTGCTTTTGTGAATTTTAGCCTAAATTGGGCTAAAATCCCACTTCCCAAACAATTCCTATATGTATCTTATAATTAAAAAAGAAAATGATACAACTTCATATATTTTTGTGTCACAACTATAAAAAAAAAAAGAAGAAGTCATAACTAAAAAAATATTATAACTAAAAAATAAAATAATATAACTAGAGGTGTATATAATACATCTCATTCAAAGGGTGTGTATAGTACACACCCCATAAAGGGTGGGTATTATATGCATATACCTTATAACTAAATAAAAAAAATGATATAACTCCACACTTTCTAAGTTGTAACTAAAAAAAATTATAACTAAATATTACATGAAACATAACTAAATATATCAAAATAATATCATAATTAAAAAAAATCATAACTAAATAAATAAATGACATAATTAAAAAGTATATAATAAGAGGTTTGTATCCCTGAATTCTCCTGATAAAAGACGCATAAACTTTAACATGCACTACTAAAAAAGTGACTTTTTGCGTCTAGATTTTTGCGACCCACTATTTAGCCGTCGCAAAAAGAAAACATTTTTGGAAATGATCTATGCCAAAAGGCATATTTTACCCCTATTTTTTATTTCCTTCACTGACCCCAATTTATTTTTCCCTTTTATTACACTCACCTATGCCCTAAGCCCCTTTCACTGTCACTTTCACAACATTGATAAACAGAGAGGTCTCTCTAGCTCTCTCGCGCTCTCTGTCTCTCTTGCTCTCTTTGCTCGCCATGGTCGTAACTCTAGTGGTATGAATCTCTCTCTCTCTCTCCCTCTCTCTCTCTCTCTCTCTCTCCCTCTCTCTCTCTCTCTCTCTCCTTTCTCTCTCTATAAATACATATATAAAAAGGGAAACAGAAATAGTTGGAGCACTAAAATAACCAGGATGTAGTACTTAAAATAATATAAAACAGAGAATAAACATTAATAAAATTTACAATTGTTTACTCTAGCAAGCAGTTCTTCAAAATATATAGTTTGTAAACTGAAAACAATTTTTGAAAATATAAAATTACAGAGAATGCTTTCAATTTTTTCTAACTCTACCTTATTCTTGACTGAAGAGGCCCTTTTATAATCAAAAGAGACTACTGTTAGCCTTGTGAGTGAATAATTTGACTTGAAAGGAGCATCAGGAGAACATGGGGGCTGTCTGCTGCTTTCGGTGAGTGACTAAAGTTGATAGCTGCCTTTTACTGTGTTGAATTTGTCGGTGGGATGAATCATGATGAATGATGAATAGTAATGTTGACTTTTTGATGACTAGTGAACAGTAAAGTTGACTTTTTTGTTATTCATTGCTTGGAGGCATGTGACTGAAGGAATCAATATAGATATATATATATATATATCAGCAGCTTTTCTCAAAAGACGAGTATTGATCAAAGCTGATAATTATAGCTATATAAAATCCAATGACTGAATTAAGCATATGGGTCCTGAACATCTTGGAACTCGGGTCCATATGGATTTTGAGTAATTAAACCTTCAGAAGAGTTTGAACTGTCTGAACTATCTTCTAAACTGCTGTTATCCGAGTTTGACTTGGCTTGGGCCATGAGGAGACGAGCCATTTGGAGGAGCTCATCTTTGGATGACTTGGACTTGGGCTTAACCTTTGATTTGGACTTATCCTTTGACTTGGGCTGGTTAGTACTGAGCTTTGCTGACTTGGATTTAATCTTTGATTTGGATGACTTGGGCTTAGAAGAACTGGATGATGGGCTTCCAAGATTGACTAGAGGAAGTTGGCTTCCTTGTGTTAACGGAGCAGTTGGGTTCTGTTGAGCTTTAATCATGGCAGGTGTAGGGGCATGAATGTTGATTGGGAATTCAGTTTGAACAATTTCAACAATTCGTGGAATCTTGAAATTATCCCACCATTTAACCATGTGTTGCCGGTAAATAACATCATTAAAAATACCATATTGCCATTTGAATATCCAAGGGATTTTGTATTT
Source organism: Camellia sinensis (assembly GCF_055761805.1). Taxonomy (NCBI): domain Eukaryota; kingdom Viridiplantae; phylum Streptophyta; class Magnoliopsida; order Ericales; family Theaceae; genus Camellia; species Camellia sinensis. The sequence continues at coordinate 36,789,916 of NC_138962.1, forward strand.
GGATATAAAAATAAGTAATGGAGGGAATTTCCTTTGCTGAGAAGTGAATGAGAAAACAGTGGAAAAATAGTTGACTTGATCCATAATATCTGATGGGAAGATTTCTGAAATGGCGCCATACTGAGTCCACCATCGCAGAAACTAGATAGGTAACTCGGATTTGAACTTTTGATCAAATTGAAGAAATCAAGAGTGACTGTTTGACTCATTTTGATACAAGAGGACTTTGAACCAAGCATCAATGTAATCATAGTAATTGTATTGAATTGAATAACCAGGCAGATCTTGTAGTTGATAAGGAGAACCCCAATCAACCAGAGAAACAAAGTTGTGAATATAAAGTGAATGGTACACAATTTTACTTGTGTAAGTGCGATCATAAATGGGTTTAATCACAATTGACTGATGGTTGAACAGGATGTCTTTGTAGAAAGTAATTGTATTTTCTGGATAGAGAGGAATAAAATGCCACCCAGGAGGAAAATAAGATTTAACCAGATCATGAACAGTATGACTCTTTAGGTGACTAGATTCTTTGAAAAAGAGATTAGTAGTGGTGGATTTAACATAATCAGATCGAGCTGATTTAATAGGATTAGAAGGGTATGGAGTAACTGCTTGACTAGATGAAGCAAAATGATCCGTAGCCAAAGCAGATGTATAACTAGGTTTAGGAATGTTACCAAGAATTAAGTAACGGTTAACCAATTCAGCAGGATGGTATTTGGTGACTAACTCCAATGGAGGAGGTACAAACGGTTGACTAGATGGGACCAAGGCTTTGGAAGGAGGCCGTGGACGAGACATCTGTGAAATAGAGGAGATAAATTAGCATCCACTGAGGATATCTAATTGATCAGTATGTTCATGTAAACAGTTAATATAATGAGCAAGTTGTTGTTTCTGAGCTTTAATCCGATGACATTGTATGTACTGGGCTCTTTTAGTAGGTAAATGGGTTGATTTGAGAAAGGCAAGGCGACGAGCAGTATGCTTAATCAGGGATTTGTAGTGTTTAATTTTCTGTTTATGGGATGAAATAGAGGGAATAGGCATTATTATCCACCCTGTAAAAATTCTCTGATAAGAAAATCAGGAATAGAATTTTGACAACCAGGAATATATTCAATATCAGAATCAAAAATACTTAAGATAGATTGCCATCGGGGCAAAAATTTGTTTACTAGCAAGATTTTGAACATCTTTTTCTGAAACATATTTAGCAGATTTGCAATCAACACGAAATAAAATTTTTTGATTTAAAATATCTTCTTGAAATTTACTAATACATAAAACAGTAGATAAAATTTCTTGTTTAGTAGTACTATAATTCTTTTGTGCTTTATTCCAGACACCAGAATGATAACGAACAATTTGTTCAAATGACTGAGGAGTAATTTTCTGGAGAAGGATGCCACCATAACCAATATCAGAGGTATCAGTTTAAATAATTTTGAATGAATTTTCAGTAGGAATACCAAAATAAGGAAGAGACTTGACATATTATTTAACCTGTTTAACAATAGCAGTATGAGTAGAAGACCAAGGAGGAAGATTATCTTTTAACCGATTAAACAGAGGTTGACAAGTTTTCCTAAGGTCTTTGTAAAATTCAGCAATATAATTCAGTGATCCTAAAAAACGTTGTAGTTGAGTTTTATCTAAGATTTCATCAAGAAATTTAGACGCGAATTCAATGGAACGACGAATAGGTAGAATAGTATTCTGGTGAATATCATAACCTAAAAATTTGACTTTGGTTTGAAACAATTTAATCTTAGGAGCAGAAATGACTAGGCCATGACTCTTAATGGTATAAAAGAATGCAGTAAGCTGTTTCCAGTGTTCACTAATTGATTTTGAAAAAATAAGAATATCGTCTATATAAACTATGGAAAAATGACTAAATGGATTGAAAATTTCATTCATTATATTTTGAAATTCACTAGGAGCATTTTTTAACCCAAATGGCATGACATTCCATTCATAGTGACCAAAAGGTGTAGTAAAAGCAGTTTTATATCTATCTTTAGGATAAACTTGTATTTGCCAAAAACCACTTTTTAAATCAAATTTACTAAAAATAACAGTTTGACTAAGTCTTTTAATCAAATCTTTTTTATTAGGAATAGGATATCGAATCCTTTCTAAAACTTTATTTGATGGTTTATAATTGATGACTAAGCGAGGGACACCTCGTTCTAATTCAGCATTTTTATTCACATAAAAAGCAGGACAAGACCATGGTGATTTACTAGGACTAATAATTCGATTTTTTAATAGTTCACTGATTTCTTTTTTACACATTTCAAGTAATTCATGATTCATTTGAATAGGTCTAGATTTAGTAGGAATTTGACTTTCATGAAAATTCTCAATATATGGTAATGTGACTACATGTTTTTTCCTACGCCAAAATGCTGTAGGTAAAGTAGAACAAACAGTAGTTTCTAATTTTAATTTAAATTCATTAATTTGAGAAATAATAACTGGATTAGTTAATTATTGATCAATTCTTTTGTATTTAATTTCTTCTTTAAGATATCTTAAATGACGAGTTAATCGATTAATCGTTTGAGAAATAGAACAATCTTTTAATTGATTTAATTCTAATATTTCAGGAGGAGATAAGAATTTAAAAGTAATAGGTTGACCTAAAACATGAGTAGTTATTCCTTCACTAGAGGTGGTAAATGGGTATAGTAAAAATATAAATGGTGTTCCTAAAATAACTTTATCAGTCATATTTTTAACCAAAACAAAGGAAGTTTTAAAGCAAATATTATTTTGACATATATGAACTTTAGGTATTTTATATTTAATATGCATTTTACTACCATTAGCAGAAGTTAATTTTTCACAACATTTTTCATAATATTTAGCAGGGAGTAATCCTTCTTGAATACAATTAAGATCGACACCAGTATCAATTAAAGCGATAACATCTAATTCAAAATTATTAATAACTATTTTAATTTTAGAATACCATTTTTGAATATAGATTTTATTAAGGAGATTTAATCTATTATCTTCATGATTATGAGATTGAGATTGATGTGATCGATTAACAAATAAAAGATTATCAGGGTTAGTAGGTTCATCAGATTCATGTTCAGATTCATTAGGAGAAACATTATTGGTTTGGAAATTATCTAAATTTTTATTAAGTTTTAATGTAATAATTTCATCTTCTAAATTTTGATCTTTATTTTGTAAATCTTTAATGGTTTGTTTAATCTGATTAATTTCTTGTTGTAAATCTTGTAAGGTAACTTCTTTGTGTTTATTTTTAAATCTTTCTAAGGTTTTAGATAGACTAATAATAGGCTTATCAAACTTAGGTTTATGATTAATATTGAACAAAGATTTTAATTTATCAGTATATTTCTTTTTTAATTCAGAATCATCAAGTCTACTAATTAATTCAATAAGAGCAGTTTCTTCTTGATTTTGTTTAGTAAGAATAGTAATTTGTTTTACAGGTTTACAACAAACATCATTACATCCTAATTCTATATTATTATCAAAATCTTCACTAGGTGAATTGTAATTAGATGAAGTATTAGAATTATCAGAAGAGGAATTACTAACAGACTGATTTAATTGAAAGATTTCAAATAATTGATTTTTTGATTCATCATTAATTTGAAGTTGATTAACTTTATCTTTTAATTTTTGTTTTTCTTTACATTTATTAGAATAATGACCTTTTTGACCACAGTTGTAACAAGTAATATATTTATTAGATTTAGCTTTTGGATGTGATTTCTTGTAATATTTCTTTTTAGGTTTAGTATAGAATTTGTCATTTGATTTAGAAGATGAATAAGTCTTTTTATACTTGTTTGAATACTTGTAATGGGATTTACTATGTTTTTTTATGTGTTTTCCTACGGGAAGGTGCGACAAGAGGTAAACCATATTGTTCACAAAAATTACCTAATTCATATATGTTTATCTTTAGTAGCTTTTTGACTGAGTTTAGGATCAATACACATTCTAAATCCTTCTTTTTGAATAGTGCCAATGATATCACCATAAGTTAAATTGTCATATTCAATGATATCAGTAGGTTGACTAAGAACATCTCTAATTTTGTGAGCAAACAAACTAGGTAATCCGTTAATAAATTTTTCTTTCCAAAAAGATTTAGTACAATCTTCTTTTAACATAACTCTAGAGGTGAATACATCTTTATACCATCTAAAATCACTTAATTTTGGACAAGTAAGGTTACTAAGTTGATCATGTATGCGAGAATATATATTAGTAGGAGCACCTATGAAATGTCTAACTATGGTATAGATTAATGTGTTAACACCATCAGGTTTGTAATAGCCAATAGTTTCATCAAAGATTGGTAAATCATTTTCATCTTTTTGAGTAGTATGTAAGATTGATTCTCTTTGATCTTCAGTAAAGTATTTTTCCCACCAAGATTTGAGCATACCAGTAAAACTAGAAGTGATTAAAGAAGCAATTTCAGGTTGAGTGTAATCAGGGTAGTTACTAAAATAACTATTTGCAACCATAGATAAATGATTTAATTTTTGAAGTATTTGATCTTCACTAAGACCATTAATATTCCATTCGTACAATTTTTTAGCAGATATAGAAAATTGATTATTAAGATTAGTTTCTTCATATTGGAGATTAGGAGGAGTAGGTCTAGAATACCAGTTTTTAGTAAGAGATGTAGGATTAGGCTTAGGATAATGAATTTTATTCAGATTAGAGGATTGAAATTGTTGAGCTAATTGATTAATTTCATCATTAGTTGTATCAGTTTCAGATTGATGAGAAACAATATCGATACTAGGTTGTTAATTTAAAACAGTAAAACCTTTTTCAATAGAAGAAGAGGCTTTCTCAGAAGTAGTTAATTTGGTAAGTAATTGATCTATGGCTTTAATAGTAGTATTATCTTGGGTAACTAAACTATTTCGTTTGGAATGATTACTAGGTAGATTAAGCAAAGGTTGATCTAAGGATTGTTTAGTAGATGTATTATTAGCCGAATAATCATCTAAGTTGGTTTCTATTTTATCTAATTGTTTACCAATTATTTTTGAACATTGATTAGTATAATTATTTTGTTCAATAACTTTTCTAATTTCAGGGTCAGTACCAGGCAACTTAAAAGGAGCGGCTGGGACATCAGATCCTTGGTGTTCTATAATGATATTAGCTAATGGAGGATGACTGGAGCTAACAGAAGTATTTAGAGAAGTTTTCCATTTATGTTTTGTGATTGTATTAACCTTTTTGTAATAGTTGTCTAAATATTCAAAGAAAGGAATTTCCATACTATATTCATTCATAAAATCATACCATTTTCTAGTAAGTTTAGATTGTTGAGTAGAATCATATTTAGCACAATAAGCATGTCTTTTAGTTCTATTTTCTTTAGATTTAAATTCAACATGTAATTTATCAAGATCAGGAGCAAAAGATTTACTAATTGTCATTAATTGAGCATTGATTGGAGGTATTACTTCGAAATCAGTTTGAGTAGGAGAATTATTTGATTCAGCATCTTCTTCAGGTAAATGTGTGTGAGTAGAGTAAACAGGTTTACTAATTTGAGAAGTGGTAGAGTTATCAATGCCTTTTAATTTACTATGAGAGGGTTGACCAAGATTAATTTGACTATTTTTTCGGAATAAAGGAGTATTAAATATTTCGTCTTCAGTTTCAATATCAGTAGGTATACTAGAAGTACTATGTCTAGAAGATTGACTACGATTAAATTTAATACGGACTGAACCGTCAGTGAATTGTTGAATATCTTGGATATCTTGACTAGTGGATTGTTGTTGATTATGTTTGTAATTTTCATTGATCGTAACCCATTGATCAGGAAGAGTAATATATTTCCATTCTATCATTTGAGGGATATTTATATTAGTATCATTGTTACTAGTTTGAATCAGTAATGTTTTATCCTTAGGACTCTTATGTAAAGCTTGAACATTTAAATTAGTTTTAATTCATTTATAGTGGACACGATAAATTAAAGCAATATTATGAGTTTTTTCTTTCATATTAGTAAATGAACCATTTAATTGAATATTTAAAGTTAATGCATCTAATATGTGTGGATCTCTAAGACTGAGTGTGAAATTGGGAAAACAATTAAAATGAATAGGTCCTTTGTGATGATCAGTTTCTACCATACCCATTAAACTATCATTATAATTAATAAAACGAGCATCTCTTAAACATAATAAAACAGAAGCATTTTTACCTTGTGGAGTTAATGCTTTGATTCCAACTTGAATTAATCCTAAATGAATAAAATTGTGACCAGTTTTTAAATGACGTTTAATAGTGTTAGCATCAAATAAGTGACAAGTTTCTCTAGGCTTTTCTAAAGCATAAACTTGTTCTAATGTTTTAACATGCAGATTAACATTAAAAGCAGATTGTAAAAACGTAGTTTTATAAATCTCTTTAATTGATAATTTTAGTATATTCCAACTTAAATCCAGTTTATCATTTTGTATTTCTAATTCTTCGTCATTAATTACTAATCCTTGATTAGGTATTGAGGGCAAAGTTGTTGACTTAGAACTGACTGAAGAGTTACTTCTAAATAATCGACTCATTTTTCTTTAATTAAACTATTTTACAGGAATCTTAATACATTGTCTAAATTTATCATGTTTTCACATACTAGGCTTTCACACATACCCATTTCGGAGGACCCCTAAAATCCAACACTGCCTAACCAAAGGACTGACCAAGGACAGGGACGAAGATTGGGTGGCTAGTAACAAAGTGGAAAACATAGATATAATTTTGGCAAATTAAGATGACTGGAAACAGATTAACAGACAGAAAATAGAGTTGACTCAACAGAAGTAGCAAAGCAGTAAGCAAGAGATAGCAACATAACTTGGCTCTGATACCAAGGGAAACAGAAACAGGGAAACGGAAACAAGTGTACCACTAAAATAAGCAGGTTAAATATTAATAAAACTTACAATTGTTTACTGGAATGAAGCAAGCAGTTCTCCAAAATACATAATTTGTAAACGGAAACAGGTGTAGCACTAAAATAAGCAGGTTGTAGTACTTAAAATAATATAAAACAGAGAATAAACATTAATAATACTTAAAATAATATAAAACAGAGAATAAACATTTATAAAACTTACAATTGTTTACTGAAATGAAGCAAGCAGTTCTTCAAAATACATAATTTGTAAACTAAAAACAATTTTCAAAAATATAAAATTACAGAGAATGCTTTCAATTTTTTCTAACTCTGCCTTATTCTTGACTGAAGAGGCCTTTTTATAATCAAAAGAGACTACTGTTAGCCTTGTGAGTGACTACTGTTAGCCTTGTGAGTGAATAATCTGACTTGAAAAGAGCATTAGGAGCACATGGGGGCTGTCTGCTGCTTTCGGTGAGTGACTAAAGTTGATAGCTTCCTTTTACTGTGCTGAATTTGTCGGTGGGATGAATCATGATGAATAGTAATGTTGACTTTTCGATGAATAGTGAACAGTAAAGTTGACTTTTTTACTATTCATTGCTTGGAGGCATGTGACTGAGGGAATCAATATAGATGTATATATCAACAACTTTTCTCAAAAGACGAGTATTGATTGAAGCTGATAATTATAGCTATATAGAATCCAATGACTGAATTGAGCATATGGGTCCTGAGCATCTTGCAACTCGGGTCCATATGAATTTTGAGTAGTTGAATTTTCAGAAGAGTTTGAACTGTCTGAACCATCTTCTGAACTGCTGTTATCCGAGTCTGACTTGGCTTGGGCCATGACGAGACAAGCCATTTGGAGGAGCTCATCTTTGGATGACTTGGACTTGGGCTGGTCAGTACTGGACTTTGCTGACTTGGATTTAATGTTTGATTTGGATGACTTGGGCTTGGAAGAACTAGATGAAGGGCTTCCAAGATTGACTGGAGGAAATTGGCTTCCTTGTGTTAATGGAGCAGTTGGGTTCTGCTGAGCTTTAATCATGGCAGGTGTAGGGGCATGAATGTTGATTGGGAATTCAGTTTGAACAATTTCAACAATTCGTGGAATCTTGAAATTATCCCACTATTTAACCATGTGTTGCTGGTAAATAACATCATCAGAAATACCATATTGACATTTGAATATCCAAGGGATTTTGTATTTGGATATAAAAATAAGTAATGGAGGGAATTTCCTTTACTGAGAAGTGAATGAGAAAACAGTGGAAAAATAGTTGACTTGATCCATAATGACTGAAATGGCGCCATACTGGGTCCACCATCGCAGAAACCAGGTAGGTAACTCGGATTTGAACTTTTGATCAAATTGAAGAAACCAAGAGTGACTGTTTAACTCATTTTGATACAAGAGGACTTTGAACCAAGCATCAATGTAATCATAGTAATTGTATTGAATTGAATGACCAGACAGATCTCGTAGTTAATGAGGAGAACCCCAATCAACCAGAGAAACAAAGTTGTGAATATAAAGTGAATGGTACACAATTTAACTTGTGTAAGTGCGATCATAAATGGGTTTAATCACAATTGACTGATGGTTGAACAGGATGTCTTTGTAGAAAGTAATTGTTTTTTCTGGATGGAGAGGAATAAAATGCCACCCAGGAGGAAAATAAGATTTAACCAGATCATGAACAGTATGACTCTTTGGGTGACTAGGTTCTTTGAAAAAGAGATTAGTAGTGGTGGATTTAACATAATCAGATCGAGCTGATTTAATAGGATTAGAAGGGTATGGAGTAACTGCTTGACTAGATGAAGCAAAATGATCAGTAGCCAATGCAGATGTATAACTAGGTTTAGGAATGTTACCAAGAATTCGGTAACGGTTAACCAATTCAGCATGATGGTATTTGGTGACTAACTCCAATGGAGGAGGAACAAACGGTTGACTAGATGGGACTAAGGCTTTGGAAGGAGGCCGTGGACGAGACATTTGTGAAATAGAAGAGATAAATTAGCATCCACTGAGGATATCTAATTGATCAGTATGTTCATGTAAACAGTTAATATAATGAGCAAGTTGTTGTTTCTGAGCTTTAATCCGATGACATTGTATGTACTGGGCTCTTTTAGTAGGTAAATGGTTGATTTAAGAAAGGCAAGGCGACGAGCAGTATGCTTAATCAGGGATTTGTAGTGTTTAATTTTCTGTTTATGGGATGAAATAGAGGGAATAGGCATTATTATCCACCCTGTAAAAATTCTCTGGTAAGAAAATCAGGAATAGAATTTTGACAACCAGGAATATATTCAATGTCAAAATCAAAAATACTTAAGATAGATTGCCATCGGGCAAAAATTTGTTTACTAGCAAGATTTTGAACATCTTTTTCTAAAACATATTTAGCAGATTTGCAATCAACACGAAGTAAAAATTTTTTGATTTAAAATATCATCTTGAAATTTACTAATACATAAAACAGTAGATAAAATTTCTTGTTTAATAGTATTATAATTCTTTTATGCTTTATTCCAGACACCAGAATGATAACGAACAATTTGTTCAGATGACTGAGGAGTAATTTTCTGGAGATGGATGCCACCATAACCAATATCAGAGGCATCGGTTTGAATAATTTTGAATGAATTTTCAGTAGGAATACCAAGACAAGGAAGTGACTTGACTTATTGTTTAACCTGTTTAACAATAGCAGTATGAGTAGAAGACCAAGGAGGAGGATTGTCTTTTAACCGATCAAACAGAGGTTGACAAGTTTTCCTAAGATCTTTGTAAAATTCAGCAATATAATTCAGTGATCCTAAAAAACGTTGTAGTTGAGTTTTATCTAAGATTTCATCAGGAAATTTAGATGCAAATTTAATGGAACGACTAATAGGTAGAATAGTATTCTGGTGAATATCATAACCTAAAAATCTGACTTTGGTTTGAAACAATTTAATCTTAGGAGCAGAAATGACTAGACCATGACTCTTAATGGTATAAAAGAATGTAGTAAGCTGTTTCCAGTGTTCACTAATTGATTTTGAAAAAATAAGAATATCATTTATATAAACTATGGAGAAATGACTATATGGATTGAAAATATCATTCATTATATTTTGAAGTTCACTAGGAGCACTTTTTAACTCAAATGACATGACATTCCATTCATAGTTACCAAAGGTGTAGTAAAAGTAGTTTTATATCTATCTTTAGGATGAACTTGTATTTGCCAAAAACCACTTTTTAAATCAAATTTACTAAAAATAACAGCTTGACTAAGTCTTTTAATCAAATCTTTTTTATTAGGAAAAGGATATCGAATCCATTATAAAACTTTATTTTATGGTTTATAATTGATGACTAAGCGAGGGACACCTCGTTCTAATTCAGTATTTTTATTCACATAAAAAGCAGGACAAGACCATGGTGATTTACTAGGACAAATAATTCGATTTTTTAATAGTTCATTGATTTCTTTTTTACACATTTCAAGTAATTCATGATTCATTTGAATAGGTCTAGATTTAGTAAGAATTTGACCTTCATGAAAATTCTTAATATATGGTAATGTGACTACATGTTTTTTCCTATGCCAAAATGCAATAGGTAAAGTAGAATAAACAGTAGTTTCTAATTTTAATTTAAAGTCATTAATTTGAGAAATAATAACTGGATTAGTTAATTGTTGATCAATTCTTTTGTAATTAATTTCTTCTTTAAGATATCTTAAATGACGAGTTAATCGATTAATCATTTTAATTGATTTAATTCTAATATTTCAAGAGGAGATAAGAATTTAAAAGTAACAGGTTGACCTAAAACATGAGTAGATATTCCTTCACTAGAGGTGGTAAATGGGTATAGTAAAAATATAAATGGTGTTCCTAAAATAACTTTATCAGTCATATTTTTAACCAAAACAAAGGAAGTTTTAAAGCAAACATTATTTTGACATATATGAACTTTAGGTATTTTATATTTAATATGCATTTTACTGCCATTAGCAGAATTTAATTTTTCACGACATTTTTCATAATATTTAGTAGGGAGTAATCCTTCTTGAATACAATTAAGATCGGCACCAGTATCAATTAAAGCGATAACATCTAATTCAAAATTATTAATAACTATTTTAATTTTAGAATACCATTTTTTAATATGGATTTTATTAAGGAGATTTAATCTATTATCTTCATGATTATGAGATTGAGATTGATGTGATCGATTAACAAATAAAAGATTATCAGGGTTAGTAGGTTCATCAGATTAATGTTCAGATTCATTAGGAGAAACATTATTGGTTTGGAAATTATCTAAATTTTTATTAAGTTTTAATATAATAATTTCATCTTCTAAATGTTGATCTTTATTTTGTAAATCTTTAATGGTTTGTTTAATCTGATTAATTTCTTGTTGTAAATCTTGTAAGGTAACTTCTTTTAATGAATCTGAACAGTATGACTCCCAGGAGTAAAACAAGATTTACAACAAGAAATTAAACAGATTAAACAAACCATTAAAGATTTACAAAATAAAGATCAACATTTAGAAGATGAAATTATTACATTAAAACTTAATAAAAATTTAGATAATTTCCAAACCATTAATGTTTCTCCTAATGAATCTGAACATGAATCTGATGAACCTACTAACCCTGATAATCTTTTATTTGATAATCGATCACATCAATCTCAATCTCATAATCATGAAGATAATAGATTAAATCTCTTTAATAAAATCCATATTCAAAAATGGTATTCTAAAATTAAAATAGTTATTAATAATTTTGAATTAGATGTTATCGCTTTAATTGATACTGGTGCCGATCTTAATTGTATTCAAGAAGTATTACTCCCTACTAAATATTATGAAAAATGTCGTGAAAAATTAACTTCTGCTAATGGTAGTAAAATGCATATTAAATATAAAATACCTAAAGTTCATATATGTCAAAATAATGTTTGCTTTAAAACTTCCTTTGCTTTGGTTAAAAATATGACTGATAAAGTTATTTTAGGAACACCATTTATATTTTTACAATACCCATTTACCACCTCTAGTGAAGGAATATCTACTCATGTTTTAGGTCAACCTGTTATTTTTAAATTCTTATCTCCTCTTGAAATATTAGAATTAAATCAATTAAAACGATTAATCGATTAACTCGTCATTTAAGATATCTTAAAGAAGAAATTAATTACAAAAGAATTGATCAATAATTAACTAATCCAGTTATTATCTCTCAAATTAATGAATTTAAATTAAAATTAGAAACTACTGTTTGTTCTACTTTACCTACTGCATTTTGGCAAAGGAAAAAACATGTAGTCACATTACCATATATTCAGAATTTTCATGAAAGTCAAATTCTTACTAAATGTAGACCTATTCAAATGAATCATAAATTACTTGAAATGTGTAAAAAAGAAATCAATGAACTATTAAAAAATCGAATTATTAGTCCTAGTTAATCACCATGGTCTTATCCTGCTTTTTATGTGAATAAAAATGCTGAATTAGAACGAGGTGTCCCTCGCTTAGTTATCAATTATAAAACATTAAATAAAGTTTTAGAATGGATTTGATATCCTATTCCTAATAAAAAAAGATTTGATTAAAAGACTTAGTCAAGCTGTTATTTTAGTAAATTTGATTTAAAAAATGATTTTTGGCAAATACAAGTTCATCTTAAAGATAGATATAAAACTGCTTTTACTACATCTTTTGGTCACTATGAATGGAATGTCATGCCATTTGTGTTAAAAAATGCTCCTAGTGAATTTCAAAATATAATGAATGATATTTTCAATCAATTTAGTCATTTTTCCATAGTTTATACAGATGATATTCTTATTTTTTCAAAATTAATTAGTGAACACTAGAAACAGCTTACTGCATTCTTTTATACCATTAAGAGTCATGGCCTAGTCATTTCTGCTTCTAAGATTAAGTTGTTTCAAACCAAAGTCAGATTTTTAGGTTATGATATTCACCAGAATACTATTATACCTATTCGTCGTTCCATTGAATTTGCGTCTAAATCTCCTGATGAAATCTTAAATAAAACTCAACTACAACATTTTTTAGGATCACTGAATTATATTGCTGAATTTTACAAAGACCTTGGGAAAACTTGTTAACCTCTGTTTGATCGGTTAAAAGACAATCCTCCTCCTTGGTCTTCTACTTATACTGCTATTGTTAAACAGGTTAAACAATATGTCAAGTCTCTTCCTTGTTTTGGTATTCCTACTGAAAATTCATTCAAAATTATTCAAACTGATGCCTCTGATATTGGTTATGGTGGCATCCTTCTCCAGAAAATTACTTCCCAGTCATCTGAACAAATTGTTCGTTATCATTCTGGTGTCTGGAATAAAGCACAAAAGAATTATAGTACTATTAAACAAGAAATTTTATCTACTGTTTTATGTATTAGTAAATTTCAAGATGATATTTTAAATCAAAAAATTTTACTACGTGTTGATTGCAAATCTGCTAAATATATTTTAGAAAAAGATGTTCAAAATCTTGCTAGTAAACAAATTTTTGCCCGATGGCAATCTATCTTAAGTATTTTTGATTTTGACATTGAATATATTCCTGGTTGTCAAAATTCTATTCCTGATTTTTTTACTAGAGAATTTTTACAAGGTGGATAATAATGCCTATTCCCTCTATTTCATCCCATAAACAGAAAATTAAACATTATAAATCCCTGATTAAGCATACTGCTCGTCGCCTTGCCTTTCTCAAATCAACCCATTTACCTACTAAAAGAGCCCAGTACGTACAATGTCATCGAATTAAAGCTCAGAAACAACAACTTGCTCATTATATTAATTGTTTATATGAACATACTGATCAATTAGATATCCTCAGTGGATGCTAATTTATCTCCTCTATTTCACAGATGTCTTATCCATGGCTTCCTTCCAAAGCCTTGGGTCCCATCTAGTCAACCGTTTGTTCCTCCTCCATTGGAGTTAGTCACCAAATACCATCCTGCTGAATTGGTTAACTGTTACCAAATTCTTGGTAACATTCCTAAACCTAGTTATACATCTGCTTTGGCTACTGATCCTTTTGCTTCATCTAATCAAGCAGTTACTCCATACCCTCCTAATCCTATTAAATCAGCTCAATCTGATTATGTTAAATCCATCACTATTAATCTCTTTTTCAAAGAACCTAGTCACCCAAAGAGTCATACTGTTCATGATCTGGTTAAATCTTATTTTCCTCCTAGGTGGCATTTTATTCCTCTCTATCCAGAAAATACAATTACTTTCTACAAAGACATTCTGTTCAACCATCAGTCAATTGTGATTAAACCCATTTATGATCACACTTACACAAGTAAAATTGTGTACCATTCACTTTATATTCACAACTTTGTTTCTCTGGTTGATTGAGGTTCTCCTTATCAACTACGAGATCTGCCAGCTCATTCAATTCAATACAATTACTATGATTACATTGATGCTTGGTTCAAAGTCCTCTTGTATCAAAATGAGTCAAACAGTCACTCTTGGTTTCTTCAATTTGATCAAAAGTTCAAATCCGAGTTACCTACCTGGTTTCTGCGATGGTGGACTCAGTATGGCGCCATTTCAGAAATCTTCCCATCAGTCATTATGGATCAAGTCAACTATTTTTCCACTGTTTTCTCATTCACTCCTCAGCAAAGGAAATTCCCTCCATTACTTATTTTTATATCCAAATACAAAATCCCTTGGATATTCAAATGGCAATATGGTATTTCTGATGATGTTATTTACCGGCAACACATGGTTAAATGGTGGGATAATTTCAAGATTCCATGAATTGTTGAAATTGTTCAAACTGAATTCCCAATCAACATTCATGCCCCTACACCTGCCATAATTAAAGCTCAGCAGAACCCAACTGCTCCATTAACACAAGGAAGCCAAATTTCTCCAGTCAATCTTGGAAGCCCATCATCCAGTTCTTCCAAGCCCAAGTCATCCAAATCAAACATTAAATCCAAGCCAGCAAAGCCCAGTACTAACCAGCCCAAGTCAAAGGATAAGTCCAAATCAAAGGTTAAGCCCAAGTCCAAGTCATCCAAAGATGAGCTCCTCCAAATGGCTTGTCTCCTCATGGCCCAAGCCAAGTCAGCCTCGGATAACAGCAGTTCAAAAGATGGTACAGACAGTTCAAACTCTTCTGAAGGTTCAACTGCTCAAAATCCATATGGACCCGAGTTCCAAGATGCTCATGACCCATATACCTAATTCAGTCATTGGATTCTATATAGCTATAATTATCAGCTTTAATCAATACTCGTCTTTTGAGAAAAATTGCTGATATATATATCTATATTGATTCCTTCAGTCACATTCCTCCAAGCAATGAATAGTAAAAAAGTCAACTTTACTGTTCACTATTCATCAAAAAGTCAATATTACTATTCATCATTCATCATGATTCATCCCACCGACAAATTCAGCACAGTAAAAGGCAGCTATCAACTTTAGTCACTCATCGAAAGCAGCAAATAGCCCCCATGTGCTCCTGATGCTCCTTTCAAGTCAGATTATTCACTCACAAGGCTAACAGTAGTCTCTTTTGATTATAAAAGGACCTCTTCAGTCAAGAATAAGGTAGAGTTAGAAAAAATTGAAAGCATTCTCTATAATTTTATATTTTCGAAAATTGTTTTTAGTGTACAAATTATGTATTTTGAAGAACTGCTTGCTTCATTCTAGTAAACAATTGTAAGTTTTATTTGTATATTTATATATGTATATATATTGTGGATTGCAGGTAGAGTTCTTCATATGCTTGGTATTGACGATCTTAGGTTACATTCCTGGAATAGTTTACGCTCTCTATGCAATGCTCTGTGTCGATTGTGATATGACTCGCGCCGATTATCGTCTACTCGCGTAGTCTCTGTGTGTGTGTGTGTGTGTGTGTGTGTGTGTGGAAATCTGTGTGTGTTTAGCTGTAATCTCATGGTATTATACTCTGGCCCTATGTGTGGAATCAATTTGAATGAGTTTAAACTCTTGCTATTTGATTGCATCGCTTTGATTTAATTCTATTCTTCTCTTATTTATTTCTATTTCAAATACCTGTGTATAGATTTTGGAGTGATTTGAACTCATGATTGATCTAACTCTCTCTCTGCTATGAAGCTTTGGTTCGAATCAATCCTTTTGCTATATTTTCATGTATATATATATCTGTGTTTATTCATTGCTGAGTAACTTTGATTTATACCGAGATTCACATATTTTTCTGATCTGCTTTTAATTTTCATCTATATATCTTTACTATAAGTTCGATAGTCATGATCGGTGATGGATTTCTATGGTTCTACATGTATAGAAATTGGATTGGCGTGTGCTCTGTTTTAACTTAATTGAAGTTTAATTTATAATTTCTTTTTGTTTGTATCCATGTGATTTTGTAGTGATTGCTCATGGAATCAATGCCGCAGATGTGAAGAAGCTTCAAGATGTTGGGATCTACACTTGCAATGGCTTGATGATGCACACGAAGAAGGTACATTGATTTTCAATTTCGATTTTGTGAAGTTTTAAAGATTGGCGTTTGCATTGAGGTTAAGGTAGCCAAAACACGTTTGATGATTTTGTAGATCAACTGATACTCAATTGGAAGAAAACTTATATATATATATATATATGTATTTGAAATGTTTTGTTTAATTAATACGTGCTGAAAATTTGATCATATTTTTTTCTTTGTTAAATTAAATCTAAGATTTGGACTTTTGAATTGGTCATGCTAACAAAAAACAACTACATTTATTTGTTATTTATTTTAGATTTTTGATCATTTGATCAAATTCTCCTAAAACCGAACTAATTGGTACATGTATATATGTACTAGATCTGGTGCAATGTATTTTCAAGCTCTCTCTATAGCTTTCAATATCAATTTAAGTTTGATGAAGCTCAGAAGTAATTTAGATCTTAATTAAATGATGAATTACTTGCTAATGATATCTTTCTCGCTTTTGAATTTGAATTCGATTCATATAGCTAAATGCATGGAGTATTGAATATTAGTATGCATAGGAAATACACAAAAAGGTTAATTTGTTCATCAATTTTTTAATTGGATCGATGTTGGCTTGTATTTTCTTATCTCAGTTGATACATTCGTGAGGGCTTTGCGCACTCTTCTCTGTCCTTCCCTCCGCACTCAGTAGAGCGATTTTTTATTTGGATCAATTTCTTCTGCTAGGTAAAATTTACTACTACAGTTCAATTTGGTCACTATTTACCATGATCCAAGAGCTCCAATTGAAATTGCAGGTCATTCAAGATTTTGCTTCATTGTTTGAATTCATTATTGTACGAGGAATTCCATTCTTGCAAAATTTTGAACATGCAAATTTGGATTTAATAATCTACTATTATGACTAAAGCCTGCCACTATGTAACTTTACTGCAATTTCTCGTATTTGGAGTACATCGAGCTTGAAGATGCTTTACATTATAGTTTTTCATGATTTCACTGCAATCCATGATAATCCCCTGAAAAATCTCTCTTTTAGATGTGGCCTCATTAACCTTTTTGCTTTTTATCTCAACTAATCTATGGAAGGGACAATCAATGGAGATTGGGAAAGAGAATCCAAATATATTTTTTACAGACCATGAAGGAAGGAGATATACTGAATGCCTATCTTGGGGCATTGATAAAGAACGAGTACTAAAAGGAAAAAGTGCTGTAGAGATATTACATTATCAATTATTTTTTGGTACTTGTCATCTCTTCTTATTCTGAACAAATTTTTTAAAATTTATCAATGTTTTTCTTTATTTCAATTGTAACTCCATAGTCCAAGCGTCATTTGTTTCAGGGCATGATTATGTTCAGTTGCAAAATTGATTTTTCATATTTCATAAATTTCATGTGGGCGTGACCAAAGCATGGCAGTCATCTTTTATTTCTTTCTCATGTGCTAGGATACACAGGCCCTTTAATACTCTCAGCTTAGTATTGTTCTTTGTAACTTACCTTTATTAAATTGAACATGCTTAATTCTCTTCTGATATATTAAATCTGGTTGTGTCCTTGATAACATTAATCTTTTTAGACCTCACCCCCTATTTTATCACTTTGCTGAACATGTAAAAATTCAGTGGTCAATTTTTCTAATATTGCTTCATAGTCAATTCTGACCTGTTTGCTTTCTACTTGTCTGAAGACTGGTACATGCCTTGGACGTGTAACTTGTGAGGAGAATCCTTATTAAGCCTCTTCTCTTAGTGGGTAGTGTAATTGTTATTGGGATTTACACCTTCAGTTAGTCTGTATGTGAGCCTCTGACAAATTTATAGTGATATTGCAATTCTGTCTTTTGGAAGTGAGGGTCAAGTAACAGGTGTCCTGGTGTAGATATTTTCAGTTCTAAGGGACTAACTTTATGGATTCTTAGTTCATTGCTATCTTATTTGACAAAGGTTCTTGGAGCTCATAGGGTAGGTGTACATGACATCATTTCTGTTTTGTGTTTTAAATCTTGTTTCATCTTTGAAACTGATCGATGTATTTAAACATGCCAGATATATTTAGTAACTTAAATATGCCAGATATATTTAAATTCCTTGTAGGATAAATTTGGGATGAAAAGAAGTTTTTAGGATGGAATGCATAATGTCGGTCTCTCTGAGTATATTAACAGAGTCATCAAAGCCATGTATATATATAGACAAATTGTGTGTGTTTTGTTTATTGGGCCTGAGCCAAACTGTCTCTCTTTCTAAAGGGGTTCCCATATTATGGGCAATCAGATGTTAATTTGGTGATTTCATTCAGCATACATGTCAAGCAAGGGCTTTTCCTATTTCTCTTAAGCTCCTGTGTCAATTACCCAAGTAGACAACTATGATCATCTTGTTGGTGTAACCAAATTGCTTTTATAGTTGCATGGTTGCATACCTTGCTCTTAGTTTATCATTCTCTTCTGAATTCTCATAGTAGGACTTTTGCATATGATCTAGTGATAGTTCTTGCAACACCTTTGTTTTACAGCATAGTTGTGAAGATTTTGCTCTTCCATTCTTCATATATTTTCGTGGTCCTCACAATCTTAATCATTCTAGTCAGCCAAACAGTACCATCATTATTTGCCCTCTCAACCTTACTCATTGGCTTTGAGATTTGGGCCTTTCTTCTTGGAATGTTATATGACATGTTTTCAATCATAGCCATGCTTCTTGAATTTCTGACATGATTATTGCTTGCCAAACTGACATAAACACCTCTCCTCTCCTTTCAACACCTGTCAATCACGTTCTAGCAAACATTTCACACTTGCATGTATGTCATCAAATATTTCTGCTGGAGTTTCTAAATAAACGCTTATGCTTTCTCTCATTGAAGTACTATTGAAACCCCTTGTTATTTGTGAGTTTACATCTGATTTAAAATGCACTTATTATCATATGTTGCTTGTTTTCGCCAGGGGTCATCAATTGGACAAGTTAAGTCAATGTAGCCGGCTATCAGCAATTCGACATCTGCTGATTCCGTGATAAGCTCTAAAATTGATCCAAATCTTTGCTTTGCAACGCATGCCCATTCCAGCATCTCATTTTCTGGTCTTAGCGTGGAGAGTAGTGCTGCAGATCATCAAGACTAGTGCTTCTCCAATGGTTCTCATGGAAGAGCCGCCTCCACTGTGTCCTGAAAGTTCATTCCCTTCAACTAGTAGGAGCAGCGCTGTTATGCGTTACATGGAAAAGAAGAAGACACGCAAGCAAGAGTAGAGCAGCTTTTTGTTTTTTTTTTTTTTACACATCATTTAGGTTAAAAAAAGAAAAGAATATTGTGTGGACCTAGGAAGCATGGATGTATATTTAATTCACTTTCAATTCTTTTTTATTGTTTAGTTCTTTGGTTTAATGGAAAGTATATTTTGAGGTTTGTGATAGTTTCGAGGAAAGTGTAGAAGAAGTGTTAATGCATGAATGTTGAGATTTTATTAAAGGAAGAAATGAAAAATAATGCATGAATGTTGAGATTTTTGCAAATGTCTTTACGTTTATTGTATATAATATTTGAATATATATCAATATATATATACGATTGTAGGTTTTTTTTTTTTTTTTTTTTTTGGCGACGGAAAGAAGATGGTCACTAATACATTGTAGGCATTTTTTAAACTCTTTTGCGACAGCAAAATATTAGTCGCTATAAGTAGGTTAGGTGGTCGCAAATAGTTTGCGACTGTTGTTTTGTGGTCGCAAAAAATATTTGTCACCCCCACATTTGTGACCCTCATTTGCCGTCTCATAGGTTGTCGCAAAAAGTATTTTGCGATTGTTTTTTTATTATTTGCGACGACTTGTAACGATCGCAAAAAGTATTTTTTTTAGTAGTGATGGTATAACAAAGAGTGTGCTACCTTTCTATCAAAAAAAGAAAAAGAAAAAAAAGGAAATAAAAAAAAGAAAGTGTACTATCAAACAAAGAATATTTATCATTTAACATGCAATGAAATTTGTTATTTAGGTAAAAAATAAATAAATGATTGTAGTACAGATATTTGATTTTTTTAATAATTATATATATATATATATATACGTAAAGTATCCTGCAGTGCATCTCCTTTTAAACAAGTACATTCGTCTTGGGTTGACATAAATATTGCCAAAATCTGATATGATCTTTTTGAAGATAGAAAAAAGCTTCATACCCCTACTGGGGGTCGACCCCCAGTGAGGTGTCGGCCCCGGATTAGTCCCAAAAAAAAAATTATTATTATTTTTTTTTTTTTAAGTTTCAGCCAGTGGGGGCGCGCCACGTCACTGGGGGCGCGACCCCCACTGAGTGTATGGATCACGGCTGTTTGAAGATATGATAGGAAGAATCAGAATGCTGAATTTATAATATAATATGTGTGATTAACTAGTAACTTCAAAATCATAGCTTTGTACATCACCTCATAATTAGAGTGATACATAACAAGCACATTTATTTTTTATTTTTACTGGAGAAGTTATTTGATGGTCTTGTAATAATATTTCACATGGCCAGATTTAGAAATTAATTGTTTTAATTGATTTTTTTTTTATATTTATAAAAGGATAAAGTATCAATAAATTTTAAATAGTAATCTTATAAACCGTTTGGTCTTTCATTTTTTTTAATGAATCCAAAGATTCCATTCTAGTACTAATTACATAAATGATCAAATATAAACATACATGTGTTAGGTTTGAGAGACAAATATGATTTTTTTCATAATGTTAAAATTATTAAACATAATACTTTGAAAATCCCTTAGTCTACTTTTTTTTCAAACGTAACACTTTGATGTAACACTCAAAAAACGTAACAATCCAATGTAATATACAAAAAAACTCCTTAATATATTTTTTCTAAACGTAATACTCCAATCAATGTAACATACTAAAAAACTATGTAATGTATTTTTTTTCAAATGTAACAACGTAATATTTTAAAAAAAATTCTTTAGTATATTTTTCCTAAATATAACACTCCAATCAATGTAATACAAAAAAACTCTTTAGTGTATTTTTCTCAAATGTAACACTCTAATCTAGCACACTAAAAAATTTCTTAGTATACTTTTCTCAAACATAACAACGTAATATTTCAAAAAATATTCTTAGTGTATCTTTTTCAAATATAACACACAAAAACTTCTTAGTGTATTTTTTTCAAACGTAGCACTTTAATATAATACTCAAATGTAACACCAAAAAACCACACTAACAAAAAATTATAAATTTTCACGCTCGACAACCAATACTTCAACCACCAATCCCTCTAAAAAGAATCTTCCCTACCTTACTCTTCCATTTCCATCTCAAAAAAGAATCATAAAATTAAAAAAAATGAATCATAAAAAGTCATTCACTTAAACTCAAATTACACCAAATTAAATAAATACAACTTTCCAAAACATAAAGGACTAATTGGTTCATAAAAAAATTCTTAGAATTAAATGGATCAATATACCTTCATATGGGATGTATGATAAATTTTCTTTTGTAAAAACATGAGCAAAAAAATAAAAAGAGTTATATGTAACTTATAATAACTTTTTGACTAAAAACCAACGTTCCTAAACAATGCCATATCTAGTAACACATGTTTTGCTATCTCTCAAAAAAATAATATAAAAGCAATAAATCACACTATTTTAATTAATAAAAATCGAATTAAAATATTATGTGTAATTGTTCGAAAAGCATTAAATAATCAGTGCTGCTATATACCACTAAAAGTGGTGCTCTAAAGCACCACTAATGAGTTGGTATACACTTAAAAAAAAAAAAAAAAAAAGACACAGCACACACTGTGACAGTAGGTAGGACCCACTATCACATTATTAGTGGTAGCACTAATTAGTGATATCAAACATTATGTTTAAATAATTTACCCCCTTTAGAGAGTGCAACTGATAAATTTTGCCTCAAGGTTAAAATAAGTTGAAAAATAATGAAACATTTCTTAATATTATGTAACATTATTTAAGTATTCATCCCGATAAATGAAAAATTACAAAATATACTAGTAAATCGTCCATTTACACCTAATGAATAACAAAAATGAGTCAATATTATTTAATGGGTAATGCTATACAAATAAAAATTTAATACAAAAAATTTGTATTGAATGACATGCATTCTATAGTCTTTTCGTTAAAATATCAACGATTGTGTGTTATAATTATAAAATGCAACTGTCATATTATTCTAAATATTTATTTACCTAACTTATAATTTTTTATTTCATCATTAATTAAAAACAAAAAAAAAATCACATTATACTCTAAGAGGATGTGTAGAATAATTTAAATAAATATTTTTTTTTTAACTTTTTACCAAAATAATGTGAAGAAAATAAAAATGCAATGTAATTCAAAAAAAATAGAAAGATAAAAAAATATACTTTGTGGAGAATGCCAAAAACCACCTGTACCTAATAATAACCAACCTAGTAAGCTCAACTAAGGTGGGTTCATCTCACGAAACTCACGTGGAGAGAGAATTATGTATAGTTCTCCCCAACAAGAACTGCAACTCTGTGGTGGGGTAACCAAGTCAAAACATAAACAAACCTTTCTTAGGTTGGTTTGAAATGTAAATTGATTTTTTAATTTTTTGATTATTTTAGTTTGGAGTTAAAAAGTATCGTTTGGAATAGATTTTTTTAATTTTTTAAACTTTTGTGAGAAAAAATAAAATGATTATAACTTGGATATGATATTTTGTCTTATTAAACTAAAAAATCTATTTTACCTTTCATAATTATTTTAGCCAAAAAATCTTTGGCTTTTTTATGCCAAACGAACTCTAACGCTATGTTTGGATTGAATGATTTGGAGAGAAAAGAAAAGAAATAGAGATATATGTATTTCTCTTACTTATTTGGATAACTTAAATAGAGAAAAAATGAGAGAAATAAAGAGAAACGGAGAGAAATCAATTTATCTTATAACCCTTCTTTTCAATCTTTCCAAAAGTGGAGAAATTGGGAGAGAAAAAAAAAAAAAAGTTAGATTCTTATATTTTCATAATATCAATTTTGTCCTCGCAATAAAAATAAAGGAAATAAAATGATTGACACCCATAAAAAGGTTATTTTGATAATGTAATATAAAATAATTTCTTTTCTTTTCTCTTAATGAAATTTAATCAAACAAGAATGAGAGAAATTACAATTATTTCTTTTTTTATTTATTTCTTACTTATCTAAATAAGAATGAGGAAAATATCAATTATTATTTTTTTTTATAATTTAAATAATCATTTCGTTTTCTTTTTTTTTTCTCCCCTGTTGCCGATGGTGGTGTAAGAGTAAGGCTGCGTAAAGAAAGGCCTTTGCCTTCGGCTTTTTTTTTTTGTCTTTAAACAATTTGCATTATCAACCCAAACGGCTGCGTAAAAATAATTGTTTGACTAAATGATTAATTAGTTGAATTGAGTAGCGTGCAAGTCGTGCTAGCGAACATTTTAATACGCCTGGTGATGTCTGGTGTTTTTATTTATAGTTATCAATAATGATTTACATCATTAAAAAATACATCATTAATAGTATTAATATATTAAGAATGGTAAAAAAAAAAAAAAAAAAAAAAAGAAACAAGACATAGAAAGTGGGCGGGACCCTTTATAAATTCATAAATTTTTTAAATACTAGTTTTAATTTTTTTTAACATCTTTTTTATTAACTTATTTTCATTTTCAGTAATTTTTTTTTAATTTTTCAAAAAGTTTTAGGTTTGTGGATTCTACTCGACGAAACGAATCAAAAAATTAAAAATTAAAAAAAAATTAGAAAAGACAAAAAAAAAATAATAAACTTTTTTTGGCTTATTTTATTTTTTTCCAATTTTTTTAATCAAAAAAATACTTTTTAGATTCGTCACCAGACGGATCGAAAAAATAACATTTTTTGGAAAAAAGTTATTAAAAAAAATTAGAGAAAAAGGTTGCTTTTTAATTTGTTTTCAAACAACTTTGAACTATAAAAAATATATTACTTTCATCATTGCAGAACATCCATAGACTTCTTCCAAAATAGGTGTATTTTTATATGATTTTCATAATTAAAAAGATCAATGTGTATAAATTCATAAATGAAGGATTAAAGTGATATTTATTAATTTAGTATAATTAATTATTTTGTATATTCAAAGCGTAAGGCAGTGAATCCAGTCTGTCATATCCAGATTCAGGACATTTACAGCTCATTTCTTAGCTCCAAAGCCAAACTAAGCCTCCGTTTGAGAAGTGGGTTAACTTTTTGATTTTTTTGATTATTTTAGCGTGAGTTAAAAAGTTTGATTTAGGAAAGACTTTTTGACTTTTCTAATTTTTTTTACAAAAAAAGAGTGTAATGATTATAGATTCAATATGATATTTTATTTATTGTGGCTAAAAAATGTCATTCTCTGCTTTTTGAAGCCCCATCCTAATGTTGTCTCTCTTTTGACCTTTATTTCAAAAAAGAGGAAGAACTAATCAAACAATTATTATCATATTTCAAAATTTCAATCCAAGTGAGCGGGTGCCTCTTTGCAACTCTTATGACAAGAAGTTAAAATTACTTTGTTAAAATTATTTTTTGGTTTATTATAATATAATTTTTTTTGAGATATATAATTTTAATTATTAACATGTGATTTTAAGACCATCGATTCTCATATCATTTTTTGATCATTGAATTTATTCCTCAAAAAGTCTCTAATAATTATGATCAATCTCGCTACATACACCCAGTGACGTGGTGACACCCAGTGATATGGCAACCCCCAGTGACATGGCGATGAGGTGGCAGCTGATGTGTAAACACAGCTGAAAAAAAAAAAGAAAAAAAAAGAGGAAAATTATAACCAATTGAGTTCTCTTTCTCTCTCACACGACCCTCTCTGTAACAACTTTCTCTCTCTATAGCTCACCTCCCATGGCAACTCTAGCCCTAACCCTCAACTTCTGGGGAGTCCTCTACGAATCCAAACGAATGAAACACAGTGATGATGGAGAACAGAGTCAGCTTACCCGAGAGCAACAATGGTGAAGTCATCCCTCGAAAGGCTCGGTTGACACTCATCAGCTCTTTGATCTTCCTATTCAACCTCCTAATCGGAACAATCATCGGAGCTCTGCGATCAAGATCGAGAGAGAGCACTGCCATCAAGATCGAGAGCACTGCCATCAACCAATTTCCTTCCTCTCCTCCATCTCCGGCGTGTAAACACAGCTGGACAAAAAAAAAAAGAAAAAAAAAAGATCAAGAGAGAGCACTGCGATCAACCAATTTCCTTCCTCTCCTCCATCTCCGGCGTCTCTCTCTTCTCCATCTCCGACGACTTCCTCCATCTCCGGCGACTTCCATGGTGGTGGCCGTGGGTCTCGAACCTTCATCGGAGTCAAGGGAGAGAGGGGGAAAGAGAGAGAGAATCGCGTGTCCTTCGTCGGAGTCAAGAATGGAGGGAGAGAGAGATGAGAGACCTGTAATGAAATTAGATTTTGAATGACTTCTGAATGATGAGAGAGAAAGTGAAGGTGCGTGTGCTGAAGGTGGACGTGAAAATCACGTGATTGTCCACGTCAGCTGGGGGTGGGTGGGGGTCGGCCTAACTGGGGGTGCGAAGCATTTTTGAATTACGATTTAGTTTTGTTGATGTGATTGAAAATGATTTTGTTAAATTTAAAGTAAAAAATTTGATGCAAGATTTGACTTTATCATTTTTCGGATAAGGCATTAGACTCCCTTAATTTTTTTTTATTTTTTATTTTTATTAAAATGTCTAACCAGAAAATAACTTTGATAAGGCTTATGACTTTCTTATTGATTTCTATGGAGACATAATTTTTGAATGACAATACATAATTGAGGTATCACTAAAATATCAGCTGAGGTGCCACGTGTCCTGATCATGGCGCCGAGATCATCTCAGTTAGATCGAGGTTATCTGCGAAGTTACCGGAATCCGGAATAAGCGGAGAAGGGACAAGAGTCCTAAAATGATATATGACTTTAGTTTGGGTAAAGATAAGACTCTTAGAGAGTTTATTTCAATCCTATTGGGAGTCCAAGATTAGTAGTAATTCTAAGTCCATTGAAGTCAGGCTTCTATTGGGACTAGGTTTGTAATGGCCATAAAACAGAGGGACCCTTATAGGTCTAAGGTATGCTTTTTATATTCTGAATAGTGAGTTAAGCACTTTTGCTATCTTTGAGAGATAACTGACTTGATCGTTGAAGTGTCTCTAGGTGGACGAACCACCGTCGGAATCTCTTCTTTTTGTGACAGGTCATTCGGGCTTAATCTATTCTGTCAGTGTTTTCCAGCTGAGTGCTTGATTGGCAGTGTGGTCCAAAATTGACACACACAGTTTCAAATTGTTCTTAGAGATGGGTATGTTTGGTTTATATTTCTAGAGTGATTTTGAGAAAAAAATTTATTTGGTTTGTAAATTTTTCAAAATTACTTTCTCTCTCTTATCTATCAATCAATCACTTTGTATTTCTCGTCTCTCTTTTTCGATCACCTTTTCTCTCACATATATCTACTTAATTATAATAAAATATCAAATCATTCCAAACTCCCAAACTCCAAAACTACTTTTAAAATACACAACTAAATAAATCAAAAAAATTTCTAAATTTTCTTTTCAAAACAATTTTTTAAAATTATTTTCCCAAAACCAAATTAAGCATACCCAAGTTTACCGTTCATCTTTTGATTCTTATCCGACTTAGCCCTTTTTCCCTCCTCTCTAGGTTTGGATATGTTATTGATATTTTTGTAAGGAAAAAGATTGAGCCTCGAATTTGAGGCCAAGACTGTGGCTCCAATTGACTTTTTTTTTTTTTTTTTTTTTTTTAACTGTGTTGGTTTGGTTGTTTTTATTATTATTTTTATTTATTTATTTGTTGAATTGTGTTAGTTTGGTTGCTTTTTATTTAGGGTAATGGTAGAGGGCCACAATTTTTGAGGCTCAAATGGCTCAAAATTGTCAAAACGACGTCGTTTTGAGCACAAAACATGCCAAAACGACGTCGTTTTGAGAGTTTTGAGCCATTTGAGCCACACAAATTGTGATTCTCAAACATTATTCTTTTATTTATTTGTTGGGCTGTTATAATTTTATTTTTTTAAGGATGGCTATATGTAGGGGTGTGTTTAAACTTTATGATTTAAGGTTTAAGTTTTTATTTCTTTCGAATCTTTCTGATTTGAAATAAAAATATAGTAAAAATTCGTACAAAACTATATAGAATTAACAAATTTTAACTAACAGTCTAACTGATCAGTCAATTTTATCACCCAATCAATTTAACCCAACTCACTAATCTTATCAAATCACATAAGTTAAATTGTTGTTGTTGTTTTTTTTTTTTCTTCTTTTTTGTTTTTCTATTTGTTAGACTGTGTCGGTTTGATTTTTTTTTTTTATTATTAAGATTTAGGTTTTAGGATACATATAAAAACCTTACAAAAAAACAAATCAAAACCAAACCAACATAGCTGAAAGAAAAAAAGAAAAAAGAAAAAGCAGACAACAACTTTTCGAGGTAAATTCGCGCCTCTCTGCTTGAGGCCTTTAGCACCGTTGTTTTTGTAAAGGATGGAAAGAGAGAAATTAAACTGGTAATTTCCTAACATACTGAAAATATATAATAAT
This sequence comes from Camellia sinensis, assembly GCF_055761805.1. Classification (NCBI taxonomy): domain Eukaryota; kingdom Viridiplantae; phylum Streptophyta; class Magnoliopsida; order Ericales; family Theaceae; genus Camellia; species Camellia sinensis. The sequence goes on from NC_138962.1 coordinate 36,818,051, forward strand.
AATAATAATAATAATAATAATAAAAATAAAATAGATAGCCTTCATCACCAAATTCAAGGTCTAATTTCACACTACAAACAGAACTTAAAAATAAAAAAAGAAAAATAATAAATAAGTAAAAAAAAAGAAAAAAAATGGATTGAGACAACCTTTAAGGAAAATGTTATGAATTTCAAATAAATTATCAAATTTGTTACCAAAATTCTTTCATGGATGTGAGACCTACACACCACATGCGTGTAGGTCATGTGAGAGTTTTGATAAAAAGTTTGATAATTTATTTAGAATCCCTAGCATAACTCAACCTCCAATTCCAAATTCAAGGTCTTGAAAAATAAAAAATAATCGAGATAGCTTTTTATTCCAAATTCAATGTTTGACTTTCAGTGTCAAACCGAACATAGCTTTTAATTTCAAATTCAATGTTCAGTGTCAAACAAAATACACACACACACACAAAAAGAGGGAAAAGAAAAAGAAAACCGATTGGGACAGCCTTCAATTCCAAATTCAAGGTCTAAATTCACACTGCCAAACAAAACTTCGACCAAAGTAAGGCTTGCCAATTAGGGTTTTTTAAGGCTTAATCAATCAAAAAGTGTAGGCTCGCTTTCATAAAAAATAAGTACAAATATTAAAATTATTGCATAAATAGTGAGGTTCAAATTTATGATTTATTGTCTGTTCTAATGAAGAGAAATAATTTTATTATTTATATTCTCAACCATTTATCTCTTACCAAACCTTGCCCAAGCCCTTAGCCCAATTTCATAATTTTATTTTTTTATTTATTTTTTGTGTTGGATCAATCGATAGAAGTGTCTACAATATAGAGAATTACAATTGGAAATTCACATGTAAGATTAATAAGGATATATCCCTTGACCTTTCATATTAAAAATTAGGATTAACCCGTGCCTAAAAGCACGCCCCACTATAATTTAGTCCATTCCAGATCAACCATTAAAATTTGAAATAGAAAGAAACTAAATCTTAACCTTTTGATCTCACAAATAACCCATTGAATCTTCTCTTTAAAACTGATATCAGCTATCCAAATGTCCACATAAGACAAATGTCTCAAACATTTTCAAAACCAACCTTATTTTGTTATATAGATTGTGAATGATTTTGAATTTTAATTAGAAATATAGAAAACAAATGTATTTTTTTTTAAAATTTTCTAATATATAATATTATTCAAATGTAAAAAGACTTCTTACTGAGATTTTACCTTAAATTTCTAATAAGTTTTTTTTTTTTTTTTTTTTTTTGTAAAATAAAAAAAAAAGAATGTTTTGTGGGGATATCACAACATTCATAGGGACTGACCCTAGGGTAACTGATTGATGGCTAAATTTAACCAAACCCATAAGAAGGGATCCACACCGAGGCACTTAATGGAGCTTAGCCATGTGTCACAAAAGAGACCAAGTATTGATCGGAATATAACGCGACGTCTCTGAAAAAAGTCAATTGAACAAAGCCAACATTTCGCATCTCCACATGAGACTGCCACCCCTAGTGATAACTTCTATTAAGAGTCGAGCTACCCCAATTTTAAAGTGTATTTTTTAAAATATATTTCCGTGTCACATAATCATAATGCATGCAAATTCGTAATCCTAATCCACCTAATGCATCTACCAAATGCTAACTGTGTTGATTATGAGCTCGTTTGGGAAGAAAAGGCCCGAGATTTTTTAGCTAAAATAGTCATAAAAAAATAAAATAGACTAAAAAGTTAATAAGATAAAATGTCACATCTAAACCATAATTATTTTATTTTTTCTCTTACAAAAGTCAAAAAATCATCACAAACAAGACTTTTTAGTCTCATGTTAAAATAACCAAAAAACCAATTCAAATAATATAACAACACTGCTACAGACCCCCACTGGGGGTCGACCCCCAGTGACGTGGCGCAACGCCATTCACCAATTTTTTTTTTTTTTCTTTCTTTCCTACCAATCACCCACAGCCACGTGGGCTGGGGGTCATTGGGGGTCACCCCGTACTGGGGGTCCCCCGCATTTTCCATAATATAATCATCGACAAAACATATGTTAAAAATAGAATATTATTTTGAGCTATCAACTTTCGTACCAAATCACATTCAAATGTCTTTTGAGTTGAGAGCAAGCAATTGATTCAATTATATTTTCGACATGGGTGGTAAAGTTAGCCCGACAATTATCTACTACTATTTGATGCGACTAAATTTTATGTAAAACAAATGCTAATATTAATATTTTGTGAAATATCATATAAGATGCCACACTAGTTGATACTAAAATTTAATCATCACATTATTACTTTTTTACGTTGTGTTTGGATTAAAAATTTAAGGGAGAGACATGAAGAAAAAGAAAAATGAAGGAGAAAAGTTAAAAAAAAGAAATAACTTTTATTTTATTCATTTTTTTCCTTTCCCTCCATAAATTCACTTTAGAGTGCACATTTGACTCGTAAGAATTGAAAATCGAGAATCAAAACCAAACCATAAGGATTTTAGGAACTGACCTCTTGGATTCAGTCCTTCATTTGAGCATTGATTAAACCGAATCAATCCGATAACCAATCCCTTAAAATTAATTTTTTATTTTATTTTTCCCACTTAACCTTGCCACCATTCCCACTTAACTTTTTCAAATCAGCTTAAAAATATGAGCTTTGCTACAAATATATACAAATCCTCTAGAAATATATACAAATCTTCTCACCTGTTATTGATATTCTTACTTGTTCCACGTTGATAGAGAACAAACGCTTCTCTATTCATTGGTGTCTCACCTATTATTGATATTCTTACTTGTCCTACATTGGTAGAGAACAAACGCTTCTCTATTCACGGGCCTCTTTTGAGAAGGCAAAAAAATGCCAATTTATTGGCTTAGGATCACATCACCTCTTTATTTTTTATACATTTTTTCATAATAAGTCAATAAGTCAAAAAAAAAAAAAAAATCACTTCCCAAAATCAGCATATCAACTTATTGGTAAATAACAATAAGGTAGTTGGTGGGCCTAACTTTGTTTTAGGCCCAACATTATGTGAAGCCTGCAAGAATTGGGCCAGTTGCATATTGGGTTCGTTACAATAAATCATGAAAATGATTTGAACCGAACCGAATTGGGATTTATTGGTTGGTTTTAGGTTGGGTTGGTTATGAGTTGAGTTTAAACTCGAATCAAATCAACCCATAGAGGGGCGGAGCCACCTAAGGCCTAGAGGGGTCACGTGCCCCCCTAAACTTTCAATATTTAAACTATTACCCATGTGGATAAAGATTATGTATTATGTATCATTTATAAAATTATAATAGTGACCCTCTTTAAATTATGTAAAACTTTTTTCTTTTTAAAAATTCTCTATTTTATTATTTTGATTATTCTTGTACACTTTTGATTGATAGGTCAAGACAAGAATTGAATCAATTGATAATTCATTTCTTATTATGAGATTTGTTTAGTTTCTTATTGTGGGACACTTTTTTTGAATTGATAGGATTGAACTTATTGATCATTTGGTTCATAGAATTTAGTAATTGAGTGGATTTAGAAGTCATATTAATGTAAGTCTCCGGATAATTGTAATAAAAATAAAAATATAAGTTTAATAATATCTCACTGTTACTTGTTATGGGGTGAAAAAAATTCAATGTTGTGATTAATATGTGTCCCGTTTACATTAAACTTCTGGCTCCGCCACTGAACCCATGTGTAGTGAGGTCGGCTTGACTCGATAAGAATTCGACTGGGCATTATGTAAGACTGAATAAGATTTTGATATTAATTAAGTAACAAGTGATGGCTCTTTCAAATAAATGTATACGTAGTTGGTGCATCAGATTTGACGAACTGTTTACCACCTCCCCAAGCAACCCATGACTTATGCTCACATGCATGGATAATTGACTATCGAGAATTGATTTTATTCATAATTAATTTGGGTCTCATTTGGTGTAGTAGATGAGATGAGTACTAATATACCCCAAAAGTAATAATAATAATAATAATAATAATAATAATAATAATAATAATAATTGACTATCGAGCATTGATTTTATTATTATTATTATTATTATTATCTGGTAACATTGGGACTTCACAGATGTCATATTATTTTGATGACAAATTTTATATAAAAATTAAATATGAAAATCAATTTAATTATTATTATTATTATTGCTATTATTTTTTACTTGTAAATCATGATCAACATCCTAAGGATATCATAAAGGATATACTTTGATTGTCCTCCACGTTATTTTAAGGAGAATAACAAATTAGCGTATATTTTGAAAAAAAAAATAATAATAAAATTAATGATAAATTTTTTTAATTACTAAGAGTATAAACTTTTCCATATATATGTAATTATTTTTTAAAGGCATAACTGATTTGTAATTTCCCCCTTATTTTAAAAGAAAACTACCGTGGTGTGGAATATGAGGAAAATTATTACTAGTGAATGGTTAGCAAATAAAAACTTTATTTACAAACATTTTTTTAAAGGACCTCCTACCTTTTTATTTTTTTATTTTCCTCTTGCACTTTTTTTTTTTATCAAATATTTATCTCTCTCTCTTTCCTCCCTTACTTTTATTTTTTTATTGTTTTATTTTGATAAAATATGTATAACTTTTAAAATATAACTACACAAGGTACCTCACGTCAATAAGCACAATGTAAAACTCATATAAGGCCTTTTACAACTTGATGTACTAAGCCTTCATTTGGCTAACTTAGTTGGGCTAAAAAAATACAAAAGACAAAATATGTTAAATAAGTCAATAAAATAAAATATCACATCCAAATTATAATCATTTCACTTTTTCTCTTACAAAAGTAAAAAAAGTTAAACCAAACGAATTTTTTAGTACCAGACTAAAAAAGTCCTAATTTAAAAAAGTCAATTAAAAAAATCAATACTAAACGACGACTAAAACATATTATAGATTTGCGGCCTATGTTGTATCGCTTGCCTCATAATCAACACGCTAGCTAGGGATACCACATTTTTACTCCATTAAAAAAAAAAAAAAAAAAATGGGATGAATCATGGAAGGAAAAGAAACCAGCTAGTTAAATGTATATTACTCAAAACGGTATTATGTATTTTAAGGATTGAGTCCATTTTCAGGTGCTTATAGCAATTGTTAAAGCAATGTACCACTATTAATGCATTGTCAATGTTATATTATACATATTGTTTCGGCGATAATAGATCAACTTTATTTTAAAAGGGAATTTATTGTGTAGAATATGGGGAAAGTTAATGGTTAACTTTCACAAAATTCTAATAGCAATGGCATGTAAAAACTAGGTATTAAAAAGGTTATATTATATATATATTGCTTTCATTCTTTGTTTGATGAACCTTTTTACCCTTTTTGGTTTTATTTTCCTCTCTCACTTTTTTCTATCAAATCGGGTGCGGGCACACACATTCTCTATTTTCTTATTGCATAACTTTTAAAATATAACACTGATTTTTATAAAATTAGTACTAGTGAGTAGATGTTGATGATACCTTTAAAACGAGATTAATATTAATTGCATTTAATAAAAAATTATATTGTTCTTAAAAAATTACATAATTAAAAGACATGTATGGTTGAAATTGTGTAACAAAAAAAATTTATAACACGAATAATAAAATTATCTAAAATTGGTTAAATATAAAACATAATTTTCAATCTCAAAGTGAAAAAAAAATGAGAATGTAGAGATTAAAAATAATACAGTTGTGTTGGGTGCAAGTGACACAATTGTTGTGCAAACTAATAAATTTTTTGTTAGTAACCAATGTGCCATGCAATTAAAAAAATATATATATATAAAACATTACCCACTTCAATAATGTAATATAAGTATTACATCAACAAATAATAATTTTTTAATAAAATATATTAATTTATATAGTATTAGAAAATGGCTACATATGCCTCTAATTTATTGCACATGCTTAAAGTGACTTCATTGGATGACTCTTCTGTATTGAAATAAGTCATTTTATGGCTTGTTTTGGCAGTTCGGCTAAATGTCATTTTTTTAGTTTTTTTTGTCATATAATCTCTTTTATTTTTTACATGTTTTTACAAAAAAACAAAAACAAAAAAAAAACAAAAAAAAAAATTTAAAAATCTGCCTTTAACTCACTTTTTAAAATAAGCCTATATCAAAGTTGAAAAGAAAAGAGAAAAAAAGAAAGAAAAGAATAAAGGAGAGGTTATTAAGAGGAAGACTAGTCCAAAAAGAGAAGAGAAAGTAACAATCATCATATTTTTTGTTTGTCAAATTATGGAATATTCTACTTTAAGAAAACTTTTTTAAAAAAAATATTTTAAAAACTCTCTATTTCTACTTATCATTCTAGCATTACTCTGGCTCTTTCAACTTGTTCTACATTTGTGTAATTCCACGCCACTCATAAGCACAAAGGTAATCCCAAATATGCTTTTGTTAACTATCCTACAATTGTCTTCATTTGCAAGTCTTATTTTTAAGGGTGATTTACTAGGAAATTATTTTCTTAAGTCTATTAGTTAAATATTTGATTCAATAAATCATAATTATCATATTTAAGATATTTTTGTTGGAAATGGTTACAAATTCTGGGTAAAATTAGAATTTTATCTTAAGTTCGGTCTATTTTTTAGGTGGGCCGCGTGCGTCGATTTTCACGGGTCAAAGTGGTAACGCATTCTATGCTGCGCTATGATTCACGTGGTATATTTGGTTGCTCAAAACCATTACCGAGTGAATGGGAAATTGAAGCCAAAGTGTGCTCCATGGAAATGGAGTTTTGGTGGAAATTCCTTAAGGTTGTAAAATGGCTTGTCCCACATTGATTTAGTGGGAAGTTTTGAATGGGTTTATAAAGCTTGGGTTTGGTACTTAGGGTGTGCCCCAAGGGGTACTCAAGTGTTTTAGAGGGAGAGGTTATGGGCAAAATGGGCTAGACCCATTGGACCCAAAAACCACACACGCGTGCATGCGCCGCCGTCGCTGTCCGTCTGGACGGCTTGGGCTTGGGCGCGGGTGCGTGGTGTGTGGTTGGGTTAGGCTTGTTCGGCCCAATATTAATTTTTTTGGGCCAAAAACATTTGAATTTAATTTTATTTTTAGTAAAATAAAATTCAAAATTCAAAATTAAACTGGTTTGGTTTTACTGTACATCCAAACATGGCCCTTCCCGGAATTAAACTGGTCCGGATTTACTGTACACCCAAACAGGGCCCTTCCCATTTTTGTTATCTGTTTGAATTGTAATCAAACAGATTCAATCTGTTTGAATTCAAAACCAATAAGTTTCATACCTATTCAATTCAAAATCTACAGCTACCATTACATCTATAAATAGGACAGCCCTCATTTGGATTTTGTAACTCTAATTTTCGTCCTTCATAATTCTGCAAACATCCTCTTCATTTTGCTGCATTATTTTCTTGTCAAAAAGAGTATAAACACTTAGTGTGTTCGTTAGGTAAACAATTTGTAGTGCTGCTATTGTTTGTAGTAGATCATTTTATCTTGGGAGATAGACGTTCAAATTCTGAAAGCACCATGGAGAGGACGAATCTGTCTTAAGGACACAGTGTCAAACACTGGACTTGATCAAATTATAATTCGAAGAAATTAAATCAAGTAAGTTATTTAATTTATTTTTAGTGTTATTATTATTTATTTAAATCAAATTTTAATTTTGTTTTTGTAACAAAATAAAATCTGTTTTTATTTATTTATTTTTATTTCGAGTTTGATTTTTGTAATCAAACAAATTCTCTCATTTCCTTTATTTCTTTTATATTTTGTTTATTGTTAAGTACACAAACTGAATTAATTAATTACAGTGAAGATTGTCCAACAATCTTAAGACAGAATCGTATTTTGTTTTTGGTATCTTCATTGTATTTAATTTTCTGTGTTTTCAAAGTAATATTCTGGTTGGAAAAACCAATAGTGATTTATGCTATTTGACAGATAGTAGTAATATGCTGTCTCTTTTCTTTGACAACTAGTAGTAATATACTGGTGTCATTAACAATTGCAGAATATTATTTGGTGTTACAGAAAATTATTTTGGTATTTTATTTTTCTAGTTTTAGTAACAAGGAAAATAAAATTATTTTGTGTTTTAATTTATTTTCTGGTTTTGGTAACTAGAAAATTATTTTGTGTTTTTTCTGATTTTTGTAATCAGATAGTTTTGTGTTATTTTATTTTCTAGTTTCAGTAACAAGGAAAATAAAATTACAGTATTTTCTAGTTTAAATAACAAGAAAAATAAAATAATTTTGTGTTATAATTTATTTTCTAGTTTTAGTAACTAGAAAATTAATTTGTGGTTTGTTTTTCTGATTTTTTGTAATCAGATACTATTTTGGTATTTTATTTTACTAGTTTAAATAACAAGGAAAATAAAATTATTTTATGTTATAATTTATTTTTGATTTTAGTAACCAGAAAATTAATTTTGTTAATTTATCATAGTTCTTTTGACTTTATCGTAGTACATGGGAGAATTTGTTTCTGGACTAAAATATTAATTTACAAACAAATTTCATTTTTATTACGAAGAAACCTTTGTGGCAAGGTTAGTTTCTTTATTGGTTTTTTGAATCATTTTTACATTTCTGTGTGTGGATCTGTAGTCGTGAATAGTTTCTGCATATGAGTCGGAATAATATATATATATATATATATTCACAACGACTTTTGCATGCATATTTAATTAGTTTATTTATGTACAAATCAAACTTATTAAATGAAGGTATGTTTTGTCATTTTGGAGTTTAAAATTCAAAACGCATTGAATTTTATTTACGAGTTGAGAATCTTTTTATTTCATGATGCAAATTTTGGGATCATGCATGATTAATTTATTTTGTTAATTCATTATTTTTAGTTGATACGTTTGATATGCATGTATGATGTCAATTCAAGTTATTTCTTAACAAAAATTTCATGTGATTTGGAATGTTAAATTGATATCTTGATTAATTTGAGTTTTTCCAATCAATTTTGAATGGGTGTTTAAACACCAAAGAAATTTAAACATGAAAATGTATGTAGTTATATCGTTCCATTTAATTGTAAAGTAAATTTAAGAAATCTTTTATGTTGATTTTTAGTTTATTTTGAATTATGTGACATGAGATGTCATTAATAATTATTTTACTTGCGTAATAGAATTTGTTAAACCATGAACCATTTTATTAATATGGGGGTGTATCTCTTGCATTAGTTGAGATAATTTAAGGAAAATTTCCCTATAAACCCCCTTTACCTTCCTTTCATTGTTAGAAGGATTAAGAAAAAAATTATACTTTCTAAACCCCCTCATAATTATAAAATCTTGCATAAAGGACAAAATTTATTATTTAAATATTTTATCAGACTATTATACCCTCACATATACACAATCCAAATACAAAATTTATCTTCTCTCTCGTCTCTCACTTCTAACCCTAGCTTCCTTCATGGCTGGAGCTGTGTCATTCCTAAGCTCCGACGATCTCTCTCTGCATCTTCTCAACTCTCCTCCTTCAACTCTCCTTTAACTGTTCATCTTCTATCTCGTCTCTCTCTTCTAATCCTAGCTTCCTCCATGGCCGGAGCTATGGAGAACTTGCAAATCGCGCTGATACATATATATATATATATATCTATATATATGTGTGTGTTTGTGTGTTTTGAGATTTGAATTCGAATATATATGTGTTTTGAGATTTGAATTCGAATATATATATATATATATCTATATATATGTGTGTGTTTGTGTGTTTTGAGATTTGAATTCGAATATATAGATTTTTGAAAGCTCAAAGTTTTAAAAATCTGAAAAATCTGAAAAATCTGAAGAACCGGGATATGAAAAATTGAAATTTCTCTAAAATTTTCAGATTATAGGCCTGATTCAAGGATTATAGGCATGATTCAATGTTTTTCAAAGTAAACATCGATTGATTCAAGGATTATAGGCCTGATTCAAAGCTCAAAGCTCAAAGTTCCATCGATTTTTCAGAGTAAACATCAAATTTCATTTGATAGAACCAGAGTAAAATTTTACTCTGGTTCTATTGCTCAGTTTTTTTCATTTGACAAAACCAGAGTAAAATTTTACTTTTATATAGAGTAAAATTTTACTTTTAGTTTCAGAGTCTTACAGTTTACTTATTTTTCAGAGTAAAATTTTACTTTTAGTTTCAGAGTGTAAAATTTTACTCTCATTCAGAGTAAAATTTTACTTTCATACAGAGTAAAATTTTACTCTGAAATACATAGTGAAAATGTAGAGAGAATGATGTACAGTAAAATTTTACTTTTAGCTTCAGGGTCTTACAGTTTACTTATTTTTCAGAGTAAAATTTTACTTTTAGTTTCAGAGTGTAAAATTTTACTCTTATTCATAGTAAAATTTTACTTTTATACAGAGTAAAATTTTACTCTGAAATATATAGTGAAAATGTCTTAATAGGAGAGCTGATAGATATGAGGGTAATATAGTAAAAGAAACAAGTTTTAAAATATCAGGGGGTTTTGAAAGTACTTATATAATTCTTGTCTTTTTGAAAGAGAAATTAGATAGTGAGGGGGTTATGACCAAATCCCCCATAATTTAATTTTCTTCTGTCACAAATATTTTTATGACAGTGACATTTATTTGTTATTGAGTTGCAAGAATGTATACAATGAAATGGGTTTTTGAATTGTTTGATTCTTAGGCAAATTTTTTATGAGGATATGATTTTGTCAAAACATTAATTCTGACTTGAGTAGTTATAATTATTTTGGTTTTTTCCTGAATTTGTTTTGAAATTCATTGATTTATATTAGAAGTAATAGGGGTGGTGAATATGATGCACCATTAGATGAATTTTGTGCACAACATGACATTATTCACCAAACTACAGCCCCTTATTCTCCACAGCAAAATGGAATTGCTGAAAGGAATAATATAACCCTAAAAGAAATGATGAATGCTATATTACTAAGTTCAGGCTTACCACAGAACTTGTGGGGGGAAGCAATATTGTCTGTTAATTATGTTCTTAACAGAATACCCCACAAGAAAACAAACAGCACTCCTTATGAATTGTGGAAAGGTCGACCGCCTTCCTACCAATACTTAAAAGTGTGGGGGTGTTTGGCAAAAGTTGAAGTTCCTGTTCCTAAAAAGACTAAAATTGGACCAAAAACAGTAGATTGTGTGTTTATTGGTTATGCTCAGAATAGTAGTGCATATCGATTTCTGACTTATAAATCAGAAATACCTGATATAGATGTGAACACTATTATAGAGTCAAGGAATGTTGTGTTTTTTGAACATGTCTTTCCTTACAAGAAAGGACAGGAATTAAGTTCACAGAAAAGAACTTATGATTGTACACAAAGTCAAGAGACTAATGACAATCAAAACACAAGAGACTAGTAATGGTCTCAAGCAACAGGATTTAACTAATGATGAACCAAGACGAAATAAGAGAGCGAGAACATCAAAATCCTTTGGTCCAGATTTTCTGACATACCTGTTAGACACTGAACCTCAAAGCTTTAAGGCAACAATGACAGGTCCTGAAGCACCTTTGTAGAAAGAGGTTGTTAAGAATCCATTATGCAAAATCATACTTGGGAATTGGTGGACCTTCCACCAGGTTCTAAACCTCTTGGATATAAATGGATATTCAAGAGAAAAATAAAAGCAGATGGTTCAATTGACAAGTATAAAGCAAGACTTGTAGTTAAAGGTTATAGACAAAAGGAAGGTCTGGACTATTTTGACACATATTCCCCTATGACAAGAATAACTTCCATTCGCATGCTTATTTCTATAGCAGCGCTGTTTAATTTAGAAATACATCAAATGGATGTTAAGACAACTTTCTTAAACGGTGATCTAAATGAAGAGATCTATATGGAGCAACCCGAAGGGTTTGTAGTGTCGGGGCAAGAAAAGAAAGTTTGTCGGCTTGTGAAGTCTCTTTATGGATTAAAACAAGCACCTAAGCAATAGCATGAAATGTTTTGATCATGCAATGCTTACTAATAGGTTTAAGATAAACGAATGTGACAAATGCATCTATGTTAAAAACACTGACCAAGGATATGTCATAGTTTGTTTTTATGTGGATGACATGCTTATCATTGGAAGCAGTTAAAACATGATCAAATCAACTAAGCAAATACTTAACAAAAAATTTGAAATGAAAGATATGGGGGTCACAGATGTTATATTAGGAATGAAAATTACTAAAATATTTGACAGATATGCATTATCTCAATCACATTATATTGAGAAAATTCTTGATAAATTTATCAATGATGATATGAATTTAGCTAGAACACCTGTAGACGTCAATTTTTATTTATCAAAAAAATAAAGGTGATGCAGTGTCTCAGTTAAAATACTCCCAAATTATTAGAAGCCTAATGTACCTAATGAATTGTACTCGTCCTGATATGGCTTATGCTATCAGTAAATTGAGTAGGTACACTAGTAACCCCAGAGAAGACCATTGGAAAGCGATCATTCGGGTTCTTAGATATCTAAGATTCACCCGTGATCATGGTTTGAACTTTACTCGATATCCAGCAGTACTTAAAGGTTATTGTGATGCCAATTGGATATCGGATACTAAAGATTCAAAATCCACTAGTAGATATGTCTTTACTCTAGGAGGCGTTGCTGTTTCTTGGAAATCCACGAAACAAACTTGCATCGCACGATCCACAATGGAATCCGAGTTTATTGCTTTAGACAAAGCAGGAGAAGAAGCAGAATGGCTTCGTCATTTCTTAGAAGACATTCCAATGTGGCCAAAACCTGTGCCAGCTATTTGCATTCATTGTGATAGTCAATTTGCAATAGGCAGGGCACAGAATCATATGTATAACGGTAAGTCATGACATATTCGTCGTCGACATAATATCGTAAGGCAATTGTTGTCAAACGGAATAATCTCAATAGAATATATAAAATCTAAAGAGAATATTGCGGATCCGTTAACAAAAGGTTTGACAAAAGTGCTAGTGTATAGTTCATCGAAGGGGATGGGATTAAAGCCTATTACATAAAAGTCGTCATAATGGTAACCCTACTTATATGACTGGAGATCCCAAGAACTAAGTTCAAAGGGATAACTAAGTTATGTATGGCTCGCCAGAAATCACCAAAGGATTAAGTTCCTACCCATTCCTATGGTGAGAGTGATATCTGCAACATATGTTGTATGCAGGGGCATAAAGATAAGCTTTGCTTTTAATGATTACTTATATCTTGATTAAGGCATAAAATCAAGACGAGTATAAGGAGATACTCACAATAAGAATCACCTATATGAGTGTTGAACTGGGGCCGGTTCTATGAGAATGAAAAGGCTAAATTCTCTAGGAACATTCATGAAAACCAAGAGCGTTCAAGGCCAAAATAAACACAACAGTGAGAACCACGATGTGTTAGAAGATATTTGGTGTGAAATCTATAGTCTTGGCTTACACAAACGGCTGAACAATTCAAGGCATCGCGCCCATTGGTTAGCTAGTAAGTCCGATAGGTTATCACTAGGGAAGGTTCAAGGCCGAAAACTACCTATCCTGATGCAAGATATTTTCAACTTATACTCTTTCGATAAATCTGCATATTGTTGCATTTCTGTTGTCATCAAATTCCATTCATGTGGGGGATTGTTGGAAATGGTTATAAATTCTGGGTAAAACCAGAATTTTATCCTAAGTTCGGTCTATTTTTTAGATGGGCCCCGTGCGTCGATTTTCACGGGTCAAAGTGGTAACGCATTCTATGCCGCATTATGATTCACGTGGTATATTTGGTTGCTCAAAACCATTACCGAGTGAATGGGAAATTGAAGCCAAAGTGTGCTCCATGGAAATGGAGTTTTGGTAGAAATTCCTTAAGGTTGTAAAATGGCTTGTCCCATATTGATTTGATGGGAAGTTTTGAATGGGTTTATAAGGCTTGGGTTTGGTACTTAGGGTGTGCCCCAAGGGGTACCCAAGTGTTTTAGAGGGAGAGGTTATGGGCAAAATGGGCTAGACCCATTGGACCCAAAAACCACACACGTGCACGTGCGCGTGCGCCGGCGCCACTGTCCGTCTAGGTGGGCTGGGCTTGGGCGCGGGTGCGTGGTGTGTGGTTGGGTTGGGCTTGTTCGGCCCAATATTAATCTTTTTGGGCCAAAAATATTTGAATTTAATTTTATTTTTAGTAAAATAAAATCCAGAATTCAAAATTAAACTAGTTTGGCTTTACTGTACATCCAAACATGGCCCTTCCCGGAATTAAATTGGTCCGGATTTACTGTACACCCAAACAGGGCCCTTCCAATTTTTGTTATCAGTTTGAATTGTAATCCAACAGATTCAAATCTGTTTGAATTCAAAACCAACAGGTTTCATACCTATTCAATTCAAAACCTTCAGCCACCATTACATCTATAAATAGGACAGCCCTCATTTAGATTTTGTAACTCTAATTTTCGTCCTTCATAATTCTGCAAACATCCTCTTCATTTTGCTGCATTATTTTCTTGTCAGAGAGAGTATAAACACTTAGTGTGTTCGTTAGGCAAACAATTTGTAGTGCTGCTATTGTTTGTAGTAGATCATTTTATCCTGGGGGGTAGACGTCCAAATTCTGAAAGCACCATGGAGAGGACGAATCTGTCTTAAGGACACAGTGCCAGACACTGGACTTGATCAAATTATAATTCAAAGAAATTAAATCAAGTAAGTTATTTAATTTATTTTCAGTGTTATTATTATTTATTTAAATCAGATTTTAATTTTGTTTTTGTAACAAAATAAGATGTGTTTTTATTTATTTATTTTTATTTCGAGTTTGATTTTTGTAATCAAACAAATTCTCTCATTTCCTTTATTTCTTTTATATTTTGTTTGTTGTTAAGTACACAAACTGAATTAATTAATTACAGTGAAGATTGTCCAACAATTTTATGGACAATTTGAACTTATAAATATTTTTTTGAACGCTTAGCAATTTAGTGATGTGAATATTTATATTTTACAGTGTGAATGTTTACATTGACGTATGAATTTTGACATCGACACATTGTTAATATGAATATTATTATTAGAGATAGTTTGGTAATTATGTCACTTATAAGACTTATTAAAATATAAGAAAATAATTTACACTAAGTGAAATATAAGTAAATGAAGAGGAATTTATTAGTAAATACCCATATTTTTAACATATTGTAATATTTATTTTCCAAAAAAGAAATGAAATAAAAGTAAAAAGACCCATATACTTATTCATCAACTTTTATCTTTTTTATGGTAAACGGATAAATTATTATTTTCATTATTATTACAAATCTCTATTCATTTTCTTTTTATTTTTATTTTTCTAATCTTAAAAAAAAAAAAAAGCTAGCATAGGCCACTTTTTTTTCCTTCCTTTTTTTTTTTCATTCTATTTCCCTTAATTAGATCTATATTAATATAGGCATATGAAAAAGGGGACAAGGACTCTAACAAGTGAGAAAGTCCCCCCAGTTAGCTAATAAGTTGCCTTCAATCATTTATTTATCTATTAGCAAAAGGGTGACAATATTAAGAAATAAAAGTTGCTTATTATTAATTTATTGGGTAGAAATAATTATATAATAATATGTGGGAGGTTAAAATTGGCACGATATGTGAAACTAGTTAGAAACTACTAGAATTCGCACTTTTGCCGACAAAAAATTTGGTTGGCAAAAGTCCATTTTTTAGTCGACAAAAGTTATCCGCGACTAATTTTTTTAGTTGCCACTTTGGTCGCCAATTGAGGGTCGCGGAAAGTAATTAGCGACTAAAAAAAATTTTAGTCGCGAAAAAGGTATATTTGCCGACTAAATTTTTGGTCGCTAAATATATAATTACTGCGACTAATCCATTTAGTAGCTAAAACACTTTAGTCGCGAACAGTCATATTTTCCCGACCAAACATGTTAGTCGCCAATTCGCACATTCAATGACCAAATAGTTTGGTCAGTAATTGTCGCCCATTTCCATGACCAACTAATTTGGTCGCCAATTGTCACATTCCGCGACCAAAAAATTTGGTCGGCAATACATTCCACGACCAAAAAGATTGGTCGGCAATATTCACTACAAGAAATCACATTTTTGGCGACTGAAAATTTGGTCCAATAAAGTCAATTTTTAGTCAGCAAAAGCTATTCGCGACCAATTTTTTTGGTTGCCACCTTGGTCGCCAATTGAGGGTCAGCAAAAGTAATTAGCAACCAAAACTTTTGTTAGTCGGGAAAAAGTTAAATTTGCCGACTAAATTTTTGATCGCTAAATATATCATTACTGCGACTAATCCATTTAGTCGCTAAAACACTTTAGTCGCGAAAAGTAACATATTCCCGACCAAACATGTTAGTCGCGAATTGCCACATTCCACGACTAAAAATTTTGGTTGCCAATTATTGTTAGGCAATCTTCACTATATTTAAATTAATTAAATTCTGTTGTGTACTAAACAACAACCAGAGTATAAAGAAATAAAGAAAAGGAGAGAATATGTTTGATTACAAAAATCAAACTTGAAATAAAAATATATAAATAAAAAACAGATTTTATTTTGTTACAAAAACAAAATTAAAATCTGAATAAATAAACAAATAAAAACAACACTGAAAGTATATTAAATAACTTACTTGATTTAATTTATTCGAATTATTTTTCTGATCAAGTCCAGTGTTTGACACTGTGTCCTTAAGACAGATTCATCCTCTCCACGGTGCTTTCAGAATTTGGACGTCTATCTCCCAGGATGAAATGATCTACCACAAACAATAGCAGCACTACTAATTGTTTGCCTTACGAACACACTAAGTGTTTACACTCTTTCTTGCGGAAATAAAATGCAGCAAGATAAAGAATAGAATTAACAGAGGTGAAATACGAAATTTCTGAATGCAAAATATCAAATGAGGGTGGTCCTATTTATAGATGTGAAGGTGGCCCTTGGTTTTGAATTGAACAGGTATGTGGCTCTTGGTTTTGAATTGAACAGGTATGATACCTGTTGGGTTTTGAATTTCAAACAGATTCAACAATTCAAACAGATAGCAATTACGGGAAGGGCCCTGTTTGGGTGTGCACTAATTCCAAAACAGTTTATTTCTGTTTGAAACCGGGAAGGGCCCTGTTTGGATGAACAAAAAATCCAAACCAATTTAATTTGAATTATGGATTTTATTTTAATAAAAAATAAAATTAAATTCAAATGTTTTTGGCCCAAAAAGATTAGAAGCCCAACCAAACCACACACCACGCACCCGCGCCCAAGCCCAGCCCGCCCTACCGGACGGACGGCGGCGCGCGTGTGGTGATTTTTGGGTCCAATGGGTCTAGCCCATTTTGCCCATAACCTCTCCCTCTAAAACACTTGGGTACCCCTTGGGGCACACCCCAAGTATCTCACCCTAAGCCGTATAAACCCTTTCAAAACTTCCCACCAAATCAATGTGGGACAAGTCAATTTACAACCTTAAGGAATTTCCACCAAAACTCCATTTCCATGGAGCACACTTTGGCTTCAATTTCCCATTCACTCGGTAATGGTTTTGAGCAACCAAATATACCACGTGAATCACAACGCGGCATAGAACGCGTTACCACTTTGACCCGAGTAAATCGACAGTCGGGGCCCACCTAAAAAATAGACCGAACTTAGGAAAAAATTCTGGTTTTATCCAGAATTTTATAACCATTTCTAACAATTATTACATTCCACGACCAAAAAGTTTGCTCGCCAATTGTCACATTCCACGACCAAAAGGTTTGATCGCTAATTATCACATTCCACGACTAAAAATTTTGGTCGCCAATTGTGACATTCCACAACAAAAAATTTTGGTCGCCAATTGTGACATTCTAGGTCCAAAAAGTTTTGGTCGCCAAAAGGAATGTTTGCGCCAACATGCAATAAAATAAACCTGTAATTCATAATAATCTATCCAATCTATTCAATACAATCTGTAATTTACAATAATCAATCAAACCAACAATTCACCTGAATCATGAACATTCGACAAACTACATAAATCATCAAACTCTAAACCTGTTTAATTAAAGTTAGCAACTATTATAAGTTTTCATCCACAAATAATTCCAAACTATATATTCGTTCAATTAAAAATCCGCTTGTAATCTATATAATCATCCAATTCACATCCACTTAGCATTAAAATTTAAAACATATTCCTTAAGTGAAGAGTAGAACTCCCTTCATAGAGCATCAATATCTTTCATTGATTGAGCAGAAAGAAAATTCTTCCAACAATATTAATATCTAGCTACGTCTCTTTCAACTTCTTTCCAGGCCTCATAAGCCCGGACAAGAACAAGGTTATCACTGTAATCACGTGAAAATTGTGCTTTTGCTGCTTCTGCTAGCTGCAAAGAGAAAGGCACACAAATCAATTAGTGAAATAGATAAGATAAGATACTCAATTTTCTAGCAAAAGCTATCTATTAGTGAAACCACAACTAAAATACCTAGTTAACAACTATAGACATAAAATTATAATAGCATAAAAAGTCAAGAAAAATCATGATGGATCCGAATATTAAAGTTATAATAGCATTGGGTTGCTAAGGGCATAGGAAAGGGAAACAAAATTACATTGTGGCACACTGTCAATGAAGATTTTGAAGTAGAAAAACATGAATCATCCATTATAATTTTGTAGCTGTTGGCATGAACACAATGAATGACGAGAATCCACCACTCACTTTATTTTTACCTAAATTATATATATATTAACTTGCTGTGTTGAGTAGGGAAAAAAATTTACAATGATGATATGACATGATTATGGATGCATGATATATTTCTCAGTAATTATTATACAAGTATAATAACAAATCTCACTACATGTAAATGTGACAGGTACACATTATATCAAAATAGAGCATAAGCCAGAGCTAGCCACTGCAACCCCAGCTGCGGCAAAACCAGGCCAGGTCAACACAGCAAGGCTGCAGTACCAGCCGCAGCTAGAGCAGCTAAAGTCAGAATAGATAGGGCTATACCTTCAGTCATGCTCATGTGTTATAAAGAGAACTAGCATAACTATTTCAAGTAGTTAGGCTGTTAGAATTAAACCGTGGTTAGATTAGTTTGTTATGATTAGATTAAATATAAAAGCACTGAATTTTTGTAATCAATTCATCAATCATGGTTTTTGCTGGGTTAAAGGAATTGAGCCTAACAAGTGTAAGGATATATAGCTTTGAGTACAATAAGAAAGAAAGTTTTGATGTAAAAGAAAAACTTTGTAAAGATTGAAACCTTAGGAGATACCTCAATTTTGACACCTTCTTTGGCTTCTACAGCTTGATGAATCCCCTCAGACCATCTCCTTTTCTCTTCAACTCTCCCTGTCAACTACAAAAATGTCTTGTTGTGCTAATGTGAGTATTCTGCTCAACTCTCCCCTAAGACCATTTATGTACTCGGTTAAACCGTTTCATAATTAAAGTCTTTCAGAGTATCCAAACTACAGGTGCTAAGTGTCCTAATATAACGCATCAAAACCTATTCAAATAATAAGTTCATAAAATTAACAAACATTAGAAGACACCAATAGCCCGACAGTGTGATAGACAATGTAACTAATCAAAAAGTAAATGGCAGTACTACAAGAATATCATAACAAAAAAATTTAAATAACATAAAAACACAAATGCCAAAGTCAATTCCACAGATTTTTAAAAAATCACTGAATGTAAATAATCTGGAATAGTGAAGCACACACCAACAAACTGAGAGAGTATGATGTCAAGGGTACTCAAGTAAGTCTTATCACAAGCAGAACTCCACCTCCCATGCTACTGCCTCCCATGTACCAGGAGAAAAAAAAAGAAAAAAACCAAAAAACATGTTCAACACAACACAACAATTCAACAAATCCAACAATAATCACACAATTATAGAACGAAACCAATTCAGACAACCCAAAATAGTTTTTAATTCAACATCAACAGAAAGAACTTAATTCAGACAACCCTAAAATAAGTTATATGTGCCATTAATGTGAAAACTCAATTAAAAATTACACTCTTTAGTCCCTCAAATATACCATATATATATATATATATATCACTTTAAAATATACCATATATGCTGATGCTTTACTGTTAAGAACATAAATTTAGGAAGAGTTGGCCATGTTTTGAAGGGAGTGAACACTGGAAATTCAAGAAAATTCTTGCTATACTTTTGGGACTGCAGTTGGGTATTTAGAATTAGGCAGATTATGAAGAAAGTAGGAATTTTATGGCTAGTTGGGGACTGTGTTCCATATATGTGGACAGTAGCTAGGCTGAGTTTTTAGTTTTTTTGGTATTACGCTAAGACGTCTGAGGAGAGTAGGATTTAGGCTTATCAAATAGTATTTTAAGTGTAGGAGAAGGTTAACAATGTCTAATTTTAAGTTCAGAAGGACCTGATATTGTATAAATTAAAAGAAAAATGAAGAGAAGTAAAAGAAGAAGATAGGCATCGCATTCAAATTCCCCAAGGCATCAAGCCTAGGGATCAAAGTATAGCACACAGTTTGCCTCTCCATATCAGACTACAATTAATTTTTTTTTTAATTGTACTCTAAAGACCTTACCAAATTTCACTGCTATCAAATATAACAGGCACATGGGAATATGTACGAGCACAGAAGTAATCTTCTCGTATAATCTTGTTGATCAAGTTTGCACTCCTCCAAACGTCGTTGCTTTGCCACCTGAAAACACAAACGTGAGCTAACCGGCGGGTGTGTGCCGAAAACCCCTCCGATGCCTAAGTCAGCAACTAGACAATAGACAATAAGCTCTGTGTATTCTAGAGTAAGAATTGTGATTGTGATTGTGATACTTGTCCATAGGTCCTGCTATGAGCTTTTATAGACTTGGCCTGGTCCAATCGTAGTAGGATTCCAACTCTCCTTATAAGAGTCCTCCTAGGAATCACACACGCTACTCACTACCAACCAAGTGAGATGATTTGCACAATCCTAGTAGGACTCTACTCTCCTTAACAGAGTCCTCCTAGGAGTCTCATCACTGCAACCCAAGTGAGATGGCTAAACCCTTTACCTCAGTTTATACATTCCTAACCGAACTGCCTTATCTCGGTCCCCTGCCATTCGGACCGTATGATCAAAAGTCGATCTATCGAATGCCACCCTGCCGAGCTATACACAGCTCGATCCTCACCATTGATTACCTTGGCTCCGTGCTCAATATGGGCGAGCCGTGATGACTATGTTACAGGTTGGTATCCTGCCGAGCTATACCTAGCTCGGCCCATCGCCCTGCCATCATCCCGGTCAGAAGGCAAATAGGTCCCAATCCCAACAACACATCCAACCATCCTGGTACCTACCTCGGCCCAAAGCCGAAATACAAAATATCTCATTGGCCCATTGCGCGGCCCAACTTCCAAAGAAGACTCGTCCTAGCTCGGCCCAATTTGCTCACAAATTACCCTCTGAATTGCCCCTCAATTCCATCTGCGTAGCATGATTGGGATTATTTTTCCACCAGCTGAGCTAAGAACACCCTACTCTGCCGAGCTAAAAAATTGTTCGGTTTCTCAGCTTGTTCGACCCCAATAAGCCTTGTCAGTTGCTCAATACGTCCTTCCATTAATCTGGCATGTTTGATACGACGTCATTCCCAGGATACGTGACGTGCCCCCATTATCCTCGTTCTCCTGCTACAACCGTTATGTACCTTTAAAAATTTGAACAGCCAGCCCCACATTTTTGCCTTCAACATTTATATCCTTCAAGTTCGCAATCTCACTAGAAGACGTTCTTTCTGTGTAACCGGGCTATCTGTCTCACCTTTTGTAATGAAAAATTTCTATCTCTTTGCTCCGTTACTGTCTTTTTCAATGTTTTGCATCATTCCGACTGCATGTCTAGCCAAATTAATTAGCTTAGCCTTACCTGATCCCGCCAACCTTTTTTGGCCGAGGTAACTGTCATTCCGGCCAAAGAGTGCAAAAGTTTTGTTGGTCATACCTGCCAACCGCCTTTAGCCTAGATCCTGATCTCGGCTAAAGGGTGCAAAAAAGTTTTGTTAGTCATACCTGCCAACTTCCTGTAGCCTAAATCCTTATCTCGGCTTAGGAAAGTGTTGATTTTTCCAGTCAACCACTCTTCAGCCTAGATCCTCATATCGGCTGAAGAGAGCTAAATGTTTGGTTATTCCTGCCAAACTTCTTCAGCCTAGATCCTGATCTCGGCTGAAGAGAGCACAAAGTTGGTTATTCCTGCCAACCTAGAGCGAGGTGTTGGTTATTCCAGCCAACCTCTTCACCCTAGATCCTAATCTCGGCTGAAGAGAGTTCAAAGTTGGTTATTCCGGCCAACGTTCTTCAGCTTAGATCCTGATCTCGGCTGAAGAGAGTTAAATGTTTGGTTATTCCGGCCAAACTTCTTAATTACCCCTCAGTTGGGCAAAGACTTTTGCGCGGTCGGTCCTACTTGTCAACCGTGTTAACTCTCGCCAAAGGCTTTTTGTCTGGTATCGCTGTTGTACCGAACTCTTCCTCAGTGCGCGCCCTATCTTCCTCTACCCGGATGTATTGGTACACTTTTTCCATTAGGGCTTCCATAGTAAGGGCGGCGTCATTGTCATTGAATCCCTCAACTTATTGCCAGCCAGCAAACCTCGTTTGTACTATGCGATAGCTAGGTTTGTAGGGCAATCTCCAATCTGATTAAAAGTCTCCCAATACCGGTTATTGTAAGACCTCAATGTTTCTTTCTCGCCTATATCTATGGAGAGAAGCTAGTCAATCTCCATTGGTGTCTTGGTGTTTGTTCTGAATCTGGTCACAAATGCCTCTGCTAGTTACGCCTACGAAGCTATGCTACCTTCTGGCAACCTTTCAAACCACGTTAAACCTAGGTATAACAACCCTCGTCACTGTTTACCGATTAACTACCGATTACTGCTAAACTGAGACTGATTATGATTGGTAATTGAACTGACTGACTGAAATCTGAAACTGATTGATTGAGTATATCTGTTTAAAATGCATTGTTTATCTGTTGACTGTTTGATTATCTGTTCATGCCTTTGTGTTTAAATTGCGAATTGAAGGCCTTATCGGTGGCCGAATCTGAAATTGATTGATGTTTTGTGTTCATTGGAATTAATGTGATTTTATGGCATATTCAGTTAAAATGTGATTTGGTACGATTAAATTAGGTTAATTATTGATAAATTGCACAACTTAGACTTAATTGTAATATTGTCATCCTTAGTGGCCCACTACCTCAACATATTGAGCCTTGTACACAATTAGACAAACTTTTCCTTAGCCTCATTTGAGCACAAAACCAATCTAGAGAGAGAGAGAGTGAGAGAATTGATTTGTTCTTGAGGGATTTGCTTGGAATCTTGAGGATATTGTAGAAAACTTGCAACATTGAGCCTCCATACCTCTAATTCAAGACTTAGGTAAGGATTTCACATTCTCATTGTTGAATTCGAGCTAGTCCTTGCATGGTTCATGTCTAATTGAGAAGCTAAGTCATAATTTAGTTCTAACATGTTGAATTATAGCTTAATTCAAGCATGCATGTTTGAATTGTTGAGTTGTGAGTTGATTTCATGGTAAATTGTCATATGCATGTTCATATTTTTGCTAAGGACCATGAATTTATCTTGTTTTGAAAAGAATTGGCTCAGTTGAGCTAGCATTTGAAGCTTTGTAAGTGTTTAAATTCATGCATGTACATGTTTATCATGTTCTTGAAAGTTTGGTTTGAAATTGGATTTAATTGAACTACCTTTGGGCTTTGATTTCTCAAATTGACCTTTGAAACATGTTATATTATGAGTTTTGAAGTGTTTTCCAGAAAATTAGCCCAAAAGGATCGAATTTAGTACATTAAAACTTGTTTTTGAGCTTGAGGTTCGAATCTGAAATTTCCAGAATTTAGACTTCCGCTCGAGCGGGATTACTGGCGCTCGAGCGAGAAAATCGTGCTTCCAGCACTTTGTACTGTTTTGCAGTTCGCTCGAGCGGGGCATTCGACGCTCAAGCGAGGACTTGTTTCACACGCTCGAGCGGGTATCGAGCGCCCAATCGAGCGTGATTTTCACACATCTAGTACTTTTTCAGTATGCTCGAGCGGGAAAGTTTACGCTCGAGCGGAGTCTTTTGTTTGCATGTCCGCTCGAGCGAGGAATCCTACGCTCGAGCGAGACCTCTATTTTTTTGAAAACTCTAGAAATGTTTTCTAAGTGCATCTTTGCATCCTCATCTCATCCTAGGCATTATTAAGCCTAGTTTAAGGCATCTTAATGAGGATATACATGTAGAACCACACCGAGGCAAATTAGGGATTAAGTTATTATCTTTCCCAACTGTGTAGCTTAGTGTGTGTTCAATCTGTAACTGTGTAGGGTTGGCATTGGGAGACGCGCTCTAGCTTAACTGTAGCCCGGAACTCTGTGAGTAACAACTGTGTAAAGATATGTTCAAAATGATTATCTTCTGAATAATTGAACTGTACTGCTTTCTGAAGTGATACTTTTAATTGAATGAATGTATGTCCTATATTATGAACTATATTGTGGCATCCTTAGCAACTACTGTTTACTGTTACTGTTACAGAGATCTCTGTCGGTTCCCTTGTTGGAACCACTACTGTTTACTGATTGATGGCCATCATTTACTGTTCGGTCTTTTAAGACCTACTGTTTACTGTACTGTTATGCTAATGGATGTACCACATATGACTGAATAACTGATATACTGAATTAACGAACTGTTTTCATTACTGTGAGAACATTCATTCTTAACCTCTTTACGCATTACGTTATTTACTGGGCTTTAGTTCACTGCTCATATATATATGTAGGT
The DNA here is from genome assembly GCF_055761805.1 of Camellia sinensis. NCBI lineage: Eukaryota > Viridiplantae > Streptophyta > Magnoliopsida > Ericales > Theaceae > Camellia > Camellia sinensis. The sequence goes on from NC_138962.1 coordinate 36,842,982, forward strand.
GTACAGGCACCAGACCGTGGTTAGAAGTGTCGGGGTAAGCTCCAGTTTTGTCAAGCCAACCACTGTGCCTCACTGCGAGGTTCCGAGCCTATCAAGTTATGGCTTAGGGGTGTTTTAATTTCCTCGTCTGTCTCTGTATCTGTTTTGTATAACTGTATAGACTGTTATTGGACTGTTTAATAGGGATTAGGTCCATGAACTGAATGATTGTATATATGTACATACTGTTCTGTACTGTTCATGTATATGTGTATGAAAAGTCTTTTTGGCATACAGACTGTCACAGCTCATTGGACATTGTTTATTTACTGTTTTGGCTTCCGCCATGTCCCTGTACTCTGTTTTACTGTATCACTGTTAAGCAGGCCTTCGGTAATCTTGTGTTACTGGCCGGTTACAGTGCTAAATCCATAGGGGCGAGTTTGGGTCGTGACACTAGGTCACCAAGGCTGGAAGGAAACAGGATACACATTAGAGCCTCGTTTTGTCGATACACGGCCATAACCTGGTAAAAGTGGCTCAAGTGTATGTAGGGGTTCGACTTCCCCTCATAAGTAGTGAATTTGGGCTGGTGGAAGCCTAAGGGTAATGGTGCGTTCTCTATTGTCGGAATGAACAGTGAGCTCTGTAACCTTGCTAACGCTTTGTCTGCTGGTTCATGGGCAAGGCGTGGCTTTGGAATTCCAACCTCGACACTCTTATGTGTTCTAGGAGCCAATCGTTGTAGTGCGGAGACTCTGTGGGGGTCGCGAGCCTGAGTGTCTTCTCTCCTTCGAGCCCTTTCAGTCCTCATTCTCTCAGGCCTGGAGTAGCGTGTCTTGGAAGTCTTTGATTGTGTATCGCCCGACCTGAGGCTTCTACTTTCAGTTTATGATAGTGTGACTTGTCTGTCGTGATCTTTTGAGTGGCAAGAGTATGTGTTGCCTTTGCGCCCCTCTTTTATTGCCACCCCTTTGCCTTTTATTCAGCTCTTCATAGGCTCTATGTCAGTCGCCATTCTTCTTATTACTTCGTCTTGCTCCCTTACGCGATCTTCGAGAACCTGAGGATCCATCTTCCACCTCTGTCTATCAAGGCTTTGAAAGCGGTGTGGACTTGAGCCCTGTTTTTTTCTCACTTCTCTCCGCGGATTCTTTCGCTGGGGATCTAATTGCATCATGGGTGGGATAGAAGGTAAACCTTCGTGCCTCCCACCCCCTTCCGGTGTTTGCCCATCAATAGCAGATTGCGGTAAGTCTTCATTGTGCGCCATTACTTTCAACTAGAGAGGAAAACTTGACCAAGAGGTTTTGCTCTTTGTGAAAATTCTCACAGATGGCGCCAATTGTACGAGCACAGAAGTAATCTTCTCGTATAATCTTGTTGATCAAGTTTGCACTCCTCCAAACGTCGTCGCTTTGCCACCTGAAAACACAAACGTGAGCTAACCGGCGGGTGTGTGCCAGAAACCCCTCCGATGCCTAAGTTAGCAACTAGACAATAGACAATAAGCTTTATGTATTCTAGAGTAAGAATTGTGATTGTGATACCTGTCCATAGGTCCTGCTATGAGCTTATATAGACTTGGCCTGGCCCAATCCTAGTAGGATTCCAACTCTCCTTATAAGAGTCCTCCTAGGAATCACACACCCTACTTACTACCAACCAAGTGAGATGGTTTGCACAATCCTAGTAGGACTCTACTCTCCTTAATAGAGTCCTCCTACGAGTCTCATCACTGCAACCCAAGTGAGATGGCTGAACCCTTTACCTCGGTTTATACATTCTTGACCAAACTGCCTTATCTCGGTCCCCTGCCATTCGGACCGTGTGATCAAAAGTCGATCTATCGAATGCCACCCTGCTGAGCTATACACAGCTCGGCCCTCGCCATTGATGTTACCTCGGCTCCGTGCTCAATATGGGCGAGCCGTGATGACCGTGCTACAGGTTGGTATCCTGCCGAGCTACACCTTGCTCGGCCCATTGCCCTGCCATCATCTCGGTCAGAAGGTAAATAGGTCCCAATCCCAGCAACACATCCAACCGTCTTGGTACCTACCTCGGCCCAAAGCCGAAATACAAAATATCTCATTGGCCCATTGCGCGGCGCAACTTTCAAAGAAGACTCGTCCTAGCTCGGCCCAATTTGCTCACAAATTACCCTCTCAATAGTCATCGCATTCAAATTCCTCGAGGCCTCAAGCTTGGGGGATCAAAGTATAGCACACAGTTTGTCTCTCCATATCAAACTATAATTATTTTTTTTTTAAATTGTACTCTAAAGACCTTACCAAATTTCACTGCTATCAAATATAATAGGCACATGGGAATATGTAGAGACATGAAGTCCACTACTATGTGTTATAAAAAAAATAGGTCAACTCAATAAAGCATGATGATTCGTGATTGCAATTTGATATTTTTGGTTGCAGTTTGCAATTTAATATTTTCAATTAACAGAGATCCATTGTCCATATGATAAGCAGAATCGTAAGACATTGTGCTATATTGGTTGCTATCACTTAAATCAGTCACTATCCAATAACTCACACCAATAGAATTCTTAAATATATGTAACACAGATTATTTTAGGCCTTCCAGTTTGAGAAATCCACCAAGTGGATTAGAGAGCTATTGTGAAATCTACCTAAAAAAACTAGTAGGATCTAGGAAAATTCAAGTAAAAAATTATAGTTCTCCCATGATCCATGTTTGTCACTGCAACCGAACCCATCAATCCTTCAAACAACTCTCCAAACTATATGACTCTTAGTAACTTTTAAGCCATCAAATTAACAATAGCATGTTAAGAAACAATTAAAACTAATTCACAGGCTATAATCTTTACACTAGATGAGTTGATTAAATATAAATTTTCAACCTTGCAAGTAGAATTTAAAAAATTCTTCACCACAAAAGAATTATTATATACCTTTGTACAATCTACCACAGCCTTTTTATACTCCCCAACTTTTTTGTAACATGAAGCCCTGCTAGATAAGACCTCCACGGAAGCAGCACCATCACAAGTCTTCTCAAGAAGAATCACAGCCCAAGAAAGCCACTTTATGGCATCAGCATACTTCCCCTGTTTGTAATTATCCATTCCCTTGTTCTTCGCAGCTGAGGCTGAAACACCAGTAGGCGGTGTTTGGACAGCAGATGGTGAGGCGAGGTGGGGTGAGGACAACATTTTATATGACAACTTCTCAATGGAAAAATTAACCAAGAGAAATTAAAAAAAAATCAAAAACTAAAGATGACAAGAAAAAGAAATAACAAATTATATTAAAAAAAGTGCTTACCACATGCCCTACTGACTGCTGGATGAGCTGCATCTCCTAAATAGCGTAGTCGCAACTCATCACCAAGTACATGACGCAACTCATTATCTTCCTATAACATAAAGTGTACTTTTAGCGTTAACAAAAAATAAATATAAATTTAAAAGCTATGAACTGGCATAAACTAAAAGGTAAATGCAACTAGAATTGAAATTGCAAAACAGAAGTAAATTGCTCACCTACCACCCCTATAATCCTTTTTCACTTCCCTAACCATCTCCTGTCAACCCCTCTCCCCAACTTAGCCCACCCCGTCTCCCCTCACCCACTAGCCTTGCATTCCCTCACCCTTCACCCACCATTCTATACAAACCCAATAGCACCCACTACCATCATACATTCTAGTCCTGAAAATCAATTCCAATACCGAAAATACGTCTTCGAATTTGAATAACTCCTGTGTATTGTTTCCTAAAACTTGTTCATTTATATATACAATGTTATATGTGTATAATATGATTAAATTATAAATTAAGATATAACTTACAAAATAAATTATAATGTTAGGGTGTATAGGCTAATAATTTATTTGGTTAACATGTAATTAGAATTAAAAAAATATATTATATATAACAGAAGAGAGAGAATGAAAAGAAAGTAGATAGGTATTAAGATTACGTAGTTAGTGTTGCAATTTAGTCTAAAAGCACATGAGGAGTCTATGGTATTTTTAATTGACAGGTAGTCAAGTGCTCCAAGGCCAAACCCTAAAGGGATAAAGAGGATTTTCCCTTAAATTAAAATCATGTTTGATAGCTGATTTACCAAGTGCTATAGTCTACATTTCTATGAGATAGTAGAGAAGAAGCTTGTTTATCTACGATGTAAAAATAAAAACAAACCCTTACCACATCTCAAATCTATTGAAAATATTATTAAATGCAACCTTGGATGAGGTGCTTGTAAGGGTCTCCTACAAAAGAAAGTTCGGTAGAATTTTCCAAAGTGGTAGGGAATGAGGAGCCATTTCAATGTTTAGATATTGCAGCAAAAATATTGTTGGTTTTTTTTTAGATGTTAATTAAGCCTTGACATGGCTGTTGGTTTTTGTTTTAAACACTTTGCATGTGAATGTGTAATTAGACTTTTTCAAGCTTTCATAACCAACAAAGTACACAAAGAAAACAAATGAGCTCCTATATGCAAATGAAAACAGGACTGTTTCCATCATCCACACTATGAAAGGAATTGAATCATACCCGGACAGCTTGTACAACAGCCCCTTTTGTCGCTGGATCATCATCAACTACTCTCTCTCTCTCAAGAATATCCTCTACCCATGACCAGCACTGCAAATATATATTTATATTTTTTTTTATCGAAATTATTCATATGAAAGAAAATATTTGTAGTAACTTACCATAGAGTTACTAGTTCCATCAAAGCTTCTATGATGATTAGGAGAATAATCACATGCAAGCTCAGTGGTCATCCACACCAGCACACATGAGTCTTTGGTACTCCACAAAACGAATAATATCAAAAGAAACAAAAATAAAATAAAATAAAACAGACATAAAGACATGGCATCAAACACTTACAGAATCTATAAATAGATTTCTGTAACTTAAAAAATAAATAAATAAATAAATAAAAAGAAAAAGGAAAAAAAAAAAACACAAAACCCACCTGACAGAAACTTGGAAGAAATAGAATCACCCTCTTGAAATGCAAAATGAAAACTAGACTTTTAGAGACTTGACTTTGACTTCTAGAATAAGAATTCTTAAATAGAAAACTAGAAAAAGAATTACATTGGTATTTACAAGCTATAGAGGCTCCTGTAGTTTTGTTCCCAATCCAATTGTCAATAAACCCAGGCGTAATCACCATATCAATTGTCCTAAACATTAGAGTTAGAAAACAAACCAAGAGTAACATAACCAATAGGTGACTTGATCAGCATATAGCATTTTTAATTCTTTATCATTTCAAAATAAACATTTCTGGGTCAGACATTTTAACAAACAGTTCAAAGGCTATTTGGTGACTTGAAATTATAAAGCTAGATCAAAGAGTAACATAACCAATAGGTGTACCATGTATTGGTTGCCTTCAACAGAGTTACAGAATGAGACCCAATAAGCTCCGAAGAGTTATGCACTTCTCATGGAAGAATGACCCTGTTGACTGAAAACCAATCATAGTGTAATCAAAACCAGAGATTCATCTTAAGCAACCACTTTTATATTACTAGTTAATTTGCATGTTCATATTACAATTTTCCTATCCATTGACAATTTTCCTACTTTTATTAATATATAATTTTAATTTAGGACCGAATCAAACACATGCCTCCTTATCATTCGATTATGATAATGCTAAGTCAAATTTCTAAATTTGGCATATCTATTTCAAGGAAAATACATCGCCCATGAGTATTTTTTTTAAATATTTTGGCATATCTTTTTTGAAATATTCACCACTTTTTATGGGTATACCTACCAATGTCAAGCAATTCGACCCATAAATCTGATGTGAAAATTTTTCTAACTTTGAACCAAATATCTCTCACAAGTTTCATAAAGATGCATGATTGAAGAATCCACCAATTGCTCATAATATATATATATATATATAGAAAATAAAATTTGAATGAAACAAAAAACCCATCAAATTCATATAACAGAAAATCAAACCCACAACAACAATGAAGAAAGAATAATCAAGACCCACCAACTGTTCGATCAAATGTATAAATCAAAAAATGCCGAGATTTGATCAGAAACTGTTACCTTAGTACCAGGGGCTGCTTGGCGGATTTCCTCCTCAGGGATAATAACAGGCCACTGCTCACCAGCGTCGCGGAACATTTGCTCGATTTCGAGAAGCTTACCCTTGTCGAGAATCATGGTCCTGCTAGTCGCTCGTCTAAACCAAAATTCGCCGTTCTTCGCTCGCTTCCATGAGAGAGGGAGAGAGAGAGAGAGAGACAGTGTTGTTTCGAAACTTTGGGCTCTGCAAACCTGAAAGGAAATGAAAAAAGGAGGGGAAAGACAGAGGGAAAAAATAGGGGAAATTAAGTTTGGGCAGGCGGGTCAGTGAAAGAAGGGGGAAATTTTTTTTCATTTTTATTTTAATGAATTTTTTTTTTAATTTGGTAGAAGTAGGGGTAATATTTTAATGAAAAATATTTTTCGTTAAAATAAAATTAATTTTTTTATGGTCAATGAAAAATATTTTTTTGTGGCCCATTTTTTTTTTGTTACTAAAAATCAAGAACTAATTTTTTGGGGTAGTGGAGAGGGAGCGACAGTAGTGGTGAAGGTGGTGGATAAGAGGTGATGGTGGTGGTGGTGGTGGTGACGGCGGCGAAGGAGATTAGTGGTGAAGTTGTGGTAGTGGTAGAGGAGATGAAGTGGCGGTGGTAGATGAGAGGTAATAGTAGTAATGGTGGTAGTAGTAGTGGAGTGGTAACGATGGTGGTAGTAATAGTAGTCGTAGAGGTGGAGTGACAACAATGGTAATAATGATGGTAGTGGAATGACATTTGCAGTAGTAATGAATGTGGTAGAGGAGATGGGTGGTGAGAGAGAGACGAGTGAGAGACAGATAAAGAAGAGAGATAGTGAGAGAGAGAGAGACAAATACAGAGTGATGAGCGAGCGAGAGAGAGACAAAGTGGTCGCTAAAAGTACATTTTCTTGTAGTGAAGAGCTCGGTAAATAGAAAAGGGCGGAGAAAGAGAGTGAGCAAGGTGAACACAATGGGAGAGGGAAACAGACAGACGAACAGACACACAGAGAGAAAGAGAGAGAGAAGAGTGAGAGACAGACAGACATAGAGAGAGAAAAAGAGAGAGAAGAGTGATGAGTGAGAGAGAGATAGAGAGACAGAGAGAGAAAGAGATAGAGACAGAGACAGAGAGAAACAAGAGATGAGTGAGAGATAGACAAAGAGAGAAAGAAAGAAAGTGAAAAGAGATGATCGAGAAAAAAATATAGAAAAAGAGAGAGATAGAGAGAAGAAAGATGAGCGAGAGAGACAGAGAGAGAGAGATAGAGAGAAGAGAGATGAGTGAGAGAGATAGAGAAAGAAAAAAGATGAGAGAGATAGAGAGAAAAGAGATGAGCGAGAGACAGAGAAAAAGAGACAGAGACAGAGACAAAGACAGATAGACAGAGAAGAGTGATGAGTGAGAGAGACAAAGAGAGAGAGAGAGAGAGACAACGAGAGAAAGAGATAGAGAGTGAGAGACAGAAAAAGTGACAAAGAGAGAGGAGAGATGAACGAGAGAGACAGAGAAAGAGATAGAGAGAAGAGAGATGAACGAGAGAGACAGAGAGAGAGATAAGCGAGAGAGACATAGAGATAAGAGAGATGAACGAGAGAGACAGAAAGAGAGATAGAGAGAAGAGAGATGAGCAAGAGAGACAGAGAGAGAAGAGAGATGAGTGAGAGAGATAGAGATAAAGAAAGAAAAAAGATGAGAGCCATAGAGAGAAGAGAGGTGAGCGAGAGACAAAGAGAAGAGAGGTGAGCGAGAGACAAAGACAGACAGAGAAGAGTGATGAGTGAGAGAGATAAAAAGAAGAGAGAGAGAGAGAGAAAAAGAGAAAGAGAGTGAGAGATAAAAAAGAGACAAAGAGAGAGGAGAGATGAACGAGAGAGACAGAGAGAGAGATAGAGAGAAGAGGGATGGGCGAGAGAGACATAGAGAGAAGAGAGATGAACGAGAGAGACAGAGAGAGAGATAGAGAGAAGAGAGATGAGCGAGAGAGACAGGGAGAGAAGAGAGATGAGAGAGATGGAGAGAAAAAAGATGAGCAAGAGAGATAGAGAGAAGAGAGATAAACAAAAGAGACAGAGAAAGATGAGAGAAGATATAGATAAGTGAGAAACACACAGAGAGAGAGAGACAGATAGACAGACAGACAGAGAAGAGTGATGAGTAAGAGAGAGAAATAGAAGAGAGAGAATGGGTGAAAAGAGAAAGACAAAGAGAGAGAGAGAGAGAGAGAGAGAAAAAAAAAAAAGAGCGACAAGAGATAAACGAGAGAGAGACATAGAGAGATGAACGAGAGAGAAGAGAGACAAAGAGAGAAGAGAGATGAGAGAGATAAAGAGAAGAGAGATGAGCGAGAGACACAGAGAGAGAGAGAGACAAACAGACAGACAGACAGACAGACAGACAGAGAAGAGTGATGAGTGAGAGAGAGAAAGAGAAGAGAGACAGAGACAAAAATAGAGACACAGAGAGAAAGAGAGAGACAGATAGACAGAGAAGAGTGATAAGTGAGAGAGAGAAAGAGAAGAGAGACAAAGACAGAGACACAGAGAGAAAGAGACAGACAAAAAGAGAGAGAAAAAGTGATGAGTAAAAGTAAATTTTTATTTTTCTTTCAGCGACTAAATTATTTTAGTTGCCAAAACTATATATACAGCGACCAAAATATTTTTTAGTCGTTGAAATTAAATTTTTGCCGACTACACTTTTGGTCGCCAAAGATAAAAAATAAATTTTTATTTTTCATTCAGCGACTAAATTATTTTAGTTGCCAAAACTATCTATACAGCGACCAAAATATTTTTTAGTTGCTGAAATTAAATTTTTGCCGACCAAAATCTTGGTCGCCAAAGTTAAAAAGTAAATTTTTATTTTTCATTCAGCCACTAAATTATTTTAGTTGCCAAAACTATATATATAGCGACCAAAATATTTTTTAGTTGCTGAAATTAAATTTTTGCCGACCAAACTTTTGGTCGCCAAAGATAAAAAATGAATTTTTATTTTTCATTCAGTAACTAAATTATTTTAGTTGCCAAAACTATCTATACAGCAACTAAAATATTTTTTAGTCGCTGAAATTAAATTTTTGCCTACCAAAATTTTGGTCGCCGAAGATAAAAAGTGAATTTTTATTTTTCATTCAGCGACTAAATTATTTTAGTTGCCAAAACTATCTATACAACGACTAAAATATTTTTTAGTTGTTGAAATTAAATTTTTGCGGACCAAAATTTTGGTCGCCAAAGATAAACAGTGAATTTTTATTTTTCATTCAGGGACTAAATTATTTTAGTTGCCAAAAATATATATACAGCGACTAAAATATTTTTTAGTCGTTGAAATTAAATTTTTGCCAACCAAAATTTTGGTTGCCAAAGATAAAAAGTAAATTTTTATTTTTCTTTCAGCGACTAAATTATTTTAGTTGCCAAAACTATTTATATATCGACTAAAATTTTTTTTAATCACTTAAATTAAATTTTTGTCGACCAAACTTTTGGTCGCCAAAGATAAACAGTGAATTTTTATTTTTTATTCAGGGACTAAATTATTTTAGTTGCCAAAAATATCAATACAGTGACTAAAATATTTTTTAGTCGTTGAAATTAAATTTTTGCCGACCAAAATTTTGGTCGCCAAAGATAAAAAGTAAATTTTTATTTTTCTTTCAGTGACTAAATTATTTTAGCTGCCAAAACTATCTATACAGCGACTAAATTTTTTTTTATTCGCTGAAATTAAATTTTTGCCGACCAAACTTTTGGTCGCCAAAGATAAAAAATAAATTTTTATTTTTCATTCAGCGACTAAATTATTTTAGTTGCCAAAACTATCTCTACACCGACTAAAATATTTTTTAGTCGCTGAAATTAAATTTTTGCCAACAAAAATTTTGGTCGCCAAAGATAAAAAGTGAATTTTTATTTTTTATTCAGCGACTAAATTATTTTAGTTGCCAAAACTATCTATACAACGACTAAAATATTTTTTAGTCGCTGAAATTAAATTTTTGCCGACAAAAATTTTGGTCGCCAAAGATAAAAAGTGAATTTTTATTTTTCATTCAGCGACTAAATTATTTTAGTTGCCAAAACTATCTATACAGCGACTAAAATATTTTTTAGTCGCTGAAATTAAATTTTTGCCGACAAAAATTTTGGTCGCCAAAGATAAAAAGTGAATTTTTATTTTTCATTCAGCGACTAAATTATTTTATTTACCAAAACTATCTATACAGCGACTAAAATGTTTTTTAGTCGCTGAAATTAAATTTTTGCCAACCAAAATTTTGGACGCCAAAGATAAAAAGTAAATTATTATTTTTCTGTCAGCGACTAAGTTATTTTAGTTGCCAAAACTATATATATAGCGACCAAAATATTTTTTAGTTGTTGAAATTAAATTTTTGCCGACTACACTTTTGGTCGCGAAAGACAAAAAATTAATATTTATTTTTCATTCAGCGACTAAGTTATTTTAGTTGTCAAAACTATTTATACAGCGACTAAAAAATATTTTAGTCGCTGAAATTACATTTTTGCCAACCAAAATTTTGATCGCCAAAGATAAAAAGTAATTTTTTATTTTTCTTGCAGCGATTAAATTATTTTAGTTGCTAAAACTATCTATACAACGACTAAAATATTTTTTAATCGTTGAAATTAAATTTTTGCCGTTTAAAATTTTGGTCGCCAAAGATAAAAAGTAAATTTTTATTTTTCTTTCAGCGACTAAATTATTTTAGTTGCCAAAACTATATATACAGCGACCAAAATATTTTTTAGTCGCTGAAATTAAATTTTTTCCAACCAAAAATTTTTGTCGCCAAAGATAGAAAGTAAATTTTTATTTTTCATTCAGCGACTAAATTATTTTAGTTGCCAAAACTATCTATACATCGACTAAAATATTTTTTAGTTGCTGAAATTAAATTTTTGCCCACCAAAATTTTGGTCACCAAAGATAACAAGTAAATTTTTATTTTTCATTCAGCGACTAAATTGTTTTAGTTGCCAAAACTATCTATATAGAGACTAAAACATTTTTTAATCGTTGAAATTACATTTTTGGCCGACCAAAATTTTGGTCACCGAAGATAAAAAGTAAATTTTTATTTTTCTTTCACAGACTAAATTACTTTAGTTGCCAAAACTATCTATACAGCGAGTAAAATATTTTTTTAGTCGCCAATTTTGAGATTTTTAGAGACTAAATTGTTTTTCAGTCACCAAAAATTAATATATCCGGACTTAAAAAATTTAGTAGCTAAATATTGTACTTTTACTGACTAACATAATTTTTGGTTGCCAATTCTATAACTTTTGACAACCAAAATATTTTTAATTGGCAAAAGTAATCATCAAATGTGTACTTTCTTGTAGTGATCTCATTGGGTGGTTAATGGTTTAAAATTTTCCACCGGCGTGTGTGTTTTGTTGTATTAATTATTGTTATATTTATGAATGAAACAGATTATAAAAAAAGAAGAAGCAAGATATGTGGAATAGTTGAATAGGCCTATATGCAAAACAGAGGTAAAATTCTAGAAAAAGGCCCAGCACATGACTGAACTAGTAAAAAATGACTTGTTTAACAAATATTCTATTGACAAAGACTTCACTATTCAATTACTTCTCTTTTAGCACTTGGTAAAAGTATTTATAATATAAAAAATTACAATCAAATAATTACATATACATCATTCCAATAATTAGCACCATAATAAGGAAGGAAAAAAAGCAGTTGAAAAAAGTTTCATAATAGGAGAAGAATTATCAATCTTTGTTTTTAATAAGTAGAATTTTTAGATAGAAGTGTACAACCATAACTAACTGAGTTAAAATTAGTTTCCTATTAGAAGTTAGTTGTATCCAAATAGAAAACTAATTTTTTTTTATTTCCTTGACCAAAATTTAGTCCAAAATTAACTGACGTTGTAGTATGAAGTCGTGGGTTTAACTCAAATAAAAAAGAGTTTAATATCTTTTTGAAGTACTTATTTTTTCTATTATAATGAAGAGAATTTCAATCCAATTGTAATATTTATGAAGTTAAATATAAACATTTGTCTCATAATATATAACCACTTAACTAAGGGGAGAATCATCAATGAAATTCAACTCCGTCAAATTTATAACTAATCATAACTTATTAACTTTTATTGGTTTTGCTAGCATGTATTTCTAGAGTACAAAAAAAAGCACAAATAAAAAAAATAAAGAACATGATGAGATATTTTTCACTGAATTTAATATATTTTTTTTATTAAAATTAATACATTTTTTTCTAATAATTTTACCTATTTTCAAAATATTTCTTAGCTCAATCCTAATATTTACCAATGTCTCAAGACACTCATTAATATGTGCCCTCTATACAATTCATATCACATTAAAAAATATTATTAAATACTTGTAATTGAGATCATGTTACAATTATTACGCATTAACTTTTTTTTTTTGGTTACATTGTAAATATACTTTTTGTGATTTATTTAAAATACAAATTATTTTATATAATTTTAAAAATTACATTTCGCTCTTTCAAGTTTGACTCATTGTATTAAAAAATTATTAAATCAATTAATAATTTTTAATGATATCATAAATTTATTTTAATTAGTAACAAAAAAAAAACGAAATATAGTTTAATTAACAATTCAAATAATTTTATTACTGTGCCAGATAATAGTTAAAATTTTTATTTTATTTTTATTAATTTTTTAAAATAAAAAATTATAGCAAAATATTATTTATAAGTTCTAAAATCATATAAAATAATTCGTATTTAAAAAAAAAATTCTATAGAAATATATTTGTACGATTTGTGTCGTATCGTGTCGTGTGAAAATTCTGCAATTGTATTTTGGTTGTTCAATACAATTTCAAAGCCAAAAGAATAATCCTTCGTAGCTCGAAATTCCTTTTGGCCCGTATGGCTCGACTGCCCAAAACGACGTCGTTTGGAACAGTTTTTTTTTTTCTTCTTATATCGCTAAGGAAGAGAAAGGGAGAGAAGAGAGAAGAGGAGGGGGAAGCGAGAGAGAGAACACCCATCACCGGTGCCACCATCACAGGCACCGCTATCGTCTGTGTGTATACACAGATCTATATACCTCTCTCTCTTTCTCTCTGTATAGATCTCTCTCTCTCTCTCTGTGTGTATCTCTCTCTCTCTCTGTTCTAAGTTATGGAAGAAAAAAAGAAAAAATAAACAGAGCAAGAACAAATATGTTGATGATGATGTGTTGTTGTTAATGTTAATGCTCTCTCTCTCTCTCTCTCTCTCTTCCTCTTCTCTCTTTCTTCTCTTTTCATCTTCTAATTTTGATTTTGGGATTGATTTTAGATTATGGAATTCTTTTTGAGAGAGAGAGAGAGAGATAGGAAACTACGTAGAAGGCAAGGAAAGGAAAGGAAAGGAAAAAGGGAGGGGGGGAATTCGGGTCATTCGAGCTTTTTTGTCGAGTTACATAGCACGCCTCAAGGCAAAAACGCTCACAAAAAAAAAAAAACAATAATGCTTAAGATGACTAAAAGTGATGCTCTAAAAGCACCACTAGTGATGTGGCAGTAGATGGGGCCTACTGTTTATTTCTTTTTTTTTTATTTATTTAAAGTGTTTGCCAACTAATTAGTGGTGCTTTAAAGTACCACTTTTAGTGGGATGTGTCATTACCGTAAATAAAATATATATAAAAAAAAAAAAAAACTCTATGCTGCTGACCCTGATGGCTAATCATTGTCAAAATACAGTGAATGTCTGTTATTTCCAGACAAATCATATGTCTAATCTTAGAGAATCTTGACAGTTTTTTAAGCCAAAATGACCAACAAGACATTGGAGTAGCTTTTTTTTTTTTTTTTTTTTTTGGAAAAGAGAGGGCGGTGATTATTGGATTAGCTATTTTATTAGAGGTTGTTTTGGGAAGTTGGTAAAAAGTTGGCTTTTAGCGTTTTATCAAGTTTTTTGGCTTTTTTGGAAGTGATTTGGGAAGTTGGTAAAAAGTTGGCTTTTTATTTTTTAGTTTAATATTTATTTATGGTGTCAAATCAAATTAAAATGACCAAAATAACCTTACCCAACATAAGAGAGTTATTTTTTTATTTATTTTTCATAGGCCCTAATTTGTAATTTTAGGGCTGCGTTTTTGGCATTTGCCAAATGACTTTTTTGGCGTTTTTGGCAGCCACGTTTTTGGACATTTTGTCCAAAAACGTGGCTTTTTATCATGTTCCCAAAATGGCACTATGTTGCAAATGATGACCACCTCTTTTTGCAATTAAAAGTTGGAAGTCAGTTTATTAATTTTTTAGTTTTTTAAGTCATATTATTTTTTATATATTTTTTTAAAAAAATAAAAATAAAATTTCAAAATCGACTTTTAGTTCATTTTCGAAAATAGGTGGATTTTTGCCTGGATAGGACGATCACTTACTTATTTATATATTTAGGCCAAGTTTGGGTAGTTTAAAAAAAGTCAAAAAGTCAAAAAGTTACTCAAAAAGTTAAAAAGTCATTACTATTCACCAAAAGTCAACAATTACGGCTACACAATTTCCAATTCTAATTTTCTCTTACAAACTAATTTTTACAATTTTTTATTACACATTTTTCCATAAAAAGTCAAAAAGTTAACCCAAACATTCATATTTTCAACCTCAACTTTTTAGTCTAAAAAGATAAAAAGTGCACTTATTTAGTCTTCCCAAACTTGGCATTAGGCCTTGTTTATATGTGATTTTTTTAGTCAAAAAGTTATTAAAAAAAGTTAAAAAATCAACAATTTATACTAAAAAGTCAAAAATTTTCTTTTCTATTTATTTTTTACACATCTTTTCATAAAAAGTCAAAAAGTCATCCCAAATATACTAATTTTTTTTACATAATATTTTAGTCAAAAAACTAAAAAAATTACTAAAAAATCATATTCCCAAACGAGACCTTAAAATTATTTTTCACATTGTGAATCGATTATTGTTTCTTTATTATGAGAATATTGCACTGAAATAATTGCCTCCCATGTGATTTTTCATGTATCTTAACGAGTCACATTATTTTTTAAATATGGTGAAAATTATTTTCTATGTGAATGTCCATTTTGATCCAACTTTTTTATTTTTTTAAAATAAAATTTTAATCCATTTATAAGTTCCAATTTTAAAAAAAAAGGTTGGGGTTGTTTGGGCTCATGGGGCTCACTACGGATCCGTTTCAATGATATTAACTGTTTATTGTGTAAGGTCTTCTATATACATCAGTTATAGAAAAAAATTAAATCGATTCAATAATCGTATCATTTTTATTTTATCATGCTTATCTTTGAAAAAAAAGGCGGCAAATATATTTTTTAAAATAGACATTTTTTTTTGTTGGAGACAAACGAAATAAAATTAAAAACCACAATTATTAAATTAAATTAATTTTTTTTCATGAATAAGGGATATACAAAATAAATTATTCGAATAATTAAACTGGGAGGGACTCAATTCAAAAAGAAAAAAAACATAAACACATTAAACTAGGAAAAAAAAAATTATAAGCACCAAAAGGCATGACAAAACTGGATAATATCATATGAGCGATGGGTTTTATTATTTATTTTTTTAATGAGAGTTGTATTTAATTTAATAGAAATATTAAGAAATTTGGCAAATCCATATCTCAAGCAAGACAAATCTCCACGTCCAAATTCCAAATTTATGCCTGTGCTCTCTCTCTCTCTCTCTCTCCACTCCACACTACAGAGATGGAAATATACACTAGTGTTACATTAATCAAGTGCAACTGCACACTACAGAGATGGAAATATACACTAGTGTTACATCAATCATGTGCAACAGAGAGAGAGAGAGAGAGAAAGAAGAGAAGTTTGTTGCTAGTTTCACACAAAAACCTGTATTTGTGTTGGGGTGAGGAAGTCACGTTTATTGCTGATGTTAGGTTGCTTTCCGAAGAATGTACAGAGAGAGACCCACTCGCAAAGATATTAGACTTCCCAACTGCTTAGAAAACAAAATATAAGTGGTCGTCGGGGAGCTTCTTTTAGTCCCAACGTCCCTCGCCTAATCTTCCATTTACACATCTCCATCATCATCATCATCACCTCCCCCCTCTCTCTCTCTCCCTCTGTCTCTATATATATCATCTCCATCATTTCCAAATATATTCGTTCATATCTCTCTCTCTCTCTCTCTCTCTCTCCCCTTCTGCTAACAGATATGCCAGACGGTATTCGCGATCTTGTGGGTCGTGCGTTAGACACTATTCGTGGGCTAGGGTCTGACGCTATTTTGTACCCCATTTTCAAGCTTTTGCACTCTATTACCAATCTTTTGTATCGTGGGGGAGGGACAGTGGCTTTTCGCGGTCTTTTGGTCTCTATTCGCGATCTTTTGAACGCTATTATCGATCATTTGGAGAGGGTGGATACTGGGGGGCGTCCTGGAGGGGTGGGTCCTGGGGGGGTGGGTCCCGGGGTGGAGGAGGAGGTGGGTCCTCGGGTGGGAGAGGAGAGGGTGGATCCTGGGGTGGGGGAGGAGAGGGTGGATCCTGGGGTGGAGGAGGAGAGGGTGGGCCCTGGGGTGGGGGAGGAGAGGGTGGATCCTGGGGGGGTGGGTCGTGGGGTGGAGGAGGGGGGGAGGGGGAGATATATTTGTTCCACACCCTTCAAGGAACAACTTCCTGGTGTCGACTACTGTGTTAACAGCAATCCCTCATGGCGTGCGTCTCTCTCTCTCTCTCTCTCTCTATATATATATATTCTATACATCTTACACTATGTTTGGGAACTAAGAGGGAAAAAGAAAAAAAATATATATTTATTTTGCTTGGTTCCTATTTTTTAAAAACAGTTTTTAGAAAATTCTACACTATTATTTTTCGTGTTTTTTTATTTTTATTGAATTTTTTAAATATTTTATGTAATTTTTTTACTTTTTAAACACACCTAACATAAATACACCTAAAAAGTAAAAAAATTGTAAAAAAAATCTTTTAAAAATTTACTAAATACCAAAAATATAAAAAAAATACAATAATTTAGTATATTTTTTATATTTTTATGTATTTCTTAATTTTTTAAAATATTTTTTTCACAATTTTTTTTTACTTTTTAGACGCATCTAAGTAAGGTGCATCTAAAAAAGTAAAAAAAAATGTTTAAAATTTTAAAAATATTCACTAAAAATAAAAAAACACAAAAATCAAAAAATTTAGGTAGCGTTTGGTAGAGTTTTGTAAATGTGATTTGAGAGTATGAGTTATATTTTGAGTTTGTGTGTTGTGGAATTATGATTTGAGTGTAGAAAATTTGTTTGGTAAAGAGTTTTGAAAATAGTTTTGGAAAAGAGGTTTGATTTGAGTGGGGAATTATTGATGTGACATTTGATATGTGATACAAAAATTTACAACTCATAACTAAATATACAATTCAAAATTATTTTAAAGCACATAAAAAATTTAAAAATTTTCAGAAAATATTTGTCCCGATTATGTAAATCAATTGCAAAAAAAAAAAAAAAAAAAAAAAAAAATCTGGAAATCAGCCGGACATCCGGGTGGACATCCGGGTGGTCTACCGGGTGGTCATCCGGGTGGTCTACCGGGTGGTCATCCGGTGGACAGAAAACACGCCTGTGTGCGCAGAGTTCTCTGCAGAGAGTGTAGAAAATTGATTTGAAAACGTAACCAAACATGATGCTCCAAAACACACGTAGAAAATTGATTTGGGAATACAAACAAACAGAGCCTTAGTTTTCAAAAAACTTAATGCAGAAAACTCAAACCAAACACAGTGATTATAATTTCTCTCATTTTTGTTTATATAACTAAGGATTTGTTTGGGAAGATAGGTTGGGACTAAAATAGTCATATAAGATAAAATATACTATTTTAACCTAATAAGACAAAACATCACATTTAACTCATAATTATTACATTCTTTCTTTCACAAAAAAAATTAAAAAAATCTTTCCCAACCGAGATTTTTTAGCCCCAAATTAAAATAGTCAATAAGCCTCCGTTTGGGAAGTGGGTTGGCTTTTTGGCTTTTTTTTGACTATTTTAGCCTGGGTTAAAAAGTTTGGTTTGGAAAGGACTTTTTGGCTTTTTAACTTTTTTGATTTTTTTTGTGAGAGAAGAATGTAATGATTATGAATTGGATGTGATATTTTATTTTTTGTGGCTAAAATAGCCTATTTTGTCTTTTATGGCTAAAATAGCAAAAAAAGCCCCGTTTAGCTCTTGCCAAACGGAGCCTAAGTCAAAATGCCAACCCATTTCCCAAACGAGCCTTAAGAAATAAAATAAAAGAAATGATTATGATTTCTCCTTCTTGTTTGGTTAAATTTCATAAGAGAAAAAAAAAGAAATTATTTTATGTTAGATTACCAAAATAACCTTTTTATATTTTCAATCATTTTATTTCTTTTATTTTTACAAAAACAAAATTGATATTATAAAAATATTAATTTTTTTTCTCTCCCAATCTCTCCATTTTTGAAAAGATTGAAAATAATGGTTATATGAGAAATAAGTTTCTTTCCGTTTCTCTCCATTTCTCTTCACTTAAGTTATCCAAACAAATAAAAAATATATATATCTCTCTGTTTCTTTTTTTTTTTTCTCCCTCCAAATCACACAAACCAAACATAGCAGATTCTTCTAAGCATTTCTCTTTTTTTTTTTTTTTTTTTTTTTTTTTTTTTTTTTGGAACTATTATTCTGTTCTCATTGCCCTTTGTCTATCTGCTGATCATGTTAATGTTGCATTTTCGGTATATTCAAGGGCATTTGTACACACATGTAAATGTATATACATACAGGGCCGGCCCTGAGATTCGGGTAGGGGTGCAACTTAAGTGAGTTGAACCTAAGCAATTCAAACATAGTTCGAATTTTTTTAAGGCTTTGACAAGATATTTTTAAATTTGATACGGACTTAGGCAAAAATTTAGAAGGCCGAATTAAATTTGGGTGGGTTTAGACAAAAATGTCGAATAACTCGAGCAACCCGAAACTCAAATTATACATATATAGATATATAAAAATATTAAATATACATATAAATTATTAGTCATTACATGATATTAAAGTAAATTAAATTATTAAATCATATTGAATATATATTATATATACAAATAACATAAAATCTTACTCTTTTTTTTTAAAATTTATTTTCACTCATAAATTGCAAGAACTATTATAGCGGCATCTTTTTTACATTATAAAAATTATTTGTTTTGATGGTATTAATGATTTTCTATATAAAAAAAATGTAGATAAAGTCAAATTTTAATAATTTAATAAAGCAGTTGCGTATGCGCGCGCACTCTCTCTCTCTCACACACACAATTGAAATTCATTTACAATTCAGGCAAATCGAGTAATTCGGGTTTAACTCGGGTCAGGCTTGGACAGAAAACCTCAGGTTACAATTCGGGTTTGGGCCGGCCTAGGCAGGTCTCAGCACAACTTGGGCTAGGCTTGGACAACCTCCCAACCCGACCAAACCTGCCCGAGTTGCACCCTTAGATTTAGGGGCCTAAGGCGAATTTTGAAAATAGAGGCCCCTCTTACATTAAAAAAAAAATTTACATAGATAAAACGATAAGTTACAATTTTTTTATTTGTTTGTAGCCAAAAAAAAATTTACTTGCACATATAATTATTAAAATTATAAACAAACAATTTAATGAAACAAAATTAGGAAAAAATTATTCAATTAGAACTGATGAAAACCTAGGTAAAAAAATTAGGGCAAAATTATTTATTCCACGAGGATAAAAATAAATAAATAAATTAGGGCTCATATATTTTACGTATTGTTCTTCTTGGGTCAAAACATATTTTTTTTAATATATATTTTCATTTTAATAAATATGGGCCAAACTACACTTATAAATAAATATGGGTTAAAATATACATGGACCCAATAAAATATTTTGGGAACCTAATAAAATATTTTGGACCCTTTAAATTGATCCTAAAAAAAAAAAAAAAAATTAGGCCTATAACATTTTATTAAACTTGGAGGCCCTATTTTTGAGCCAAAATTTTGGGGCCTAAGGCATAGGCCTTACTGGCCTTAGGCTAGGGCCGACCCTGTATATATATAGGCTTCGTTTGGAAAGTAGGTTGATTTTCTAGTATTTTGATTTTTTTGACTATTTTAGTCTTAGGCTAAAAAGCTTAGTTTGGAAAGTGAGTTGGCTTTTTTAATTTTTTGTAAGAGAAAGAATGTAATGATCATGAATTGGATGTGATGTTTTGTCTTATTAAGTTAAAAATCTCATTTTATTTTTTTGTAACTGTTTTAGTCAAAAAAAAAAAAAAAAAAAGTCTCAAATCTCCCTTCCCAAATGGACCCATTGTAGATTTGCGGCTCATGTTGTATCGCTTGACTTAGAATCAACACGCTAGCTAGGGATACCACATTTTTACTCCATTAAAAAAATAAAAATAAAAAATAAAAAAAAAAGGTTGATGAATCATGGAAGGAAAAGAAACAAGCTAGCTAAATGTATATTACTTAAATGGTATTATGTATTTTAAGGATTGAGTCCATTTTCAGGTACTTATAGCAGTTGTTAAAGTAAGAAAAATATTATAGATTTTAAATTTTCTACCAAACAAATGATCAAATGTCTCACATGAGTGTGGGGTCTACTTTTGATCATTTATTTGATAGAAAATTTGGTATCCTAACATTATTTGTTAAAGTAATGTATCACTATTAATGCATTGACAATGTTATATTATGCCTATTGTTTTGGCGATAATAGATCAACTTTATTTTAAAGGAGAATTTATTGTTCAGTAGAATATGGGGAAGTTAATGGTAACTTTCACAAAATTCTAACAACAATGATATATCCCTTTAAAACTAGAGTTCTAATTGAGCTCTAGTGAGATGAAAAGTCAAAAAAAAAAAAAAAAATTAAAGTCAAAACATTACATTAGATGGATCCTATATATACATTAGAGCTATTAGAGCTCACAAATTATAGATCCAAAACCTTTTTGAAATTCTATTAGTAATGGCATGTAAAAACTATGTATTAAAATGGTTATATTATGGTGTTTTGAGAAGTTAGTAAAAAGTTAATTTTTTGATTTTTTTGATAACTTTTTTAACAAAAAACTGAGTTGTTTTGAATAAAAAAACTGAATTTTTTTGATTAAAAAAATTAAAAAATTAAAAAATTGACTTTTTATCATTATTCTCAAAAGACCCCATTGTACATATTGCTTTGGCGGTAAAATCTACATCATTCTTTGTTTAATGGACCTTTTTTACCCTTTTTGGTTTTATGTTCTTCTCATCACACTTTTTCTCTATCAAATCGGGCGCAGGCACACACATTCTCTCTTTTTACTCCTGTATAACTTTTAAAAAGACATGTATGGTTGAAATTGTGTAATAAAAAAATTTTATAATACCAATAATAAAATTATTTAAAATTAGTTAAATATGAAACATAATTTTCAATCTCAAAGTGAAAAAAAATGAATGTAGAGTTTAAAAATAATACAGTTGTGTTAGGTGTAAGTAACACAGTTGTTATGCAAATTAATAAATTTTATAATTTTTTTGTTAGTAACCAATGTATCATGCAATAAAAAAAATTTAAAATATAAAACATTACCCACTTCAATAATGTAATAAGTATCACATTAACAAATAATAATTTTTTAATAAAATTTATTAATTTATATAGTATTAGAAAATGGCTACATGGTTGCACCCTCTATATTATTGCAAGTGCTTAAAGTGATTTCATTGGATGATTCTTCTGTACTGAAATAAGTCATTTTATGGCTTGTTTGGCTACTCGACTAAAAGTCATTTTTTTGAGTTATATCACTTCTTTTATTTTTTATACATTTTTACAAAAAAAAATTAAAAAATCAACTTTTAACTTATTAAGAGGAAGACTAGTCAAAAAGAGAAGAGAAAGTAACAATCATCTTATTTTTTGTTTGTCAAATTATGGAATAATCTACTTTAAGAAAACTTTTTTTGTTATTTTTTATTTATTTATTTTATATATTTTAAAAACTCTCTACTTCTGCTTATCATTCTAGCATTACTCTTGCTCTTTCAACTTGTTCTAGATTGTGTAATTCCACGTCACCCATAAGCACAAAGGTAATCCCAAATATGCTTTTGTTAACTATCCTGCAATAGCCTTCATTTGCAAGTCCTAATATGCTCTTTTTTAAGCCTATTATTTAGATATTTAATTCAATAAATCGTAATTCTCATATTTCAGATATTTTATAGATAATTTTACATTTACAAATATTTTTTTAAACGCTTAGCAATTTGATGATGTAAACATTCATATTTTATAGTGTGAATATTGATGTGTGATTTTTGACATTGACACATTGTTAATATGAATATTATTATTAGAAATAGTTTGATAATTATGTCACTCATAAAACTTATTAGAACATAAGAAAATAATTTAAATTAAGTGAAATATAAGTATGTGAAGAGGAATTTATGAATAAATGTCCATATTTTTAACATATTGTAATATTTATTTTCCAAAAAAGAAATGAAATAAAAGTAAAAAGACCCATATACATATTCATCAATTTTTATCTTTTTTATGGTAATCGGATAAATTATTATTTTCATTATTATTACAAATCTCTATTCATTTTCTTTTTATTTTTCTAACTTTAAAAAAAAAAAAAAAATGGCATAGTCCACTTTATTTTCTAAACTTTTTTTTTTTCCTTTTTTTTATTCTATTTCCCTTAATTCAAGATCTATATTAATATAGGTATATGAAAAAGGGAACAAGGACTAACAAGTGAAAAAGTCCCTCGAGTTAGCTAATAAGTCGCCTTCAATAATTTATTTATCTATTAAGCAAAAGGGTGAAAATATTAAGAAATAAAAGTTGTTTATTATTAATTTATTAGGTAGAAATAATTATATATTAATATGTGGGAGGTTAAATTGGCGTGATATGTGAAACTAGTTACAACTCATGTATCTCATTAGAAGATTAGTGGTTCAAAAATTTTCTACTCATGTGAGTTTTGTTGTATTAACGGCTGAACTAGTCAAAAATGACTTGTTTAACAGATATTCTATTGATAAAGACTTCACTATTCAATTACTTCTCTTTTAGCACTTGGTAATGGTATTTTATAATATAAAAAATTACAATCAAATAATTATATATACATCAGTCCAATAATTAGCACCATAATAGAAGGGGGGAAAAAACCAGTTGAACAAAGTTTCATAATAGGAGAAGAATTATCAATCTTTGTCTTTAATAAGTTGAATTTTTAGATAGAGTGTATAGCCATAACTAACTGAGTTAATCCAATTAGTTTCCAATTGTAAGTAAGCTGTATCCAATTTTTTTATTTTATTTTATTTCCTTGACCATGATTTGGTTCAAAATTAACTAACGTTATAGTATGAAGTTGTGGGTTCAACTTAAATAAAAAAAAGTTTAATATCTTTTTGAAGTGCTTATTTTTCCTATTATAATGAAGAGAATTTCAATCCAATTGTGATATTTATGAAGTTACTCATAATATCTAACCACTTAACTAAGGGGAGAATCATCAATGAAATTCAACATCATCAAATCTATAACTAATCATAACTTATTAACTTTATAGGTTTTGCTAGCAAGTATTTATAGAGTACAAAAAAAGCACAAATAAAAAAAATAAAGAGCATGATGATATATTTTTCATTGAATTTAAAGTATTTTTTTATTAAAATTAATACATTTTTTCTAATATTTTTACCTATTTTCAAAATGTTTTCTTAGCTCAATCCTAATATTAACCAATGTCTCAAGACATTCATTAATATGTGCCTGAATTTCTATACAATTCATATCACATTAAAAAAATATTATTAAATACTTGTAACTAAGTTCATGTTAAAATTATTATGCATTAACTTTTTTGTTTTTGGCTTCATCATAAATACATTTTTTGATTTACTTAAAATATAGATTATTCTATGTAATTTTAAAAATTACATCATTCCCTTTCAAGTTTGACTCATTTCATTAAAAGATTATTAAGTTAATTGATAATTTTTAATGATATCAAATGTATATTTTAATTAGTAACAAAAAAAAGAAGAAGAAAGAAATATAGTTTAATTAACAATTCAAATAATTTTATAACTGTGGAAGATAGTACTTAAAAATTTTATTTCATTTTCATTAATTTTGTTAAATAAAAAATTATTTTTAATTTTTAA
This sequence comes from Camellia sinensis, assembly GCF_055761805.1. NCBI lineage: Eukaryota > Viridiplantae > Streptophyta > Magnoliopsida > Ericales > Theaceae > Camellia > Camellia sinensis. The sequence continues at coordinate 36,867,292 of NC_138962.1, forward strand.
AATTACATAAAATATTTCATATTTAAAATAAATCTATAGAAATATATTTGTACAATTTGTGTGGTGTGGTGTGGTGTGGTCTGAGATTGTGTTTTGATCGTTCATTACAATTTCAAAGACAAAAAAACTCAAAAAAAAAAAAAAAAAAAAGAGGGTAAATTACAAATATATTTCTTGAGATTTGATTAAAACGCAAATCATTCCTTATAGTTTTAAAACGGTTTTGCTTCATACACCCAGTGGGGGTCGCGCCCCCAGTGACGTGGCGCGCCCCCACTGGTCGAAAATCAAAAAAAAAAGAAAAAAAAAAGAAAAACTGTTTTTTTCGGACCAACCCCCAGCTGACACCTCACTGGGTGTCACTCCCAGCTGGGGGTAAAATGCATTTTCCGTTTTAAAAATTACATTCCACCCTTGAAATTTATAATTTCATAACAAACTGTCTCTTTTATTAATAAATCATCTAGTCAATTAACAGTTTTTAATGATGTTAAAAATATATTTCAATTAATAATTTAGGTAATTTTATTATTGTATAAGAAAACAATTATGAATTTCATTTTTTTAGTTAATTTTGTTAAATAAAATTTTTTAATAAGGGAATATTTATAATTTTTTAAATCATAAAAGGTAATTAATATTTTAAACAAATCTCAAGATTGTGGCTCCGTTTGGTTTTGTTTTGTAAACGTGATTCCACACCTACATGTGAGTATGATGTTTGGTAGGAGTTTTGGAATCACGTTTCCAAAACTCTGCAGAGAACTCTGTCTTAGGCACGCTTTGCAAAAATTTTTTTTTGCAAATTTTGCCTAACCGGTTGTCCGGCCGGTTGATCGGAATAGTGATTTTTTTTTTTTTTCAAAAAATATTTTCTGAAATTTTTAAATTTGTTTATGTGCTTTAAAATAATTTTGAGTTATATGTTTGATTATGAGTTGTAAATTTTTGTATTAACTATCAAATGTCACATCAATAATTCTACACTCAAATCAAAACTATTTTCAAAACAAAATTTTCACACTCAAATTATAATTTCAAACCTCATAAATTTAAAATACAATTCATACTTTCAAATTATAATTACAAAACTCTAGCAAACGTAACATGTATTTTGTTTTTTAAAAAAAACAAAATTTAAAACAACTCTAATCATTGTCAAAATACAGTGAATCTCTGTTATTTCCAGACAAATCATATGTCTAATCTTAGAGAATCTTGACAGGTTTTTAAGCCAAAATGACCAACGAAGACTTTGGATTAGCTATTTTTTTGAAGAGAAATGTTTGAGACGCTTTCGGGAATGCTCCTCACATTCTCTAAGTAATCTTGACTGTTTATGTTTAGGATAAAGCTTGGGAGCTCAATCTTCCGAAAATGGAAGCAGAGAGAAACAGAGAAAAAAGAGGGAGAAAAGAGGGTGAATGCAAGAGAGAGAGAGAGGGAGAAAGAGAGAGGAGAGGAGAGAGGTAAAGAGAGAGAGAGAGAGGGAGAGAAGCTCGGCCGATCGTCGGCCGATCGCCGATCGTCGTAGTAGCTCGGCCTCCGCCGCACCTCCTCCCCTGGTTTATGCCCTCTCCTGTCCAGTTCTCCCTTCCCTTTTCTTCTTCGTTTCTGATTCAACAAAAAAAAAAAAAAAAATGAAAAAACGACGTCGTTTTTTAAATTAAGGGGATTCGGGGGGCTGATTTCGTGCTACGTAGCATTACTCTTATGTTTATATGAGATTCACTCATATATGTTTGGATTTCACATCATAAATAATTTAGATTTAATAAAGTCTTGTGAGGGTCTTATGAAGATAGAAGTCTCAATCATTATTCTTTTTTGAAAAGGGAGGACGGTAATTATTTGATTATTAAAATTTTATTATACACATTTTAAAAAAATATTAAGGTTATGTTTGGCTAAAGATTTTTGGCTAAAAAAGTATAAAAAGAAAAAATTAGTTATATAAGTTAATAAGATAAAATATCACATCCAAACCATAATTATTACACTTTTTTTTCCTCACAAAAGTTAAAAAAACCAAACTAAATGAAGCTAAAAAAGACATGTCAACACAAAAAAGCCAATGTCAAACAAAGACTAAGAATTTCAGATGTTTTATTAAATATCTTATATGGTGTGGGACTTACATCATGTAAGTTTTATGTGGATCCCACACTTATGTGAAATATTTGATAAAATATTTGACAAACATCTCCAACAGTAGTAGGCATTTTACTTATCTAAATATTACTATAAACTATATATTTTATTTTGTCTATCACATGTTTCATATTTCTACTCCAATTATGCTATTTATTTTAGCTATTTATCTAAATACTATTAACTTTATAGAATACTATGTCAGCAACAAAGATGAAGGAAAATGATCCTAATAAATACATTTTGTCTAGCCTTGAAAGTTAGCTATATGTAGCTAGTGAATGTGAGTTGAGCCAAAATGTTTAATTATATGCCTAGTGCATTAGAGTTAAAAAAAGTGAGTCACAATAGGCATTTTGACTAACAAGCATTATATGCCAAGTGGGTTGGAGATGCTCACTCCACATTTTACATCATAGGTATCTTTAAGGTATGTTTTTTTTTTTTTTTTTTATAATTTTATTTATAACTAATTTTTTTTAATTATAATTTTATTTTAATTATGACTCATGAAATTTTTTATTATATATCATATATTGTTTAGTTATGAATATTTTTTTTTTAATTATGACTTAAAAAATATGAAATTATGTCATTTTATTCTTTAATTATAAGGTGTATATAGTTTATATTTTTTGAGAGGTATGTACGATATAACAATTGAAAAATATATATTCAAATATTTTTTAAAATTAAAAAAATACATGAAAAATACACATTAAAATTTTAATTCTTTTTAACGTTATTTGATTCTTGATGAATATTTGAACTCATAATCCCAGGTGCATGTTCGAAGTTATTACAATCAAAGTTACAAATGTTCCTACCAAATCAATTAACAATACAATAATAAAAAAATTACAAATTAATGAAAATAAAAAATAATTACAAATTTATTAAAATACAAGGTAATACGAATTATGTTGCAAATGACAACCGCCTCTTTTGGCAATTAGGTTAAAAATCAATTTATTAGCTTTTTTAGTTTTTTTGGGTTATATCACTTTTCTACTTTTTTTTTTTTTACATTTTTTCAAAAAATAAAAAATTGACTTATAATCTATTTTCTAAAATAGGCCAATTTTCACTTAGATTGGACGATCAATGACTTATTCATAAATTTAAAATTATTTTTCACATTGTGAATCGATTATTGTTTTTTATTATGAGAATATTGCACTGAAATAATTGCCTCCCATGTGATTTTTCATGTATCTTGACGAGTCACATTATTTTTTAAATATGGTGAAAATTATTTTCTATGTGAATGTCCGTTTTGATCCAACATTTATTTTTTTTAAATAAAATTTTAATCCATTTATAAGTTTCAATTTAAAAAAAAAAGTTGGGATTGTTTGGGCTCATAAGGCTCACTACGGATGTGTTTTGATGATCTTAACTGTTTATTTTGTAAGGTCTTCTATATATATTATTTATGAAAAAAATTAAATCGATTCGATAATTATATCATTTGTATTTTATCATATTTATCTTTGAAAAAAAAACGACAAATGTATTTTTTCATGGGATTTGATCAAAACCCTCTCGTAATAAAATTTTAATGCATTAAGGACAAGCACAAAAAGTTTTCCTTGAAAAGTCCAACAAATATCACTATTATCAAAATATTAAATTTTAAAATAATATAATTTTTGATGTAAACATCGATTTTTAATAAAATTAATATTTTTAGAATTTTCTTATCATGATCTATCAAATAAGATCTATGTTGACTATAAAATTCTTTTTTAAAAAAAAATTATTACTGTTGAAATTGATGTAAATCGTAACAATAACATGTTACTCTATTTGACAATTATTCAATTTGACAGTAACACTCTAGCAATTTGTCCAAGAAAGAAAGAAAAAAATATATTTTATTTATCTTTACTCAATTATGTATTTTCTCCTTAGTGAGTTTATAAAAAATAAATAAATTGGAATGCCTTTTTCACCAAATAAAGGTCTAATGGAGGGGTTTCGGCTAAATTTCTCTTTTGAAAATAGATATATATATTTTTTTTTGTTGGAGACAAACGAAATAAAATAAAAAACTACAATTATTAAATTAAATTAAATTTTTTTCATGACTAATAGACAAAGAGATTTACAAAATAAATGATTCGAATAATTGAATCGGGAGAGACTCAATTCTAAAAGGAAAAAAAATAAACACCATTAATTTAGAAAAAAAATTATAAGCACCAAAAGGGATGACAAAACTGCATAATATCATATGAGCGATTAGTTTTATTATTTATTATTTTTTAATGAGAGTTGTATTAATTTAATAGAAATATTAAGAAATTAGGCAAATCCATCTCTCAAGCAAGCAAGACAAGGATGAACAAATCTCCATGTCCAAATTCCAAATTTATGCCCCTCTCTCTCTCTCTCTCTCCCCACTGCACACTAAAATTCAATACATTTTTTATATTTTGTGTATTTATTAATTTTTTAAAATATTTTTTCACAAATATTTTACTTTTTAGATATAGACACATCTAAGTAAGATGCATCTAAAAAAGTAAAAAAAATGCTTAAAATTTTAAAAATATTTACTAAAAATAAAAAAATACGAAAAACAAAAAACTCAATTTTCAAAATATTGATTACATATTTAATGTAATTCTAAAGTAATTGTTTTTAACAATTAGACATCGAATTAAATGTATTTTTATTTATTTATTTTTCTTCAAATTTGTCATGTAGCAAAATATTTTTACGAGCATTAAGACCCTTTTTTTTTTCCTATCAAAACTTAACTAATTTTAGATTTTGGTTCATCATATTTGATTTCTTCCCCTCGTAACGAAATATTTACGCTGTATTTAGTTTATAAATTTGGGTAAGAATTTGAAAAGAGAGAGAAAAAAGAAAAAGTATACCTTTTCTTTTTGTCTTTTCAATTTTTTTTTTCAAATTCATGAATTAAATACCGCCTCGGGAAAATATATTAGAACCAACTTTTAGGACAGCTTTGAATCACTAAATTTAACTTTTTAAAATGAAAGTATATCATGTTTTACAACATACATTCCCAAACGTAACTTGCTAGGGATTAGTGTTTTCTAGATCTAGTAACACAAGCCTTACTATATCTACCTCTAATTTGTGTGAATTAGTTTTGTCAATTCATTTTGAGTGGATGTATATGTTTTATGAGCTTTTATCGAAGTCCAGTAGCGGAAAATTTTGGATTCTAACATCTTCTAACTTAATGCAGCTGTGGCCATACTTCTGGGTTTTCAGCACTATGTGGTAATGCTTGGGACTACTGTTATCATTCCCTCAAGCATCGTTCCTCAGATGGGTGGTGGCTATGTAATAACTTTGTGACACTTCATTGTACACTTGCATTTTTTCACTTTCTTTTCTCCTCTTGGAGTATTTCCATGGTTTCAATTTAAGGTTCTTCTCTTCTTTTCTTTGTGGCAGCGAGAGAAGGCTGAAGTGATACAAACTTTGCTATTTGTTTCGGGAGTGAACACTTTATTACAGACTTTGTTTGGAACTCGGCTTCCAGTGGTGATAGGGGCTTCGTACACATTTGTTTTTCCTATACTTTCTGTTGTGTTAGCTGATAGGTATAGCGTATATGTCGATCCTCATGATGTGAGTCTAGTCATTCTCATTCCCCTTCTTTTGAGTTCTGATTGTATTTCAATAATTGTTCATTCTTGTCCTTACATTGGGTGTGTGATTAATTTCTTCAGAGGTTTAAAAGTTCTATGCGAGGAATACAAGGAGCTCTCATGATTGCATCCATTCTCCCTATATTAGCTGGTTTTCTGGGTGTCTGGAGAATCTTTGTGAGGTAGGATTTTGCAGAAATGGCGTGGTGAAAGAGCAAATTATTGTTCAATGTTTAATTCACTTTAATGACTACACTTTCAATTGTCTGATAATGCTATAGGTTACTCTCTCCTCTTTCTTCGGTTCCCCTTATTACGCTAGTTGGTCTTGGGCTCTATACGCATGGTTTCCCACAGGTAGGAATTCTTAAGCCTTCATTATATTGTCACAAAATATGGATGGTGGTTATTTAATTCAACAAGTTGTTCTATTTATGTTTTAATGATAGTTTTGTGGTTGTCTCCTAGTCAGCTAGACTGATTTGAGCACTGTAATCACGCTGATGAGACGGGATATTTCATGTAAAACCTTAGAATTGGACCTAACCATCATAGTTGTTGCAATTAGGGAAACCTTGTCTCCTAGAAGTACTATTCATTGCTAGTCCAAAGGAAATCTGATGATCCATTCCTTCGGTTGAGAATAATGAAACTGGTCATGGCTAGATCTTATTGGGAGGAACAGTTGCAGATGTCTCCACAAAAATAGTTGGCCAGCCCAAGGATTGAACTCTTAGTTTCTAACTGATCAAAGATATTTTAGTCTTGTTGCATACAGATAGGGGTGTAGTAGTGAAAGTGTGAACCATGGAAGAGGGTTTTCCATCAATTACGAACCACCTATTTTGTATTGCTGGTTATTCTATTCAACTCGATTTGTAGTAGTTAACATCATGATAGCCGTCTCATTGACCTTAAACTTTCAAGCTGGCCAAAATGATATAGAACCTCAGGTCATCTATTTAATTGAATAGTTAGGCCCAAAAATCCATAAGCAGGAGCCTTTACTGGTTGGGCTGTCAGTGCAAGTTTACTGCAAGTTGGCTTGGAGTATATTATGCCACATGTTGTAATGCCTTGAACTCGATGCTATTTGTTTGCTGCTGTTACTTAAATAACATTTTTTATAATGTATTCTGTTTCATAAAGGCATTCATATGTTTACTCTGTGCTTTTCGTTTTTGCTGATGGTTGTAGCTGGCGCATTGTGTCGAGATTGGGCTTCCAGAGTTGATTGTACTAATTATTTTAGCTGAGGTGAGCTGGTTCTTGATTACTAATTTATTTCATCCGACTACTATTTAATTTCCCGTAGTTTGAGATGCCATGACATATTTACACATGTATTTATTTATCCGAATGCTATGTTATGTGTGGATGGTTCTATTTGCTTTCCTAGTCGATTGAAATTTGTGTCCAGAAAGCAATGCTGCATGAACAGGGGCCTTGGACGAAGCACACTATGGAAGTTTCTATTTTTACTTTTTCACTTTACAAAGGAAGTTTGATCAATCAATTTTTAGAAGGAAAGTGAAACATATTAACAAAATGCCAATGGACTTGAGGTTAATGATCATTCAGTTTGGTTTATCTTTTGAGCAAAACCCTGAAGAAAGATTGGAATAGTTATAGTCATGGATGGATTTTGTTTCACCAGGAACTATTGAGCTGTATGTAGTATAGATTGGCTTTCAAAATCCGCTCCCGTGCTCAATTCTCGCTGCACTTTTCAGTTTAGTGATTGGAATAAGTTCTCCCATGATTTAACCCATTTTTGTAAGGGATCTGATTTGGTTTTTGGTTATAAAATTGCTGATTTATTTTAATTCTTTGTTTCTTAAGATAGACTTCAACGTGAATTTCTTGAGGTTATATTTGATTTGGGTGACCAAAACTTTTGCAGTATATTCCTCATTGGTTTAAAACCAAAGGAGCCATATATGAGCGTTTTTTCGAACGATATGCAGTCCTCTTATCGATAGCAATTATATGGCCATATGCAGCACTTCTGACTGCAGCAGGTGCATATACAAATAGACCCCCAAATACTCAGTCTAGTTGCCGTGTTGACCGCTCTCGGCTCATTGAAGGCGCTTCTTGGTATGATCATTCCTAAACTTGCATTTCACTTAGTCACTCTTTTAATCTTAGGCCTCGTGCATTATTCAGTTTGGTATTTTGCTTCCTAAAACCCAGTTTCACAATATGTTATGGCATGGGCGTATGCTATGAAGTATTTTCAGTTATTCTAGTTGACTTTGCTTGGCTACTAAAAACTTAAAATGCTCATTCAGTTCTATGAATCAGGGATATCTAGGCATGTGTTGATGAATTTCATGTTAAATTGTTTTGCAATGTGGGCACTAGGAATCTAACATTTAGCAAATTCAAGACTTGCGTTTTTCAAAAAATAATAAACTCTGTACTGATCTGTCATTTGCTGCAGTAACCAAATGTGTGAAGGAATAAAATTGAATAATTTCCTTCTTTTTGTGTGTTTTTGTTGTTGTGTGTGGTTTATTAAAATTTTTTGTTTGTTGTTAATTTTTCCTCCATGCATCTAAGATACTCCAAATTGAAAAAAAAAAGGGGACAATTGGAGCAGGAGTGATGGTACCAATACTAATATAGGGTAGAAACGCCGTTACTAGGGGCATTGGCTGTGCTGTTCAGTCTATGTATCTACTTCTATTATGATCAAATAAGATTTGGCTGAAAATTAACTTGTTGGCTAAAGTTATGTTATGAATATGATAATTGCCGAACTAGCATTAAGGCCTCGTTTGGGAACCCTTCATTTTAGCTAAAAAGTAAAAAAGTTACTAAATTAGCCAAAAAGCCAACAGCTCATACCAAAAAGTCAAAAATTCTCTTTTCTCTCTACTTTTTGTACATCTTTTCGTAAAAAGCCAAAAAGTCATCCCAAACATATTAATTTTTTTTAGCTCATATTTTAGCCAAATAGCCAAAAAGTTACTAAATTAGACTGTTCCCAAACGAGGCCTAAATGTCGGAAAGTGCTCTCTCTCTCTCTGCCTCTCCGTTCTTCTCCCTCTTCTTTTAGTACTAGAACACCTTAAGTTAGTCTTAAATTTTGAAATTTGAAGCACGATATTCTTGATTTCTTACTTTCTAATATATTTAATGATAATTTACCAATAGGTCCTACTTTTGGGAATAATTACCCATTAATTTCTATTGATAAATTTAAAGTGATAAATTTATCTGCAAGGACTTGTAGGTAAATAAGTCCAGTAAATAGGATTGATTGGTAAGGGTGTGTTTGGTAACGTTTACGTTTTCAATTTATATTTACAAAAATTTTATAAACTGCTTTTTGTTTATTTTTTGTTTATTTTCAAAAAAATATAAACTACAAATGCGTTTGGTAATTGACAAAATGTTTGCAAAATTTAAAAAATATAAAAAAGAATGAAAAATGGCAAGTAGTGACAAGTGACGGCGAAAGACGATGGTGGCAAGTGGCAGCGAAAGACGGTGGATGGTAGGTAGCTGGTGGTGGTGGGTGGTGGCGGGTGGGTGGGTGACAGTGGCGGGTGGTAGCGAGTGGGTGGTAGTTGTGGCTAGGGGTGGGCAACGGTTTATCCGATCCGCAAAAACCGCCCAACCCGCCCAATCCGCACACAAATGGGCGGTTTCGCAAATACAATGCGGGCGGATGCGGTTTGAAATATGACATTTTTGCGGGTTGCGGGCGGGTTGCGGGTTTAACCCGCACCCGCAAGAAACCGCCCGCACTTTATTTATTTATTTATTTATTTTTTTATCTTAACTATTGTTTTCATTTTTATATCCCACCTAAATATTTTTGTCCAAAACAAAACACCCTTTATTTTTTAAACTTACTCTAGCATTATATTTGCTAATAATATTATATCAACTGAAACTGAATAAATACTAATCATATTATTATTGTTATATAACTGAACTTGTCCCGGATGAAGTGTGATTTGAAATTTTAAATTCCTTAATGAATATGGAGTTATAGTTTAGGATTTTGAAATATATGCTTGTGTTAGTTTATGAATTGATTTAAGATTTTGAATGATTTGTTTGTATTACAAATTGATTTTGTTGTATTTTTAATTTTATAAGTTTTAATTCATTAATTATTAATGTTGGAGCATTTTAGAAAATGGGGAGAAAATGACCCAAAATAAATATTTACAAAATGAGAAAAAAATAAGGCTCAAAAATAATTTTTTGAAGCAAAAAGTCCAATCCGCAAACCGCCCGCAACCGCCCGCACATCCGTGAACCCTACCCGCACAAACCGCAAACCGCACTGCGGGCGGTTGCGGGTTGTCTTTTCCCCAAACCGCATAAATGCGGGCGGGTCCAAACCGATCCGCAAACCGTCCAAATCCGAACCGCGAACACCCCTAGTTGTGGCGGTGGCGGGTGGTGGAAAATGGTGACGGTGGGTGGTGGGTACCTGGTGGTGGTGGGTGGTGGCAGGTGGGTGGGTGACGGTGACGGGTGGTGGGTGGTAGCGAGTGTGTGGTGGTGATGGCGGCGATGGCGGGTGGTGGTGGCAGGTGGGTGGCGGATGGCGGGTAGGTGGCGGGTGCTGGTAGTGGATGGGTGGATGACAATGGCGGGTGGTGGGTGGTGGCGAGTGGGTGGTGGTGGTGGTGGCGGGTGGTGGATGGTGGTGGCACGTGAGTGGCGGATGGCGGGTGGTGGTGGTGGTGGTGGTGGCAAGTGGGTGGTGGATGGCGGGTGGTGGTGGGTGGTGGTGGCGGCGGGTGGTTGGTGGTGGTGGCAAGTGGGTGGCAGGTGGTGGGTGGGTGAGTGGGTGACGGTGGCGGGTGGTAGGTGGTAGCGAGTGAGTGGTGGTGGTGGGTGGTGGTAGCAAGTAGGTGGCGGGTGGGTGGTGGGTGATGGTGGTGGTGGTGGTGGTGGGTAGCTGGTGGTGGATGGTGGTGACAGGTGGGTAGTGAGTGGTGATGGCAAGTAGATGGCGGGTGGTGGTGGCGGACGGTGGATGGTAGTGGCGGGTGGTGGGTGGTGGATGGCAGGTGGATGGTGGGTGTTAGTGGTGGTGGTGGTGGTGGCAAGGGGTGGGTGGGTGGTGGTGGCGAATGGATGGCTGGTGGGTGGTGGTTGCAGGTGGGTGGTGGTGGCAAGTGGGTGGTGAGTAGTGGTGGCAGGTGGTGGTGGCAGGTGGTGGTGGCAGGTGGGGGGTGGGTGGTGGTGGCGGAAGACGGTGGTGGAAAATGGTGGCAGGTGGTGGCTAGTGTTGGGTGGTTAAAAAAAAAAAAAACTGAAAACTCAAAATGAAAACACATTTTTTGGTCAAATTTATAAACTAAGGCCACTGATTTATAAATCAAAAATTTTACCAAATAAGTTTTTATTTGAGTTTTTTAAATTTTTGTAAATATAAACAGAAAACTGAAAGCGTAAGTGTTACCAAACGGCACCTAAGTGTCCCTTTATTTAACTTCCAATATTTTTCTTCATTCTACATTTGGTCAAGGTTTTACATACATAATTCTGACGTCAAAAGATGAATTGTTTGTTTCATATCATGCTCTTGGGGGACATGAACATTATTTAAGCACTGCAAATGATTTTCCCCTGCCAACTTTGGTTTTATGCTTCACTTGTTATAAGGGCTTCTGTTACTTCTCAACATGCAGGATAAGGTTTCCACATCTATGGCAATGGGGGACTCCCACTGTAAATGCTACGGATGCTTTTATAATGATTGCTGCAGCTATGATTGCTCTTGTTGAGGTTGATTTATTCTAGTGAATTTTTGAAGTCTTTTGATTTTATATATAGCTGGTGTCTTGATTTTTATATTTTTCTGGAAGTAGAATGAGGGTGCAAGCGTTTAATAAATAGCATAGATAAATTTCTTATCTTTGTTGTGTATTTATATAACGGATGAGCTGGATTCTAATGTTAGGACTCCTTAATGAGTTACCCCCATACTATTTCCTCATGTTCTGTCCATGTGATATGATTGTTGTTCCTTTACTTTTGGAGATGAATTTGGGATTCATATTGAACTTATTTCAATAAATGCTATTTTTTTTTTTTTTATTTCTTTGATTATTGTTATTGCAGTCTACCGGCACATTTAAAGCAGCATCAAGATATGGGAGTGCCACACCTCCACCGCCTTCTGTTCTCAGCCGTGGTGCAGGGTGGCTGGTAACAACGGATCCTTCGATAGATTATTATTTTTTGTTTCTAGATGTCATATGTTCCACAAATCTGACTCACCACTCCTTTTTTTTGTGAGTTAGGGAATCGGATTTTTGCTGGATGGTTTGTTTGGTGCTGCAAGTGGTTCCACTGCATCAGTGTAAGAAGTTTAATCTTTGAACTGAGAAGACTGAACATCGCTTGCACTGGAGGTTACTTAGATGAAGACATCTGTTACTCTAATATCTAGTTTACTCAACTTTTTCATACGCAACGGATTTTCAAAAAATAAAAGACAGGTGGGATGCCCATGTGTAGATCATCTGGATTAATTGGTTTGTGAAGTAGAAATTTACTCTGACAAATCTTTAGATGAATCTCACAGCTGGGTCCACTTATGAGTAGATGTCCCGATCCAAGTATCTATTTTGCCTGTCCAAAAATGCTAGAGACTCACAATGACGTGGCAAAGGAGTTGGGCATTATATGGTTGAGTTTGTGACAAATCAAAAGTTGACATGCCATGTCATTGTGGGTCAAATTAGGGGAGGATTTTTAGCGGTCTTAAACATTTTCCTTTGTCTATTTACCGGATCATATTATATTTTGCAATGTCTTTAGTGAAAATGTAGGTCTTTTGGCACTAACACGAGTTGGAAGCCGAAGAGTGATTCAAATATCAGCAGTATTCATGCTTTTCTTTTCTGTATTAGGTGTGTTTAAATCAATCTTCTAGCATCCTTAATAACCACGAAAAATTGGGTATTTGTTGGTTGGGCTTATTCGTGTCATTCTTTTGTCCATAACCAGGAAAATTTGGGGCTATTCTAGCGTCTATACCATTGCCAATTTTTGGAGCTATGTACTGCATCTTGTTTGCCTACATGTGTATGTTTCCTTTCTCTTTTTAGGAGATAATACTACTGAAATTTCTTTTTGCTAATTTTTATGTTTGGTCATAATTTAATGCATACCTTTTATGATCTAACAAGGGATTTTGACAAAGAAGCATTTCCGATTTTCAACGGAGAACATTTGAATACTTCCAGAAAATAGAAAGAATAAATGTTTAAATAATCCAGTGCTACAATCTATTTGTGGAATGAAAATGAAGACTTGGAACCATTGCCAAATGAGTCCTAGTCATCAGGAAACCAAATTTTATTTTCCTCCATTGGTGAAATTATTGAGCGTTTTCATGTTTTTTGGCTCAATTCATCAGTAGGCAATCAAACCTGATCAGTAGAAATCACATGTTTCAAGCTAACACAAATTTACTGGGTTTGACTAATTCAAACAAAACTACCACCACCAGCAGTGGAGCCACATGGGGACTAGGGGGCCACGTGCCCCCTTTAGATTTTTTATTTTTTATTTTTTTTACATATGTATATAAATAAAATTTTAAACAAAAATAATATTTAGAATAAAATATTAAGGTCATTTTTAAATTTAAGAAAACAATAGTGATTGTTTTATTGAAAATGAAGTGACTACAACACAATATATTTTTATGTATAAAAATTTTGTGAAAAAATCTCAATATAAAGATAATATCTATCATTATTGATATGCAAATATAATTAATCTCACTATATATATTTATATACGTAAAAATTACTAGAGTGTTAGTTATTTTTACATGTGGAGTTCACCCTTCATATGTTGTTTTACTATTGGTTGGTGATATCATATTTCAATAATGACGTGATAACACTATTATATGAAAATTTTACTCAAATTTTGTAAAAATTTAATTTATCTTACCATTATATAATTTATTTTAGGACTTAAATATGACTTTTTTACATTGTCCATGATACACTAGTTATACGTAATACTTTCTTTTCGATTTTACTCGAAATTAATTGTAAAATTTTATGTGAAATACTTTTGTAACAATTTATTTAATTTTTTGTACTTAATATTAATTCAAAAATTATTATTATTTTCTTATTGTTAGTTATGAATAAATAAATAAATAAATAAATAAAGCTGTAATTAATAAGTACCTCTCCTGATTTAATTTTCTGGCTCCGCCACAAACCACCACCATAGTTTTTTCCCCGGAAAATGTCTCGTAGCTCAAATTTTGTGGCTCAAAAGTGGCTCAAATGGCCAAAACGACGTCGTTTTAGCTATTTTTATGTTGTTTTGTACTCAAAACGACATCGTTTTGGCCATTTGAGCCACTTTTGAGCCATAAAATTTAAGCTACGTAGCATTGTCGTTTTTCCCCTAATCATGCATTCTAACCAGACAGACATAATAATATACTCGTAGCGTGAACTGGACACTAATAGAATATTCTTATTCCAATCCACACATTAAGATAAAGAGACACAAACATCATATGGCATGTAGGAAAAATAAATGTATTACTTTGAATTTATGTTGCTTCACACCCTCAATCAACTACCAAAATTTTTATCACTGAATAAAGTATGACAAGCATGCTCCTACTGCACTGGGCTTTTCTGAAAGATGAGCTATTTAATTGGCCAAACATAAACTTTCCAGTTGGTCATCATTATGATAATTTGCAATTTCTAGTCAACAACTTTTCAGAGTGCTTCAAAGATGATGTAGAACAACCAGGATAATCCCTTACGCTGTGTTTGGTTAGAGAATTTGAGCAGTGATTTGGAAGGAAAAGAGAAAAGTTAGGTGAAATGTGAATAAAATATACCTATATTTCACCTAGTTTCACACACCTTTTCCCTTTCCCTTTCCAAATCCTTCTCCAAATCCTCCAACCAAACACAGCATTACAGTCCTCTGGATATGACATACGAGGGGAGGCAGATCAAAAAGAAAGAACTGTGTTGCCGGAATTGAGAGAAAATCATTGGGTGCTAAAGATTTAGAATGTTGTAGCTGGAGTCAGAAACTTGATTATTGCACTGAAACTGTCTTGTTGGTACTGATTTCTTGAGTGATAATTGATCATCAATTCTGTTGCTCAGAACAATTTAAAATTGTTATGCAACCTTGTATTGCATTTGACAAGTTTTATGCCTTTTTTAATGTCCTTCTGGCCATTATTAGAATTTTTTAATTGCATTTTTTTTTGAAAAAAAATTGTATATGCAAATAATTAATTGTTAATACAAATTTGGAAATTAATATGGTATCCATGGTGGTGCAGCTTCTGCTGGTCTTGGTTTGCTTCAATTCTGCAACCTCAACAGCTTCAGAACAAAGTTCATAATTGGTTTTTCAATCTTCATGGGTCTCTCAGTGCCACAGTACTTCAATGAGTACGTGGTAACTTCTGGCCGCGGTCCTGTTCACTCTGGTTCAGCATGGGTATATAGATGAAATTTAGCTTCGTCTGATTAATTGGTTTTTTGTAGTTACTGGGAGAGTTTTATGTTTGGAGAAACTAAATCTGATTTTTTTTTTTTTTAAACATGATTTTCAGTTGAACAAAACTATGCAAGTGGTTTTCACATCCCCGGCCACAGTGGCAGCTATAATCGCTGTGTTCTTGGACCGCACTGTTGCTCATAAGCATGGCTCAACTCGAGCAGACAGTGGCAGGCACTGGTGGGAGAAGTTCAGGTATTTCGCTACGGATCCCAGGACCAAAGAATTTTATTCGCTACCTGGGGGCCTTACAAAGTACTTCCCATCTATCTAGCATCTGGAGTTCTTTTTGTTGAAAAAAACAGAAGATATTACTAAAATTCATTCTTCCATTGAACTCTCAATACCAGGAAGAAAATCAAGAAATGAAAAGTATATCGACATATACATATAGGAGTGGAGAGAGTGAGAAACCTACTTGATCTTGGATACAAATTCTGTGTATTGACAACCTTTTAAGATACGGTGGTCTAAAATGAGTTCTCAACTTCTGATGATAGTAATTAGGTTTTCTATGTAAACGATGAAGTTCTGGACAAAGTTATATGAATGAATTTAATGCTGTGTATCATTCTATTTGGTGATATTGTTCCAATTTTCTTTTGTAATTGGTTTTATGCTTTCAAATGCTCTAAATCACAAGTGGGGTTTGGTCATTGTAAGTGTGCCCGGATGATGGAATTTGGAATGCTATGTTTAAGTGAATGAAACAGAAGTTAATAACATTACCTGATGGATCTGTGCCCTATTAGTTGAACATTCATAGAGATTAGAATAAAGAGAATATATGAATTGGGTTCTCGCTTAGTTGAATTTGAACAAATGAAAAATGATATATATGCTTACTTTTGGCTATGTGCTTGAGCATTGATTGTTCATTGCCCATCATTGATTGCTCAACACGTCATTGATTGCTCAATGATGTGTTTGGGCAACCCAGTTTCACAATATGTGTTTGGGAGCAGTGTTATTGAACCCAGAAACTAATTGATGTGTTGAGCATTGATTGTTCAAAGCTATGTGCACACTTTAGCACTAATCAATCAGTACTAGACACGGCAATTTATTTCAAGTTCAGTATTGGCTTCAATAACACTGCTCCCAAAAACATACAAGGTTGTTTGCATCGATGAGAGTTTCTTTTGTGGTAATTTGATTGATGAGACTGGACTTTTAAGCATTGTAGTTCTACTATGTGTTGGAAGTGCTATCATAGTAGCATTGCCTATGACAAATCTGTTGGGTATACCTCCTTATTGGAGTGTGGGACCTAATTGATTTATTAAAAGAGTTTTAATTTGGCTTGGTTTAGTATAATATATTTTTATATATTATATTTGAGAAGACCCAATTCAATTTGGATATAATTAGGGTTTGATTACAAAATCCTAGATTCACAATTTTGTTGGTGTATTATTTTTCCCAAGAGAAAAAAAGGACAGAGGGCTGCCTCCTTATTTAGTTTTCCGAAGGCAGCAAATCGTGATCATTAATTTGGTTTTTCCCGAAGTTGAATGAAGCTACAGCAACATTGATGTACTTGGTTCCTTTCATTCTTGGGTGTATATTCAAGTTGGTGCATCTTTGTTTGGGAGCTTTGGTAAAGCTGGTTTGGGTTATTATTTTGGATCTTCTTCAACTTTGGTTCAGAAGATTTTGGTTCTTCTATTTGGTGAGGTCTTTCCTCTTTGTTTATTTGTGATTATTTGGAATTCACCTAAGGGTGTTTTGTGAGACCATTAGTGTCTCATTTGTAATCGTTTGGAATTATTTGGTTGATAGTGGAATCGGATTTCGATCCCGTGGACGTACCTCACATTGAGGGAACCACGTAAAAATTCTTGTGTTGCCTTTGATTTAATTTTTCCGCATTAGTTTTTATTCCCATTGATTGATTTACTTGTGGGGAATCTCGGATTTTCCCTAACAACTGGTATCAGAGCTTACGGTTTATTTGGATTTATTTATTTGTGTTAATCAATGGAGGGGAATGTGGGTCGTATGTCTAGCTTCAATGGAAGTAATTGGGTAACTTGGAAAACTAAAATGGAGGACCTATTATTTTGTAAAGATTTATATGGACCCATTGAGGGTGATTCTGGCAAACCCGAGGGTATGAAAGATGATGAATGGAATAGGCTTAATCGAAAAGCCGTTGGTGTTATCCGTCAATAGATTGATGACAGTGTGTTTCATCATGTTGCTACTGAAACTTCAGCACATGATTTATGGAAAAAATTAGAGGGCCTTTATGATAGGAAATCAGCCACAAATAAAGCTTTTCTGTTTCGTAAGTTGGTTAATTTAAAATATAAAGAGGGCAGCCCTATTCCGGAACATCTGAATGAAATAAAGAGTATTGTTAACCAACTTGCTTCTATGAAAATTGTTTTTGATGATGAGTTGCAGGCTTTGATGCTACTTAGTTCTTTGCCCGAAAGTTGGGAGACTTTGGTTGTGACCGTCAGTAATTCAGCACCCGATGGAGTTGTCACAATGGGCCAAGTCACTAGTAGCCTGTTGAATGAAGAAACTAGAAGAAAATCAGCGGGTTCCTCTCATTCGGAAGCATTCGTTGTGAGAGGCCGAAGCAAAACAAGGGGGAGAAGTAAGACTCCTCATGGTCGTGATCAAAGCCGTGACAAGTCAAAAGATAAAAGATGGTTCTTTTTCAAAGAAAGATATTGAGTGCTATTATTGCCATGAGAAAGGGCACATGAAGCGGGAATGCCGAAAGCTCAAGAATAAGGAGAAAAGGCGTGACAAAAGTGTGGACAAGAAGCAAGAAGACACAACGGCAGTTACTACCAATGCTGATCTCATGGTCGTTTGTGAAGATGATTGTATCAATTTTGTGGGCCAAGAGAGCAATTGGGTGATTGATTCTGGTGCTTCTTTTCATGTGACTTCTCGAGTTGATTTCTTCACTACCTACACTGCAGGAGATTATGGTTCTGTTCGAATGGGTAATGAAGGTTTGTCCAAGATTATTGGTATGGGTGATGTTTGCTTGGAAACAAATTTGGGTTGCAAGTTGTTGCTTAAAGATGTGAGGCATGTTCCCGACATTCGCCTCAATTTGATCTCTACTGGGAAGCTAGATGATGAAGGCTTCAACAACAAATTTGGTGATGGAATATGGAAGCTCACAAAGGGTTCTTTGGTGGTAGCTAAGTGTAAGAAGACACATACACTTTATTCGATGCAAGGAAAAATTTGTAAAGGTGTTGTCAATGCACTTCAAGATGATACTTCTACCAAATTGTGGCACAAACGGCTTGGCCACATGAGTGAAAAAGGGCTGCAAGTTTTGTTCGAGAAAGAGCTTCTACCCGGTTTGAAAGGTACACATCTTAAAACTTGTGTTCATTGTTTGGCGGGTAAACAACATAGAGTTTCTTTTCATAAAAATGTTGCTTCTAGAAAAGAAAATGTTTTGGAGTTGATTCATTCGGATGTTTGTGGTCCTTTAAAAGTTAGAACACATGGTGGTGCACTTTATTTTGTTACTTTCATTGATGATTATTCAAGGAAAGTTTGGGCTTTTCTACTAAAAACTAAAGATCAAGTTCTAGAAGTATTTAAGCATTTTCAGGCCATGGTTGAAAGAGAA
This sequence comes from Camellia sinensis, assembly GCF_055761805.1. NCBI lineage: Eukaryota > Viridiplantae > Streptophyta > Magnoliopsida > Ericales > Theaceae > Camellia > Camellia sinensis. The sequence continues at coordinate 36,886,240 of NC_138962.1, forward strand.
ACAGGGCAGAAATTGAAGTGCATCCGATCAGACAATGGTGGTGAATACATTGGGCCATTTGATGAGTATTGTCGTAGCCAAGGTATTCGGCATCAAAAGACAGTTAAGAAGACTCCTCAACAAAATGGAGTTGCCGAGAGGATGAACCGCACCATTGTGGAAAGAACAAGGTGTTTGCTTTCACAAGCTAAATTGCCAAGATCCTTTTGGGGTGAGGCATTGAAGACAGCGGTTGACGTGATCAATTTGTCACCCTCCTATCCTTTGAATGGTGATGTTCCAGAAAGAGTTTGGACCGGCAAAGATGTGTCTTATGAGCACTTGAGAGTGTTTGGTTGCCGAGCCTTTGTTCACATTCCAAAAGACGAGAGGTCCAAGCTTGATAGCAAGTCAAGACAATGTATTTTTCTTGGCTATAGGCGTGATGAATTCGGGTATAGATTGTGGGATCCGGTCGACAAGAAAGTCATTCGAAGCCGTGATGTTGTGTTTCTTGAAGACCAAACAATTGAAGAGTTTGGCAAAGGTGATCAACCGGAACCAAAAACTAGTGATCTCATTGACATGGATTCATCTCCTTCATCTTCAGTTGATGATGAAAACGGGGGAGATGTGCAGTCACCTATTGAAGATGTGGAGGATGATGCTAATCCTAATGAAGTTGAGCCAGAAATTGAGGAAGAGCATCCAACTCAAGTATCGTCACCACAACTTGAGTTGAGGAAATCTACAAGGGACCGACAACCTTCAAGAAAGTATCCTCCCAATGAATTTGTGTTGATTTCTGATCAAGGGGAGCCTGAGAGCTACCAAGAAGCAATTGAGCATGCAAAGAAAGGTGATTGGAAAAAGGCCATGGAAGAGGAGATGAATTCCTTAGTTGAAAATCACACTTATGATTTAGTGAAGTTGCCTAAAGGGAGGAAAATTCTGAAAAATAAGTGGGTCTTCAAATTGAAGAATGATGGCAAGAATCTGAGGTACAAGGCACGTCTTGTTGTGAAAGGCTTTGGGCAAAAGAAAGGTATTGATTTTGATGAAATTTTCTCACCGGTTGTAAAGATGTCTTCTATTCGGGTTGTACTTGGCATGGCTGCAAGTATGAACCTTGAAGTTGAGCAACTTGATGTGAAGACCGCATTTCTTCATGGTGACCTTGAAGAAGAAATTTACATGGAGCAACCGGAAGGATTTGTGGAAAAAGGGAATGAGAAATTTGTTTGCAAATTGAAGAAAAGTTTGTATGGCCTCAAGCAAGCCCCGCGGCAATGGTACAAAAAATTCGACTCTTTCATGATGAATAATGGTTTTTCTAAAACCACTTCGGACCATTGTGTGTTTGTGAAAAATTTTCCAGATGGTAAATTTATTATTCTTTTGCTTTATGTTGATGACATGTTAATTGTGGGTCAAGATTCTACCATGATAAACAGGTTGAAATTGGAGTTAAGCAAGTCTTTTGCTATGAAAGATTTGGGACCGGCAAAGCAAATTCTTGGTATGAAAATTGTTCGTGATCGCAAAGAGGGGCTGATTTGGTTATCTCAAGAAAGCTACATTTAGAAAATTCTTGAGAGGTTCAACATGGATAAAGCAAAGCCGGTTGGTTGTCCACTTGCGGGTCACTTCAAGCTTAGTTCGAATCAATGTCCTACAAGTGAGAAAGACAAGGAAGAGATGCAGAAAGTTCCTTATGCTTCAGCAGTTGGTTCTTTGATGTACGCCATGGTTTGTACAAGGCCGGATATTGCTCACGCCGTTGGTGTGGTGAGTCATTTTCTCTCTAATCCGGGTAAAGAACATTGGGCAGCGGTAAAATGGATTCTAAGGTATCTTCGAGGGACTTCGAAGGTATGTTTGTGTTTTGGGGATGGTAAACCGATGCTTGATGGGTTCACAGATTCTGACATGGCTGGTGATGTTGATTCTAGGAAATCTACTTCGGGGTATTTGATGACTTTTGCAGGGGGAGCTGTGGCATGGCAATCTAAATTACAAAAATGTGTTGCTCTCTCAACTACCGAAGCTGAATTTATTGCTATTACAGAAGCTTGCAAAGAAGAGTTATGGTTAAAGAAATTTTTGCAAGAGTTGGGTTTGAAGCAAGAAAAGTATGTGCTTTATTGTGATAGTCAAAGTGCTATTCACTTGAGTAAAAATTCTACTTTTCATTCGAGATCGAAACACATTGATGTGAGATACCATTGGATTCGTGATGTGTTAGATTCGAAATTGTTACAACTCGAAAAGGTTCACACAGATGATAATATTTCAGATATGTTGACGAAGACTTTGTCGATGGACAAACATTTAAAGTGTCGAACTTTGGCGGGTATGGTTGATGTCTCCACCTAAGTCGGTAGGGGGAGAATTGTTGGGTATACCTCCTTATTGGAGTGTGGGACCCAATTGATTTATTAAAAGAGTTTTAATTTGGCTTGGTTTAGTATAATATATTTTTATATATTATATTTGAGAAGACCCAATTCAATTTGGATATAATTAGGGTTTGATTACAAAATCCTAGATTCACAATTTTGTTGGTGTATTATTTTTCCCAAGAGAAAAAAAGGACAGAGGGCTGCCTCCTTATTTAGTTTTCCGAAGGCAGCAAATCGTGATCATTAATTTGGTTTTTCCCGAAGTTGAACGAAGCTACAGCAACATTGATGTACTTGGTTCCTTTCATTCTTGGGTGTATATTCAAGTTGGTGCATCTTTGTTTGGGAGCTTTGGTAAAGCTGGTTTGGGTTATTATTTTGGATCTTCTTCAACTTTGGTTCAGAAGATTTTGGTTCTTCTATTTGGTGAGGTCTTTCCTCTTTGTTTATTTGTGATTATTTGGAATTCACCTAAGGGTGTTTTGTGAGACCATTAGTGTCTCGTTTGTAATCGTTTGGAATTATTTGGTTGATAGTGGAATCGGATTTCGATCCCGTGGACGTACCTCACATTGAGGGAACCACGTAAAAATTCTTGTGTTGCCTTTGATTTAATTTTTCCGCATTAGTTTTTATTCCCATTGATTGATTTACTTGTGGGGAATCTCGGATTTTTCCTAACAAAATCAAGATTTTTTTCATTAAATCACTATGGCAGTGCTACAAATGAATAGAATTATTCATGAATAATTTAACTAATAACTTGTATGTTACTATATTCTTTTTTTAACGTTACGTTTCTATATTCTAACTGAGCTTCTTAGAGTATAAATTACAACTTGATTAATAGAAACTGAGTTTGATCTTAAAAAAAGTTTCACTCAATTATAATATATACATAAATAATAGTCATACATGTATATAATAATTAAGGATTTAGCTTTTCTTAAGTTCTCATTTCAATTTGAGAGAAAGTTTGGGCTTGATAAGTCTATTTTGAAACTGATTTTGGTAATCCAAATCGTTCACTTTTTAGAATTCATTGAGCATAATATTTATGCAAAAAATAAGATAATTGGACATTAGTAACTATATGTTTGAATAATATTGATTTTTTTAAAAAATAAACGACAAATATAATTTTAAGAATAACCATTCATTTTTTGTAATACAAATTTGATTAAAATATACAGTTATCAATGCCCGATAATTTTGATTTTTTGCACGAATATTTCTACTTAACGAGTACTAAAGAGTGAATGATTCGGATCACCAAAATCAGTTCTAAAATGGTGTTGATACCCCATTTTTGACTGACCTTAAGATTTTGGTGTTTGAAGACTTTTCGGTGATGAAATGGTGATTATTTCTTTCTTAGAGATGCTTAAAATTGATATGAGCTGCTGTATTACCTTGTTTTAGCCAAAAATATTTTTTTTTGCAAAAATGACCATTTTGTTCCTGAACTCATTTTTATCCCAAACCTAACTTTTTGATCTCACTTAGAGGTAAGGAGTCAGGATGAATTCAAATTGATGAATTTTTTAAAAATATTGACCAATTTTGTGCAAAAATGTCAATTGAGAGCTACACAGACCTACTTAGGCAGTAGGAGGGTCCAAAAGACTAAAACCACATATTTATAAAATGCATGCATGGAGGAGTGACTTGGCCGTACGCCGGGCCGCACATGGGTCGCGCAGCTACACAAGTTAAGCGAGTAGGTTGTGCGGCCGCACAACCTATCGACAGTGTAGAGTGAATTTTGGATGTGAATTGATTGGGAGGTGCAAGGAGAAAGCAATGGAGAAATCCTAGGAACCCTAGGGTGTTCCATAACCTTCCTCAATGCTTATAAATAAGACCCCTACCCCGTACTTGAGGGACCAAGCTGTTAGATAATTTTAAAGTGTTTTAAGTGAGTTTGGAGTGTCTTCTCTCTACCCCCAACCTCAAAACCAAAAATACATCATACAACTTCAATACAACAGCTCTACAACTAAAAGTAGAGCTAGGGTTTTGATGAAAGTGAATTAAATCAAAAGCCTAAGCCTCAGGGAAGTAGAGCTAGGGTTTTGATGAAAGTGAATTAAATCAAAAGCCTAAGCCTCAGGGAAGCTTTCAAGCAAGATTTCTCGCCTTTTTGGTTGCTCTTCAGTTTGATAATCAGACCAGCAAGTAAGTTATTCTTTTTATGTATTTTAATTTTAATCGTGTTTTTATTATTAGATCATGGTTAGTGTGTTAGTAATCATGGAGCATTATGTAGGTTAATAGTTTTGCATGTTTTTCGCTTTTGCTTTGCATGTTCTAGTTAGATGTACACTTGTTGCATGTTTAGGTTAGTTTATTCATGATGTGATCATGCATAATACCCAGTCTAATATTCTACATATTTATTTTTATGTGTTAATTGCCTTGTTTGCATTAAATCATGTTAGTAGCCATTAAACTGGATTTAGGTTTGCATCAGTGTGTTTAGTAGCATGTCTAAGATCATTGTATTTTATTTATTCATATCTTGCATGTTGGACACTTTGCGGTGGAATCCGGGTAAATTTCTTGATCTTTATAGCATATTGCTTGTGTATTTGCATTGTTATTTTAAATAATGCAAGTTAAGTGCTTTCTGTGCTCAGTTTGTTGTTTTGGATGCTTTGTCATGAATATTGCTTAGTTTGGTTGTGTTTATAGCCATATGATTTAAAAACTCTCTTTTTGTTGGAAAATCATGAGTTTATGAAAAAGATATGGCTATATTCATTTATTAATCTAAATTAAGTGGTGTTTATATTATTCAAATTATCTAGTTGATTAGGTTTAGTAGATGATTAGGGTTAATTATCAATTTTGTAGAATAATTAATTATTTTAATCTCATAAGATAAGAAATGAGTAGAGGCCAATCATGTGATTGAGCAAGAAGTCGTTCATCATGTAATGACCTTCCATTCTCGTATCTAAGTTTTCGAATCTTGATTATTTGGTTGTGACAGACTGGTCTTTTGTTTAGTTTTTATTGTTAAAGGTTTCTTAGTTTTCTTTAAAAATTAAGGGGTATTTTGGAAAGATGATTAAAAGTTGACTTTTTATTTTTTTGATTTTTTTATGTGAGAGAGAAAATGGGTTAAAAACTGAGAAGTAGTTTTTAACCCGCTTCCCAAAATAGGCTTAAGTGGCGACTTTTGAAAGTAAGTTGGTACAATATTGGGTGGAAACACGCCTTATACCTAAAAAGGCATGATGTCCACAAATGGGCCTATCAATCTCAAACTCTCTCAAATTAAAATGGCCAGCTCGATATAGTAATGCCATTGAGCCAAGCTAACAGTGCAAAAAAAGCCAGTTTATTGACTTTTTGACTTATTTGAGTCATATCATCCTTCTAATTTTGTGTGTCTTTTTATAATAAGCAAAAAAAAATTAATTTTTTACATTTCCCAAAACAACCCTAATAATTAATGAGTAGAGCTGGTACGCATTTTTACACCAAAAATAAATAGATATAAATGAATTTAATTACGCATAAATGATAAAATCTACTAATACAATGTGCATAGAAAAATTTTCAGTGTACACTTAAGCCTCGTTTGAGAACAAATTATTTTAATAATTTTATAATTTTTTACAAAAAGATGTGCATAAAAATAAAGAGAGTGATGTGAAAACTTATAGTGATTTTTTGATTTTTTTACTAAATCATGTAGTTGCCAAATGAGGCCTTAGCCAAATATGTAGTTGACATTAAGGTTAGACCCCACATGATAGAATCTTTAACAAATCAAAATTTGACACTTGTCAGACATATCATTAGGTGTAATTTTTAGGGATAATAAATTAAATGTCTTAAGCATTTTATTAAAATAGAATAAAAAACTAATATTTTGAGACGAAAAGAGTATAACTTATTTTATTTTTTTACCTATTACAAAAAGACGTGAAAAAAAATAAAAAAAAATAATATAATTCAAATAAACCAAGAAATAATAAAAATTTATTAAATACTCCCAAAATATCACCTCTCCATAAACAACTTATTTTGTGATTTCGGCACCCAAATGTAATTATTAAGAAAATCAAAGGTAGTGTTTAGTAGAATTTTAGAATTATGATTTGATAATAGAATATTATATTTTGAGTTTGTGAGTTTTGGAATTATGATTTAAAAAGAGAAAATTTATTTGGTTATGAGTTTTAAAAAGAGTTTTGAATTTTTGATATGACATATGAAATGAGAAAATTTGTTTGGTTATGAGTTTTGAAAAGGGTTTTCAAAACTTAATTGAAATATTTATAACTCATAACTAAACACACAGCTCAAAACTCTATTAAAAATTTTATTCAAAACTCATAACCAAATTCTTTTTAAAATTCAATTCAAAAAAAAAAAAAAATCACTTTGGTCTAAAAAAATAATTTATATATTTAAAAAATATCAAAAATAAATATAAATTTTTTTTTCCCAAATAATAGGTGGTGATTGGCTATTGAAAAAAAAAAGTACTGTTCCGGTCAACCGGTCGGATATCCGGGTGGACGACCGGATAAACCAAAAATTTAAAAATTGTCTGCTTTACTAAATATATTTTCAAAATATATTTTAAAATTATTTTAGAATTATAATTTAAAAACTCAAAACAAACATAACATTAGAGTGTAAAAATAGAGTTAATTTTACAAAATTCTACCAAACACAGCAAATATGTGCAAAACAAGATGGAGCAAAGCAAGGCAAACTCAAGTCAATTAATGAGTAACTGAGAATAATTTTCCCATCCCGTGAACAGTGGCTAAAGACAGTTGTTCCTCCCGAAGATCGAAATATATATGTAAAAAAAAAGAAGGAAAATGATTTTTAGCTTGAATTGTGTCCCCCCGAATGACCCGAAAACGGTACACGCTCGCTCTCTATCTTTTCTTTCTCTATATATTTATCTCATTCCCAACTCTCTCTCTCCTCTTACACGATCTCTCTCTATCTTTTGTTTCTCTATATGTATTTCATTCCCAACACTCTCTCTTCTCTCTCAACTCTCCATTTGTGCTATATATATGTGAAATGTAATGTAGTGGTTAAGAATGAAACTGAATCTATGTTTGTTCTTGTTGATGTAATGAAATTAGAAACACAACACTAAGTTTTACCGAAATGAACAGTGGGGAAAATAATTTTAATTTTAATTTTATTCACAACTTTTTTTCTTCTAAAAACTCAATTATTTTCTGTATTCCATCTTTTTTTGATTTTGTGTTTTCAATCTTCATAACCGTGGAGTTCAGCTAATTAATCTACATAAACAGAGGAAGTCCCAAAAAACATGTCTTAGATTAAACAATAAGTGTATTTTACAGTGCTTTAAAACTAGATGCAAATTTATTGTTCTATGTTCCAATCACCTACTCCAACCCAATGATAACTAACATACTAGTGCAAACATATGGCAATGTAAATTTTGCAACAATCAATACCTCCTTTTGGAATTTATCCAGTTCAAAAGGAAATTCAAGTGCCATATTAGGAATAAGTTCATGAAAATGTTCTGCAATCCCTTCACTGCCTCTACTAATGGCCCAACCCAGTAGATAAAAACACTCATTAACTAATCGCAAATCCAGTTTTGAGTCCTTGAATCGTAGCTCCGAATGAGAGATCCGAATGATACGGGTTTGTAAACCAATTAAATCGCAGCTCTTCTTCTTCAACTGGTTCCTCTCTCTCTCTCTCTCTCTCTCTCCTCTCTCTACTTCTATGTATTTCTTTCTTTATAAACGCGTGTGGTGTCAATTGAATATGTTGTAACTGGGCCAAACATTACAAAAACCACCTTTATCAATTTCGGGCAATTCGGGGGGCTCGTTTTCGAGCTACATAGCGCAACCGAAAAAAGAAACATGAATAATCATAGGCATCATCAATCATCAATCATACATACTCCACACAGAGCGGTGGTGATCAGATGAATCACAACAGGCAGATCACAACCGTCCATATCCCCCATCTCTGAGCCCACGCTACAACGTCCTCCATGTGTTCTCTCTTTAGAGTGAGGCAATTTACTGAGAGAGTGTGGAGAAATCGAATAATGCTATATACACCAATTAGTATACTAACTAGTGTACCAATTGATAATATGACATAATTTAAGAGATTTTTGGTATTGGTAATATGATTAATGAGTAGGATTAATAATATCATAACTAGTGTTAATTAATATATTAATTGATGCAGACACACTGTGAGAAATCAGAGTGTAGTAGAGAGAGGGAGAAAAGCGCTAAAAATATGTTTCTGCCCAAACCATAAGCGGCATGGGTTCTTTCTCCACCAATCTCACCTCCCTACCAAAGGCGATTCTTGGTATTCACAATGTCGCCGCCGTTACTCCACCGTTAATCACCGTATCCCTGTTCGATCTCCGCCGCCGCAATGTCTTACTCTCCTGATCACTCCACCTCTAACTTCTACGCTGGTGGTGATGTCTCCGATGCTGACATCAGGATCTCCGATTTGCAACCATCCGATCACTTTCCACTGCCTAATGAAAGTTTGATCAAACGATTCATCGATTCCGAACACCATCACATGCCCCAACTTAACTATCTCCGCTGCTGCACAGACCGTTCGATTGATCTAACCACTTGCCAAGACTCCATCCACTGGATCCTCAGAGTAAAATTAAATGCTTAAAATCCAATACAGTTTCTCTATGATTGTGTGTATAGATACATTTTTTTCGATCTGTATTGATGATGTTGGTGAATACAGGCGCGTGGACATTATCGTTTCAGACCCGTAACGGCGTTTCTCTCCGTCAACTACTTGGACCGTTTCCTTTCTTCTCATTCCCTTCCAGTATTGTGAATATCTAAAATAATATAAGTAGGATTAATTATATTAATGATCTTTCTAATGGTGTGAAATTTTATATTTGGTTTTTATAATTTTAGCAAAAAAAAATAATATTTCGTAGCTCAAAAAAAATTGGCCCGAAGTGGCTTGAATACCCAAAGTGGCGCGGGTGGGTGGCTCTCTCTCTCTCTCTCTCTCTCTCTCTCTCTCTTATATATATATATAGATAATGCAAAAATATATGAGAATGTGTGCATATATATCATATTAAATTCAAAAAAAAAAAAAATTATGCAATTGAATATATAAATTAAAAAAAAAATTGAATGAGGATGTATTAAAATTTTTATCAATTGAGTTTCCAAATGAGTTTGCACACGCATCGTGTGTGCCTGGCTGCTAGTATATATAGATGTGTGTATAGATCTGTGTATACACACAGATCTAGTGTTGATGATGATGTGTTGTTGATGATGCTAATGATGATGTCTTGTAGATTAGGAAATATGCATCATTCGGTGTTGATGATGATGATGATGATTTGATGTTGATGATAATGATCTTAGGTTGCTTTGTTGATGATGAATCATCTGGTGTTAATGATGATGATGATGATAATGATGTGGTGTTGTTGATGTTGATACGCTCTCTCTCTCTTCTTCATTTTTATCTTCTTCATTTTCTCTAGAGAGAAAAGAGAGAAAAAATAAAAAAAATTCCAAAACGAAGTCAGTTGGGCCAGTTCCCACTTAGGTCCCATGGTCACGAGTATTATATAAAATAGGTAGCTCGAAATGCCTTTAGCCCGACTGGCTCGAATTCCAAAACGACGTCGTTTTGGAATTTATTTATTTATTTATTTTTTGAAGATGAAGAAGATAAAGAAAAAAAAAACGAAGAAAGAGAAAATAGGGTGCTGGGGAACCGAGAGAGAGAAAGAGAGAGAGCATCCACATCAACAACAACCAACAATCACAACACATCATCATCATCATCATCATTATGGGGACATATTTTTTGGGCAGCAACACATGGCCGAGGTGGCACCGAAGTGCCAGCCGAGGTGCCACTTGTCCTGGTCATGACGCCGAGGTGATCTCGGCTAGGTTGGGGTTACCTGCGGAGATACTGGAGTCCGAGATAAGCGGATAAGGGACAAGAGTCCTAGAATAAGAGAGGACTTCAGTTTGGATAAAGATAAGACTCTTCGAAAGTTTATCCTAATCTAACTGGGAGTCTAGGATTAGTATTGAGCCAGAGTCCATTGAAGCAAGGCTTCTATTGGGATTAGGTCTATGCTAGTTATAAAAGTAAGGCACCCTCGTGGGTCTAAGGTACACTTTTTGTATTCTAAATAGTGAGTTAAACACTTTTTCTATCTTTGAGAGATAATTAACTTGATCGTCGGAGTGCCGCCTGGTGGATGAACCACTGCCAAAATCTTACATTTCTGTGACAAGTTGTTCGGGCTTAATCTATTCTGCCGGTGCTCTCCAGCTGAGTACCGGTTTGGCAGTGTGGTCGGAAATTGACACACACATTTTGGCGCCGTCTGTGGGAACGAAAGAAGAATAGATGGCCAACGACAGACGGAAAGAAAAGGTTGGGATGACATCCCTACTGGGAGTGGTAAACATGTTGACCTTGACGGCGAGGAAGATAATTGCAACGAAGAAACTTAGGATCCGAATCCCGGAAAGAAAAACGTCGGCAAGGAAGGCGACGTACCAAAGAAATCAGACCGAAGCGGGTATTATAACGAGGACGACCTCCAGGTATAGAAAGATAGATGCCTGTGGAGGGACGAAGAGATGAAGGAAATGGAGACAAATTGGCGGACCTGCAAACGGTCGTCAATTTCATAATGCAGAACAACGTCATGCAGCCACCGTTCCCGTTACAAGATACGCCGATTCCAGCGGCCAAGAAGGATGCCTGTAAAGGGGGGCAGAAAACAGTTCCTACAGTTCCATAGCACCACAGGACCAAGGGGCAGTCTCACCGGCCTTCACGGGAGAACAGACATGGAGAATCAACGAGAAGAGAATCCCAAAAGACAAGTCGAACCAAAGAAGCATGCGCCAAAGAACATCGGGATGTTCAAGGGAAGGAACTCTGTTTTGACACAACCAATGGAGGGAGGTCCAAAAGGACTCATAATGACACTGGAAGTAGCGTACCAAAGAGGCTGAAATTCAGTGATAGCCGAGCTCCTGGACGGACCAAGGAGGATCTGAGGGATTACCTTCAAAGGAAGCGACAGGATGCCAAGGTAACCTCCCCGGTTAAGCCGAGAATGCCGTTCTCGGTAGAGTTGGACAAATTTGAGGCCTCAAAAAGGTTCAGTATGCCGAGATTCCAGATATATGACGGTAAGTCGACCCCAACTTTTACGTCAGCTTGTACTTGAACTCGATGGCACTATACACCGGGAACGAGCCATTGCTTTGTAAGGTGTTCCCCTCGTCCTTCAGGGAAATTGCATCGGACTGGTTTCACAAGTTGCCGAAAGGAACTGTGAAAACCTGAGAAGGCCTGGCCGAGATGTTCGTGGCCAGGTTTGTGATAAACAAGCTACAGCCATTAAGGGTGGACTCCCTGATGGCTCTGAGAATCAGTGAGGATGAAAGCCTTAGGAATTATGCCAAGAGGTACTATGAGGTATTCAACCGGATACCAGGATGCAACCAAGAGGTGGCAGTCGTGTCTTTTAAGAATGGTCTGAAAGATAATTGTTTGTTTTGAAAATCATTGGCAAAGACACTGCCAAAAAGTATGGAGGAACTGATGGCCAGAATTGAGAAGTATGCGAGGGCCGAGAAAGACACGCTGGGGACAAAAGCGTCGAAACCAGAGAAGGGAAATGGCTGGTCGAAGCGAGGCTGAGGTAATGGCGGATACAATAAGTCAGAAACAAGATTAAGGGCTGCGCAGGCAGTCACAACCGTATTCCAAATCCCGGTTTACAAAGTCTTGGAAAAAAATTCAAAATCAGCCTTATTACAGAGCACCTGTAAGGGTTCCGGGCAAATTTATGGGAAGAAGCCTTGGCAAGCACTGTGCTTACCATAATGAATATGGGCATCTGACTCAAGGGTGCAAAGCGCTGAAAGCACATCTGGAAGACCTAGTAAGACAAGGTCATTTAAGGGACCTTGTAGACGAGGCCAGGACAAGGGAAGAGCAAGCAAGACTGCCTCAGGCACCGGTAGCACCGCCTAGTCCAGCACCACAACCACAGGCAGGCGGACCTCGAGTGATCAATGTGATTCACTCGAAGGTCAATGAGAATGAAATACGAGGGGAGACTCAGAAGGTAAAACACTTGCAGCATGTGTACCAGGTCCGGCAGAAAAGACCTAGGGCAGACGAATGCCAGGGACCAGTGGTGTCCTTTACTGAAGACAACTTAGAGATGGTACAGCATCCACACAACAATGACTTGGTAATATCCCTCCAGATTGGAGAATGCCAAGTGAAGCGCATCTTAATTGACCAGGGCAGCTCTTGTGACATCATGTATGTCAGGTGTTACAAGGAGCTTGGCCTTCACCAAGATGATCTGGAACAATCCAATGGTCTAATGGTTGGGTTCAATGGAATGTCGACGTGGCCCCTGGGGGCAGTAAGTTTGGTGGTGCAGGCTGGGACCAAGAAGGTAAAAACTAAGTTCATAGTAATTGACATTCCCTCCCCTTATAATGCTATCCTGGGAAGGCCATGGCTGCATGCAATGGAGACTGTTCCCTCAACGTTGCACCAGCTGTTGTGGTTCCCAATAAAGCACGGAATTGAGGAGGTCAGAGGGGATCAAGTGCAGGCAAAAAATTGCTTCATGGCACCCTGGATTCCACCTGCAACATACGAGAAACAGAAGCCACAGAGATTGAAGATGAGGACATGGAAGTCCTAGATGACGTCGGCAAAGAGCCAGCCGAGAAGAGTGAAGAAGCCCTGAAGAAAATCCTTGTCCAGCAATGGGATGAAGAGTGCTTCTTCTTCTTCGGCTCGGGCTTGGCCGAGGAAGAGGAAAAAGAGCTAGAGGCGTTCTTGAGAGTAAACATTGAGGTGTTTGCCTGGACGCCGTATGAGATGTCTGGCGTTAACCCCAAGGTCACTTGTTATAGACTGAATGTGGATAGGTCGGCCAAACCTGTCATCCAACAAGCAAGAAGGTCGACATTGATGCATGTCGAGGCAGTAGAAGAGGAAGTGGATAAACTTCTGGAGGCCAGGGCCATTCAAGAGGTAAATTACCTGACATGGTTATCAAACATGGTGGTTGTAAAGAAAAAGAATGGGAAGTGGAGGGTCTGTGTGGACTTCACCAGCCTAAACAAGGCTTGTCCTAATGATAGTTTCCTACTACCCAAGATTGACCAATTGGTGGATGCCACTTTAGGGTATGGAAGGATGAGCTTCCTAGATGCATACAGGGGGTACCACCAGATAGCTATGTACCCCAAAAATGAGGAGAAGACTGCATTTATCACCCCAAAAGGGATGTATTGCTACAGAGTGATGCCGTTTGGGTTGAAAAATACAGGAGCAACTTACCAAAGATTGGTGACCAAGATGTTCAGGCATCTAATAGGTAAAACAGTGGAGGTATACATAGATGACATGGTCGTGAACACCAAGGAACCTGAGGATCATCTGGAAGACTTAAAGGCAGTTTTTGACATCCTTAGAACATATCGACTCCGATGTAATGCATCGAAGTACACATTTGGAGTTGGGTCTGGTAAGTTCTTAGGATACTTGGTTACCAGAAGGGGCATCGAGGCTAGCCCCGATCAAATCAAGGCCATTTTGGAGTTGGAGAGCCCAACATCGGCAAAGCAAGTGCAGATGTTGACTGGAAAGGCTGCAGCCCTGAATAAATTCATAAGTAGAAGCTCTGACAAATTTAAACCTTTCTTCAGGTTAGTGAAGAAAGCCACGGACTTCTTATGGATAGAAGAGTGCGAAGTTACCTTGGCCGACTTGAAGAAGTATTTGACCACAGCTCCAGTTCTCTCAAATCCAGTACTTCGAGAGGAGCTGTTCTTATACTTGGTAGTTTTAGAGCATGCAATGAGTGCAGTAGTAATCAGAGAAGAAAATGGAGAGCAAAGGGCAGTTTACTACGTGAGTAAAACCCTAGCTGATGCTGAGACCACATACCTACCCTTGGAGAAGCTAACACTGGCCTTAGTAATGGCTTCCAAGAAGCTGAATCATTACTTTCAAGCCTACAAAATTGTGGTGTTAACTAAGCATCCCTTGAAGTCCTTGTTGCAGTAGGGAGATCTGACAGGCAGAATAGCCAGATGGGCAGTGGTGTTGGGCCAATATGACCTAGAATTCAGACCCAGAACAGCAATCAAAGGCCAAGTTTTGGCCGACTTTGTGGCCGAGTTCACACCAGGCGCCATCATACATCGGGCTCCGTTGAGCTGAGGTATACGATGTCCAAGTGAACAAGGAGAAACCTAGCTAGGGAGAGCAGAACAAAGGGAGGAAAAGAAACTCAGGCCATGTAGTATTTACATCGGTGACTCCTTCCGGCTGTTTGTTGATGGGAGTTCAAACCGACAAGGAGCGTGGACAGGAGTAGTGCTAGTATCTCCAAATGGGCAGATACTGGAACAATCCATTTGTTTGGGGTTTAAAGCCTTAAACAACGAAGCAGAGTATGAAGCACTGATCACAGGATTAAAGCTGGTAGTAGCAATGGAAGTTGACGAGGTAAAAGTCTTCTATGACTCCGAGCTTATCGCCAACTAGGCAACAGGCGAATACACAGCCTGAGATGAAAAGATGTCGGCCTATGTAAAGGAGGTGGGCAGACTGGTAGCCTTATTCCAAAATTGCCGACTACAAAAAGTTAGCCGAGATGACAACAGCCATGCTGATGCTCTGGCCAACCTGGCCAGTGCAATAAAACCTGGAGAGGCAAGGACGATAATGGTGGACTACTTGTTTGGTCCAAGCATAGAACCACTGAACATAGAGCATGAAACAATGTATGTGGAAATGGGACCAAGCTAGATGGATGCAATAATAGTATTCCTTAAAGAGGGAAAACTGCTAGATGATCATAAAGAAGCACACAAGATCAGACTAAAGTCGGCAAGATTCAACCTGACAGTAGAAGGACATCTCTACAGAAGATCTTTTACTAGACCCTTTTTGAGGTGTGTACATCCTTCACAAGTTGAAGATTTCTTGTATGAGATACACAAAGGAGTATGTAGAAGCCACGTAGGGGGCATGTCACTTGCTTATAGGGCCATTACTCAGGGGTACTGGTGGCCTTACATGCAGAAAGATGCTGAAGCTTATGTTAAGAAGTGTGAGAAGTGCCAGAGGTTTGCACCTTTGATACACCAACCAGCAGCGGACTTGAACCCAGTGTCCAGCCCTTGGCCATTTGCCTAATGGGGCATGGATCTTGTTGGACAATTGCCTCAAGCAACTGGACAAAGGAAATACCTACTAGTGGCAACAAATTACTGCACCAAGTGGGTGTAAGCTAAACCCCTCGCAAAGATTCAAGATATTGATATGAAGAGCTTCATTTAAAAGAACATCATCACCAGGTTTGGAATCCCAAGGGCAATAATAGCAGACAATGGTACACAGTTTGACAGTAAGCTAATCAAGAGCTTCTGTGCAAAGTACAAGATCAAGAATTATTACTCTACTCCAAGCTTCCCTTAAAGCAATGGTCTAGCAGAAGCATCCAATAAGGTCATCTTGGATGGGATCAAGAACAGGCTGGAAGCAGCTAAGGGAAGGTGGGTGGATGAGTTACCCAGTGTACTCTGGGCATATCGGACTACGCCGAGAAGATCAACTGGGGAATCCCTATTTGCTATGGCTTTTAGCATAGAGGCAGTAATCCCATTAGAGGTCGGCATCCTAGGGATCAGAACTTAGGGAGTGGAGAACGGGACTAATGATGCATTCTTAGCCCAAGATTTGGACCTACTGGAAGAAAGAAAGGAGAAGGCAACAATTCAGCTGGGGTCATACCAGCAGCAGCTTGCCAGGGCTTATAATAAAAAGGTTAACCCACGAGAGTTCCAAGTTGGGGACCTCGTCCTAAGAAAGGTCGTTGGTAACAAGAAGGATCCCAGAGAGGGCAAGCTTGGCCCAAATTGGGAGGGACCTTATAGAATCATCTCGGTCTTGGGCAATGGTGCATATCGGCTTGAAGATAGTGAAGGCAAAGAGTTGCCAAGACCCTGGAATACTTGCAATCTGAAGTTTTTTTATCATTAGATTTCTTGTTTTTTAAGTTTCTTATTATTAGCCGAAGTAATAATAAAGTCTTAGCTTGATTTTTAAATCTTGTGTAGTATGACTGACCAGTCACTTGGCAATGTTTCTGACTGAGACATGACAAATAACTTAGACTTATTATATGGCAGAGTTGAATTATACTTGCATATAATAGAGTTGAACTAAGTTGGCGATATTTCTGATTGAAACATGACGAATAACTTAGACTTATTATATGGCAGAGTTGAATTATACTTGCATATAATAGAGTTGAACTAAGTTGGCGATGTTTCTAATTGAAACATGACGAATAACTTAGACTTATTATATGGCAGAGTTGAATTATACTTGCATATAACAGAGTTGAACTAAGTTTGCGATGTTTCTGATTGAAACATGACGAATAACTTAGACTTATTATATGGCAAAGTTAAATTATACTTGCATATAATAAAGTTGAATTAAGTTGGCGATATTTCTGATTGAAACATGACAAATAACTTACACTTATTATATGACAAAGTTGAATTATACTTGCATATAATAGAGTTGAACTAAGTTGGTGATGTTTCTGATTGAAACATGACAAATAACTTAGACTTATTATATGACAGTGTTAAATTATACTTGCATAAAATAGAGTTGAACTAAGTTGGCGATGTTTCTGATTGAAACATGACGAATAAATTAGACTTATTATATGACAGAGTTGAATTATACTTGCATATAATAGAGTTGAACTAAGTTGAAATTAACCTGGACTTGCCATATTGGCAGAGTCAAACACAGATTAAAACTAAGTATATAGATTAACAGAGAGACCAAGGTTAGTAACCTCGGCCAGTCTTTGTTTGAATCTAACCTCGACGATGAGGTCAAAGCCACATGCTTAATGAGAACCCAAGTGGAACTTAAGTTCACATTAGGGGGCAGAGGGCTGAAAGAATGATGCTTGGGAGTTGGAATTTACAAGCTAAAGACTGGTTTAACACTTGTTGAAATTTTAAATTTACAAGTTGGAGTTAAGCCGAGGTCATGCTAAAGGAAGATTGGTTTAACACTTGTTGAAATTTTAAGAAAAAATTTACAAGTCGAAGTTATGCCAAAATTATGTTGAAAGAAGTACCTATGTACTTGCCGAGATTACCATGTTGCCAAGACTTGGAAAATAGTGGAAGACAGAAGTCTTGATAAACATTTATGAAAATATTTTTACAAATGTTTTCAAGTATTAAGCCATAGCCGAGATAAACAGTCAACAGTTATACCCGAAGTATTTTACCCCGAGGAAATTGCATAGCTAAGGTATACTTTGAAGACATGCAGAATATTCTAAGTATGGAATCATACAAGACAATAAAAAAAAGACAAGCATTCAAGGACTTAGTCAAAAAAGAAGACTTGGATTCAAATAAGGAAAGAAGGCACTTCGACCTGACATTGAAGGATAATTATTCAGATTACAAAAGTGGCACGTCGGTGTAGACGTCCCCGAACGTCCCGGGAGGGAAATCCCATTTTGTTCATTTGAGGCTCACTACAATTCAGGACTCAAAGTCACGGTCTTGTATCTAATCACGCAGAGTACAATGCAAGACCGATGAATCGTCAAAGAGTCCAAATCTGGCAAATTATTTTAGAAAACTGATTTTTAAGAAAGAAGTGCCAAACATGGATTGCTTTGCCAAATACAGAGTCACCACCTAAATATTTTATTTTGGGGGAAATTTAGGAAACCCTGACTCGTTGCCTAAGGCCACGTGTCCGCCATCACCAAAGTTGCCTCGGCTCGGGAACTTGGGTACGATTGGGGAAGGTCACTTCGTGAGCACCCCCGCTCGCCCGATCAAAGATCGGCCTCTACTAACTATGATATCTAGTTTTGAAAACATTATGTGTTCTTATTCCGGTTATTAGCTTAGATTTACTATGTGATGCGCGCAGCATACAAGTATAGACTGGATCGCCTGAATTGGAACGAAACATCTCATGTTTGTTTTGAAAACGGTTTGCTACTCGCAAGTAGGCGAAAATGTGGATTTGCCACCCTTAGGTGGGCTTAGAAAACATGATTTTGCCACTATTTAGTGGGCTTAAAACTCACAATTGATGAATTGTTCCAATCCAAATAACCCAACCTTCACCCATAAGCATTCAGGCAGTTATATCACATAAGCAATTAGCCTCATGGTAAGCATGCTATCATGGCAGTCACTCACACGCATGTAAGGATGCTAAAGCATAAAACTTACCGAGTACTCCAAGCCAAAACAAAAGCTATGTTAGAGATCCATGCATGATCCTAACTATGCTGGAATGCCTAATGCAACACATGCAAAATGTTACTACGATAGGCTCGGCTATTCTATAATGGCATGTGAAATGCTACAACTAGCACGTATTCAACTCGGAATTGAAATATAATGCAGTTAGTATGATGCGCCGAGCCCAGTGCATACAAGACGGATGAATGAATGCAAACATGCTATCATACTGTATGCTAATTAAAACATGCCCTAATCTAACCATCATAAGCTGGTAAATAAAAGGGAGAAAGACGTGGGGTTGGAAGACATACATCACACACACGCACACTTATTACACAATTGCCCTCGCTCGGAGGGTCCGAATAAATAATACAGTCCGAATAAGTACAAAATCCTAATTAATTAACAATTTAACTAGGAAAGCATTAAACTAGCATGCAAGCCTATAGGCTGCCTCAGCTCTGTTCCGAATGATGGAATGATGCATGCTTGAGATGCCTGGCGTGGAAATCCATTGTGATGCCCTGGTTTGCCTCTGTTTGCAATTGTTCTTGGAATATCGCGCAATGCTCTAGAAGGCCGCTGATTTCTGATTTACTGCAATAGAGAGCAACAAAGGGGCATGGCAATGTATTTTCACATATGTATGCATGACTACTCTTCAGGGAGTGTAGTCCTTGATCCTCGTACCACCAATCACGCATCTCGATGCATGATAGTCGAGGAGTCGAATTGCACGACTCAATGTGAAATGAATGCACATGAAAACACAACAAGACCTAAACTCCATCATGGGTAATCTGGAGTGTCGGCGACCGAGAATTGAGACACGTTCCGTCACTCGGAGTACGAAACGTCCCTCGTTTCCCGTGCTTGGGCTAACTCCTATCCCAAACACAATGCAAATGAGATGGCATACACAATGCGACTAACATACAACCTAGCATACGCAATGCTATGAAATGGCATACACAATGCACGATGCAACATGACATACACAATGCTCTAACATACAACCTAGCATACGCAATGCTATGAAATGGCATACACAATGCATAATGGACTTACACCAACATGAGTGGACCTCAGCCAAATTCATATCAGTAGCCATTAGATGAAAATGAGACAACCGAAATGCATGCATACATGCACGCATACCGAGGACCGAACCTAAGGCATCAAATACCACTCTACCAAAGCATGGCAAGGGATGAAAGATGACTTATGAACACGTAATTTCCAGCACTAAAACATGATGCTAAATGGTCCCGAAAGATGGAAATATGGCACCCGATGCATGGAATAAGCCCCGAAACTCAAAACTAGGCACATGTATTGAACCACAAGTATACAAAGCAAGCATTATTTGATCATGAAGTCAAAAGACAGAGCCAAGGCAGTCCCAAAACATGCACATTTCTAGTTTAGAGCATGGCCAAAAGATGCTAACATGATGGACCAAAATAGCATGCAACATTGGGTAGCAAGCATGGTTTACATGGCATGTATGTGAAGCAAATGAGAACTCATCAAACCAACCAAAAACAGTGAATAAAACCTGCCAAAATATGCCCAAATAATCACTGAAATGCAGCCAATGCATGCAAAAATGAGGGGCTTCTTTGAAGGGCCTTGCAAGGGGTTGTTAAGCACATACAAGATAGACACTTAGCATGGAAAAACCAACTCTAGAAATCAAATATGACAGCCCTAAAACTCACCAAATTGGCTCTGAAATGGGTCTAGGGAACATGCAAAGAAAGGCTCCTTTGAAAGGCCTTGGATGAGATTGCTCTACACATGCATTGTAGACATAAAATATGGCCAAAAGGGCCTTGGACAGCACCAAGGTAGACCTCAAATCTCATAGAATGAGGCCTGGAAAGTGACTTCGATGCATGCAAAATAGGGTCCCTTTGGGGGGCCCAAAAGACCACCAAACAAGACAAGGAGAGAGGGGGTCACCCCCCTCTAATTTTGGCCCTCACAAATACACCAAAGACACTGAAAATCCACTGGATTTCAGTGGCTAAGAGGCCAAACCATGGCCAATGCAAGTGTTCTAATGCATAGCCCTAATCATGGAGAGATGAAGCATGCATAGGGGTAAGATGATCCCAAACAGGGAAGAGACCATAAACAAACTCAAAGAGAAGGTCAAAACAAGACTCTTTCCAGTTTATATCAAACCGCGAAAGTATTCACAAGTAGGGCTAAAACATGATGCAAAAATAGCCCTAAAAGAGAGATAGAGGGCAAGGGGTAGTAGAAGACCCCAAACAGCAAAGAGCCCTTCAACAAAGTTGAAGAGGGGCTCAAAATAAGATACTTTACAGTTTGGCTCGAAGCCCGGAAATTTCCACAAATAAGGCTAATATATCATTCAAGATAAGCCCTAAAAGAGAAATAAGGCACAAGGGGGAAGTAGAAGACTTCAAATAGAAAAAGTTCTTGATCAAACATGAAGATGAGCTCAAAATAAGACTATTTTTAGTTTAGGTTGAAGCCCAAAAAGGCAAGAAAAAGGAGCTAAGATATAGAGCAAAATGATGCAAAAATGGGAAATATAGAAGCTTACCCTTGTAGAGCCGACCTCCAGCAGCTTTTGGACCAAGTTGGTAAGCTTTCAACCTCTGCAAATGACCTCCAAGGGGCTGGAATGGATGATGGAGGTGGTAGACTATGGGTTGTGGTGTAAAATGGCCAAGAAAGCTAGGGTTTTGGAGCTTGGAATAGTGAATATGGAGGGAGAAGGGTGTAAGCCTTGGCCAAAATGTCTAACCCTTGTAAATGAAGCCCAAACCTCTCCTTTATAGAGGAGAGGCCTTAAAGTACTTCAAGAGGCCTCACATATCCTCCATACACGTGTATGGAGGATGGTCTAATTGTCTCACAGCTGGCACAGCTGTGATGCATTTAGAGAGAGCAAAAAGCAGGAAGAAGGCTGGCCAGTTGAGGTGGCCGGCCGGCCACTCCCCCTGGTCGGCCGACCAGGGGTCAAAAGGGTCAAGCAAAATTGCTGGTCGGCCTACCCAGAAAGGTGGCCTCCCAGATGAGCACAACACAACCCTGTGGAGAAAAACCAGAAAAAGTGATCCAGGAGAAAGAAAACTAGCTTTTTAGAGGGGTTCAAAAGGGTCAAGAAGAATTACTGGTCGGCCTACCCATATTGGTGGCCTCCCAGGTGAGTACAACACAATGCTGGTATGAAAAGCCAGAAAATGTGGCTCAAAAGTGAGAAAAACTAGCTTTCTATAAGAAAAATCGGCTTTTGGAGAGAGAAAATGAGAAAACTGGCTTTTCAGGGGAAAAGGTGGCCGGCCACCATCCCACCACCTCCCTAATAGTGAAAATAGGGTCCCTACCAAAAATGGACCAAGACGGATGCAAAACGAAGGTTCGGGGGCCAAAACGCACAGTCTAGGGCCCCGAAAACAGGCTGTTAGGCACCGGAAGTGGCGTATGACCACGAAGGTGGTCTCTTGGGCCACAGTGTTCCTCCAAAGGGAGGAAGCAAGGTGTGTGCCAAAAACCGGAGCAAACGGAGGTAGTTAAGCGATCCCGAACCGAGGCGCACGGCTGACGGCTCCGAAAACCGGAAACTGGGCTCCAAACGGGAAAAATGGCCTACGACCACGAAACGTAGCCTACGGCCACTGAGAGATGGTCTACGAGACCTCTCCCTCCCTTTGGGAAGAGAAAACAGGACCTGGTTCATAAATCGAGGCAAAGCACGAAAGAGCCCCGAAGTCCGGAGGCAAGGCTCGCAGCCGAGACTCTGAAACCTCAGAACGAGCACAATATGCACCATCATCGAGCGCTCAATCGGTGACGTCTGAGTCTTAAGGTCGGTCAAAAATGGGGTGTCTACAGTTGCCCCTCTTTGACAGAACTCGGAAGTCATAATTGACGGGAGTGAATGTCAAAGCCCAGAGACAACCCATTTTTGACAAGGCTGAAGACTTAGACAAACATGCAAGATAACAAAGATGTGCCCGCAGGCATGCCCGCAGGCAGGGGCAAAATGCAAAATGATATGCACAAAGTCGGACGCAACTCATGATCATGCAAAGCAGCAAGCTGTAATGAAGCAAGTATTCACAATAGATGCAACAGTTTTAAGCAAGAATGCAGAGCGACAACTACATTTCATGCAGTTTAAGAATATGGAGAATTATTCAATCCTCGCCACGTCTCACACGGAGAAGATACAATACCTGTGCGGCTCGTCTGGTCGCACCAGCTTCAAATGAACCATACATACAATATTGTCCCTGCAAGAGAGAGGGACTTAACAAGCACAACATAGTTAGCAACATATGCTCAATGCTATATCGAACGCAGACAAACATGATTCCGATGAGAAAGTGCACCGCAATGCGAGAAGAAACGTGCGTGACAACGCTAGTTAAGCATGGAGGCATGACAATACCAATGAAATGTGCACAACAGTGCAAGTGGTATGCATGAGAATGTAAGTGATATGCATAACAACGCGGGATAAGTGCAAATTTGAATGCATGTTTGACGTGAAACAACGAGCAAAGAAATGCTAGTTTCGACGAGTGCGACTCAATCACGATCTCCGGTTTACCTCCCGAAAGGGTCACAACATGCTAAAAAAGGATACATTTTGCTCTTGACGAGTGACGATGAGACACGCATCGAAAGTTGGAGTTGAAGTTCTTGCGGAGGGATTTCGCGACGAAAAGTGCACTTTCCTTATATTTTCTCGGGTCCCGGGGACTCCAATCATCACCAAAATTTGCAGAGACCTTGGAGACCACCTTGGGAACACCACCGACCAGGTTTGGTCCCAGGGGGAGGCCACCGACCAGGTTTGAGTGTAGGGGGTGGTCGGCCTACCAGAAAATGTGGCCGGCCGACCACATAGCCCAAATCCGGGGCAGTTTGGTCTTTTTGCTCTCATTTCTTTAAATACACAAAGCCAAAGCTCTTTTCCTCATATTTTCATATATGAAATTGCCTCTTCCTCCTTCCTAGACCATTTTCTCTCTCAGATCTGCGCTCTATACGCGTTTTCCAACGCCCTACGCAAAGTTGTTTCGCGAAAACTTTCAGTTCTCTTCACTTTGAACCGATTAATTTTTTATTTCGGAGCTTCTTTTCTCATTTTCACCACTTGAGGTAAGTTTGTCTCAACATTTGGAAAATTTTCTCAGGAGTTGACTTTTGTTGACTTTTTCATTTCCGAGAGTTGACTTTTGTTGACTTTTTCCAATTTTGGCTCATTTTGCTCATTTTCGCAGATATCTTGAAATGGCGGGTCAATTTCCTCAGGGTGGAGGTCTTCCAGGCGTTGGAGATGATCCAGATGTTATGGCTCTGCCTCCGAGGGTTCGACCATTTATTCCTGAGAGGTATGACCCTCCGACACATGTCCTCCCTCAGGCAGTTTTCTATCATTTTACTGATTTCGATGATCGAGCACCGGTGGATCTTTTATTGCGGGAGCCGGAGTCTCACCTCTCCCATCAGGCACGGGAGGTATGTACTTCACTTCTTTTTTTTTTTTACATTTCCTGCAAAATATTCTGTATTTTCCGTGCGTCTCATGCTTTCACTATGCATGCTTATCTGCTCGTTCCGAACACATTCGCGCACCATATTTCAGCTTATCTTAGCACGCAGCTTGTTCTAAATACTTTAGCCTATGACACAAACATTCTGTTTGTATTTTGAACACACAGCTTAATCACTTGAATTTCTGAACACACAGCCCATAAATTGATTGTGAACGCACAGCACACACTTGTTGAGAGTAGAACACGCAGCCCAATGCTCTTGAAATCTGAACCCACAGCCCAAGTACTTGACGTTGAACACACGGTTCAAACTTTGAGGTGAACATGCAGCCCACTGATCTTGAAATCTGAACACACAGCCCAAATACTTGATGTTTGAACACACGGCCCAAACTTTGAGGTGAACACACAGCCCACTGATGTTGAAATTTGAACACACAGCCCAAATACTTGATGTTGAACACACGGCTCGAACTTTGAGATGAACACACGGCCCACTAATTTTGAAATCTGAACACACAGCTTAAACACTTCGATTCTGAACACATAGCTCGAACTTTAAGATGAACACACGGTTCACTGATTTTGAAATCTGAACACACATCCCAAATACTTGACGTCGAACACACAGCTCAAACTTTAAGATGAACACACAGCCCACTGATCTTGAAATCTGAACACACAGCTCAAATGCTTGATGTTAAACACACGGCTTAAACTTTGAGATGAACACACAGCCCACTGATCTTGAAGTCTGGACACGCAGCCCACATACACATTGCTCGATCTGAACACACGGCTCATAAGACAGCAGTTTTTTAACTTCGAACACACAGCCCATATTGAACACGCAGTTCTCAGCATCGTATTTGATTTGATTTGCACACAGCTCATACATTTCATTTACACGCAGCTTATTCATTTCATTCTGAAACTGAATACTTGTATTCACCATGAATGCAAGTGTCTTCCCGTGTTTCACGGGGATATGGTTCCATTGCTGCGAGGGAGTGGTATACAGAGCTCCCAGAGGCTGTTCGTGATTGGGTTGATCTGGCAGGATTCGGGACCTTTTGTACCGGGATATCTCGCTATCCAGCTAGCAGGACATTGATGGGCGCCCTGGTGGAGAGATGGTGGGACACCATCAACTCCTTCCATTTCTCAGCTGCCGGGGATATGACCATGACCCCATTTGACTTTGTCGTGTTGACGGGCCTCGATGTGGGAGGCAGGGCGATCCCTTATGATGAGGACATGGGCGAGTGGGAGGCCGCCTGGATTTACTTGTTGGGAGCTCGCCTACCGGTCGATCGATCCTCGGGCCGAGTCCGGTACACTTGGTTTTCTTCACGTTTCAGGCATACTGAGCCCGAGACTCTTGAGGAGATTACACAGTACGCTCGAGGGTTTTTGATGTTCCTCTTCGGGACCACTCTGTTCGCCGATAGGGGGAACACCGTTGGGCTATATTTGCTGAGTGCCCTGGTAGACCTCACGCAGGTTGGCCAGTATGACTGGGGTGGCGCCAGCTTGGCTACCCTCTATTGCTACATGAGCGCGACCTCCCGCGGGCGGGGGAACATAGTTGGCGGCTACTGGAGAGCTTGGGAGGTACTTTCTGTCCTCTTGATTTACATTTCTGCTTTTCATTATCTGTACCTTGCGCGCACGGCACACTTTACATTCTCTACTCACATTCTGCACTCGGCATTCTGTATTCAGATTCTGTATTCTGATGGCTATTGCCATGTTTTCCACAGTTATGGGTTTTTGCATACTTTCCCACACTAGCGCCAGAGCTCGAGGTGGAGGTGCCCCTCATGACCCCCTACTCACTCGTTTTCGAGGGCCAGTACCGGCCGCAGTCCCGAGAGACTCTCCCCTATTTACGGCAGTACTTCGACACAGTGCGGTCGTCAGAGGTAATTTAGAACTCTCAGTTCCCCATGTTTTCATCTTTGATTTATTCTGTACATCTACAATTTCTGATCAGCCTATGCATTGGTTATCTGCAGATCACCTGGCAGCCCTAGGTGCGTTTAGGCGGGGACCTCCGATTTCAGCTTGCCAGAGGATGGGCCGCCTCTCGGTATAGGGTCCTGTTTGAGGGGCCGGCCGGTAAGGCTTGGTTCCTGGGGGAACGCTTCCTTCGCCAGACTATGGGCTACCCCGAGCAGAGTGTCCCTGAAGCACCCCCGGACGGTATGCGGTCCGCTGATAGGCTCACTTCCCAGGGTGTCATTGACGCCAGGTTGGGCACCGATGCATTGCTATACTTGGAGGACGGGGAGTACGCGACCTACCGTCATACATACTTGATGCCTCCATTGGCAGGGGTCCGTACTCCCACGAGGAGGTCTGCTGATATACCGTCTTCGAGTCTAGCCCGGGCTGCAGGTGCCCCTTCCACTAGCAGAGTCGGTACGTCGAGAGGTGGGGGTGGACTGGTCCCCCCGATTCCTCTGACTTATCATCATGCCGGATGGCCTGACATTCTGACTGAATTGACGGGTTGGCGATACGGGAGCTCCTACCCGATTCCGATAGAGCCCCCCATGCCCGACCACCGATATATCAGTGATCCTGACTCACCACCGGTATGCCCCACTACTTTTCATTTATCACTCGGATACTCAGGCACTTATTTATTCATTGATGATTTGAGCTTGTATCTGCAGCCACCCAGAGAGTATATGGAGGGGATGCTCGAATTGGTGGCCTCGCTCGAGGACATGGTCTTGCGGAGAGAGGCGCAGCTGTCTGTCATGGGTTTCCAGGTACTCTTTAGTTTTCTCGCATGTATCATACTCTTGAGGACATGTCGAACTTGAACATCTTACTGCATTGATTGACTGTATGTGTAGAGCACATCTGACACACACCACATTCATGTACTGTATCTGCATGCACCCGCTTCATGTAGTTTTCTTGCATCTGCATCTGATATACATACTTTGGCTGATGTATTGCACTCTTCCTTTTCAGATGCCTCCGCTGCATACTGGACCACAGGCTGGGCCATCCAGGCCTTCCCGAGGAGCTGGGCCATCTAGGCCTTCTCGAGGAGCTGGACGAGGGGAGTCGTCTCGCAGACGAGCTAGACGCAGAGCGCATGTCATAGAGGAGGAGTCCAGCGAGGAGGAGGAGTCCGCGCATCCTCAGTCAAAGACATCCGCCGGCAGAGAGGATGACTCTGAGTCCGGTTCCGAGGGCGGAGGTGATGCTGAGGAGGATCCTGAGGATGATAGCTCTGACTTAGATGGCGATGATGGTGCTGAGGCTGTTTCGCAGAAGAGGACAAAGAGGGCCTCTTTCTCTTGCGCTTGAGAGCACAGGTGTTTCTGCTTTATTTGCCGTTTTTACTAGTAGTTATAGCACATTTGTACCTTATTAGGCAGTTTTATTTTCTGTAAAACTTGTACCCTTGTTATAAAATGTTGTAACAAAGGAAGCATGATAGAATGAAACAGCTTTTTGGAAAAGTGTTGTATTTTATGTTCTTGCATCGCATCGTATCATTTTACACAAAATGAGATTGAATGGAATCGTGCATTTGAAAATTGCCAAGTCAGGTAGTGAACCGACGCAACAAACTAAACAACCTAACTTACTAAGAAACAACAAAACCTTAGCAAGTTTACAACTCGATAAACAAGATACAACAATGTTGAAAAAGTAACAACTCAAAACTCAATGGCTCGACAAAACTTAACAACTCGATGAACTTGACAACTCGACAAACGAAACAACAACTCGATAAGCAAAACAATAACTCGATAAGCAAGACTTAACAACAACTTGATAAGCAAAATGCATTTCGGACAATCTGGGTGACGGAACGCATCCAAAACTGAGGAAAGCTCGCACCTTCAACACTTCCGATGCATGGAAATGCTAGGAATCTTCTTCTAGAAGCTAGGACAAGACCAAAGCCACCTCCCTCCTTATGGCCGACCACCTAAGGGAGCTGGCCGACCAGCTTTTTGCATTGGAGGGGAGAGGGGTGGTTGGCCTGCCAGAAAAGGTGGCCGGCCGACCACCTAGCTTGGCAGCCACCAAATTTTTGACACGTGTCCCCCGAACAGTGCCTTATCCTCTATAAAGGTCCTAGCTTCGTGGTTCATTCATTTCATCTCAGTTTTGTACCAAAATGGAGGCGTTTCTCATCCAAAATCTCACAGCTTGGATTGCTTCTCTAGATGGCTCGGAAAAGTTGAACTTCCGGGGCTTCGGCTTGAATGCACTATTCACGCTGGGCCGTACTTCGCTGCATCTTCCTTTCCTCCATGTCGCGGCAAGGTTTTGGAATCCGGTAACACACGTCTTTAGCTTTAGCGGGAAAGAGATGTGTCCTACTTTCGAGGATTTCCAAGTTTTGATGGAATCCGGGCGTAGTGAGGAGATCCTGCCTCAACTCCGGTTTGGACATGTCCAAGCCCTAGGACAAATGTGTGGCCTTACCTTGCATGATGCTCGATCATTGATTCATGACGGGGGGGTGGACATCCCAAGCTTGGTTTGCCGGTTTTCTGATGCTGGTGACCGCGGCGACCATCATTGGCAAGGTTATCGGCAACACGCGCTTTGCCTATGCTTGCTATCCCATTTCTTGGTTGCCTCAGGTTCCGGAGGGTTCAGTGTCCGGTTGATCGAGGTGGCCCAAGGTTTGAAGGAGGGCAAGAGCTGTATTGCCATGACATTGGCCGAGACATTGATGGGCTTAGACGCTTTTCATCGCCGGGAGACGGCTAGGCTTGCAGGGAGCCCACTACTATTACAGGTAATGTTTCCCACCCAATCCCATATATGTATTACTCACATCACTCGGCCCTCAGGCTCGGTTTTTTTCACAAAACCCCTTTTCTTTCTTTTCCCTCCTCGTACATCTCTCTATTCTTTATTCTCTCATTTTTTTCATCCCTCCCCAGGTGTGGTTGATGGACAAGTTACAGATTGTGGAGTCTTGCCTAGCATACTCAGCTCGCGGCTACTTTTTCCGACAACGCCTGGTCGATGCCCTTGATGAGGGATGGTGGTTCGACTGGATGTGCAAGTCGTCCGTAGAGCGCATTGTTTGGCGTTGTCCTTGGCTCAATCTGTCGGCAATGAGTTACAACATGACCCGCCAGCCTGGGATTCAACTGATTGGCATGACACACTGTGTCTTCTATTTTTCGTTCCGGTTCCAACGCCAGTTTGGCCATGATCAGACTTGCCCGCCAGAGGGGATAGAGTACTCAGCTGCATTCCCAGTCCGAGGCGTACAGCTTGCCCGATATGCCACAGCATGGAGGACGAGAGAACTCCTGGCCCCCGCACCCACTTTCAGTTGCACTTTGTCTGATGAGTGCTTGGATTGGCTTAATGAAGAGGCACAGGAAGGGCCCACTTTGGCATCAGAGGCTTCGACTAGCTCTGGGAGGGGGCGCAGGAGCACCTGACTCATCTATGCCCCGGATTTATTGCTTTATTAGTACTTTCAAGTTTTCTTTATGATTGTAAAAAAGCAACTTCAATTTGTATGCAAGAGTAGGAGAACTCTGTATTGAAATCAATGAAATTGAAGGTTGTGGGTACTGAAATTTTTTTGCTTTGGTCCAAAAATGGTCTAAGTTGTAAAAAGATTAATTTGAACAAAGTCAACTTTTATCAAAACTTTTCAAAATCGTTTTCGGGATGGATCAGAACTGGACACGCCTGAGATTTGTCACTGAGATGCACAACTTCGGATCCTAGCAACTGGAAAGTTGCCCCTAGTCTGAATAATACCGCGGCACTGCACAGCAACGGAAAGTTGCCCCTAGTTTGAAAAGCACTGCACCGGAGATCATAACTGAACTCTTGAATGCTGAATAGATAAAGATGGCCGAGATGATCAAATGGACAAAGTTGATCGGGGAAAAGTTTATGGCTGAACTTCAGGACGAAGTTGCCTACGTATCCCAAAGATGGGAATCAAGCCTTACGTAGTTCAGGCTCGGGTTCACTCGAGTATTTTCACTCTCCTTTTACACTCTAACTTTTGCCAAGGCCGCCCATTGGGGGTTTTCAACCTTGCGAGCTCAGTTTTTGTAAATTCAAATTTTCTATGCTCTAACTTTTGCCTAGGTCGCCCTTTCAGGTTTTCGGCCTAGCAAGCCTCTCAGGGGTAATATTTCTTCAACTTGTCCATGTTGATCGACTGCGAGAACTCTAGGCCATCTAGGTCCATCAGAACCACAGCTCCACCTGACCAGATAGATTTAATGACGTAAGGGCCAGTCCAATTGGGTCTGAACTTGCCCCTAGGGTCGTGGATGAGAGCTCGGTTGTCCTTGAGCACCAAATCTCCTTCATTTAGATTCCTAGACTTAACCTTCTTGTTGAAAGCCCAGGTGATTCTGCGCTGATAACCTTGAACATGGTACAGTGCTTTCAGTCTTCTTTCATCAAAGAGCATGAGTTCCTCAAATCTGCTCTGCCGCCAATCTGCTTCGGCTATCTAACACTCAGCCAGTACTCGCAAAGACGGAACTTCAATTTCGATAGGTAGAACGGCCTCCATCCCATAAACTAATGAATACGGAGTCGCCCTAGTGGAAGTTCAAATTGATGTCCGGTAACTCCACAGAGCAAACGGCAGCTTATCTGGCCAATCCCAATAGGTTTCCACCATCTTCTGCAGTATGTGCTTGATGTTCTTGTTGGCGGCCTCAACCGCTCCATTAGTTTGCATCCGGTATGTGGATGACTTATGAAAAGTCACGTTGTATTTTTCCAACAAGTCAATCACTTCCTTCTTGAAGTGGGAACCATTATCTGAAATGACCTCGTTTGGGACCCCATAACGACATATGATGTTGTTTCTGATAAACTTTGCAACATGTGACGCCTTCAACACCGCATAGGATTGGGCCTCAACCCACTTCGTGAAATAATCTATCGCGACCAGGATGAACTCATGCCCATTAGACCCCTTCGGGGTAATAGCCCCGATCACATCGATTCTCCAAATTGAAAATGGCCATGGCGAAGTCATATTGTATAGCTTCGACGACGGGATATTCATGCGGTTTGCATGGATCTGACATTTGTGGCATCGCCGAACAAAGCTGAGACAATCCTCCTCCATGGTGGACCAGTAGTAACCCTGTCTGAGGATTTTCCGTGCCAGCATTACCCCGTTCATATGCGCACCGCATTCCCCTCCATAGATGGCCTCCATCAGGCGTTTTGATTCTTCAGCTTCAACGCACAGCTTATGCATTCCCAGATGACCTCTCTTATACAATTTACCTCCGCAGATGATGAACTGAACGGCCATTCTTCTGATTGCTCTTTTATCCTTGGCATTTACCCCCAGTGGATATGCTTCATTTTCTAAGAAATTCCAAATATCGTAATACTAGGGGTTCTCGTCTTGAACCTCATCTATGGCAGCAATTGATTCGTATGCCGGCACAAACTTCTGGTCAATGATGACTGGACGCATCCAGATTCCAAACGGGATGTCTATCATGGAAGATAGGGTTGCTAATGAATCTGCGAACCTGTTGTTCTCTCTTAGTAGGTGAGTGAGGTTTAGCTTCTCAAACCGAGGAATCAGCAGGTCCAAGGTCTGGTGGTACATTATCATCTTTTCTTCCTTGACTTTCCAATCTCCTTTTGCTTGAGATACAACAAGGTTCAAGTCCCCAATGACGTCCAACCGTTTTGCCCCTAGTTCTAGGGCTGCTTCTAGACCGGCAATGCATGCCTCATATTCTGCTTTGTTGTTTGAGACTTTGAACCGGAGTTTGAAGGATAGAGGGATACGGGAATTGTCGGGTGCTATCAGTAACACCCCTATCCCATACCCGTACTCGTTTGACGCTCCGTCAAAGTACATCGTCCAAGTTTTATCGTCGATATGCAAAATGGCCTCATCTGGGAATAAGTACTCAACTGCTTCGCCCCCTTCAACTAGATGGTCGGCTAAGAATTCTACTACTGCTCTTCCCTTGACTGACTTGCGCGTCACATATTTCAGATCGAATTCGGAAAGCAACAGCAACCAACGAGCTAGCCTACCCGTAAGTGCCGATTTCTTGAAAAGATATTTGATGGGATTGAGTTGTGAAACCAACATTACAGAGTGAGCTAACAGGTAGTGCCGCAGCTTCCTGGTAGCCCATACCAAAGCTAAGAAAGCCTTTTCCAGCGGTGTGTAGCGAGTCTCATACTCTAGCATCTTCTTGCTCAGATAGTAGATGGCTCTCTCCACCTTGTCCTCTGATTCTTGCGCGAGCATGCAGCCCATTGTAGTCTCCGTTACCGAAAGATACAATATCAACGATTTCCCCAGCTCTGGTGGTGACAACACGGGCGGGTTCTGTAAGTATTCCTTGATCTATTCAAAAGCAGCTTGGCATCGGCCATTCCACTGGAATTTCTTTCCTTTCTTCAGGAGACCAAAAAATGGTTCACAAGTCAAGGTTAATTTTGAGATAAACCGTCTTATGAATTGCACTTTACCCAGAAAGCCTCGCGCCTCCTTTTCAGTCCTTGGTGGTGACATTTCTAGGATGGCCTTGATTTTGGAAGGGTCGACTTCGATACCTCTCTGTGTAATCAGAAACCCCAACATTTTCCCTGCTGTAACACCAAACGTAAACTTCTGAGGATTCAAACGCAACCGGAATTCTCTGATCCTTTGAAAGAACTTTTGCAAAGCGGTGTAGTGACCCTCTCTTTCTTTGGACTTAACAATCATGTCATCCATGTACACCTCAACCTCATTGTGGATCATGTCATGCAATATCGTGGTCGCAGCCCGTTGATATGTAGCTCCAGCGTTCTTTAGCCCAAATGGCATTACCCTGTAGCAATATGTCCCCCACGGGGTGGTGAAAGAAGTCTTTTCCCGATCTTCAGGTGCCATCACTATCTGGTTGTAGCCCGAAAAGCCATCCATGAACGAAAGCAAAGCATGCCCTGCTGTGAAATCCACCAACTCATCGATATGTGGCAAGGGAAAGTCGTCATTTGGACTAGCTCTATTCAAATCCCTGAAATCCACGCACACCCTGATCCTGCCGTCCTTCTTCGGCACCGGAACAATGTTGGCCAACCAAGTCGGGTATTCGGATACCAGCAGGAACCCTGTGTCAATTTGCTTGGTGACCTCTTCCTTAATCTTGAGAGCCCAGTCCGGATGGATCCTCCTAAGTTTCTGTTTAACGGGTCGGGCCTCGGGGTCAAGAGGGATCCGGTGCTGTACAATCTCAGGATCGATTCCAGGCATGTCTGCGCAGGACCACGCGAAAACATCTTTGAAATCTTTTAATAAAGTGACTAAGTGCTCGCGTTCCTCCGAAGACAATGTGGACCCGATCTGGACCAGCCGCGGGTCCTCCTCAGTACCAATATTCACAGTAGTGATTTTATCCATCAAGGGTTTAACAAATCTCTCCTGCTCTTGTTTAATTAAGCGTTGCAAAACCGGAGGAATTTCTTCCTCGTCATTTTCATCAAAATTTTGAAAGTTTGAGTTAATGCAATAAATCAAAGGCACAGAAAAGTACTCAGAAACCACAGCCATATCATTCTCATTAAGCACATCCAAATCGTTCGATTCTTCGGTTACAACAGACTTAAAAGAGAAAGAAAAAGACGACTTAGACAGGACTGTGGTATCCGGGTTATCACCCCCTGGAATACCAGACTCAGACTCAGTCAAGCTGGAACCTAATTCCGACTCAACAGATTCGGTGGAATCAGATTCCGGCTCACTACCTGACCCAGTGCTGTTTGCTAGAAATCCCCCTTCATACTGCCAAATGAGAGAGGGTGCGATAGATGCATCCAAAATGTTTGCTGGTAGGCCCGCAGCCGTTCCATTCTCGATCACGCATACCGAGAAGTTATCCCCCAAGCACTTCTGTTCGATCGGAGGATCTGAAAGTAGACATGCCAGCGCTACCCCCATTTCACTTTCGGTGTCCTCAAACTCCACTTTCTTGCTCTGCTCAGTCTCAGCCAATGGGTCTGTCTGCTCTTCGGCAACATCATCCCCGGATAACTGTAGGTCAAAGAAAATCTCAAAACCTGGTACGCACTTCTTCTCCGCGTTCAACCATGGTTCCGGAAAGCCACAAAACGGAAAGTCCTCCCCCTCCCGGACGAAACGTCTGTTTAGGGTACCCTGAATGGGCCAGTGCATTAAGTCAAAAGGCTTCCCTGCTTTCTTCGCTCTGGCTCTCCCAGCCATCTCCTTACCCTTCCTTATCCAATCCTTTTTGGTGGGCAGATAACCCAAGCCAAAGGTATGCGGGTTGTGTGGCACCTCGGCCACTGCTGCGACACCCTTCTGGCCGCTCTTTCCCAATCCCATCCTGGGGATGTGTTGAAGCTTGTTCATGAGGTATACTGATTGGGCACTGACATACACCCCCTCATTAACTGCCAAAATGTTCCGCACGACTCGGGTCTCAGCTAAAGTGAAACCGGATAAGAACACATCTTCCATACCGTGCTCAATTTCCAGGACTGGCGTAGACACCTCCGGCGGTGGATGGATCGATGAATTCCCAAAAACGATGGCTACTCCCTTCCCATGGGGGTATTTCACCATCTGATGCAAAGTGGACAAAACGGCCTTTACTTGGTGCAACCACGGCCGCCCCAAAAGTAGATTGAAGGTCGCAGGAACTTCCAAGATGTGAAAGTCAATCTCATGTTGTCCTGGCCTAACCTTGGTCTGAATTTTCACTGTCCCCATTACTTCTCGGCTCGTGTTGTCATATGCCCGAATCACCTGGGCTGTTGGCACAAAGTCTGCGATCTTTAAACCAATGGCATATGCAGTTCTTGCCGGGCATACATTGATGGCAGACCCTGTGTCGACAAGTACCACGGGTATCCATTTGTTTCTAAATTTCACGGAGACGTAGAGTGGCCTGTTATGGTTCGCACCCTCAGGTGGTAGCTCTTTGTCAGAGAAAGTCAACATCAGGGTAGCTCATCTCGGAAAAACTAAGCCCACAAGCTGTTCGGGCGTGGTATCTATAGAGAGCTTGGCCTTGTCCATGGCCGATAAGACAGCTTGTCGATGCACTCGTGATGCCATGAGCAGTCCCCAGATGGAGATGTCTGCCTGTATCTTTTTTAACTGCTTCAGTATAGCCTCTTCTTCAATTTGCTTCTCTTTTTGCTTCTCCGCCTCCTTATCTTTCCCAGACGCCTCTGGCTGATCTAGATGTGGAGGCTTGAAATACCATCCACTCCTAGTCATATGGTCGACTTCACCAATGTACCAGGTATCGTCTGGTTGATTGCTCCCCCAATCCTCGTCTGTGTGGGCAAGACATAGATTATCGTCCTTCCACCACATTCCGTCAGCATCCAACAGACACCTGTCCGGCTCTCGTACAGTTATACCCACAGTACTTTCCGCCCACATGCTTGAAGCATTCTCTGTTTTCGTGTACGCCGCATCTTCAGTCCCCTCTGGGGCCTTGGCTTTCCTGATTCTTTCAGAATCCCCAAATCTTTCTTGTTCTAACTGCGTCAGTACAGCTAGCTGTTCAATAATTCCTGTATTCAAAATGCCCAGATCGTGAGCAAAATTCTTAATGCCGGTGCTCTCCGGCGATGCATTCTGATTTCCGGTCCTTCCGGCCACAACTGATGTTCTTGCCCCTGCCAGGCCTTGTTCTGGTTGGAACTCTTCCACAATATCCGGTTGATCATCCAGCCACTCGGTAACCTCCGCTGATTCCTCAAAATCAAACCAATTGACTGTCGCGGCCCCTGGATCTTGGTCGCTGAAAAACTGGAGGTTGGCAAAGTCCTCTTCCACAGCCGCCAAATCATCTGTCCTTAGCTCAAATCCATCCCCTTGGATCACACATAACTCTGCCCTCTCTGGCAATTCTACATTTGGCTCAAACTGGCCTACTGACAGGATGTAATCACTCGGATTGTAGACTTCCCCAGCGAAACTCCCAGATTGCTCAAACCCTGATTCAACAATTCTATCCTCCTCTGAAATCTCCCCTGTTCTGTCTTCGATAGTCACCACCATTGGCTCAGGTTGGGTTCTGGAGATGTCCAACATGCACAAAAGGTTAGTGCAGTCAGGAAGGAGCACCTCCGGCTTGGGTAGGTGGGACGGGGTAATGTATATGCTAGGATCGTAAGACATGACCCCAGTCTGGATAAAGTTGATACGTTTGGGGGGTGGAGCTTGGTTGTGAGGTGGGAGAGGGTTTGTTGTGACATTGGGTTTTTCGGGAGGCACAATCACCTGCTTGTCAACGAGATCTTGAATCTCATGACGCAATCTAAAACACTGGTCAGTATCGTGACCATGTTGTTGGTGATATGCGTAGTATTTTGCTGGGTTGTGAGAGGGAGGGAGTGGAATCGGCAATGGCCTTGACTCCAGGGGCTTTAAGTGCCCTTTCCTGATTAACATCCCTATAGCCTTGGACAGGGACATATATAATGGGGTGAAGGTTCTTTGGCCTCGGGGTTGGTATTTGGTAGTTTGTGTGTTGCTTCCGAACGCGCCGGAGAAAGGTGTAGCTGCCATGGGTCTTGGTGGGGGAATGGTGGTGACCATGCTTACTTCTGAAGCTCTAGCATTTGCAGCATTGCTGGTGCCCGTGTTGTTGTTGCGGTTGAAGGTTCTTCTGGGTTGCTCTCTGTCTTGGTCAATCAGACCCTGTTTCATTGCATCTTCGATCTGTACCCCCATCTCATGCAAGTCAGAAAAGGTAGGGAAGGGGAGTACGATCATTTTTTGCATCAGTTTCGGCTGGAGATTGCGCACAATCATCCGGATTTGGTCTTTGTCAGTAGGCCTTAGGGTCATCATTGAAGCCTTCGCCCTCCACCGAGTTACGAAATCTGAGAAGCTCTCCTTAGGGTCCTGCCTCGTTGTTTCAAGATCACGGGTTGTAATTTCGATTTGGGTATTATAAGAGTATTGCACAACAAAGGCCTCGGCCATTTCGTCCCAACTTCGCTTGACATCATCCTTTAATTTCGCATACCAGATAGCGGCCACACTCGACAGGGTACGGCCGAATAATGAAAGCTTCTGCGGTCTGGTAAGGCCCATTGGCCGTAGTATATCTGAGAATAACCGGAGGTGCACCATGGGATCCCCAGATCCGTCAAAGCGGTCGATTTGTGGCATCTTGAACCTATCTGGCAGCGTCACAGCCACGTCGATATATCCGTCCTCGATATCCGGGATAGCCTTTACCCCTTGGGATTTCTTGAACAACTTCTCGAGCTTGCTCAATTTCAGTGCTGTAGGGTCTACTTCGAACTCGAAGGGAGAGTCCGGGTGATTGATAGGCGTAGGTGCCTTGGATAATTGAGGTAGAATCGGGGGCAGAGCCGGCCCCGTCGGGATGTCTCTATCTTCCTAGATATTCTGGGTATTTGGCAGGATGTTCTGGATGTTTGGTGTCTCCTCGGGTAGCTGGACCCTTGGTGGGGGAGGAGCTTGATGCGAGGCTGATGCTCCGGCTTGCTGTTGTAGCCGAGTAATTAATTCTGCCTGCTAGGCCATGATCTCGGCTTGTTGTTTTGCAAACTCATCCCGGCGGACAGCATCCTGCTGCATGGCTCTCATGGTCTCCTGCATCTGGCGCATCATTTCTTCAACTCCTGTCGATACCGCCATACTGCCCTGACTTGTCTGAACTATTGACAGGTCTATCTCTATAGCAACAATTGAGATCTCAGTCCGACTGTCCACTGATGGGGTAATCCACTGTTCTGGCAACCTCTGCTCGAATACACTGTGTTTCCTTGGCCTTCGCCTGATAACCAGGGGTAGAGAGTGGAACACTGGTTGTCCGTCAACAAGATCCTCGGATTGATTGAGTCGGCGACCTCTAGTCTAGAGTGCTTGGGGAATATCTGCTTGGTTTGAAGCAATTGTGCTAAACTACCTAGCAAAAAGATAAATAAAGCAATAATAAGGAAATAAGCCACCAGGCAAACGGACAGCATAACGGCTTAAAATAAACACACAACACACAGTTGGGCATCACAACACACAGTCGATAAGCTGAAAGCACTGTTCTCAAACACTAGTCATTATCCCCAAATCACTGTCCCCAAAGCTGAATCTGATACCCGCAGATAACTGATTCTCAAATATTGAACTGGTGTCCGCAGGCCTGATGCCCAAACTTGCAAATTGATACATGCATTTCCTGTAGAGGCACACTCTAAAAGCACATAACAAACAAGTGAGAGACAAAACACCCCTATGTTGGGGTAGGGTTTCCCTGTCCTATTTTGTCAGGAGCTAGGGTTTCATTACGCACACAGCGGTTTCAAACAACCTATATCGGGTGAGCAACCTGTCCTAGTTTGGAATAGTCACTATGGATTCCGAAATATGTACTAGGTCGAATGGTAAAAAAGGGTGCCCCGGTAAAATCGGGTTTGTGTTCCCGTCGTGGCAGAGCTTGCAACCGGTCAGCCTTATGGCACGCTTCGCAAAGCGAGCCTCTGGCAAACCGTTCAGGAATAGCATACGGCAAACACGGTGTCCTAGGCGCACCAATGCAAATGCAATGCAAAGAAACACATAAGTGTAATCAAAACTAGATATCATGAGTTCGAGTCAAGTTCTCTAACTCCCTAGCAGAGTCGCCAGAAACTGTAGACGTCCCCGAACGTCCCGGGAGGGAAATCCCGTTTTGTTCATTTGAGGCTCACTATAGTTCATGACTCAAAGTCACGGTCTTGTATCTAATCTCGCAGAGTACAATGCAAGACCGATGAATCGTCAAAGAGTCCAAATCCGGCAAATCATTTTAGAAAACTGATTTTTAAGAAAAAAGTGCCAAATATGGACTGCTTTGCCAGATACAGAGTCGCAACCTAAATATTTTATTTTGGGGGAAATTTAGGAAATCCTTACTCGTTGCCTAAGGCCACGTGTCCGTCATCACCAAAGTTGCCTCGGCTCGGGAACTTGGGTACGATTGGGGAAGGTCACTTCGTGAGCACCCCCGCTCGCCCGATCAAAGATCGGCCTCTACTAACCATGATATCTAGTTTTGAAAACATTATGCATTCTTATTCCGGTTATTAGCCTAGATTTACTATGTGATGCGCGCAGCATACAAGTATAGACTGGATCACCTGAATTGGAACGAAACATCTCATGTTTGTTTTGAAAACGGTTTGCTACTCGCAAGTAGGCGAAAATGTGGATTTGTCACCCTCAGGTGGGCTTAGAAAATATGGTTTTGCCACTATCTAGTGGGCTTAAAACTTACAATTGATGAATTGTTCCAATCCAAATAACCCAACCTTTACCCACAGGCATTCAGGCAGTTATATCACAAAAGCAATTAGCCTCATGGTAAGCATGCTATCATGGCAGTCACTCACACGCATGCAAGGATGCTAAAGCATAAAACTTACCGAGTACTCCAAGCCAAAACAAAAGCTATGTTAGAGATCCATGCATGATCCTAACTATACTGGAATGCCTAATGCAAGACATGCAAAATGTTACTACGATAGGCTCGGCTATTCTATAATGGCATGTGAAATGCTATAACTAACACGTATTCAACTCGGAATTGAAATACAATGCAGTTAGTATGATGCGTCGAGCCCGGTGCATGTAAGACGGATGAATGAATGCAAACATGCTATCATACTGTATGCTAATTAAAACATGCCCTAATCTAACCATCATAAGCTGGTAA
The DNA here is from genome assembly GCF_055761805.1 of Camellia sinensis. Taxonomy (NCBI): domain Eukaryota; kingdom Viridiplantae; phylum Streptophyta; class Magnoliopsida; order Ericales; family Theaceae; genus Camellia; species Camellia sinensis. Next base: position 36,926,265 of record NC_138962.1, read on the forward strand.
ATAAAGGAAGAAAGACGTGGGGTTGGAAGACATACATTACACGCACGCACACTTATTACACAATTGCCCTCGTTCGGAGGGTCCGAATAAATAATACAGTCCCGAATAAATAATACAGTCCGAATAAGTACAAAATCCTAATTAATTAACAATTTAACTAAGAAAGCATTAAACTAGCATGCAAGCCTATAGGCTGCCTCAGCTCTGTTCCGAATGATGGAATGATGCATGCTTGAGTTGCCTGGCGCGGAAATCCATTGCGATGCCCTGGTTTGCCTCTGTTTGCAATTGTTCTTAGAATATCGCGCAATGCTCCAGAAGGCCGCTGATTTCTGATTTACTGTAACAGAGAGCAACAAAGGGGCATGGCAATGTATTTTCACATATGTATGCATGACTACTCTTCAGGGAGTGTAGTCCTTGATCCTCGTGCCACCAATCACGCATCTCGATGCATGATGGCCGAGGAGTCGAATTGCACGACTCAATGTGAAATGAATGCACATGAAAACACAACAAGACCTAAACTCTATCATGGGTAATCTGGAGTGTCGGCGATCGAGAATTGAGACACGTTCCGTCACTCGGAATACGAAACGTCCCTCGTTTCCCGTGCTTGGGCTAACTCCTATCCCAAACACAATGCAAATGAGATGGCATACACAATGCGACTAACATACAACCTAGCATATGCAATGCTATGAAATGGCATACACAATGCACGATGCAACATGACATACACAATGCTCTAACATACAACCTAGCATACGCAATGCTATGAAATGGCATACACAATGCATAATGGACTTACACCAACATGAGTGGACCTCAGCCACACTCACATCAGTAGCCATTAGATGAAAATGAGACAACCGAAATGCGTGCACACATGCACGTATACCGAGGATCGAACCTAAGGCATCAAATGCCACTCTACCAAAGCATGGCAAGGGATGAAAGATGGCCTATGAACACGTAATTTCCAGCACTAAAACATGATGCTAAATGGTCCCGAAATATGGAAATATGGCACCCGATGCATGGAATAAGCCCCGAAACTCAAAACTAGGCACATGTATTGAACCACAAGTATACAAAGCAAGCATTATTTGATCATGAAGTCAAAAGACAGAGCCAAGGCAGTCCCAAAATATGCACATTTCTAGTTTAGAGCATGGCCAAAAGATGCTAACATGATGGACTAAAATAGCATGCAACATTGGCTAGCAAGCATGGTTTACTAAAATAGCATGCAACAAAAGCTAGAAAATATGGCTCCAAAGTGAGAAAAACCAGCTTTCTGTCAGAAAAATCGGCTTTTGGAGAGTGAAAATGAGAAAACTGGCTTTTGGAGAGAGAAAATGATGCGGCGGCGTCCACTGCGAAAACAACTCCGGTGGTAACACACAAGAGGTCGGCTGGCAAGGTGCCCACGGTCGGACAGGAGACTAACCGTCCAAATGATCACGCCGAGGAATCTGACCGTGGGTCAAATCATCGAAACCAGGGAAGGGGTCGTCGGAATGACCGAGCTAAATACCCCCGCGATGACGTAGCTGATGCTAACAGACGGTTAAAAGCTCGAACAGGCATCACCACGGTCTTTAAGATTCCAATCTATCGCATACTTAGTAAAATCCGTGACGAGGATTAAGTTTGGTTTCCTGCTAAGTTAGGCGACACGCAAAAGGGCTTCAACCCGCGGTACCGCTGCACATATCACCGGGAGCGAGGACACCAAACAGAGGACTGTTTGCCTCTGAAGCAACACTTGGAGGAGTTAGTCACAGCCGGACATTTAGATCTTTACATTGATGGGGGTGTTAAAGCCGCACATCCCGCCCCGGTTGATCCACATGGATCGGATGACATGGAGGCGCCCCCTCAAGGAGTGATTAATGTGATCCATGGTATAGTGGAGCCGGCGCGTGTATGCGAGTTCCGAGGAATGATTAAAAAGGCGAAACACATGAGGGAAGTTTTGTCCGTCCAGCCCGCGATAAAAAGGGGGAAGACCGAGGAGAAAGACGTGATTAGTTTCTCCACAAGGGACCTAGAGCGTATTCAAACGCCACACAATGACGCCCTAGTGGTCACCCTCCGCATCAAAGAGTTCGATGTCAAGCGCATCTTGATAGACCAGGGCGGCTCGGTTGAGATTATGTACTATGATGCGTTCAAACAACTCAAACTCCGAGATACAGACTTGGCTCTGGAAACTTCACCACTGGTAGGTTTTAACTCGCAACCGGAGTGGCCTTTGGGAAAAATAATTTTGTCGGTCAAAGCCAGATTCGTGGTCAAGCAGGTGGAGTTCTGGTTATTAGAAGTGCCGTCGACATACAATCTGATCCTCGGTAGGGGATGGCTTCACGCTATGCAGGCTATAGCATCGACCTACCACCAGGTTATGAGATTTCCTTTGGCTATGGGGGAAATTGAAGAAATTTAGGGCGATTAAGTCATGTCGAAGCAATGCTTCGTGGCAGTGAACAAGAGCCGAGCTGCCAAAGGCTTCGTGCAAACGATTGAAGGCTCAGAAGACCAGAGTGTCCTTGATGACGTGGGCACCAAGGCCGGGGACAAAGCTGTTAAGGACTTGGTAGAAGTACGGATTGACACGGGAAGCCCACACAAGTTCTTTTTGCTCGGATCAAGCCTGACCACCCAGGAACGCACCGAGATGGTAGAGTTCTTGATGACGAATATCGAAGTCTTCGCATGGTCGTCATACGACATGCTTGGCATCGATCCAACCTTTGTTTGTCATCACCTTAATGTTTTCCCTAGTGTACAGCCGGTCATTCAAAGAACGAGGAGATCGGCACTGGACCACGCCGAGGTAGTCGATGAGGAGGTAAGGAACTTGCTTGAAGCACGGGCTATTCAGGAAGTGCACCACCCTTGGTGGATTTCAAACATGATCGTAGTACCCAAGAAGAATGGGAAGTGGCGAGTTTGCGTCGACTATAAGACCGTCAACCGAGCTTGCCCTAAAGACAGCTTTCCTCTGCCCAGAATAGACCAACTGGTAGACCTAACAGCCGGACATAACAGGCTCAGTTTCTTGGATGCCTACCACGGTTATCATCAGATTGCCATGCACGGCCCTGACCGCGAGAGAACCTCTTTCACTACTCCAAGGGGACTATTCTGCTATCGAGTCATGCCTTTTGGTTTGAAGAACGCCTGGGCGACTTTCTAAAGGATAGTGACCAAGATGTTTGCTCCTTTGCTTGGCCGGACAATGGAGGCCTACATCGATGACATGGTGGTCAAGAGCAAACAACAGTCTGACCACTTATCCGACCTAGCCGAGATGTTCGCTATTCTCAAACAGCACAAGCTACGCCTGAATACGTCAAAGTGTGCCTTCGGCGTGGGATTCGAGAAATTCCTGGGCTTCCTAGTCACAAACCAAGGCATCGAGGCAGTCCCCACACAAATCTGAGTCGTACAAGAATTGAAGCAGCCCAACTCGGCAAAGGATGTGCAGCATCTTGCCGGTATGGCAGCTGCGCTTAATAGATTCATAAGTCAGTCATCAGATCGCTGCCGTCCTTTCTTTCAAGCCTTGAAATCCAAGTTTTCATGGGACGAAGAATGTGACAGGGCTTTGGCCGAGCTCAAGGTGTACTTCTCTTCTGCTCCTTTGTTGGTGACACCCTAGCCCGGCGAAGAACTCTACCTTTATTTGGCAGTTTCTCAGCACGCCGTTAGCGCGGTACTTGTCCGGTCAGAGGGTATAAAGCATTTCCCAATCTTTTATGTGAGCAAAACCTTGCTATCGATAGAGTCGAGGTACTTGCCATTGGAAAAACTCGCTCTGGCGTTGATGATGGCCTCCAGGAAATTGGCGCACTATTTTCACGCTCACACAATCGTTGTGTTGACTGAATTTCCCCTAAGAGCCTTGTTCGAGCGGGCAGATTTTTTCGGCCAAATTCTAAAGTGGGTAGTCGAGTTCGGACACTTCGACGTTAAGTTTCAACCCCGAACAGCCATAAAAGCATTGGTAGATTTTGTTGCTGAGTTCTCGATTGGGATTCACCAAGTATGCCCGGTGGATCTCACCACGGTAGCCGAGGAGGCAAACAAAGATTCAACCGAAATTATACAGCAGGGCGATGTTGGCGACGCGAAACTTGCGCGCCCTGCCATAGAACCTCCATCCAATATGATACCTCAACCTAGTGATGTGACGACGGACTTGTTGGGGGTCACAGAGAAACCAACTGAGTCCGGTGCCGCATCGTCGATGGGGGATGAAATGAAACCGAGCAGCAGCAAACTAGAAACTGAACGGTCGAGCAACCATGATCCCAGTAACCTGCAAGCCTCCCAAGACCCTTCAGAGTGTTGGAAACTCTTCGTCGGAGAAATGTGGAAAATTTTTGTAGATGGAGCCTCAAATCATCACGGTGCCGGGCTGGGCATAGTTTTGATCTCCTCGGATGGTCTGACCATCGAAAACTCCATCACACTCGGATTCCCTGCGTCAAACAATGAGGTTGAGTACGAGGCGCTACTGGCCGGACTTAAGAGGGCGCTCTAGGTGCACGCATCCGAGCTGATGGTTTACAGCGATTTCCAACTTGTTGTCAACCAAGTGTCTGGGGTTTACGAAGCTAAAGATGCCAGAATGACAACGTACCAAGCTCTGGTAAGAGACCACATCAAGCGATTCCAGGCAATAAGGGTCCAACAAATTGGATGGGAAGAAAATGGCCGCGTGGATGAGTTAGCCAGTCTGGCTTCCATGGTCGACCGAACATCTCCCAGTCCTCTCCTGATTGAGTATCTTCCAAGGCCAATGTAATAACCCTCACCACTGATTACTGGTTAACCACTGATTACTGCTAAACTGAGATTAAACATGTTAATTGACTGACTGACTGAAATCTAGAACTGGTTGATTGAGTATATTGTTAAATGGCATTTCTATCTGTTTGACTGTTAAATTATTTGTCCATGTTTTATGCTTTAAACTGCAAATTGAAGGCCTTGTTGGCGGCCGAATCCGAAATTGATCGATGTTTTATGCTAATTGAGATTTATATGATTTTATGGTGTATTTAACTGAAATGTGATTTGGTATGATTAAATTAGATTAAATATTGATAAATTGCGCCACTTGGACTTATTTACTATCTTGCCACACTAGTGGTCCACTATCTAAACATGTTTGAGCCTTATTACATTCAAACAAAACATTCCCTCGGCCAATTTCCTTGTTACTGCCAACTAGAGGGAGAGAGTTAGGAGAAAACCTTGTGTTCTTCAAAGAATTGCTTGGAATTTAGAAGGATTGAAGGAGTCTTGCATAATTGAGCTTGTACATCTTGTATTCAAGACCTAAGGTAGGACATTCAACCTTTTATTGTTGTATTCAAGTCATATGTTGCATGGTTTATGGAAGTCTAGGGATTAAGGTCATGAATTAGCTTAATTTGGTGAGTTAAAGCTTGAATCATGCATGCATGCTTATATCCTAGCATTTTGAGGTTGATTACATGGAATTTGGTACATGCATGTTCATATTATTAGTATAGTCCATGATTTCATCATGTTTTGGAAAGAATTGGCTCATTAGAGCAAGTACTTGAGGCTTGATAGTTGTTTAAATTCATGCATGTTCAATTGGAATCATGTTCATGAAATTGGGTTTGAAATTGGATTTAATTGATCTTCCTTTGGGCCTTTGATTTTACAATTGATCCTTGAAACATGTAATATTATGAGTTTTGAAGTGTTTTCCAGAAAATTAGCCCAAAAAGGTTGGATTTGATACATTTGAAGTTGATCTTGAGCTTGGGGTTCAAATCTGGGAATTCCAGATTTTAAACTCACGCTCGAGCGGGGTGACTGGCGCTCGAGCGTGAAAATCGTGCTCCCAGCATTTTGTTGTGTTTTGCAGTCCGCTCGAGCGGGGTAATTTACGCTCGAGCGGGGCCTTGTGTCTCACGCTCGAGCGGGTATCGAGCGCCCATCGAGGGTGATTTTCACATATCCAGCACTTTTGACTGTTTTGCAGTACGCTCGAGCGGGTAAGTTTACGCTCGAGCGGAAACCTTTGTCTACATGTTCGCTCGAGCGGAGTAACCTACGCTCGAGCGTGACCTCTGTTTTCTGAAAATTTTGACAAGTGTTTTAAAACACATATTTGCATCCTTATTTCATTCTAGGCATTCTTAGGCCTAGTTTAAGACATCTTAATGAGGATATAGATGTAGAACCACACCGAGTCTAAGTAGGGACTAGGTCTTTGATTCCCGAATGTGAACTTAGTGTGTGTTCATCCTGTAAACTGTGTAGGGCTGGCATCTGAGGACGCGCTCTAGCTTAACTGTAGCCCAGAACTCTGTGAGTAACAGCTGTGTAAAGATATGTTCAAATATGAATATCTTCTGAATGGTTAAACTATACTGTTTCTGAATTGATACTGTTAACTGAATGAATGTATGTCCTCTATTCTGAACTGTATTGTGGCATCCATAGCACCTACTGTTACTGTTACTGCTACTGTTATAGAGATCTCTGTCAGTTCCTATCTTGGAACTTCTGTTTACTGTTATGATGGCCATCATTGACTGCTCAGTCTTTCAAGACCTACTGCTTACTGTACTGTTCTGCTAATGGGTGTACCACATATGACCGTTATGACTGAATCACTGATATACTGAATCAATTGACTATTTTCAATACTGAAAGGACATTCATTCTTAACCTCTTTGCGCATTATGTTATTCACTGGGCTTTAGCTCACTGCTCATATATATATATGTAGGTGTTCAGGCACCGGACCGCTGCTAGGGGCGTCAGGCTAAGCACTGTTTTGTCAAGCCAACCTTTGTGCCTCACCTCGAGGTTCCAGTACTGTTCAAGCCAAGGTTATGGGGTGTTTTAGATTCCCCCTTTTGTTTATGTCCTGTATAGACTGAGTGAGACTTGTACTGTACTGAATGTTTTTGTATACGTTGTAAATATTGTTCTGTTTCCAAATGTGTATATATATGAAAAGTCTTTTTGCATACAGATTGTCACAACTCATTAGACATTGTTTAATTACTGTTTTGGCTTCCGCCATGCCCCTATACTCTGTAATACTGTCTTACTGTTAAGCAGGCCTTCGGTAATCACGAATTACCGGCCGGTTACGGTGCTAAACCCATAGGGGCGGGTTTGGGTCGTGACAGCCTAGTATAGAGGAACCCGAGCAGACAGAAGTACTCTGCACCGAGCATGTCCCTTCTTGGATGGACCCTATTATCCTCTTTTTAAAAGAGCGGACCCTTCCGGTCGATAAAAAGGAGGCGCATAAAGTCCGGGTGAAGTCAGAGCGGTTTTGGCTCTCTCCATCTGGCAGTTTATACAAGAAGTCTTTCGCCGGTCCTTATCTCAAGTGTGTACAGCCAAACAGCGTGGAAGCTTTCCTGTACGAAATTCACGAAGGCATATGTGGCAGTCACATCGGAGGCAGATCTTTGGCCTACCGGGCTATCTCGCAAGGGTATTAGTGGCCGTGCATGCAAGCGGACACTCAGAAATATGTTCGCAAATGTGAGAAGTGCCAGAAGTTCACCCACCAAATTCACCAGCCGGCCAGAGAACTTCTTCCCCTCACAAGCCCTTGGCCTTTTGCGATGTGGGGGCTGGACATAGTGGGACCACTCCCAACGGCACCCGGCAACTGGAAGTTCTGCATCGCAGCTACGGATTACTTCACCAAATGGGTTGAAGCTGAACCCTTAGCTACTATCAAGGAGAAAGATGTCAAATGATTTGTTTGGCAGAATGTAGTAACGCAGTTTGGCGTCCCCAAGATTCTGATTTCTGACAACGGCACCCAATTTGATGGGCGCTTATTCAGAGGATTTTGTGAAGAATTGAAAATCAAATTCTACAACTCCACCCCGGCTTACCCGCAGTCCGACGACCAAGCCGAAGCATCAAACAAGACCATTCTTGATGCGTTGAAGAAGAGACTTGAGAAAGCCAAAGGAAAATGGGCCGAGGAACTCCCAAGTGTCGTTTGGGCATACTGGACGACCCCGAGGCGATCTACTGGGGAAACTCCTTTTGCCTTGGCATATGGCATGGAGGCGGTCATCCCATTGGAAGTTGGCATGCCCACCCTCCGCAGTGAAAGTTTTGAGCTCATGCTAAACTTTGAAGCCATCGCCCTGGAATTGGACCTAGTGGAAGAGCGCCGAGACAAGGCTCTAATCCATGTGGCTGCATACCAACAACAGCTTTCCAGAAAATACAATAAAACGGTGCACCCTAGACCGTTCAAAGTTGGGGATTGGGTTTTAAGAAAGGTGATGGGCAACACACTGGTGCCGGGGGAAGGCAAGCTAGGGGCAACTGGGAAGGGCCTTACAAGATAACCGGTCTGGCGGGTAAGGGGGCATACCATTTGGAAGATTTGGAATGAAAAGACATACCCCAGCCATGGAATGCAGCCAACCTCAAACTGTACTATTTTTAGCATTTTACATTCTTATGTAATTTTTTGTGGAAAGACTTGCTCTCCCTATACTTTTGAATGTAACACGCTTTTTGTCAAATACAATAGAAGTGACTTGTCTTTGCCAGCATTCTGTTGTTTTTACTTTAAGATTTAAACCGAGATGTTTTACTCCGGTTAAGTGAGTTAATGATTTGCTCAACTCTGTGATCTCAACCGAGATGTTTTATTCCGGTTAATTGAGTTGATGATTTGCTCAACTCAGTGATTTAAACCGAGATGTTTTACTCCGGTTAAGTGAGTTGATGATTTGCTCAACTCTGTGATCTCAACCGAGATGTTTTATTCCGGTTGAATAAGTTGATGATTTACTCAACTCTGTGATATTCAACCGAGATGATTTTGCTCCGGTTGAATGAGTTGATGGTTTACTCTACTTAAACCGAGATGTTTTATTCCGGTTGAATGAGTTGATGATTTGCTCAACTCTGTGATTTCAATCGAGATGATTTACTCTGGTTGAATGAGTTGATGAGTTGCTCAACTCTATGGTCTAAACCGAGATGTTTTATTCCGATTGAATGAGTTGATGATTTGCTCAAATGGTTTCAATCGAGATGTTTTATGCCGGTTGAATAAGTTGATGATTTACTCAACTCTGTGATTTCAACCGAGATGATTTTGCTCCGGTTGAATGAGTTGATGAGTTGCTCAACTCTATGGTCCAAACCGAGATGGTTTATCTCGGCTATATGAGTTGATAATTTTCTCAAGGATGAGTTGTTTAGTTCAATCCGAGATGGTTTATTTCAACCGAGATAATTTGCTCAAGCCAAGGTACTTTACCCCAGCTGAAGTTGTTTAGTTTAAACACAGTTTAAACACTTAACGAAATTAAAACGTTTCATCGATGAGAAGTCAAATTACATAAGGTGGGGTAGGCAACCCGGTTACATTCTTTAAACAGAAAAAAAAGAAAGAAAACTAAACTAAGGGAGACAGGTCGGCGAAGTCATCCCCGGTTGCAGTTGCCTCCAGGTCGACCGTGGTTGTGGTTTCTTGGACGCCGGTCTCAACTTGGCCGACCTGTTCAGGGTGGTTATCCACCTCAGCATTCTCCTCGGCTTCGTCCGCGCCTTCTTCCTCGGCCTCAGCCTACAATGCGGTGAAGACATCGTTGGCGTATGGCACCATGTAGATCGGCAAGAAGGCAACTGGGGGAGAGACAAACATGTCGGTCCCAGATCCTTGGCCGAGCTGTTCACAAGCAGCCTTCCAACCGAACTTGAAGAATATGTCCTTGGTGGCCTCGACCTGCTTGGTGTAGCACTCTTCGGCCTCCTTGAAACCGGCGTTGTTGGCTTCGTCCACCTCATCCTTTCTGGATTGTTTTAACGCCTCCAGCTCGGCACGAAGAACGTCCCTTTCTTTCTCGGCTGCCCCAAGTTGACCGAGCAGTTTGGAATTGTCAATATTTGCTATCTCCAAGGATGCCTTCGACTGCCCCAACTCGGTCTGAAGGTGCTCCACCTGGTTGGCAGCGTCGGATGCCTTCTGCCGGAGTCTATGGATGCGCTCCAAAACCAAGTGTTGTTTCTGGATGGCCTGCAAGAAGAGAGTTTGATCAGAGAAAGGAAACCGAGCTAACACTTGAAAAAAAAATTTGAACAAAGCATGCAAAATTCTTACCCGAGTCATAGACTTGACCGAGGACTTCACCAACCGGGTGTCGGGCACGTGGTCGCTACCGACTACGTCACTCGGCAGAATGAGGGCTTTCGTTAGGTCGAAGGCGATGAGGTGTTCTTCATTAGCTTTTACCGAAGAACTGGCTGGGATCTCTTTTCCCTAGTGCTTCAATTGAGGCTTCCATGGAGGTGTTTGGTCAGTTATGACCGCTGGTTGCTCAGTGTTAAGCTCTGCTACCAGCTCGGCTAAGGGATCGGCGGTGTGAGGCCTTTTACCAGCGCGGCGGCTGTCCTTGCTTGTCTGCACTGCGGCGGTTGACACCAACGCGACTACGGCCCCGTTTGATTGACCAGCAACGGCTGTGCGGGTGGGGATGCTCGGTAGCTCGGTGGATGTGGCGGTGATGAGATTTTTGATGCGGCTTCGTTTCTTCATCTCCTCTACTTCGGTCAACCGGATAAGGGGCACATCCGGTAGAGTTGGATCGGGAGGTGGAGACGGCGCTCGAAGAAAGTCAGTTACTCTAGCTCGGCGGGGAGTGGAGTATCTGTAGGTCGGTACGTAACCGAGAAGTTCGTGGCAATCCCGGTTACAGTACCGAAGCACGATTCTGATGGCTGCTTCGTTGGGATAATGGTAGTTGGCTTGCAAAGCTTCGATTGCTGCAAAGAGAAGAAGAAAGGATATTAAGTACAGAATATGGAAGGAAGGTAATTTGACCAAGTAGTTAGCACGGCTTACATGTTGAACCGAAGTTCTTGCTGATATACCAGCCCGGCACGTCGATTGTTTCATAATTACCAAACACCCAGAAAAAGTCGTTGTCGTGCATGTCTTTGTCCGGGGTGCCGGTCACTATCTTCTCCTTACCCGGTCTGATCTTTAAATAATAGGCAAGGCCGTTGCCTGTATGCCCAAGGATATACTGGTGAAGTATCTCGGCTAATCCTAGGTTGGTTCCTAGCCAGTTATTCAGCTAGGCAATCCCGTTTATTATGCGGTAAGTGTTGGTTGAGACTTGGGTCGGTGCTAGCCCGGTGCACCGCAAGAACTCGCACATTAGGGGGTTAATCGGAAAGTGGAGGCCACCTTCTATAATGGAAAGCACGGTGAAGGGGCACTGGTCGAATCTACCCCAAGGGGTCGTTTCCTCGACACCGAGCTCTAGATGAACGTCATCCGGGATACCGTATTCTTCCCGGAACGCGACTAGAGCGACCGGCGTGTCGACTAGGAAGCGGTAGTGCCCCATGTGTGCAGCCGGCTAGTTTTAGCACGGCTGTGGTGGTTTGGCACAAACTCTTGTTTGATGGCTGCTCGGTCTTTGAGAGCCTCAATGTTGGTGCGTGGTCCCCTTAGACTCTGCAGGAAAAGGAGGGTAAGTGTAAGTGGGAGCGCGGTCGCGCAAAACGAGCTTGACTGTTGCTCGGTCATATGTAGTGCCAGACCACCTCGGTCACGAAGGTAAATCCAGAAGCTCGGTCGCTCAAGCGGACCAGATATTAGCCCGGTTGAGCGGTCAAGCCCTCTGCTTACCTCGATTCCTACAGGAGTTTTCGTAAACTCGCAATTTGCTCAGTTTAGGTGTTTTTTGGGATGAAAAGAAGGCCTAGAGCTCGGTCCGCTCCAGATCTTTGTGTGTTCATCATTGGAGTTGAAGAACAACAAAGAGAGCAGGGGCAGAAGAGATTTTTGGGGGGGTTAAATCCTAAAATCTATGGATTTCGTGCCCTAGAATATGAAATACTAAATGAAAAAAGCAATGAGGAGTTTCGAAGAGCTTACCAGTATAGAGGCAAAAGCTGATTCTTCGAGCTTCAATCCAAGGCAAGAACGGTGTTTGAGTAGTGAGGTTGGCACAACAGCGTTGGTTCGTCTGGAGCAGAGGAGAAGCAGTAAGAAGGGAATGAAAGAGAGATATGGCGTGTTTATAGGCAAAAAGAACTGCCAAAATTTCGAATGTGAAGGGACGTCTGGGTTGGTTGCTCGAGGCCAATAAATGGACGACGTGTGTTCATAATGGCGGCGGCGTCAGTACTGAAGAGACAGGATGGCAAGTCGAGGCGTCAACCGAGCAAGCCAAGAAACCGAGCGTGGGGATTGGCGTGGTCTATATCTTGCGAACTAAGAATCGAGGCAGGATCTACCCCGGTCGGATCATTTAATCCCGGTCCCGCTTGCGCGGATGGAATTAAGGGGCAATTGTAAGGAAGATTTATAATCTAGCTTTGGGCCGTGGTAGAAGCTGGACGGATAGGACCAAGCATGTTGGGCCGAGCTAATTTGGGCCAAACCAGAGTGGATTTTGCCCGATTGAGGCTCGGGCCCCCTGTTTAAGCCGAGCTGACTGAGGCCTCCCTGGATCTGATCTTGCTCGGTCGAGGCCTAGGCCCGAGGTCCAGGTCCAATGTTTGAACCGAGCTTACTTGGCCAAGATGACCGCCTACCAACCCGGGTTCCATGGGTCGCACGTGTAGCTCGGTGGGAGATGTCTTCTGTTCACTAGCCGACCTGTCTTGAACTCTGCTCTGCCGGAATGCTTTCGAGCTCGGCTGTTATGAAGCTCGGCGAGCAGAGCATTCGGGCACGTTACGCAGCACGGTCATGGGAAGCCGAGGTGATGCCGCCGGCTTACCGAGCTCCCGCTAATGTAGTCTGGCGGTTTGGTTAGGTGGTGTCTGCTGGATTTGTGCTGACAGATGGGAAAGCAGCTCCACGTGTCAAGAGACCAATGGGAGTGGATTTGAGCGCAGAAAGTATATAAGCAAGACTGCGCCCCCATGCTGGGCCAAAAAAACATCATTTGGTGAGAAAAACCTAAACACTCAACTCTCTCTCCTCTCTCTATATTCCTGAGTGTGTGCTAACTTGACCGTCAGAGGGGTTTTCCGGCCGCACACTGTCGGATAGCTCACCGCCATTGTGTTCGCAGGTCGATCGGACAGACAAGGAGCTTGGACGAAAGGAGTATGGACACTACCGAATATTTGCTCCCCGTACAGTCAGGATGGGCACAAAACCAATATGTTCAATGAGCTGGGCATGGACCAAGATTTACTATTCAGTCTCAACTCAATTCAGAAAAATAAAATGATAACTTACTATTTGCTTGTGAACCTTAATATAGAGCCTTTTTTTTTTTTTTTTTTTTTTTTTACATAGCGATCTCTATTACATAAAATAGGTAAGAAATATCCATATCATTATATTTTTATTTTAAATTAAAAAAATTATCAAGGAGAGTTTTCAAATTTGAAATGACATAGTACTTATAAACTATTGATTTTGAATTTCAATGATATGTTACAATCTTATAAAAAATGAAATGGAGATGTAAAGAGGATTAGAATCCTAGAAGGGAAATAACAGAAAATAATTAACCACACTCCCAGCAGTTAGATTCATTTTCAAACATCATGTGTTGATAATGAGTGCCTCATTTTTTATTTATTTATTTTTTAAACATAGAAATTAAGACAAAACAGTAAAACAAACACTAAGCCTTCGTTTAGCATAAGTTAAAATAAAATTTTTTGGCTAAAATAGTCACACACACAAAAAAAAAAGAAGGTTTTTTAGCCCAATAAGACAAAATGTCACATTCAAAGCATAATCATTTCATTTTTTCTCTCCCAAAATTCAAAAAAGCCAAAGAACCCATCCCAAACGAGACTCTTTAACTCCAGGTTAAAATAGCTAAAAGACCAAAAAACCAACCCACGTCCCAAATGAATCCTAAGAAGTATCAATTAAAGAAGCAAGAGAAGGATGGGGGCAAGAAACTTGCAAGTGTCACTACACCATCATGGTTAAAGACTTTCAATGACATTTTGATGTCATGATAGATATTATTTGTGACATTACCAAGCACTATTAAAAAAAGATTTAATGGCACTTCAGTGACACTTGTAAGTGCTATTACATCATCAAGGCTAAAGACTTTCAGTGACACTTTAATGTCATGTTAGACACTATTCGTGAAGCTATCAAGTGCTATTAAAAAAGACTTACAATCTAAAAAATGCAACTATATGGATTTTTAATGGCACTTGTTATGCCACAATTGATATTTTTAATAACTTCATAAATGCTACTAAATCCAATGCATTTGTGCTATTAAATGGATATAAGTGCCATTGGAGCTTATTCTAGTGACACTTTGCAAAGCTACTACCACTATTACGAAATGCCACTTATATGTTCTTTTCATTGACACTTTTAAAAGTTACAACTAAGCATACGTAAATGCCTGTAAAAATTGAATCGAGTTTATAAAAAATTGAATATTAATTGCTACATTCTATATTAATTTGACATCCATTCATCCTGTAATATTTTTATAATAATAAACAAATATTACCACCATAGGATCATCACATCAAAAACAAAAAAAATTCAAACCACAATAATTTTTTTTATCTAAAAACATAAATTTATTAATATTGCAATACAAATCATAATCAAAATTATAAAATATTCTACCACACTAATAAAGTTAAAGCAAAAAAAAAAAAAAATTAAAATAAAATTATACCAACCATAAGTTCTGAAAAGCCATAGTGATATCCATCTTCCAGAAAGACAAATTATCAAAACAAATTCAGTTCCCAAATTCTCAACCTCACTTGTATAAATATTCTCGACTAGCATCTATGACTTGCTAAATTTGCATGTAGAAGATAAGCATATAAAGGTAATTGAAACTATATTAAGTTAATATAAATTTGTTAATGAAATTAGTATTTACGAAAGAAATATATCACAAATGAAGCAGGCCAAGCAACATGAGCTCCAATAGCTTGTCCAATTATTTTGACAAGTCCATATGATCGGATCAAGTTTTCATTAGGTTTGATTGGCATTTGATCATGTACCTCCCAATAGTCAGGTCCTAGTTCTTTCCCTTCTACTTCTTTAGATGGGTTTGAGCTTTTAAGTACTCCGATTGCAACTGTTTTTGTTGGCCTAATGATACTTTTTAGAACAACTATATCTCTCACCTGTAAATCAAGATTTAACTACTTAAGTAATTATATATTTACAATTAATAAATAATATTTAGAAAATAAACTAGTACAAAGTGCCAGAGTGAAGATGATCATAACTGAAAATGATATGCATTTCTCCAGTAGATAAGTAAGTCACATGATTTAAATACTTAATTGGGACTTTTAGAAATGCCATGTTTACGAATGCAAAAAATAAAAAAATAAAAAATAAAAAATAACAAGAAAAATAAAATATGGGCCTTTAGAATCTTTCTTGAAGTGATGGTGTGAAAATAGATTAGTATTATTTTGTCATCTTATTCATCCTTACAAACAGAAAAAGGGTAAAAAAAATTAAAATAAAAACAGAGCAAAATAATGCAAAATCCCTCTAAAGCATTTAAACAAACACTTGAAAGACATTATATAAAATCACAACATAAATAATAATAGTAAATCACAACTAACCTTTTATATTAAAAGATGAAAATTAATAAATTCATGAGTTAAAAGATTTAATTTTCCAGATTGTATCAAGTTTTATGTCTAAAACAAGCAGATCATAAATAAGTGATAAAAATAGAGGTATTGTGTGTGTTTGATGAGAGTGAGAAAGAGAGAAAGAATACCTAATGAACTCTTATCGTAGAAGATGAAAACAAAGCAAATTTGTGGTGTAGATGGTAGAGAAGGATGGCATGAAAGATAAAGAATGATAAACCCTTACATTATTTGGCTCCCGTCTCTTAGTCCCGCCAGAATAAAATTTGTTTCACCAATTTCAAAATTGTTGGACTTCCGCCTCTGTTTCTATCTTGATCTGCTCTGCAGATTTTGCCTCATCAAATTTGGTTTGTGTCACATCCAAAATTTGGACAATTAAATATTAAATTACAATTAAACCCCAATCAATATTCCATCATCCAAATCCTAAGAGTGAAACAAAAATCTAAATATTTTTGTCCCAATCTGGTTTAAGTAAATTTCAATGCTCAAAAAAAATACAAGGGATAAAAAAAGAAAAAATGTCAACCAAACCATCTATCATAAATTCATGACTATTTAATACCTCCAACATTAAAGTAGTAACAAATAGTCAAAACAACTTAAAATAGTGTAAAGTTAGAAAATAACCCACAATGCCAAACTATCAAAACACTAAAGTCATAAAATAAATAAATAAACTAATATCGACCCTAAGCTCCAAAGAACAAAAGAAGTCCGAAAGACATCTTTTACAACCACAGTTACTTTTCTTCATCACTCCTAACTAATTCCGCAAAGGAAGCTCGCCTACACTCAAATAGAATGCACCTGAGATGCTAAGAGACAAAGCGAGTTAGTATACAAGTATACTTGTATGAGTACAAGATTTGACACCCACGTGTCCACTAGACACAAACAAAAGTGCATTTAATTTTTGTTACAGGACAAGACAAGTAATTCCATCCATACCAAGACGAAGAAATAGTTTCCAGAGACACGGTGGCAATTAGTTTCTTGCCCATATACAACTAAATATAAATTAAGTATACAATAATAATAATAATAATAATATGGTGGATCAGTCCTGCATAAAAAGTTAGTAAGACCCACCATTCTGCAAAAAATAAAGTTAGTATAATTTAATTATAAGTAAATTACTGAAGAAGTATAAAAATACACTGTTTCATGATTAAATCATTCGAATTGATCAAAATTCAAAGAACAAAATTTGTACAAAATCAAATTTCCTAAAAAACAGTGTGAGCGAATTTAGTATAAACTGAATAGGTTGAGAGAAAAACTTGATAAAAGAACTTCGACAGAATTCAACCGAAAAATCTGAAACTGAAAACGAAGCGAAACTGCTCTAAGATGAGTTTTTTTGGAAAAGTTCAAAACACAAAAAGTGTTCAAAATAATATTTTACTTAAGATTTTATAAAATCAATGAGAATGAGCTCGTTTCGTTGGTTAAAACAACATCTAAAGTTTGCATTGCTAAAATGAATAAAAACTATTGTAACCAAGATCATCCAATTACGAGTTCTAATTGATATTTTTAGTAAAAAATTAAAATACAAAAGTTGTCTAGAATTACGTATACATGTCTCTGTTCAAATTTCATAATTTATGGAGGTCGTTTACTATTTCTCAAGATGTGCAAATCAATACGATTAAACTATACCAATAAACTCATATTTAATTCTTTGTACCTTAATTCCACCACTTCGGCCCTTCACTTCCGGACTATACATATATTCCATGTGCCTTCCGTATACCTAACATCGTTCCAAAGTTAATTTGATGAAAAATTAAACGCTCATTTGATTTGATGAAAAATTTGACATCGCCTTAATTTGATATGATTTTAATACCATGATTAGAGTAGAAAAAAGAAACATACTTCATCAAATTTAAATTTGATGAAATATCTAAGTAAGTATTAGAGATTCTCTTATACGGGCGATCCATGGGATAAGAGATTTTTGGGTAAAATTATAAATAGGAGAATTTATTAGTAGAATATAAATTAATTGTATTCAATAAGTCTATAAAATATTTTTGTATTTCAATATTATTTTGACATTTAATTCATCAAATTCTAAATTTCATAATTAAGATATTTTATGAATAGTTTTATTCTTTCAAATATTTTTTGAACCCTTAAAAATTTAGTGATGTGAACATTTACATTAAATAAATTTGACAGTGTGAATGTTCACGTTAGCAATATGAATGTTCACATTGGCAAATTCTAACTCTCATAATTAAGATATTTTGTAAGCAGTTTTATTCTTACAAATATTTTTTTGAACCCCTAGGAATTTGATGATATTAACATTCACATTAAATAAATTTGACAGTGTGCATGTTCATATTGGCAATGTGAATGTTCACATGGAACATTCACACTGTCAATGTGAACATTAATGCGCACTTTATCCTATTATTATTAGGGATATTTTAGTAACTATGTTATTCATAGGATTTATTAGAATATAAGAAAATAATTTAGATTAAGTGGAATAAAAATAAGTGATGAGATTTATGAATAAATGCCCTTTTACATTGTTTAATGCATGGAATATTGTCACAAAGTAAAAAGAATAATAAAAGAGGAAAAACTATGAGGGGTGTGTATCATGTGGGTGTTTGGGAAGTTATTACTTTAGTAGGTTATTTTAGTTTTTAATTATTTTAGTAAACTAAAATTTTTATGTTTGAGAAGATGATTGAATTTTTTTGTAGTTGAATGTGATGTTTTTGAGAAAAAATGTGAAATGATTATGAGTTTGATGTGACATTTTATCTTATTGGTTATTTTAGTTTATTTTGTGTTTTTGTGAATTTTAGCCTAAATTGGGCTAAAATCCCACTTTCCAAACAACCCCCATATGTACCTTACAATTAAAAAAAAAAATGATACAACTTCCCATATTTTTGAATCACAACTTTAAAAAAAAAAAAGGTCGAAGAAGAAGAAGAAGTTCATAACTAAAAAAATATCATAATTAAAAAATAAAATGATATAACTAGAGATATATATGGTACATCCCATTCAAAGGGTGTTTATAGTATACACGCCTTAAAAGGTGGGTATTATATGTATGTATCTTATAACTAAATAAAAAAATGATATAACTTCATACTTTTTGAGTTGTAACTGAAAAAAATTATAACTAAATATTACATGAAACATAACTAAACATATTAAAATAATATCATAATTAAAAAAAAAAGAGCCATAACTAAATAAACAAATGACATAATTAAAAAGGTGTATAATAAGAGGTTTGTATCCCCGAATTCTCCTGATAAAAGACGCACAAACTTTAACATGGTATAACAAAGAGTGTACAACCTTTCTATCAAAAAAAGAAAATAAAAAAAGAAAGTGTACTATTAAACAAAGAATATTTATCATTTAACATGCAATGAAATTTGTTATTTAGGTAAAAAATAAATAAATGATTGTAGTACAGATATTTGATTTTTTTTTAATTATATATATATATATATACGTAAAGTATCCTGCAGTACATATCCTTTTAAACATGTACATTCGTTTCGCGTTGACATAAATATTGCCAAAATCGGATACACCAAGGATCCTCTAGAATGTTTTTTTCCTAAAGTTTCCTAAAGTGGTGTATTGTGTGGTTGAGATTTAATGCTGAAAAATTGATGTGACTTGTCATTAAATCTCAATCACACAATGCACCACTCTAAGAAATTTTAAGAAAAAAAAACTCTAAAGGATCCTTGCTCAATCGGATATGATCTTTTTGAAGTCATGATAGGAATACATTGAATCAGAATGCTGAATTTATAATATAATACGTGTGATTAGCTAGTAACTTCAAAATCATAACTTTGTACATCACCTCATAATTAGAGTGATAAATGACAAGCACATTTATTTATTTTTTTACTGGAGAAGTTATTTGATGGTCTTGTAATAATATTTCACATGGACTGGTTTAGAAATTAATTATTTTAATTTTTTTTTTATATTTATAGAAGGATAGAGTATTAATAACTTTTAAATAGTAATCTTATAAATTGTTTGGTTTTTCATTTTTTCTTATGGATCCAAAGATTCCATTCTAGTACAAATTACATAAAAGATCAAGTATAAACATACATGTGTTATGTGTTGAGAGACAAATATGAGTTTTTTCATAATGTTAAAATTACTAAACATAATACTTTAAAAATTCCTTAGTGTACTTTTTTTTAAACATAACACTCGAATGTAACACTCAAAAAATGTAACACTCTAATGTAATATACAAAAAAACTCCTTAATATATTTTTTCTAAACGTAGTACTTCAATCAATGTAACATACTAAAAAACTCCTTAATGTACTTATTGGCTGTATAATTTGTAAAAGCCAATCGTAGAGTGACACGTGGCACCTAAAGGGCAATTTGGGGAATTGATGCAAGCCTCCAATCAAAGGCAGACACGTGACAGTTTATATTGGTAGTATCGAATCTGCGTGGCATCTGAATAGTTAAGAGGCGTGAGATGACATAGCCTAACGATTACCTACAATTCAAATTCAAATTCAGAACGAAAGCCTAACTGCAAAATAGGCATAGTGGGAGCTAGTTGAGCGAAACCATGACCAAAGATCGTGGAGATGTATTTTGACGGTTGAAAGCCCACTTCGACGGTTATCATTGAAGAGTATAAATAGCAGAAAAGGTCCCAGAATGAAAGATCCAGACTCAGATCCAAAAACCAGTTTATTTATTTCATTTTCTTTCTAGTTTTACTTTTCTAATTCTTTATATTTCCAGCACTTCAATTTTTGTACTGCACTTCATTTCCTAAGAGTAGTTTCAAATAGTTTGTTGATGTGAACCTCTACGAGACTGGGTCAGATCATTGTAAGTTTTCATTTACTTAATGAAATTCAGATTATGAAATTGTTCTTTACTTATTATTATTTACTAATTTCTCTTAAACAAGCCACCAGTAAAAGTCTTCTTTATTGAGGCTGAAAGAACTATAACACAATCGTGTAATAATTGGTTGGCAATTAATATTCTGTAAAGACTAATTGATCCTTACTAGCACACTTAAATTTACATTATTAACCTTCGAAAGTCAAAAGGCCAACATATATTTTTGGCACGCCCAGTGGGACACTAAAATGGCTAGACGTAGAAGACAATGAGAAAATGAACGCCTGGAAGAAGGTATGGAAGGAGAGGTAGAAGTACCTGATCCAGAGGATAATGTGATAACACATCCTATGGAAGCACCTATCTTATCAGAAGCTATGGTCGAACAGACCAGCACCTTGGAGCATGCACCACATGTTCAAAATATTGGACGAGGCCATGTAATTGGACCATCCACTGTTTTGTCTACCCAGCCAATGAATCCGTGGGGAGGCTTGAAAGATGCCATGGGACAGTAGTTAATGTATACAATGGAAAGATGGGTAACATCCTTCATAAATCAAATGAATTCCCATTAACCAACCATCACAAGGCATATGGAGGAAAATTCAAATGTTCTTCAGGAAAGATTGGCTAAAGATAAATAGCCTATGCAAATTAATGGACATACTAATGGTTAGACTAGTAATCAAAATTATGAAAGACTATCGCCTGTGCCTCAGTCATGGTATGAGCCTCCTTCGAGGCCTTTGGTAAATCAAAATAACTCATTACCTAACAGCGAAGCCATACAAATTGGTGGATTTGGGCTAACACAAGAAAATGGCATGAGAATGTTTCCGAATCCCATGTTCGAAACCATGCCTGGCACAAGGGAGTTCACTAACCCCCTGTTTGAATTCACACCCGGGGGGTTGGAAGGGTTTCCTGCGGCTGGGAGAGAAACAACACCTGCTCCTCCTCTTGTAATACCTTTTGCAGGACAGGCCTAGAGAGGTCAACCATACTCTCAATAGCAACCAGCACCACAGGGACAACCAATCTTAAATATATCTCCATATGGACCAAGAGTACCTCAAGCACATGGGGTTCCACCAAATCTTGTGTTTGTTCCTCCAGTAATGGTTCAACAAGCACAAAATATGGTCCTCAGGGACCAAATTGTTGATATTATCAGAGAATTGTGTGGACCTATGGTTGAGGGGGTTCAGACTCCTGTATAGAGGAAGCCATACCCAGAATGGGTGGATAGGGTGCATGAATACCCAAGGGGGTTTAGAATACCAGACTTTGCTCTCTTTTATGGAAATGAAAACCAGTCAACAATAGAATACATTGCTAGGTTCGTAGGCCAATGTGGCAAATTTACCAATAATGATTATATGAAGTTGAGACTCTTTCCAAATTTTTTAACTGGGAAAGCCTTTGTATGGTATATTAACCTTACACCTGGCTCTATCTAAACTTGGCAGCAAATGGAGAGGCATTTCATGCCCAATTCTTCCAAACAGAGCCTGAAGTTTCCATGGCAAATTTGGCAAGGTTGAGCCAAAGGCCTAATGAGAAGGCTGTTTAATTTATTGTCAGATTCAAAAGAGCATGAAACACGTGTAGGGTCATTCTACCAGAGCCTGAATTTGTGAGATTGGCTCAAAATGGTTTAGAGTTTAGGTTTCGAAAGAAGTTCAATTCAACTGTGTTTTGAAACTTAGTGGAATTAACCTATAAGGTGTCTAGATATGAATCTTTACTTGAGGAAGAACATGATCGAAGTAATGCATCATATAAGACTTATTATAGGGACCCTAATTATGAAATTAATGCAGCAGAAATCGTAGGGAAAGAGTCTATGACATGTGAGGCGTTAATTTAAAAGGATAGTACAATAAACTAGCAGTTTAAAAAGAAAGACCTTCATAGGAAGTATTCTTTTGATTTAACAAAAGTAGTTGACATTTTTGATCATTTGCTTGCCGCAAATTTCTTAAAGTTACCAAAGGGAGTTAAAATCCCTACCCCAAAAGAACTTAAAGGGAAAATGTACGATAAATGGCACAATTCTTGGTCTTATTCAACTGAAAACTGTATTGTTTTTCGGGACAGGATCCATGAACAGATTCGAAAGGGGAGTTTAAAGTTTCCAGCCAAAGCGGAGAAAGTTATGGGGATTGACACCAACCCGTTCCCAAAGATTGGGGAGGTTACAGCCAATGTTGGCATGCCAGACTTCCAAAGCCTATCCTTAAAGGAATTGGAGGAGGTTAATGTGCAGATGCATATTGCCAGCCAAACTACTTTCAAGAAGGATACCAGAAGTTCACTGGCAAATGGACAGAGCTTTGCGGACCAAAAGGATGACTCTAGTGAGGAAGCACTGGATAATGACTCTCTTGAGGCAGCTATCATGCAAAGGATGTGTCCCAGATGCAGGTTAAGTTACAAATGGCTGAAAGGGCTCCCAATTGATGGGAAACGGTATTACAAGGATGTACAGAGACGTCCTAAGCCAACCAATACCTACAACAAGAGGTCATACCCAACTGATCCTAGACAGCAGCCATTCTTGGCTGGACCACTAGCCACTAGAATGCAATCCAAGGGTAAGAGACCTCTGCATGAGTTCAGACCACCCAATTACTACAGAATGGAAGGAAATTTTCTTGAGAGAAGGCCTGAATTGGGTTCAAGTCAGGGAATCAGAGCCAATAATTGGCCTCCAAAGTCAACTTCGAACAAGATGCAAGACAATTACCCTGAAAGAAGGCCTAAATTAGGCTCGAGAAAGGGTGCCAGAACTAATGATTGGCCTCAACAATTAGCTTCAAAGGTGGCTTTAAAGACTAGGAAAGCAAGTTTAGCAACTGAACTGGTGAGTTCATGGTACCTGGGGTGCCAGACTGGTTTGTCATGCACAACAAGCCTAAGGAAATACCTGCATAGAGAAATGTCTTTGGAGACAAGGGTAGAATGATTAAACCTCCTTTGGTGGCTCTAAATAATTGGGTATTACTAAAGCACCCAAAAACAAAGGAACTAGATATGGTTCCAGTAATCTTTAGGTCTCAAAAGAGGAAGATCCAGTGAAGGTGCACCCAGTACCAAAAGGATCTGAAGGAAAGCGGAGAGAGTTCTTCATTGGCCCAGTCAAAAAGCCAGACAAAGAAAAAAGGAAGTCCAAAATTGGCTCCTCAGAACAAAAGAAGTGTCAGCAGAGAGCAGTTGGCTAAAGTTCACATTGAACTGAAAGCCAAGGAAAGATTCAGCTTGGCAGGTCTTGAAAAGGCCTTGATGGAAAGCGACAGTGAGACAGGAGGAGAAATTGAACTAGGCCAAAGGAAAGAAATGGCTGAAGATGAGATGTTTGAAGCCTTCATTGCTGAACAGACCTTTTTGGTTGAAAATCCAGTAGGAGTAGACCACAAATGAGTTGATTTGAAGGAAGTCATCAGTACTGAGGTACCAGAGTGCAGCATAGAAGATGCTTCCGAAATAACTGAACAAGTTAGTTTGAAAAAGAAACAAGTGCAGCTAACAGTTCAGTTTGGCTTATTTCTTCCAGTGTCAGTAAACATGGTATATATATTGCCACAGGAGTTCCAGGCTGAAGATGGAAACCAAGAAGGTCAGAAAGATGACTCTATTCCAGTTTCTAGTGAAGATTCACAGGTTAGCATGATTCAAGATAAGTCTGAAGTGGCCACACCAAGGGAAACTTAAGATGAAAGGGATGAGGTAAGTATTAATCTCTCGTATCCCTTCGAGTACCCTACAACATTTGTGACGCAACATGTTAAGCCCTTGTATATCAAGGTTTATTTCGATGGGATACAAACGAACAGGGTGTTAGTGGATAATGGGCCAACAGTAAACCTACTTTCGAAGTCCTCTTTGAAGAAATTGGAAAAAAAAAAAAAAAAACTCCAGATTAATCCCAATCAGCACAACCATTGCTGGCTTCACTGGAGATAAACAGATGGCTCAGGATATCCTACCCAACAACTTGAGTGTGGGAACCAGAGATTGCATGATAGCATTCTTTGTTATAGATAGTAATGCCAAGTATAATGTTTTACTTGGCAGGGATTAGATCCACACCAACAAATATGTGTCTTCCTCTCTATATCAGAAAACAATGATGGCCTTATGCAATAGAAAAACGGAAGAGATCAACGTGGACCTTCAACCCTTTATCGCTTGTGTTGATTTTGCAGAGGCTAAGTTATATACTAAATGAGTGACACCACTCAGTATATTAAGGAAACCTGATGCAACAGCCAAAGTGACGGCTGATGAGGAAGTAGCACACTTGAAGCACTTAGTGCAGAAGAGTGCTGATAAAGAGTTTGTCACCAAGGATGACAATGATGCCTAGTTGTAGGCAAGAAGATGAGACCCAAGAAGCCAGATCCTTGGCTTTAGTCAAGTTTTCAACATTAGACATAAAATCAATAGTCTAGAAGGTTCAGGAACAAGAAAGGGAAGTCATGGTGGTTGGCTGTAATCAGGAGCAACAAAAGGTCAGGCCTTTGACCCTTGATAAGTATTATGCATTGTGTAGACACCCCATTTTGACCGGCCCTAAGACTTGGACACTTTTATTTGACCACCCGTTGATAAAAATTAGAATATGTCATTTTATAAATTTCTCAGCCAAAAAAAATCAAATTGAAGTTTTAATCCCAAAACTCACCTATTTTGGTTAAATTATTTTATATCACTAATATTTTATCAATTTGTAGTATTTTATAATTTTTATCTAATTTTATGTGTGTGTACACATTTTTAGGTGTTTTTTTATAAAATAATAAAAAAACAAACAAAAAAATAAAAAATGAAAAAGAAAATAAAGAAAAGAAAAAGAGAGGGTCAGATGAGGATAATGGGTTTTTGGATGGAAAAGGATTTTGTTTTTGCTAGATTCAAAGGGGAACAGAGTAGACATTGTGATGATAAGTTTTGGGTGGAAAATAATTCGGTGAAGTAGGTTTGAAAAGTGGTGGAGGAAATTGAAAAAAGAGGAGGGCAGATGAGAATGGGTGGAGAGGAGACACCTAACAAACACACTATCTCTGCGTCTTCAGAATAATTGAGGTCTGTGGGCACCAGGGGTATAGATTTTTTATGATTGTTGGCATGGTGGATGATAAACAATTAAAAAATCTCTCTCTTTATATTTTCCAACTTGTTTGAAGCAAAAAAGGAGGGGGGAGGACAACACATGCAAAAAGGCTCTCTCTCTCTGGGTCTCTCTGAGCTTTCTCCAGGCACTACCTCCCTCTCTCTCTCAAAAATATTTTCTGACTAAGATGCAGCTTCTTGATACAAGAAAATGGTGAAAGTAAAACTGGGCGTGGGCTGAAACCACTCTATCCAACTCTCTTTCTCTCTCTTCCATTCTTGCACCAATTCTTCACACCATTCACACCGCACATACAGTACAAACAACACAAACCCAGTAAACACACACACACAGCCCATACATTCAATAATCAACACAGCACACACACCCACTGTGATCTCTCTCTCTCCGATCCCATGCACATACACTACTACACACACACGGCCACCTCTCTCTCTCCCACACACACGACACACTGCTACACACCACACACACACACAGTCGATATACATGCACACACATGCAGACAGATTGATACAGATTCACACACCCAGCACACAGGTATAGGGGCTGAACACACACACACAAGCTGGATCTCTCTCTTTCTCTCGCATGAAACACACCACCCATCACAGAGCAAAACGCACACACGGACACACTCATACACACGGCACATGCATACACATGCACACTGCCGCAGACACCACCGCTGCCATCACCACGCCGCAGTAGCAGCAGCCACGGGAGTCACTTCTCCATTCATATTTCCGGTGATAATTATTGTACGTTGGACTCATTTCCAGCAACGGGCTGTTTGCTGCCGTGTGTGCTGGCTGCTGGTGGGTTTTCAGAGGTCGCCGACGTGTCCAGCTGACGGTGTGACCCTGGTTTGGTAGGTGCATGGCGCGGGTGGGTGCATGGTGTCAAGGCTCAGTGCGTGTATCTATTATTGTAGGTAATGGAGTGGTGTCTACACACGTAATTCAGATGTGTAATGATTTGAAAATTTGAATTGATGGTCAGTTGAGATAAGATTCTGTGTGGTGCGGTTCATGGTTGCAATATAGATATTTTAAGAAATGGGCCCATGGTTACATATGGACTATTTGTGTGTTTCTGGGTGTGTCTTAGGCCCACATTTTGTTTTAGTTTCATGGGCTGGATTGGAGTGAAGTCATGGATCTTTGCTGGTTGATTGAATGGCCGGGGGTTTAAAATGTTGGGCCCAGTTTTCAGTGGAGAAAAGAAATGGAATATGCCACTGATGAAGCTCTTTATTTTGTTTTTTTTTTCTTTTGAGTGTTTGTGAGGATTTTATTTTATTCATCTCCCTCAGATCTGTAATATTCAAAGTATTGTAATAATTCCCCCACCCCGCTTCTTTCTATCCCATTCTTTACTCACTTTCCCTAACTGTACATATGTATATATCTGATATGCCATGCATATCCATGCTTTTACATTCATGTCTCATGCATTAAGATTCGGCTACATTTACATGTGTGGATTTAATCAATTCTTCTGTGATTCTATGCGCTACCTCATGTTATTGAGATGATTCATATGCCATATTTTAGAAGCCGAATCTTTAGTGCATCTCATGAGTGAATTGCATTAGGATTCTGTATATAAGATCATGCATATTTTACTAACTTTGTTTTGTAGTTGTTCGAGGGACGCCGGTCGATTTGTGAGTTTTTATATCTCATTTGTGTGTGATTTTCTTATTATGTTTAACATCCTACCATGTGGCTATTTGCTTAAGTGATAAACTGTATGAATGCCTGTGGATGAAGGCTTGTTGTTTGAATTGGAATAATTCAATAAATGTACGTTTTAAGCCCACTTTGTAGTGGCAAATTCACAAACTTTAAGCTCACTTTGTCAAGTGGCAAATTCAAACCCTTTTCGAAAAACAAACATAAAATTGAATTGTTCCAATTTGAGCAAACTAGTCTATACTTGTATGCTTCACATAATAAATTTTATGATTTATTCAATAATCAGAACATGAACATATAAAGAAAATAAAAAGTCATATCATGGTTTAGTAGAGGCCGATCTTTTGATCAGGTGAGCGGGGGTGCTCATTATTGACCTTCCCCTTTCATACTTAAGGTTCCGAGCCAAGCATCCTTGGTTACGACGAACAGTGGCCTTGGCACCGAGTCATGGGTTTCCTAATTTCCCAAAATATTAGGTGGCGACTTTGAGATCTGATGACGCAGTCCATTTTTGACAAAATTGCAATAAAATGGATTATCAATAAAAGTTTCCAAATCTGAACTCTCGTCTACGTTTCACATTGCACTCGTGAGACTAGATCAAAGAGATCTCGGGAGTCCGAACTGTTTAACGCGTGCGGGTACCCCCTGAGCATGTTACAGTTCCTGGCGACTCTGCTGGGTATTTTATGAAACCTTGACTCGAACTCCATGATATGACCTTTATTTTCAATTATATGTTCATTGCATTGCATTCATTGGTGCACTTCAAGTCCTTGTGTTGCCCAGATGTTGGTGGGAGCACAGGTAAGCTTTTTGTGACACTACACCTATTTTTACGATACTTTAGAGGCCTTGTGTTGTAACCTTTTGAGATTTGTCAAAAGGGTAGCTTTGCTATGTAGCCCTGCTATCTAGCTTTGCTATCTAAGGTTCTCAGACTCCGAAGAGAGGCTATTTGACTCTTCTGATTTCCTGGGATCTTTATTGGTTTTGACCCAAAGGACTCTTTGGTAACGTCACCTTGGCTTCAACCCGCAAAGTAAAGCCAACCTTATACATATAGTGAGCTATAGTACCTTTCAAATTAGGACAGGATGCTTTCCCATTTCTAGGATGTATGATACCGCTTGTGTGAATAGTGAAACCCTAGATCATTCCAAGCTAGGACAGGATAACCCTACCCTCTTTAGGGGTGTTTGTTCTCTTTCCTGCTTTATGTGTAATGTATTGGATCTATACAGGGGTTCTCAAATTCAAATGAGTGGCTCAGGCTGTTCAGTTTAGCACCATTACTTCAAAAACAAAAAAAATAACAAAAACATAAAATCAAAAAAAAAAAAAATTGTTAAAAAAAAAAATGCCGATATCCCACAAAGTCGTCCATCTCTGTGATTGGGAAGTGATTACCTGTTGATTGCATGAGCTTTATTTTGAATGTTGTGGCTGGCCTACACTTTAACTAGCAATTTATTTTGAATGTTGTGGCTGGCCCACACTTTGACTAGCAAAATTGAGAATGGTTTTATTCTGAGTTCTAAATTGAGTATTGAGTCTAAGTTTGACTCCACCAAGTTTGTAGAGTTAGAGTCAGGCTCAAGTTAGCGTAATGAGTCAGAGTCTGTTGATTTCGATAGTGCTAACCTAGACATTTCTGTCCTGTCTAGGTCCTCTTTGTCATTTTCTTTTGAGTATGTTGTCAAAAGTCTGTTGCCATTGCTGAGTCATAGTCTCTTTTCAATAAACAGAAAAACAAAAAAAACAAAATGCCATAGAGTCTGCTTACTTCTCTGTGCCTTAATTCATTGCATTGACCAAAGTTTTTCAAAACTTTTTCCAAAACTCTGATGAAAACAAAGAGGAAGAATTTCCTCGGGATTTGCAAATTTTGATCAACTGAGAAGAAGAGAGGTGTGCTAAGCCTTTGATGAATAAAATCATTTTTGTTAATGTGGGTACCGAGAATGATCCTAGCTTGGTCCAAATTGGTTCTATCTTATCTTCGTAAGAGTACGGGTGATTAGTCACTTTGTTAAAAGATTTCAAAAACTGTTTTTGCGTGGTCCTACGAAGACATGCTTGGAATTGATTATACAGCATAAGATCCCTCTTGACTCGTGGTCCGACCTCCTTAGCTCCTTAGCTTTCAAACCTTGATTCGAAGTATTCAATGATCATTCAAAGTGTAAGGCTTGCATAGCCGAATTGGAAATAGCCCTTGAACTAGGGGCCATGATGTGATTCAAATGGGGGCAGCCCTTAAACTAGGGGCAATAAGGTACCACCCTTGAGAGGCTTGCTGGGTTGAAAACCTGGAAGGGTGACCTAGGCAAAAGTTAGAGCAAAAAAAAAGAAAGAAAAATAAAAAAAAAAATGAAAAGCTCGCAAGGTTGAAAACCCGAAAGGGCGGCTTTGGCAAAAGTTAGAGCGTAAAAGGAGAGTGTCAATACCCGAGTGAACCTTAGCCAGAACTATGTAGGGATTGGAAGCAACCCTTGAACTAAGGGCAAGAAGGTCAGATGTGATTTAGATTTGAAGCAGCCCTTGAACTAGGGGCAAAAGGTTGGATGTAATCAAAGAGTTAAAACTGAATTGTTTCCCAATGAAGACCGCCCAGAAAGGCAAAACCCAGAATTTGAGAGAATGAATTTTATTATTGAAGGACAGTCGAGGTCCTATCTACTACACTAGGGGCAACACTAGAGGCAAATTCAGACCCAATTAGCCTAGTCCCTACATCATCATATCTACTGGTCAAGTGTAGCAGTCGTTCTTATAAATGGCCTAGAGATTTCACACCCAATCAACATGGTCAAGTTAAAATAAAAATAACCCTTGAGAGGCTCGCTGCGCTAAAACCCGGAAGGGCGACCCAGGCAAAAGTTAGAGTAGAAAAACAAAAAAAAAATATATAGAAAAAAATTGAAATGAACAAAATGAAAAAAAAATTTTTAAAAAAATAGAAAAATGAAAAAATGAAAAGCTCGCAAGGTTGAAAACCCGAAAGGGCGGCTTTGGCAAAAGTTAGAGCACAAAAGGAGAGTGTCAATACCCGAGTGACCCTCAGCCGGAACTACGATGGCCTGGTTCCTATCTTTGGGATACGTAGGTAGCTTCATCTTGAAGTTCGGCCCCAATGATTTTTCAACTCATTCATTTTGTCCATGTTTGATTGGTGTATCTTTTTGACATGGTTGTCCTATCCATGTTTGATTAGTGTATCTTCGTTCTGCTCAGTCCAGTTGGTTTCGATTCAACTTGGTTCGGTTTTGTTCAGCGGTTCAGTTTGGTCCAGTTCTGCTCGGCTTCATTCGGTTTGGTTTGGCTTGGTTCGGTTTGCGTTGTTCGGATATCACCATTGATTATCTGGCTTGGGACTATGCACCCCGATGGTTGATCCCATGTTGTTTGAGTAGTGGCCATTTGCAAAAATAGGTTTTGATTAATTTGAATGAAGTTGACTAATTTTTCTCAAAAATTGTTCCATTTTTGCAAAACTTGGACCATTCTTTGGATTTGAAAAGAGAAAATTTTCAGTGCTCACAGTTTAGCTTACATGTTTTGAAACAGAAAATGGAATAAGTATGCTAATCTAACTCTCATGTTGATCAAAACATGTTTACAAAAAAATCAAGAGACAAAAAAAAAAGAAGGCAATGAACTAGGGGCATAGTCGAGTCGAAGATTCTGTCTTCTCCACCACTCGAGTCAACTATTCAGTGTATATAAGTGTGTATTCATACCAGTTAGTGTATTCATACCAATCAGGGTATTCATACCAGTCAGTGTATATAAGGGTGTTCCTTTCATACCAGTCAGTATATTTATACCAGTCGGTGTATTTATACTAGTCAGTGTATATAAGTGTGTTTGGATTAATTTGCTTCTTTTTTTCAGTTCGTTAGCTCATTTGTTGATTCAGGTCAGTAAAGAGTCAATGTCTAATTCAGAGTTCAAAAATTCAATCATTCTCAAATTCAATCAAAGAAATTATTTTCAAGCTCAAAGTGATATGCCAGTCATGCCAGTGATGAGCAGAAAAAGAAACTGGTCTTATTGAAGTCAAGGGAGGACATCTCCGATTACAGAGACTCAACAAAAAAAAAAAAAACAAAAACACAAAAACAAAAAAAACAAAAACAAAAACAAAAAAAAACAAAGAGAGAGAGAGAGAGGGATCTTTTTCTTCATTCTTCTCCGGCAGTAACCTGGCGGCGAAGATTGCAACCGGCTTCATTTGCACACAACTTCGTTGCCTGACTTTACCATCAGCTGCCTCGCTTTATCTTTACTCCTTCGAAGCTTTTGAAGACTCTGCCTCGGCCTTGGCAGAGTTTCCAAAGGAGATTATTCCCCACCGGCCATCAAATTGGTTGTGCGAAGAAACTCCGAATCGAGTCACGGAGGTCGTCAGTCATTTCAACTCTTTGTTCTGCTTTTTCAGCGCACTAATTTCTACTCGAGCGTCTTTGTACATACGTTGAAGAAGGGAGAGTTGTGCATGTAACTGATGTACTTCACACGTCCTGTTCTGCAGTCGACGGGACAAGTTGGAGACCACTGTCACGGTCTCCACACATGACCTCAGCGTATACGAGTTTGCTTCGATGTCAGACTGTGCCACCATGATTTGTTCAACTGACATCGCTGGAAAGTTAAAAACAGGAGAAGGAGGAGGAGCTCGTGGTTGAGGTTCAGGGGAGCCGGAATTGGTCATCTCTATCGTAGACTCGTTTAGGTCTGGAAAAAGAGTGAGAGAACCTTGTGAAGAGGCCATGGCAGAGAAGAGTAATGCAAAAGAAAGAGGTTACAGAGTGGTGACAGAGAAAGTTTGCAGGCTTTTACTCTGCCTCTCTCTTTCGCAGGCCTCAACTTAAGAAGAAGATGAAGCCAAAGAAGAAGACAAAGAGGGAGGAAGTGTCACGACCCAAACCCGGCCCTATGGGTTTAGCACCGTAACCGGCCAGTAATCTGAGATTACCGAAGGCCTGCTTAACAGTAGCACAATAAAACAGAGTACAGGGCCTGGCAGAAGCCAATACAGTAATTAAATAATGTCCATTGAGCTGTGACAGTCTGTATGCCAAAAAGACTTTTCATGCATTCATACATACAAACAATACAGTCTACACAAAATTTACAGTCACACAGTACAGGGACCTAATCCCTTGATAACAGTACAGTTAGTAGCTGACAGTCAATACAGTAATCCAAACAGATACAGAAACAGAAGGGGGAAAATAAAAGACCCCTAAGCCATAGCATGGCAGACTCGGAACCTCGCATTGAGGCACATAGGTTGGCTTGACAAAACTGGAGTTTTCCCTGACGCTTCTACCTGCGGTCTGGTGCCTGTACACCTACATATATATATAAGCAGTGAGCTAAAGCCCAGTGAATAACACAATGCGTAAAGGGGTTAAGAATGAATGTCCTTACAGTAATGAAAACAGTTCATTAAACAACACTTCAGTCTTTCAGTCAGAACAGTTATTCAGTCATATGTGGTACATCCATTAGCATAGCAGTAAACAGTAGGTCTTAAAGACCGAACAGTAATGATGGCCATCAATCAGTAAACAGTAGTGGCTCCGCGAGGGAACCGACAGAGATTTCTGTCACAGTAATAGTAAACAGTAGGTGCTAAGGATGCCACAATACAATTCAGAATATAGGACATACATTCATTCAGTTAACAGTAATTAGTTCAGAAATCAGTACAGTTCAGTTATTCAGAAAATAATCATCTGTGAACATATTTTTACACAATCGTTACTCACAGAGTTCTGGGCTACAGTAAGCTAGAGCGTCTCCTCAGAAAGCCAATCCTACACAGTTACAGATTAACACACACTAAGCTACACAGTTGGGAAAACAAAAACTTAATCCCTAATTGCCTCAGTGTGTTTCTACATCTATATCCTCATTAAAATGCTTTAAACTAGGTCTAAGAATGCCTAGAATGAGATGGGGATGCAAAGATGTACTTTTAAAAGCAGTTTCAGATTTTTCGGAAAACAGAGTCCCGCTCGAGCGTAGGTCACTCCGCTCGAGCGAACATGCAGACAAAGGTACCCACTCGAGCGTAGAATTACCCGCTCGAGCGTTCTGCAAAAACAGTCAAAAGTGCTGGATGGGTGGAATCTCCGCTCGACGGACGCTCGACGCCCGCTCGAGCTTGAGACACATGACTCCGCTCGAGCGGACTGTAAAACAGTGCAGAGATACTGGATGCTCGGATTCCACGCTCGAGCGTCACTTTCCCCTACTCGAGCGGGAGTGCAAAAACCTGAAAATTCCAGATTGCACCTCCAAGCTCAAACTCAAGCTTAAATGCATCAAAACCGATCCTCTTGGGCCCATTTTCTGGAAAATCCTTATAAACTCATAGTTAAACTTGAATCAAAACTCAATTTGAGAAATCAAAGCCCAAGGGTGTTTAATCTAAACCTAATTTCCAACCAATTTCATGAACAATATTTCAAACATGACATGCATGAATTCAAACCAATTCAAAGCTTCAATTTCATGCTCTAGTGAGCCAAATCCTTCAAAACATGATGAGTTCATGGTCTCTTGTAAAAATATGAGCATGCATGTACAATTTTATGAAAGACAACTTCAAAACTTCAAAATAAAGGCATGCATGCATGAACTAGGCTCCAATTCAACATACATGGACCAATTCAAGGCTCAAATCACTAGAGGCTCAAGAACAAAGCATGAACAAGTTCAAATACATTACTAGGAGGTTAAATTCTCTTACCTAAGTCTTGAATTCTAGGCAAGGAAGCTCAATTATGCAAATTTATACTTCAATCCCTTCAATTTCCAAGCAAATCTACAAGTGAACTCAATTCTCACTCTCACTCTCTCTAAGTCGGCAAGAACAATGAAAAGGGCTGAGGAAAATGTTTGTCTCAAGTGTATACAAGGCTCACATGTTATATTGAGCTAGTGGCCACTAGGGGTAGTTTGGTAAATAAGGCCAACTTAAGCAATTGATCAATATTTAATCTAATTTAATCATACCTAATCAGTTTTCAGATAAATATACCATAAAATCACATTAATTTTGATAATCATAAAACACTAATCAATTTCTGGTTCGGCCGTCGATAAGGCCTTCAATTAGCAGTTTAAACACTAAAATACGAACAGATCAAATAAACAATCAACAGATAAAATGCAATTCAAACAGATGTACTCATTCAATCCAGTTCCAGTTTTCAGTCAGTTAGTTCAGTACTTTAATCAGTTCAATTATCAGTCACAATCAGTTCAGTTTAATGGTAAGCAGTGGTGAGGGTTATTACAAGAAGGCTCGAGACGATCATTGACAATCGGGGCAGGATTGGATAGCCTGTCGATCAGGTGCCGCGATTGTTGAAATCGTGCGCCAGACACAATGCTCGAAGAAGATGACGGAAGAGAGAGTAAGACAAAAACAGAGAGAGAGGCGGGAGAATTGTATATTTATACATATATGTATATATATTGTATATCTATGTATTATATATATTTGTTTGAACGTTTTGGTTACAAGAGTGGCTTGGGTTCAGTGGTTTGGCTCAGTGGTTGAAGGCTGGAAGGTTGAGCCCGAGGTCAGGGGTTCGAACCCCACAAACAAATGTTTCTTTTGTTTTGTTTTGGTCTTATGTATATATATGTCTCGTATACCTATATATATATATATATATTTGTTTGAATATTTTGTCACAAGAGTGGCATGGCTCAGTGGTCGAGGACTCGAAGGCCAAACTTGAGATCAGAGGGTCGAACCCCCGTGTCTATGCATTTTGCATTTTTCCTTTCTTTTTTGCGTGTTTTGCGTACGTGCGTTGACGTCAGCAAACGGAATATGCCTTCTCAATAACGGTATCTTTCCGTTGATGGCTGCAAACAGAATATTCCCCGAATCTATGTATGTATACCGTACATGCATGTCTGTGTATATTGCCGTATTTGTATGTATTTTGTCTGTACATAGTATATGTATATGGTATTTGGTTCGAGCATACAATTCCTTCTTTCATTCTGTGCATCTATCACATAATAATCTCATTTCGAGCATCTATCACACAATTCCAATTCAATCGCGCTATCTTACGCATTGCACTGTCTTGTGCACCAATTTTAATCACATTATCTTGGGCATCGCACTGTCTTGTGTATCAAATTCAATCGCCCTGTCTTGGGCATTGCATTGTCTTGTGCATCAATTCACGCGCCCTATCTTGCGCATCGCACTGTCTTGTGCATCTTAAATCAATTGCGCTATCTTGCGCATCGCACTATCTTGTGCAATTTCAAATTCAATTGCACTATCTTGCGCATCGCACTGTCTTGTGCAATTTCAAATTCAATTGCGCTATCTTGCGCATCGCACTATCTTGTGCACCTGCATTGTGCTGCATTACGCTATCTTGCGCATTTACCCCGGTTAGAATACAGTCAGGTAAGCCTGTCTGTTTACACCACCCCGGTTAAAATACAGTCAGGTGACCCTGTCTGTTTACACCACCCCGGTTAGAATACAGTCAGGTAAGCCTGTCTGTTTACACCACCCCGGTTAAAATACAGTCAGGTGACCCTGTCTGTTTACACCACCCCGGTTAGAATACAGTCAGGTGCGCCTGTTTGTTTACACCACCTTGGTTAAAATACAGTCAGGTCCGCCTATCTGTTTACACCACCCCGGTTAAAATACAGTCAGGTGACCCTGTTTGTTTACACCACCCCGGTTAGAATACAGTTTGGTGACCCTGTCTGTTTACACCACCCCGGTTAGAATGCAGTTAGGTGACCCTGTCTGTTTACACCACCCCGGTTAAAATACAGCCAGGTGACCCTGTCTGTTTACACCCCCCCCAATTAGAATACAATCAGGTGCCCCTGTCTGTTTACACCACCCCGGTTAAAATACAGTCAAGTGACCCTGTCTGTTTACACCACCCCAGTTAAAATACAATCAGGTGACCCTGTCTATTTACACCTCCTCGGTTAAAAACAGCAGGTGCGTGTAACAGGCCCGCGGGGGGACCTCGCCACAGCTCGGACTCGACTTTTGTTTGTCACGGTTCTAAGTCTGAACCAAAGAGTCCAAATCCGGCAAATCGTTTTGAGAAAACTAATTTTTTGAAAGAAGTGCCAAACATGGACTGCTTTGCCAGATACAGAGTCGCCACCTAAATATTTTATTTTTGGGAAATTTAGGAAACCCTGACTCGGTGCCAAAAGGCCACGTGTCCGTCATAACCAAAGTTGCCTCGGCTCGGGAACTTGGGTACGATTGGGGAAGGTCACTTCGTGAGCACCCCTGCTCGCCCGGTCAGAGACCGGCCTCTACTAACCATGATATCTATTTTTGAAAACATTGTATGTTCTTATTCCGGTTATTAGCCTAGGTTACTATGTGATGCGCACAGCATACAAGTATAGACTGGATCGCCTGAATTGGAATAAAACATTTCGTTTTTGCTTTTGAAAATGGTTTGCTACCCGCAGGTAGGCTTGAAACATTTGATGATTTATTCCAATTCAGATAACCCAACCTTCACCCACAGGCATTCAGGCAGATATATCACATAAGCAATTAGCCTCATGGTAAGCATGCTATTCATGGCATTCACTCACACGCATGCAAGGATGCTAAAGCGTAGAACTTACCGAGTACTCCAAGCCAAAACAGAAACTTCATTAGAAATCATGCATGATCCTAACTATACAGAAATGCCTAATGCAACACATGCAAGATGCAATTATAGCAGGCTCGGCTATTCTAAGATGGCATATGAAATATTACAACTATCATGTATTCAACTTTTGAAATTGAAAGTACAATGCAGTTAGTATGATGCGCCGAGCCCGGTGCATGCAAAACAGATGAATGAATGCAAACATGCTGTCATACTGTATGCTAATTAAAATATGCCCTAATCTAACCATCATAAGCAGGTAAATAAAAGGGAAGAAAGACGTGGGGTTGGAAGACATACAACACACTCACGCACACTTATTACAGTTGTGCCCTCGCGCAGAGGGTCCAAATAAATATACAGTCCGAATATTACAGTCCCGAATAAAAGAATATTACAGTCCCGAAATATTATAAAATCCTAATTAATTGACAAATTAACTAAGAAAATAAATAAAACTGGCATGCAAGCCAGGGACTGCCTTGCTTCTGATGGATGATGCATGTCCGGGTTGCCTTGCGCGGAAATCCACCGGAATGCCCCAATTAGCCTCTGTTTACACCTGTTTTTGAAATGCGTGCCAAGTCCCAAAAAGTTACTGATTCTTCGTTTTGCTGCAACAGAGAACAGGAAAGAGGCATAGCAATGTATTTGCACAGATATATGCATGTCTCGATCCTCGCGCCACCAATCACGCATACCGAGGCATGATAGCCGAGGAGTCGAAATGCACAACTCAATATAGAATGAATGCACATGAAACTATAGCTAAAACCTAACTCCATCATGGATAATCCGGAGTGTCGGTGACTGGGGAATTGAGACACATTCCGTCACTCGGAGTACGAAATGTACCTCGTTTCCCGTGTCCGGGCTAACTCCTATCCCGAACATGATGCAATATGCATGATATGCATGGAATGCAGTTAAGATACAATCCTAACATACACAATGCTATGAAAATGAGATGCCTCGAAATGCGTGCACACGGGCACGCAAACCGAGGAAATGCATGAATGCGATCTAAGATACAACCTAGTATGCACTATGCTGAAAAAAATGAAGTGCCTCGAAATGCGTGCACACGGGCACGCAAACCGAGGCGATGGCAGAATGCGATGGGATGACATGAAAATGTGATATGGGCTTATACCAACATGAGTGAGCCTCAGCCACACTCACATAGGATGCCGGCGGGTAAAAATGAAGTGCCTCGAAATGCGTGCACACGGGCACGCAAACCGAGGCGATGGCATACGCAATGCAAATGACATGAAAATGCGATATGGGCTTATACCAACATGAGTGAGCCTCAGCCACACTCACATAGGATGCCGACGGATAAAAATGAAGTGCCTCGAAATGCGTGCACACGGGTACGCAAACCGAGGCGATGGCAAATGCAATGCAAATGACATGAAAACATGATATGGGCTTAGACCAACATGAGTGAGCCTCAGCCACACTCACATAGGATGCCGACGGATAAAAATGAAGTGCCTCGAAATGCGTGCACACGGGCACGCAAACCGAGGCAATGGCAAATGCAATGCAAATGACATGAAAAAACATAGCAATCATTCTAATTAAATTTCAGCAGTAAAATATGGGGGAAAACAGTCCCGAAATGAGGCGAAATGACACCAAAAGCATGGAATTGTCCCGAAATGCGAATTTAGGCATCCGAAATGGCCTATAGCTATGCCAAACATGCACAATATGGACATGCAATGCAAAGACAGAAGCTAGGCAGTCCCAAAAAAGGTACTTTCACAGTTATAAACATGGCCAAACAGCAAGCATAGGTAGGGTAAAAATGGCATGCAAGAATAGGGGCCAAAAGAGGGGTAATGAAGCAAGTGATATAAGAAAAATCCAAACTGAAAAATTCCCTTCTACAAAATTGAAGAGGGACCAAAAATATGAATTTTTACAGTATATGGCAAGCCTCGAATCAATATACAAACATGCAAAAAAAAGGCACAAGATTGAGGCTCAAAAGGTGCTATAACATGAAGTATACAAAATAATCATCAAACAGAAAAAAATGTTAATGAAACATGAAGTATAGGCCAAAAAAAGGGCACTTTCAGTTCGGACCAAGGTCCAAAAACAGAAGCAAAGGGGGCTGCCAATTTATGCAAAAATGGGGCCAAATAAGGGATATAACTACAAGTGACACATAGAGGCACCAAATGGTGAGGGGCCCTTCAACAATGTTGAAGAAGGGCCCAAAATAAGCACACTCACAGATTACATCATGCTCAAAAACAGATTACTCATGGGCCAAAAATAGCATGCAAGATTATGACATATAAGAGGATCAATGAAGCAAGTGTATCATGGAGGGCTCAAACAGGGTTGAGCCCTTAATGAAAAGTGAAGATGAGCTCAAAATAGGGCCACTTTCAGTTAGGGCTGGAGCTTGAAACAAAAAGCATGTGGGGCTTACAAATAGATCAAGAAAAAGGGTGAAAGAGGAGAAATGTTACTCACCCTTGAAGACTAAAGCTTTTGTTGCTTCTTGGATCAATTTGCAGCTCCTTTAGCCTTTGAGAAGCCTTCCTTGTTGCTGGAAATGAAGTGGTGATGGTAGAGCTTGGTGGTGTAGAAGAAATGGTG
Source organism: Camellia sinensis (assembly GCF_055761805.1). Lineage (NCBI taxonomy): Eukaryota > Viridiplantae > Streptophyta > Magnoliopsida > Ericales > Theaceae > Camellia > Camellia sinensis. The sequence continues at coordinate 36,965,975 of NC_138962.1, forward strand.
ATTAGGGACTTGGAAGTTTTTAAGGAAATGAGAGGAATAGAGATGGAGTTGTGTATGGAAGCTTCAAGACAAATTTTTCTAACCCCAACAAATGATATGGCTTGCTGGTTATAAGGGCCAAGAAGGGGGTGTAAAGGTGGGGGAAAAGGAGGGCAACTTTCCCCCACAAAATATCCCCCGGACAGAGATATTTTCTGGGGGATAAATCCCTCCAGCTGTAAAGTGAACAGTGCAAGGATCTCGGCCGGCCAGTTACTTTTGCTGCAGGTGGCCGGCCGGCCACACCCCCTAGCCGGCCGGCTAGGGGTCAAAAGGGTCAAGCAGATTTAGTGGCCGGCCACCAACTGATGGTGTCCTCCTATCTGTGTACAACACAACCCTGTGGTTAAAAGTCCAAGAAAGTGGGTCCAAGGGATTCAACATTAGCTCGGAAAGAGGGGTTCAAAAGGGTCAGGTGGAATTACTGGCCGGCCACCAACTTTTAGGGTCCTCCCATGTGTGTACATCACAAATATGTGGTTCAAAGTTCAAGAATGTGGGCCCAAGGTGTTCAACATTAGCCTGGAAGGAGGGGGTCAAAAGGGTCAAGTAGCATTAATGGCCGGCCACCAACTTTTAGGGTCCTCCCATGTGTGTACATCACAAATATGTGGTTCAAAGTTCAAGAATGTGGGCCCAATGTGTTCAACATTAGCCCGGAAGTGTGAAAAACGGGCGCCGGAGGGCGTCGGAGGATGTATAACTGGTTGCTGCAACAATTACTGGCCTCTCACCCTTCAGTGACCTCCCCGGTGATAAAACAGAGGTACCTGCCAAAAATGAATGAAAACCGTTGCAAAACGAATGTTCGGGGGCCAAAACGCGCAGTTCGGGGTCCCGAAAATGGGCTGTCAAGCACCGAAAGTGGCGTTCGGCCACGAAGTGGGTTTCTTAGCCCCCAGTGTCCCTCAAAAGGGAGTATAAAGGAAGTATGCCAAAAATCAGAACAAACGGAGATGGTTAGGCGGTCCCGAACCGAGGCACACGGCCAACGGTCCCGAAAAACCGGGAACCGGACTCCGAAATGGGCAAAAATGGCCTACGACCACAAAATGTAGCCTACGGATATTGAGAGATGGTCTACGGGACCTCTCTCTTCCCTCAGGAAAAGAAACCGCGAAAAACGAGCCTGGTTCGCAAACTGAGACTAGGTACAAAAGAGGGTTCGGAAGTCCGGAGGCAGGGCTCACGGCCGCGACTCTGAAACTTCTGAACGAGCACATTATGCAACATCACCAAGCGCTCAATCGGTGACGTCTGAGTCTTAAGGTCGGTCAAAAATGGGGTGTCTACAGTGCGCCTGTCTGTTTACACCACCCAAATCAGTTAAAAAATAGCAGGTGAGCCTGTCTGTTTACACTACCCAAATCGGTTGAAAACAGCAGGTGAGCCTGTCTGTTTACACCAACCATCCTCCTCTCGCGTGAGACGCGTTAGGATTGCAAATCGGTTAAAAACAGCAGGTGTGCCTGGTGTTTACACTATCTTTCCTCCTTACATTCTGTGCATCTAACGCATAATAAAGCACCTATCGCACAATTTCGATTCCATCGCACTGTCTTGTACAATTTCAATTTAATCACGCTATCTTGCGCATCACACCATCTTGTGCACTCCCTAGGTCTAGGAGACCTTAAATCCTCTGAAGGTGCAATTCCTTTGGTGTTTGTCGTGCCCGAACGACTTCAATGGTCTAAGAATGGTCTAGGAGACCTTAAATCCTCTAAAGGTGCAATTCCTTTGGTGTTTGTCGTGCCCGAATGACTTCAGGTGATCTGGTATAACCACCTGCCTGTGTTTGCAATGAGTTCCTATGAGACTAACTGCGACGGTGGAAACTAGAGTTTGGCGATGCCTAGAACGCAAAAGGTTTGGAATTTCTGAGACTAAAGTCTGGTTTAAATACCTAGGGGTGTATCCTCGGCTTGAAATCTGTATGGTAGCCCCATAGGTTGAGGTAGCATGTATGCGCCTCAATTCTGGATACTGAACCAACCTAGTCTGTCACCCCGTTGGAGAATAGGGAAAGTTGTGAATATGATCAGGAAGAAAAGCAGCATCGGTGGCTTCTACATGTAGAGGTTACCCCTTGTCATTTTACCATACCTTCTTCCACTTGCATGAGACGCGTTTGGATTTCGAATCCACCTTTACTCCTTTCACGTGAAACGTGTTAGGATGTGACGTTCTCCTTGGTTAAAACCTTCCCTCTCTCCGTATAAAATACGTTGAGATACGCCGGTTGGTTACACCATTGTCATTCTCTTTGGTTAAAACCTTCCATCTCTTCGTATAAAATACGTTGAGATACGCCTGTTGGTTACACCATTGTCATTTTCTCAGGTTAAAACCTTCCCTCTCTCCGTATAAAATACGTTGAGATACGCCTGTTGGTTACACCATTGTCATTTTCTACTTGGTTAAAACCTTCCCCCTCTCCGTATAAAATACGGTTAGGTACGCCTGTTGGTTACACCATTGTTGTTCTCCTTGGTTAAAACCTTCCCTCTCTCCGTATAAAATACGTTGAGATACGCCTGTTGGTTACACCATTGTCATTCTACTTGGTTAAAACCTTCCCCCTCTCCGTATAAAATACGGTTAGGTACGCCTGTTAGTTACACCATTGTCATTTTCTCTGGTTAAAACCTTCCCTCTCTCCGTATAAAATACGTTGAGATACGCCTGTTGGTTACACCATTGTCATTTTCTATTTGGAAACCTTCCCTCTCTCCGTATAAAATACGGTTAGGTACGCCTGTTGGTTACACCATTATTTTTTTTTACCTGATTAAAACCTTCCCCCTCTCCGTATAAAATACGGTTAGGTACGCCTGTTGGTTACACCATTGTCATTCTACTTGGTTAAAACCTTCCCCCTCTCCGTATAAAATACGGTTAGGTACGCCTGGTGGTTACACCATTGTCATTTTCTCTGGTTAAAACCTTCCCTCTCTCCATATAAAATACGTTGAGATACGCCTGTTGGTTACACCATTGTCATTTTCTACTTGGTTAAAACCTTCCACCTCTCCGTATAAAATACGGTTAGGTACGCCTGTTGGTTACACCATTGTCATTCTACTTGGTTAAAACCTTCCCCCTCTCCGTATAAAATACGGTTAGGTACGCCTGTTGGTTACACCATTGTCATTTTCTCTAGTTAAAACCTTCCATCTCTCCGTATAAAATACGTTGAGATACGTCTGTTGGTTACACCATTGTCATTCTACTTGGTTAAAACCTTCCCCCTCTCCGTATAAAATACGGTTAGGTACGCCTGTTGGTTACACTATTGTTGTTCTCCTTGGTTAAAACCTTCACTCTCTCCGTATAAAATACGTTGAGATACGCCTGTTGGTTACACCATTGTCATTTTCTCTAGTTAAAACCTTCCCTCTCTCCGTATAAAATACGTTGAGATATGCCTGATGGTTACACCATTGTCATTCTACTTGGTTAAAACCTTCCCCCTCTCCGTATAAAATATGGTTAGGTACACCTGTTGGTTACACCATTGTTGTTCTCCTTGGTTAAAACCTTCACTCTCTCCGTATAAAATACGTTGAGATACGCCTGTTGGTTACACTATTGTCATTCTCCTTGGTTAAAACCTTCCCCCTCTCCGTATAAAATACGGTTAGGTACGCCTGTTGGTTACACCATTGTCATTCTACTTGGTTAAAACCTTCTCCCTCTCCGTATAAAATACGGTTAGGTACGTCTGTTGGTTACACCATTGTCATTTTCTCTGGTTAAAACCTTCCCTCTCCCCGTATAAAATATGTTGAGATACGCCTGTTGGTTACACCATTGTCATTTTCTACTTAGTTAAAACCTTCCCCCTCTCCGTATAAAATACGGTTAGGTACGCCTGTTGGTTACACCATTGTCATTCTACTTGGTTAAAACATTCTCCCTCTCCGTATAAAATACGGTTAGGTACGCCTGTTGGTTACACCATTGTCATTTTCTCTGGTTAAAACCTTCCCTCTCTCCGTATAAAATACGTTGAGATACGCCTGTTGGTTACACCATTGTCATTTTCTACTTGGAAACCTACCCTCTCTCCGTATAAAATACGGTTAGGTACGCCTGTTGATTACACCATTATTTTTTTTTACCTGGTTAAAACCTTCCCCTTCTCCGTATTAAATACGGTTAGGTATGCCTATTGGTTACACCATTGTTGCTCTCCTTGGGTAAAACCTTCCTCCTCTCCGTATGAGATACGATTAGGTACGCTTGTTGGTTATACCGCCATTCCTCCTATCGCGTGAAACGCGTTGGGATTGCAAATTTACTCGGTTAAAAACATCAGGTGCGTCTGGTGTTTACACCATCTTTCCTCCTTTCGCGTGAGACGCGTTAGGCTGTTATTTCACTCGGTTAAAATTATGTTGTGACACATTTGTATGTGATCTTGTAGCACATTTAATGCAATGCACCCCCTGTTATGTTTCATATCATTTGCGAGAAGCTTGCCTCTTCATTGTTGTCATCTTCATATCTTTATCATCACTCCATGGCATTGTATTGCATTGCATAATCATGAATTTTCAAACAACTGGCTTCGCAAAGGGTGTAAGTCCAACCTTCAAACTACATTTTGATCATGTCACTTCCATTCTGCCTCTGAACTACGCTGGTTTGATTCCTTGTAAAAAGATACGTAGGCAACCTTCGGGTTCAACCACTTGCATTGCATTTCATCTTGTTTGTTTGCCCAAGTCTTACGGCCTTGTCAAAAGGGTCGTCTTTGGGTTTTGACATTCACTCACGTCATGAAATGACTTTGAGCTCTGTCAAAGAGGGGCAACTGTATACACCCCATTTTGACCGGCCCAAAGACTTGGATACTTTTTTTTGACCACCCGCTGATAAAAATTAGAATATGTCATTTTATAAATTTCTCAGCCAAAAAAAATCAAATTGAAATTTTAATCCCAAACCTCACCTATTTTGGTTAAATTATTTTATATCACTACTATTTTATCAATTTGTAGTATTTTATAATTTTTATCTAATTTTATGTGTGTACACATTTTTAGGTGTTTTTTATAAAATAATAAAAAAATAAACAAAAAAATAAAAAATGAAAAAGAAAATAAAAAAAAGAAAAAGAGAGGGTCATATGAGGATAATGGGTTTTTGGATGGAAAAGGATTTTGTTTTTGCTGGATTCAAAGGGGAACAGAGTGGACATTGTGATGATAAGTTTTGGGTGAAAAATAATTCGGCGAGTAGGTTTGAAAAGTGGTGGAGGAAATTGAAAAAAGAGGAGGGCAGATGAGAGTGGGTGGAGAGGAGACACCTAACAAACACACTATCTCTGCCCCTTCAGAATAATTGAGGTCTGTGGGCACAGGGGCATAGATTTTTTATGATTGTTGGCATGGTGGATGATAAACAATTAAAAAATCTCTCTCTTTATATTTTTCAACTTGTTTGAAGCAAAAAGGGGGGAGGACAACACATGCAAAAAGGCTCTCTCTCTCTGGGTCTCTCTGAGCTTTCTCCAGGCACTACCTCCCTCTCTCTCTCTCAAAAATATTTTCTGACTAAGCTGTAGCTTCTTGATACAAGAAAATGGTGAAAGTAAAACTGGGTGTGGGCTGAAACCACTCTATCCAACTCTCTTTCTCTCTCTTCCATTCTTGCACCAATTCTTCACACCATTCACACGGCACATACAGCACAAACAACACAAACCCAGTAAACACACACACACAGCCCATACACTCAATAATCAACACAGCACACACACCCACTGTGATCTCTCTCTCTCCGATCCCATGCACACACACTACTACACACACACGGCCACCTCTCTCTCTCCCACACACACGACACACTGCTACACACCACACACACACACAGTCGATACACATGCACACACATGCAGACAGATTGATACAGATTCACACACCCAGCACACAGGTATAGGGGCTGAACACACACACACAAGCTGGATCTCTCTCTTTCTCTCGCATGAAACACACCACCCATCACAGAGCAAAACGCACACACGGACACACTCATACACACGGCACATGCATACACATGCACACTGCCGCAGACACCACCGCTGCCATCACCACGCCGCAGTAGCAGCAGCCACGGGAGGCACCACATCACAGCAGCAGCAGCCACGGGAGTCACTTCTCCATTCATATTTCCGGTGATAATTATTGTACGTTGGACTCATTTCCAGCAACGGGCTGTTTACTGCCGTGTGTGCTGGCTGCTGGTGGGTTTTCAGAGGTCGCCGACGTGTCCAGCTGACGGTGTGACCCTGGTTTGGTAGGTGCATGGCGCGGGTGGGTGCATGGTGTCAAGGCTCAGTGCGTGTATCTATTATTGTAGGTAATGGAGTGGTGTCTACACACGTAATTTGAATTGATGGTAAGCTGAGATAAGATTCTGTGTGGTGCGGTTCAGGGTTGCAATATAGATATTTTAAGAAATGGGCCCATGGTTACATATGGACTATTTGTGTGTTTCTGGGTGTGTCTTAGGCCCACATTTTGTTTTAGTTACATGGGCTGGATTGGAGTGAAGTCATGGATCTTTGCTAATTGATTGAATGGCCGGGGGTTTAAAATGTTGGGCCCAGTTTTCAGTGGAGAAAAGAAGTGGAATATGCCACTGATGAAGCTCTTTATTTTGTTTTTTTTTTTTTCTTTTGAGTGTTTGTGAGGATTTTATTTTATTCATCTCCCTCATATATGTAATATTCAAAGTATTGTAATAATTCCCCCACCCCGCTTCTTTCTATCCCATTCTTTACTCACTTTTCCTAACTGTACATTTGTATATATCTGACATGCCATGCATATTCATGTTTTTACATTCATGTCTCATGCATTAAGATTCGGCTACATTTACATGTGTGGATTTAATCAATTCTTCTGTGATTTTATGCGCTACCTCATGTTATTGAGATGATTCACATGCCATATTTTAGAAGCCGAATCTTTAGTGCATCTCATGAGTGAATTACATTAGGATTCTGTATATAAGATCGTGCATATTTTACTAACTTTGTTTTGTAGTTGTTCGAGGGACGCCGGTCGATTTGTGAGTTTTTATGCTTTAGTATCTCATTTGTGGCTGATTTTCTTATTATGTTTAGCATCCTACTATGTGGCTATTTGCTTAAGTGATAAACTGTATGAATGCCTGTGGATGAAGGCTTATTGTTTGAATTGGAATAATTCAATAAATGTACGTTTTAAGCCCACTTTGTAGTGGCAAATTCACAAACTTTAAGCCCACTTTGTCAAGTGGCAAATTCAAACCCTTTTCGAAAAACAAACATAAAATTGAATTGTTCCAATTTGAGCAAACTAGTCTATACTTGTATGCTTCACATAATAAATTTTATGATTTATTCAATAATCAGAACATGAACATATAAAGAAAATAAAAAGTCATATCATGGTTTAGTAGAGGCCGATCTTTTGATCGGGTGAGCGGGGGTGCTCATTATTGACCTTCCCCTCTCATACTTAAGATTCCGAGCCAAGCATCCTTGGTTACGACGAACAGTGGCCTTGGCACCGAGTCATGGGTTTCCTAATTTCCCAAAATATTAGGTGGCGACTCTGAGATCTGATGACGCAGTCCATTTTTGACAAAATTGCAATAAAATGGATTATCAATAAAAGTTTCCAAATCTGAACTCTCGTCTACGTTTCACATTGCACTCGTGAGACTAGATCAAAGAGATCTCGGGAGTCCGAACTGTTTAACGCGTGCGGGTACCCCCCGGGCATGTTACACATTGGACATTGAAAGAAAAACCCAAGAAATACAGGAAGAAGAAATCTTATGGACAGATTTTTTCTATGAAGAAGAAGGCAAAGATGTTGAACCAGAGAAGGTGGGAGCAGAACACAGCAAAGAAGTTGCTTTGAAGGCAAAAGAAGTCGAAGGAGAAGCATTAGTAAGTGCTCAAGTACAAGACCCCTTGGAAGAAGTCAATTTAGGGGAAGGTTCTGTACAGGAACCCACTTATATCAGTGCTTGGTTAAGTTCTATTGATAGGAACTAGTTGTTGGTAATTCTAAAGAAATATAAGGATTGTTTTGCGTGGTCTTATAATGAACTGCCAGGATTGAATAAGTCTTTAATGGAACATAGGCTTCCTATGAAGCCTAACTTCAAACCACACAAGCAAAAACCAAGACGGATGAACCCTGAAGTGGTTCAGAAAGTGAAGGAGGAAATTCTCAGACTTCTTAAAGCAGGCTTCATTAGAACAACCAAATGTGTTGAATGGTTGTTTAGTACTTGTGGTTAAAAAGAATGGCAAGATGAGGGTATGTATCGATTTTAGAAATCTGAACTTGGCAACTCCAAAAGATGAATACCCTATGCCTATAGTGGATCTCTTGGTAGACAGTTTAGCAGGACACATGATTTTGTCTATGATGGATGGGCATTCTGGTTATAACCAAATCTGCATTGCAGAAAAGGATGTCCACAAGACAACATTCAGGTGTCCTGGGAATATTAACACCTTCGAATGGGTAAAAATGTCATTTGGTCTAAAGAATACTGGGGCAACATATCAGAGGGCGATGCATACTATCTTTCATGATCTTATTGGAGGATACCTAGAGCGTTACATTGATGATATTGTTAAAAAGTCCTAGTCTATGGAGGAATACTTGGTTCACTTGGTAGCAGCTTTCGAAAGAATGAGAAAGTTCAAGTTAAAGCTTAATCCTCTCAAATGTACTTTTGGTGTATTAGCTGGAAACTTCTTGGGGTATGTTGTGCACAAGAAGAGAATATAGATTGATCAGAATAAAGCCAAAGCCATCATTGAAGCCAAACCTCCATCAAGTAAGAAAGAAGTACAAAAGTTCCTTGGTCAGGTTAATTTTCTTCGAGGATTTATTTCTAACACTGCATGGAAAACTAAAGTATTTTCTTCTTTGTTAAAGTTGAAAATTAAAGAGGAGTTTGTGTGGATAGCAGAGCATCAAGCTGCATTTGAAGGAATTAAAGCCTACTTGGCTAAGCCTCCGGTGTTGATGCTGTTAAGGAGCGACAAGCCCTTGAAGTTATATATTTTTGCAGCAGAAGATTTACTGGGAGTTTTCCTAGCCTAGGACAATAAAGAAGGCAAGGAGCAAGCAGTTTATTACCTTAGTAGGTTTTTAAATTTTTGTGAATGTAAATACTCAACTGTAGAAAAGCTGTGTCTTGCATTGTACTTTGCAGCATTAAAATTAAGATATTATCTTTTGCCTACTGTTGTCTTGGTAATTGCAACCAAAGACTTGGTTAAGTACATGTTATCTAGACCTATGTTGAGAGGAAGAATTGACAAATGGATATTAGCTTTATCAGAATTTCATCTAAAATATGTCCCCCAAAAGGTAGTAAAATGACAAATTTTGGCTAACTTCTTGGCAGATCATCCATGATAAACAGAAAGCCAGGAGATAATGGATATTGGTATGATCAATATTAAGTCATGGCAGATGTGGTTTGACGGATCAAAGGCCAATGGTCTGATTGGAATTGGTGTTGTAATTAAGTCACCATAGGGCGTAGAAATCACACATGGTTTCAGAGTTGATGAAATTACTTGTTCCAATAATCAAGCTGAATATGAAACTTTAATAATGGGACTGGAAATGCTTATTGGATTACAAGCTCATGCAGTTGATATATTTGGAGATTCTCAATTGGTAGTGAACTAAGTGAAAGGAATTTTCAAATGTCAAAGTGCAAACATGTTACCATATTACGTTATTGCATTACATTTTCTCTCTCAGTTTCAGGTAGCAAATGTGACTTATATCCTAAGGTTCATGAATAACAAAGCAAATGATATAGCTCAGAAGGCTTCGAATTTTAGAATGAGGGATGATACTCAATTGAACATAAGTCAAGCAATATATCAAAAATTAATACCACCTTTAGCTAAAAGGAATGTTGTGTTGGAAGTCAATCATAATGACTTACAAGATCAAGATTGGAGGCATCCAATCATGCAGTATTTAACTGGCCCCCTCTTCGAAGGCCAACAGAAAGATTAAATTACAGTCTATGCAATACATAGTGTATAGTAATGCTCTTTACAAAAGGAGAGCAGATAGGTTGTTATTGGAATATCTAGGGCCGAAGAAGGCATTAACAGCCATGGCTGAAGTCCACGAAGGCATTTGTGCTGCCCACCAGCCTGGTGTGAAGATGAGATGGTTACTTTAAAGGCATTCCTACTATTGGCCAACCATCTTTAAAGATTGTATAGAGTATGCTAGAGGTTGCCAAACATGCCAAAAGCATTGCATGATAAGACATGTACCAATAACTGACTTGTATGCAATTGTGAAGCCTTGGTCATTTAGAGGTTGGGCTATGGATATGGTAGGAAAAATACATCCACTCTTTTCAAAGTATCATTATTTCATTCTAGTGGCCACAGATTACTTTACTAAGTGGGTCGAAGCTAAACTATATAAGGCTGTGGATCAAATTTAAGTTATTGGATTTATTAAAGATCTTATTCACATGTTTGGCATCCTACAGTATTTGATGGAAAGATGGTTAAATCTTTCACAGCAGAATTTGGAATTAGTCTTATTAATTTCACCCCTTATTATGCACAAGCAAATGGTCAAGCAGAATCATCTAACAAGTCCTTGAAAAAGGAATACAGAGAATTGTGGAAGACAATCTTAAGGATTGGCATAACTTGTTGTTGGATGTATTATGGGCTTATAGGACTTCTTCAAGATAAAGTACTGGAGTCACTCCTTATACCTTAGTATATGGGCATGATGCAGTGTTGCCTGTAGAGATTAACATTGGGTCCTTTAGGGTGAAATGCCAGGACCAGTTAACTTCTGAGCAATATCATCAGTGCATGTTCTTGGAATTAGAGAATATAGACGAAGCTAGAATTCTAGCATTGAATAATATTCTATTCCAAAAGACAAAGGCAGCCAAAAGTTATAATAAGAAGGTTAAGCATATTAGCTTTGATGAAGGTGATTTGGTGTAGAAAACAATACTCCCAATAGGAATTAAAAGCCATAAATTTGGTAAGTGGTCACCTAATTGGGAAGGACCATATCAAGTCCATAGAGTTTTGCTTGGAGGAGCATACTATCTGAGAAATCTAAATGGTTGTCTACATCCCATGAAAATCAATGGCAGGTATTTGAAGTCTTATTATCCAACTGTGTGGGAAACACAAGAAGTGTGAGAAATGCTAAACAAAAGAAGCATGAAAACACTCAAATAATAAATAAAAATTTCATTTCATAAAGAGTTAAGTACATGCAGCCATAGATTGGCCCAAAAATCAATACAATACTTCAGTTGTTCTATTATAATTGATTCTCTACTCTTAAGGGATGAGAACAACTGAATGGTTGTAGCCATGTCTTGCCTACGGTCAGCTAGCCCTTGATTGGTAATTTGCAGCTTTTTAGCAGTTCGGTCCAAGGCTAGGTTAATTGCTGCTAACTCCTCTTCTAATTGCGTTTTTTTCTCCAAGAGCTGAGTGCGAAACTGAGAAGCAAATGAATGTTGTCCCTTCAATTCAGATACCTCAATATGTGTATAGGAAACAAATTCCTTATCTTTCAATAGCTTCTCTTCTGCAGCTTTAGTAATGTGGTAGATGTTGACATAGAAGTCTATGGTAGCTATTGCCTGGGATAAATGGCTTGAAATGGACATATTGGATTGTTCAATGACTTTGTAACATTGGAGAAAACCATTCTTAAGTATGGGTTTTTGTAAGGCTTCGAATGGGATCTTTGAAAATGATGTTAGCAATTCCAAACAAGGGCCTAAGTTCAATGAAGACAAAGAAACTCTGCTAATAGTTGAAGAGCTCTTAAAAATTTCCAAGAGAGAGTCAGCAAGGGCCAATGGCTCAGCCTCACTGCTGCCTGGTGGAGTGGTTGAAGGTGTGTCAAAAAGGTTAACCAGCCGAGCTTCAAAAATGTCCATCTTTTCCACTGACATTGAAGGTGCAGAAAGGTCAGGAAAAGATGGTTGCATAAGGATGAGAGAAGGGGTTGAAGTGTTCCTGGCAGTGTCTATAGTCTTGGCCACCAGCAGATCAAGGGAAGAGGGACTGGAGCTGAATGGTGGTGGTGGACAAGAAATTGGTAAGCTACCAGTATCTTTTTTGGGAGCACCAACTATCATTGATGAAGTGACAACTATGCCTTCTCAGGTGATGAAGGAGCAGCCAGGACTGTAGGGAGAGTAAATTGAGTTAAGGTAAAGGTTAGATAAGGTAGATATGGAGTTAAGCTCAGGCATAAAGAAATAGGGATGCTTTGCCTCAAAAGAGGTATGGAAAATGTAGAGCTAGGAAGTAGAAGTATTGCATGGATGGGCTATACATTTAAGGGCACTTCGGTGTTGATCTTCTTCCTCCTTTTCAAGGTTGCCTCAAATAGCCTTTCAATTTCAGACAAGGCAGAAGAAGCCATTGTCAAAGGAGGAAAATGTGGAGTAACTGTTACTGCAAGACTGAAAATAAGAAGCATTGGTAAGTTTTATTGCTGAAAACTTGGGAAAGGAAATTACTAGAGAAACCAATGGAAATTACCAGCCTTAAAAGTGGTGGTGGTAATGGTTGGAGAGCTGCGAAGAGCACAATGTTCGGCAGTTTGTTGCCTCATTGCAGTTTCCCTTTGAAGTGTATCAGCAGTAGCAACTTCATTCCTTAATATCTGCTGCTGCCTCCTTTTCTTAGATCTCTGAAAAACCACCAATTCCTTGGATTGCTCCCTCTCTACTGCCTTGGCAGCTGCGTGATGAGTAGGATCATCAATGAAATCAGAAGAGGAGACTGTTATTTTCTTCCTCCTCTTAAGTGGTGTTTCTTCAAGTACCTCATCCTCTTTAGGATCAAGCACAAGTTTCCTTTTCTTCTGCTGTTGTTGCTACTTGTCTTTAAGAATGCTTAGGGCTTAAGCCCTTTGATGAGAGTCTACTTGTGAAGCGCCTACATCAAAAAGAAGCTATAAGTAGATGAGCAAGACATTATAAAGAGAAGAGAAAGGAAAGATGGAAGTGCATGCCTCTCTTTGAAGCAGCCCTGGTGACTTTAAGAGGAGGAATAGAGGTAGCAGGAACAGTCTCTGTGGCAGCAGGAGTATGAGTTGGGATAGTAGGAGTAATAAAAGGAGTGATGAGCCTAGTCCCCTTAGGCTTGGCCTGAGAAGGCAAGTTCAGTCCCACCAATAGATCCTGAGGGAAAATTGCCAAGTGCACCTCCATATTTGCTATCCACCAGTTCTGGTACCTCTTTAATGCAGTGCCTTGTGGGATAAAGGGAGTGAATTGAAATTCGATCAAGTCTTGAATAAAATTGGAGATTGCCTCCTCCAACCTGGTTCTTTGCACTCTCAGCTCTCTAGTGACAAGGTTGGGGTTCGTTTGGCTGCAGAGAAGGACAAAGATCCCTTGAGTAAGCCCAAATTACCTAGCAAATTGAGCAGTACAGTAGGCTTTTGCTATACATTTGTAAGCTCGAGGGTGTAAAGTGCCAATAAAGAGCACCTTTAGAGTTAAGATAGAAACCCACACGTTCTTGTGCTGAGGTTGGGAACAATTTCTGTCAATCAAGAAAGTCCTCAACCAGGCTGGGCCAATATTGGCTTCGAAGGGACAAAAAAAGGTTTGAGAAGGAGGGGAAACTGAGAGTTAGTGGAAGAAAGTAAAGTAATAAACAAAAGTGGAAGGGTAAAATGAAACTCTAGCATATTTTACTCCATAAGAAGTAGGGTCTGATACCAAAATCTCAGGCACCTAGAGTGTAAAGCAGTGAAATAAGCAAAGAGCTAAAGTTGTAATATCCATAGTGGCCCCCCTTGGTTGGCATCCAAAGGTTTTTCACAAAATTGGGAGCAGGCTCTATACATATGGCCTAAAACGTATGGAGCTAAGGCTATTTTCTTCCCCAAAATAACGGCCTTAGCAAGGGGAGCAAACTCAAGCATAATCCTCTAAGAAAACGTGTAGAACAAAAACTTGCAAAGCCAATATAGAAAAAAAGAGAAGAATTCTCTGTCTGACACAGGGCCCTCTCTTGGGTTTTCAGAATGTGCAAAATCACTAAAAGAGGAATTCAAAGGAGGGAAGGAAAAAGGCACATTAAGGTCAAGGTAATCAGGACCAAAAGGAGTGGCAATAGGGGATAACCCTAAGAGATGACATATATCAAGAATGGTAGGGGCCATTATGCCACACTGAAATTGGAAAAAATTGAAAGATAGATTCCAAAAATAGAGTGCAGCAGGTATGAGAAAAGGGTTTCAAGAATAGAAAACCTGGCTAGTCGAAAGGCATCAAGGAGGCAGAGTTCCTGAAGGTCCAGCGTCCTAGCGGGGACAACTCGATCATACCATTCTTACTATTCAGGTCTCATTGTGGGTTAGTAGCGGTGGTGTCGGTTCAACCTCCAGCTCCTCTAATCAAGGCTACCCTCGTAGAGTAGGCAATGGTTCTCTAGATGAGGGTATAAGGCAAGGAGCTGAGCAGGGGCCTCCCTGAAAATGGGTCCAAGCACATACTCTCCTTGAGCATGGTGATGAGGAATGAAGATGTGTCCATCAACAGCACACCGTTCACCAGCTTTATAGTTATTACATTTTTCATTGATGAGTCTCCTTAAAGTCATAGAGGGACCTACACGCTCAACAACTGACACTTTTAGAGACAAAGAAGCCATTATTGAGGAGTTAAAAGAGGAAAGTGAATAAGGAGTAGAAAGTTACAGGTAAAAGAGCGGTAGGGGTGAGAAGGAAAATTTTGGGCAAATGAATAGGCAAAGCGCAAAGGAAAAGGGTTTTTAACCTTTTCGTCCAAAAGATTACCAATTCAACCCAACGGGTCAGTTATACCCGAAATAAACCATTTAATGGTTTTGACTTATATGGAATTGAAACGCTAATTTCAAAACATAAGGGGTTTTGAAACCACATCATAGAGAGTCTTTTTCAGGAGTAAGTTGTGGGAGGGAAGTATATTTTTAAATGCTCAGCTTGGCTTCGAAAACCTATAGTTGGCTTTGAAGCCTGTTTTCTCCCAAGATCTTTAGCTTATGCCTCAAAAGGGAAAATAGATAAGGCTTGTTCTTTTCGAAGATTCTATAAGCATTCTCCTAGACCATCTTTATACGGTAATGTCCTTTGAAAGAATCTTTAGAATGCCTATCTTGTTTAAAGTTGTAGATTCTGAAAGTAAGCATTACAAAACCAGTACTTGGCCAAGTAGTGAAGAAACTCAAAAGGACTCACTCTTTAAGAGTAAGCAGTATAATTCCTAAGGGAAATTTCCATACTTCAAAGCACGTAGACTGTATTTCGAAGCAAAAATGGTTAATTCAAAGCTGTTGGTTTTACAAATTATGTTAACTATGTAATTGGAATGTAAAACTTAGGACAAAGATTGTCTTTCGTAAGAGAAAATTCCACACTTTGAAAATACTTAAGTCAGGCTTCAATTTGAAAATACTTAAGTTAGGCTTCAAAGCAAAATTGGTTGATTTGAAGTTTTTGTGAACATAGTAAGGAGCAAGGTCACATCAACCATACAATCAAGCATGCAATTGGAACATAAAACCAGATCATGCCAAATAGGGAAAGAAAACCCTAGTTTTATTGATATGTAAGTAATTACATTAGAAAAGCCTACTTGGCTACAAATTCGATTTCATAATAATAGGGAATAGAAAGAGTAATAAGTTCATTAAATTTGACTCGGCAATGTTCAATGAACTTATGTTCTTTCTTTATTCTATTTTATATCCTATCAAAGCTAGGTTATTGCAGCTGGTATGCTCTTATTTGGTGAAAAAGCTGTTCAGCTTTCACTTCAAATTTTGTCTCTTTCAAGCCTTGTTCTATTTCGTCCATATTTGAATCATCCCAGTACGCTGAGTCCTTATTCTTGAAGTCATCATATTCTTCAATAAGGTTCTCTGCTTCGTACTGTGTCTGAATTTGATTGGCTGTGATTTCGTCCAAAGAGTTACTAGTAGCCAAAGAAATTTTGTACCAATGAAGAAAGAGTGGAAGTTGATCCAAAAAAACTTGAAGCTCTGCCTGGGTAATGGGGTTGAGAACATGACCCCAAGTCATAACATAACAGGCCCACTGGAAGTTCTTGAGAGAAATCTCATCTCCAAGAACATTGAAAGGCAAGTGAGAGAAGACAACAAGTAGAAGTTGTGCTTGGTATCGCTCAAATGCAGCTGGAAGAGCTGGAGGTTGGTAGGAAGGAAAAAATTGATTCTTGAAAAGAGTAAGTTTCAATTCCTCCATCTAATGAGGATTCTGAGGGAGAGGAGGTATAAAGGGATCCATCCCGAAGGAAGATGGGAATTTGGGGTTATTCACGCATTCAAGCCAGTCAGAAGAGCAAAGTTTTTCCTTCTTAGCCAAGAATGACAGATTATATCCCTGTGCTTCGTCTGGATGAGGAGTTGCTTGCACTATCTTCGCTGGCATGGAGGACGTGTACTACACCACAAGCAAGTTATCCTCCAGACTGCGTTGGTGATCAATAGGTACATAGGGGTAAACCACTGAGCTCTGAGCAGAAAGAGGACTTGAAAGAGGATCATTGAATTCAACAAATCGTTGATGAATCTGCTTCTTAATTGGGGTTCATCAAGTTTTGACCAACTTTCCCTGCCAGTAGACTTAGAGGAAGAAGAAGTGGCTTGGTCCCATGCGAAGAGTGGTGGGGCAGAAGAGGAGCCTCCTAGGTTCATTTCTTCAAAAGCTTTGTCCAAAGGTTTGTAGTTGGCAGATTTTTGGTCTAAAGGTTGGTAATTTGCAAAAGCTTCCATAACTTGTATAAATGGAAGCGGATAAGTGTAGCTAATAAATGCGTTAAGGTTTTTTCAAGGCCTGCAATCATCTTCCAAAGAGTCCTTGTATGCTCGATCGATGTAAGAGAAGGTGTGATTAGCCATTTGGGATATACCAGTCTTTTCGTCTACTCAAAGAATGGAAGTGCAAAGCACAAGGATTTAATGAAATTCACTGCTTCATTGTTCAAAAGCAGTTATACTTCTGGAATATATAAAGTCCATGCACGTCCCAGAACGTGGGTAGATTGCACTAGTTCACTAATATTGCTAAGTATTAGGTATATTGGTACGGGGGGTAATGTTGGCTGTATAATTTGTAAAAGCCAATCACAGAGTGACACGTGGCACCTAAAGGGAAATTTGGGCAATTGATGCAAGCCTCTAATCAAAGACAGATACATGGCAGTTTATATTGGTAGTATCGGATTTGCGTGGCATCTGAATAGTCAAGAGGCGTGAGATAACATAGCCTAACGGTACCCACAATTCAAATTCAGAAGGAAAGCTTAACTGCAAAAGAGGCGTAGTGGGAGCTAGTTAAGCGAAGCCATGACCAAAGATCGTGAAGATGTATTTCAACGGTTGAAAGCCCACTTCGGCGGTTATCATTGAAGAGTATAAATAACAGAAAACGCCCCAGAATGAAAGACTCAGACTCAGATCCAAAAACTAGTTTGTTAACTTCATTTTCTTTCTAGTTTTGCTTTTCCAGTTCTTTATATTTCTAGCACTTCAATTCCTATACTGCATTTCATTTCTTAGGAGTAGTTTCAAATAGTTTGTTGTTGTAAACTTCTACGAGGCTGGGTCAGATCATTATAAGTTTTCATTTAATTAATGAAATTCAGATTATGAAATTGTTCTTTACTTATTATTATTTACTAATTTCTCCTATACAAGCTACTAGTAAAAATTCTCTTCATTGAGGTTAAAAGAACTATAACGCAATTGTGTGATAATTGATTGGCAATTAATATTCCGTAAGGACTAATTGATCATTAGTAGCACGTTTAAATTTACATTATTAACCTTCAAAAGCCAAAAAGTCAACAGTACTTTTTCCAAATGTAACAACGTAACATTCTAAAAAAATTCTCGATATACTTTTCCTAAACGTAACACTCCAATCAATGTAAAATACAAAAGCCCTTTAGTGTATTTTTCTCAAACGTAACACTCTAATCTAACACATTAAAAAACTTCTTAGTGTACTTTTCTCAAACATAACAACGTAACATTTCAAAAAATATTCTTAGTGTATTTTTTTTCAAACATAACACTTCAATCAATATAATACACAAAAACTCATTAGTGTGCTTTTTTCAAACGTAGCACTCTAATATGATACTCAAATGTAATACCAGAAAATCACACTAACAGAAAATGTAAATTTTCTCGCTCGACAACCAACACTTCAACCACCAATCCCTCTAAAAAGAATCTTCCATACCTTACTCTTCCATTCCCATCTCAAAAAAGAATCAGAAAATTGTAAAAAAATGAATCATAAAAAGGCATTCCCTTAAACTCAAATGGCACCAAATTAAATAAATACAACTTTCCAAAACATAAAAGACTAATTGGTTCGTAAGAAAATTCCTAGAATTAAATGGATCAATATTTCTTCATATGGAATTTATGATAAATTTTCCTTTGTAAAAACATGAGCAAAAAAATAAAAAGAGTTATATGTAACTTGTAATAACTTTTTGACTAAAAACTCACATTCCTACACAATGCCATATCTAGTAACACATGTTTTGTTATCTCTTAAAAAAATAATATAAAAGCAATAAATCACACTATTTTAATTAATAAAAATCGAATTAAAATATTATGTGTAATTGTTCGAAGAGCATTAAATAATTTACCCCCTTTAGAGAGTGCAAATGATAAATTTTGCCTCAAGGTTCACTACAGGAAATTACACTTTTGCCGACCAAAAATTTAGTCTGCAAAAGTCTATTTTTAGTAGGCAAAAGTTTTTCGAGGCTAAATTTTTTGGTTGCCACTTTGGTTGCCAATGGAGGGTTGGAAAAAGTAATTAGCAATTAAAAATTTTTTTAGTCGGGAAAATGTTCTATTTGTAAATTTTTGATCGCTAAATATATATTTACTACGACTAAATCATTTTGTAGCTAAAACACTTTAGTTGCCAAAAGTGATATCTTCCCACCTAAATATGTTAGTCGCTTATTGTACCATTCCCTGACTAAACATGTTAGTCGCCAAAAGTAACATTCCCTAACCAAATCTGTTAGTCGCCAAAAGTAATGTCTGTGCGACTAAAACTTTAGTCGGCAATAGACCTATTCGCAACCAAACTCTTTGGTTGCCAAAATTAATAATTTTACCGACTAATTATTTAGTTGCCAAATGTACCCTTTCGCCTACCAACATTTGGTTGCCAAATATGAGTGGTCATACACAGACGAACAACTTTAGTCGACAAAAGTATTACTTATCTTTCCCAACTAATCACTTGGTCGCCAAAAGAGGAAAAATAAAACCAATTTTTGGTCGCCAATTCAATTCTTTTTGTTTATCAAAATATAATAATCCATCAAATCCATTCAATATAACCTGTAATTTGCAAGAATCAATCATACCAACAAAAAATCAACGGAATCATTAACATCCAACAATTTACATAAATCATCAAATCCTTAACATGTTTAATTAAAGTCATCAATTATTATAAGTTTTCATCCACAAGTAATTTCAAACTACATAATCGGCCAATTAAAAGTCATGTAATCTATATAATCATTCAATTCACATCCATTTAGCATAAAAATTTAAAACATAACAAGTACTTGTTATTATGTATTAAATTTTTATTCATGAGCATCTATCAAAAAATATAACTAGTCTATCCAAATATTTTCCATACACATCTATCCAAAAATGTATAATCCTTGAAAATATTTTAGTTGAATAGATGCGATGTGAGAGAAAAATAATTTTAGATTTTTTTTTTAAAAAAAAAATTTCAGCCAAAGAAAATTCTTCTCAAAAATTATCTCTAAAAAGACAAACCAAACAAGGCTAAAATCTTTTAGAGTGATTTTGCCTAAATGATTTTTCGTATGACTGAAAGTTAATTTTATAAAAATTGAAAGTACAATGATTAAAAATTGATAATACAACAGCCATACAAAAAAACCCTTTAAGATCTCGACTCAAAAATTAGACTCCTCTTATAATTTTAATGCAGTGGTGGTTCTTTTATTATTTTTATTTTAGCAATATTACAAACCTATATTTTACACCCATAAATATATCTATAATGATGTGATAAGGGTGGCGAGTCCCATATTATTAAGCCTATAACCAATCAAAAATGAACACGTATCAAATTAAATCATTGTAAGTCAAATAAGTATCCATTTGTAGTTGCAGTGAAAAAATTCTAACCAGAAAACATATGTATGAAGTAAACTAATAAGAAATGCATTGTGCAATCCCTAGAGTGTACAACATTCCAAGATCCATACTGTAAAACACATCCTTCGAATATTTAGTGCAGAAAAAATAGAACTTCGTGAAATTTATACTGGAAAAGGAGACATCATTTCAGTCTAAAAGGTACGTTCATACAGGTGTAGAGGCAAAAACTTTTTCCCTCCACAAGTTAAGCAAATCCTGAGCCTCTTAAGTAACTGGCAGTCAATGAAGTGCACTGGTGAAGGCTCAAGCAGTAAGAATCACCAAACAAAAACAATCACAATTAAATAGATAATACATGATGAACCTCACACCATCCCCTAGTGGCCAATCTACAAAATTTTCATCACGGGGATGGGAAGGGGTATATACATGCTTGCAAGCATCTAAAATGTCACAAACTATCATCTCCCTTAACAAAATGCTTGTAATTTCAGTCCTATTTTAATTTCCTTAAACTGTTGTCCCCTATACCAAATGCCTGTAATTCGCCGAAGAAAGAAGAGACCATATTTAGATAAACAAAATTTGAAACAACAAGTCATACAATTCAATTCTTGTGCTAACAACCAATATTTCAATAAATTTGATGAGAATGTTGAAATAAACAAGGACAAATTGATTTAAGTAAAAGAAATAATACACATTAAATTTAATGATTGCATTTCATAGTCAAGTATTACCAAAAAGATGATGCTGAAAAAGCTACCCATCTGCATGTACTCATAAACCAAAAGTTTTTGAGAAATCAACACAAAATCAACTCAAAATTTGGATGGCCTGTTTTGAGCTTGAATTTGGGATTTATATGTAGAAATCAAACCCTAGAAATTTCGAAATCAAACTACAACAACCAAACCAATTTCATAAATCAACACGAAATTAAACTGAATCAAGCATATAAAACCCTAAGGCAACAATCAGAAAGGGGGAAATAGAAAAGGGAGAGAGAGAGAGAGGGAGAGAGAGAGAGAGAGAGAGAGAGACTCAAAGCGAGAAAGCTCGAACGAGTTAGAGAGACACACACAGATAGACCGAGAGCGAGAGAGTGAGCGCGAGAAAGAGAGAGAGAGAGATAGACATACATAGACAAACTGAGAGCGTGAGAGTGAGCGTGCGAGAGAGAGAGAGACACACACACACAGGCCAAGAGCGAGAGAGGAGCGCACAAGCATGCATGCGCGCGTGAGAGAGAGAGAGAGAGAGAGAGAGAGAGAAAACCTGTGATCTGTGGCTGTGGCGGTGGTGATGTGCTCCATATGATGGGCTGCAGACAAGTGCTTTCTATGAGGTTTGGCGGTGAAGGACAGTCTATGTGAGAGGTTTGAACTTCCTTGTCTAATCGAGAAAGGGGCGAGAGCCAATAAATGAATTCCCTCTTCTTCTTCTTTTTTTTTCACCTTCAACGACCAAATTTAGTTTTAGTCGGAAAATATACATCTATGACAACTATTAGATTTTGTAGCCAAATCTAAATCAACGGCGACTAAAATCTTTGTCGCCAAAAGTTTTAATTTGGCGACTAATAAATATTTTGGTTAGAAAAAGTAACATAAGCACGACTAATTTTATTTTGTCACCAAAACTTAATATTTGCCGTCTAATTTGTTTGGTCGCCAAAGAGAAATCATAATAATAAGTCTGTTTTTGGTGACTAATTTTTTTTGGTCGGCAAAAAATATTATATGGCGACCAAAAATAGATTTAGTAGCCTAAAATGTACACTAACGGCGACTAATATATTTTTTAGTCGCTAAATGTTAAATTTTTGGCGACTAAATTTTTTTTAATCGCCAATAAGTAATATATGTCGACTAAAAAATTTTAGTGAATCAACACTGACTAAATTTTTTTTAGTCGCCAATAAGCAATATACGATATATTATGGCAAAATTTATTCTGTGTGTGAAAGAAAGAAAGAAAGAGACTGCTTGCTTGTGAAGGACTAAAGAACTTGCTTGCGGCGGTGGTGATATATTCTGTGTGAAAGAAAGAGAGCAAGAGAGAGAAAGAACTTGCTTACTTGTGAAGGACTAAAGAGTGATATTAAAAGTAAAAAAAATAAAAAATAAAAGAGACTGATATAAAAATATATATATATATATATATATGGCAAAATTTGGGCGGCAATCTTAAAATTTTTTCACTAAATTTGTATACGCAATTTGCTGACCAAAAAAATATTTTGTAGCCTAAACCCTAAACTAATGCCAACTAAAAGTTTTTTTGTCCCCTATTGTGAAACTTTTGTCAACTAAATGTTTTTTAGTCTGCAAAAAGTAATATTCCAAACTAAAAATATTTAGTAGCCTAAAACTTAAATTAACGCCGACCAAACTTTAATCAGTATTTGCCAAAATTTAGTTCAATACCACCAAAACGACATAGTTTTATTATCTGCAACCAAAATATTCACTTTTTTTTTGTCTTTCCTCTTCGACTTTTGCTGACCAAATTTCAATTTTGGTCGCAGAAAATTATACTTTGGCAACTAAAAAATATTAGTCGGCAAAACTCCAAACCTTTGTCGACCAAATTTTTATTTAGTCGCTAAATGAAATTTTTTTGCGACTAAATAAAAGTTAGTCAGCAAATTTGGTCAGGAAAAGTGTAATTTCCTATAGTGGTTAAAATAAGTTGAAAAATAATGAAATATTTCTTAATATTTTGTGACATTATTTAAGTATCCATCCTGATAAATGAAAAATTGCAAAATATACTAGTGAATTGTCTATTCACACCTAATGAATAACAAAAATGAGTCAATATTATTTAACGGGTAATGCTGTACAAATAAAATTTTTATACAAAAATTTGTATAGAATGACATGCATTTTGTAGTCTTTTCGCTAAAATATCCACCATTGTGGGTTATAATTATAAAATGCAACTGTCATATCATTCTAAATCTTTATTTACCTAACTTGTAATTTTTTATTTCATCATTAATTAAAAACACAAAAAAAAAAAAAAAATCACGTTATATACTAAGATGATATTTAGAATAATCTAAATAAATATATATATTTTTTAATTTTTTACCAAAATAATGTGAAAAAAATAAAGACATAATGTAATTTAAAAAAATAAAAAGATAAAAATAATATACTTTGTGGAGAATGCCAAAAACTACCTGTACCTTATAATAATAACCAACCTAGTACTAAGGTGGGTTCATCTCATGAAACTCACGTGAAGAGAGAATTATGTTTTTATCAAACCTTTCGTTTGGAATGTAACTTTTTAATTATTTTATCAAACCTTTCGTTTGGAATCAGAATCACTTTTTGTTTTTAGTCGCCAATTTATCTTTTAAGCAAAACGGTGAAAATATTAAGAAATAAAAGTTGTTTATTATTAATTTATTGAGTAGAAATAATCATATAGTAATAATTGGGAGGTTCAAATTGGCACGATATGTGAAACTAGTTAGAACTCATGTATCTTATTAGGAGGTTAGTGGTTTAAAATTTTTCATCTGTGTGTGAATTTTGTTGTGTTAATTATTGTTATACTTGATTTATGTATGAATTAGATTAAGTTATTTTGAAAAGTGAGTTAAAAGTCACTTTTTAATTTTTAACCTACTTCTCTTTCTCACAAAAAAATCAAAAAATAACTTTCAACCATCTTTTTTTTTAAAAAAAAAAAAAGAAAAAAAAAAAGAACAAGATATGTGGAATAGTTGAATAGGTTAGTAAAAAATGACTCGTTTAACAAATATTCTGCTGACGACTTCACTATTCATCAATTACTTCTCTTTTAGCACTTGGTAAAAGTATTTATAATATAAAAAATTACAATCAAATAAATATATATACATCAGTCCAATAATTAGCACCATAACAGGGAGAGAGAAAAAAAAACAGTTGAAAAAAGTCTCCTGATAGGAGAAGAATTATCAATCTTTGTCTTTAATAAGTAGAATTTTTAGATAGAAGTGTACAACCATAACTAATTGGGTTAACCCAATTAGATTCCTATTGTAAGTTAGTTGTATTTGTGGTGGCCGAATATAAAATGTTACAATTTAGTAGAGTCGAATGTAAGTCGGCTCTTAAGGGCCGATGGAGTGATGGTTAGCCGAGTAGTTTGTAGATCATACGGCATAATTGAGGGTTCTGATGTAAGGGTAGGGTTTCCATAAATCAGAAGGTGGGCCCTAGAAGAGTATTATAAAAGGAGGAGCATCAGACAAAAGGAAGGCATGTGAAAACAAACGAGATAACTTGAAATAGAAGAAAAGTTGAGAGAATACTGACTTGCTCGTCGCAGTGCTAATTTCAGCACCCCTGACCGGAGTGTTCATTCTTTTTAGGTAACAACCAAAGGATCAAGAGCGAACCACTTTACCACAATTGGCGCCGTCTGTGGGAATACTCGAATACGTTCATGGCAGGCGTAACAAATGATCCTCCGCTCGTTGCTGATGATGTTACACTAAGAGATGATGTTACTCCAAGGAACATGCTTGGACTGGAGAATATCACCACGCGGAGGGCCCTAAACTTTGACTCAGTAACTCAAACCTCACCCTCAACCTCTATGCA
Source organism: Camellia sinensis (assembly GCF_055761805.1). Lineage (NCBI taxonomy): Eukaryota > Viridiplantae > Streptophyta > Magnoliopsida > Ericales > Theaceae > Camellia > Camellia sinensis. The sequence continues at coordinate 36,990,881 of NC_138962.1, forward strand.
GGACACTATGCAAACGATCATGAATCAAGCAACCAGAAATGAACAACGCCTAGAAGCTGTGGCAGCCGATAACTGTAGACACCCCATTTTTGACCGTCCTCAAGACTTGGACGTCACCGTTTGAACACTCGGTGATTATCCATGTTTGTGTTCGTTTGGAGTTCCCGGAGGTCTCGGCTCACGCGCCTTGCCTCAGGATCCCCGAACTCGACCGTTTAGTGTCTGGTTTTGCACCAAACACTTGCATCTTGCCCTTGAGAGGCAAGGTGGGGCTTGTAGACCATCCCCACCCATCACCGGCAGTGGCTAGATGCCACCGGCTGGTTTTTGCTGCCACCGGCAATATAGTTTGCCGGTCGGCACTATTTGTTGCCGGTCAGCACTTTTTTGTGCCGGTCGGCACTTTGTTTGGCCAAGATGGCATTTTTTGCCGGCCGATTGCTGTTCATCTGCTTTTGCAGATATTTTTGGATAGCTGTATAACTTTTGCTCCCCTCCATACACGTGTATGGAGGGATCTCCCTCTTGCAAAGCTTGTTTGAGAAGCTTTACAAGAGGCTTATAGAGAGGGCTCTCTCTAAGGCAAGAAAGGGGGAGGCTTAGACATTTTTAAGAGAGAGAAGACAGAGGAGAGCTCTGGTTTTCTAGGGTTAGGGTTAGACATACACAATCTATCTCTCTTTCCCTTTCATTTTGTTCACTAGGTGTTTTGTGCCTTACTATTGCACACAAACACCTAGTGTTTCACCTTCCTCTAGGAGCTGAGGTTCCAAAGAGTGTGTTTTGAAGTTTTTGTCTTGGATTCAAGCTCAAGGAGGCCATTGAAGCATCTTTGTTGAAGAAGGCATCAAGGGTGAGAAACTAGTCTTTTTTTCCCCCTTTTTTTGCATTGATTTTCTACTAGTCTTAGAGCTGTTTTTGTGATTATTGTATAACATAAAAAAGTTCTATTTTTAAGCCCTCTTTATTGTTTATTAAGAGTGTTTTGTTGTTTGAGGGGTGTTGACCACCCTTAGGCCTCAAAAGGCCTCATTTTGAGCCATTTTGTGTTAGCTCCGGGATTTTGGTGTTGAGGTCTCTTCACCACTGAAATCTTGAGGGATTTCAGTGGTGAAGATGATCCTTTGAAGTCCCAAGAAGGAGAGGGCCACCCCCTCTCCTTGTTGTCCTTGAAAAGGACACATTTTGGCCTCTTAAGGAAGCCTATGCTTGAGTGTGTGTTGAGCATGTTTGGTTTGTTTTTCATGCTTATATATCCATGATATAACATGATTTAAAGTTGGTTTTGGAACCTTATGCATGTTTAGCATAGTTGCCTTGTAATGCCATGTTTGTGCCTTAACATGATCTAGGTTGTTAGCCTTTGTTGGAGCATGTTTTAGGCTTGCATTTGTGAAGATTATGTGCTTATTTTGCCATGTTTTAGCTCTGTCCATAGTCGTTTGGGTTGATCTTTGCATGCATTATATGGCTCCTTTGCATTTGGGCTTGTCGGCCTTGAGTATGTGCATGTGTAGCATGCCATCTTTGCATTGTTTTGATGATTTGGAATCATCTTGCATGCTATTTCAGTCCCATTTCCATGCTTGTTTGATTGCCTTGCATGTCTCTTTAATGCTTTGAAAGCATGTGTTGCAATGCTCCATGTTTTGGCCATGGTGTATGCCTTTGTATTTGGGCCATTTAGATGCCATCTAAGGAGTCCTTTGGCCTTGTTTTAACATGCTAAAAATCTGTTTTTAGTTGTTTAATGCATGCCATGTTTGGTCATGATAAGTGTAGTTCAATGCGTTATTGATTTGCCTTGAACACTTGGACTACTCTTTGCATGTTTCGGCTTAATTTATAACTTGATTTGGCATCATTTTATAACATGATTTTAGAGCTTATAATGCATGCTAATTGCTCTTGTTTATACCTTTCAAGTGTGCTTGAATGTTGTTTGATTCATGCTTAAGTGTTGGTCCTTATGTGCATGTGTGTGTGCATGCCATTTAGCCCTCACCTTCTAGCACAATGGCTACTGTTTTAGGCCAATTTTAGAGCCGCCTAATTCATGTTTAAGTCCACCTTTCCATCCATTTGCATTGCCCTATGTATGCTTGCATGATTGCATAAGTTAATTGCCATGCCATGTTACATTCCTAGCTTGTATGCCTAGGTTGCATTGCATCTTGCATGCATGCCTTGTTCCTTGAATTGGTGATAGGAATAGGGCCTTGTTTGTTTGATTGGTTTGCATGCATTTGAAATCAAAGATGCATACTCGGTTCTTTGGGCCATCATGCATGGAAATGCGTGATTGGTGGTCCGAGAACCGAGGCATATGTCCCTTTGAGTCATCACAATGATAAGAGACATGGTTGATGCATACATGCCTTGAAATATGCTGCCATGCCTTGTTTTGCCCTTTGTTGCTGTGAGTTGCAGGTTCTGCAGGAATACTCTGCCGACCGGCAGTGTAATGTGCCGACCGGCACAATTTTCTCTGCCGACAGACCCTATTTTGTGCCGATGGCCATACTACACTGCCGGTGGAAGTTTCATTCAGCCGGTGATGATCCCCTCTGTCCAAGGATGCAGTCCTGAGGCTTTGACAGCCTCCAGAGGAGGAAAGAAAGGAAAACAGAGGCAGCTTGCGCATGGCGGCGCGTTTCCCGAGACGCTTTCCTGCTTTAATTAATTTAATTTAATTTGTTAATTAAATTAGTTAATTTGTAATATTAATTAGCTTGTGTAGTTAGTTAATTTGTAATATTTATTCGGTCCCTCCGAGGGAGGGCAAACCTGTAATAAGTGTGCGTGGGTGTGTGTATGTCTTCCAACCTCACGTCTTTCTTCCCTTTTATTTACCTGCTTTTGATGGTTAGTATTAGGGCACGTCTAATTTAGCATACCTTATGCTATGCATGTGTGCATCCATGCATTTGTATTGCATGCATTGGGCTCGGTACATCACGCTAACTGCATTTGTACTTCAATTCAAAAATTGACTATGTGATAGTTGATTGCATTTCACATGCCATGTTTAAGATTAGCCGAACCCATCTAATTGCATCCTGTATGTGTTGCATTAGACAATTTAGCATGAACTAGGACATGCATGTTTGCTAACTAGTTTACTGTTTTGGCACGGAGTACAATGTAAGTATTTATGCTTTAGCATCTCGCATGCGTGTGAATGTTAACATGACAGTATGCTTACCATGCGGCTAAGTGCTTATATGAGATAAACTGTTTGAATGCCTGTGGATGGAGGTTTAATTACCTAAATTGGAATAATGCATTAAAACTGTGAGTTTTAAGCCCACTAGATAGTGGCAAAATCATCTTCTCTAAAAGCCCACTTGAGAGTGGCAAAATTTGCATTTTAGCCTACTTGCGAGTAGCAAACCATTTTCAAAACGAACATGAAATGCTTTGTTCCAATTTGGGCGGTTTGGTCTATACTTGTTTGCTGCGCGCTTAACATAGTAATTCTAGGCTAATAACCGGATTAAGAACACATAACGTTTTCAAAATTGGATATCACGGTTAGTAGAGGCCGGTCTTCGGACCGGGCGAAAGGGGGTGCTCATAGCTGACCTTCCCCGATCGTACCCAAGCTCCCGAGCCGAGACAACTCCGGTGATGACGGACATGTGGCCTTCGGCACCGAGTCAGGGTTTCCTAAATTTCCCCATTTTAAAATATTTAGGTGGCGACTCTGTATCTGGCAAAGCAGTCCATGTTTGGCACTACTTTTTCAAAAATCTGTTTCTCAAAACGATTTGCCAGATTTGGACTCTTTGGTTCAGATTAAGAACCGTGACACAAATCGAGTCCGAACTGTAGCGCGAGGCCCACGCAGGCGCCGTTACAGTTTCTGGCGACTCTGCTGGGGATTTAGAGAGCTTGACTCGAACTCGTGATATCCTGTTTTGATTACACTTATGTGTTTCTTTGCATTTCATGTGCATTGGTGCGCCTAGGACACCGTGTTTGCCATCTGCCATTCCTGAACGGTTTGCCGGAGGCTTGTCTTGTCAAGGCATGTCCATAAGGCTGACCGGCTATGGGCTCTGACAGCATGGGAACACAAACCCCGGTTTACCGGGGCACCCTTTTGACCATTCGACCTAGTGCATATTCGGAACCATAGTGACCATTCCAAGCTAGGACAGGTTGCTTACCCAATGTTAGGTTGTTTGAAACCGCTGTGTGCGTAGTGAAACCCTAGCTCCTGACAAAATAGGACAGGGAAACCCTACCCCAATATAGGGGTGTTTTGTTCTCTTTACTTGCTATGTGCTTTTAGAGTGTTGCTCTACAGGAACGCACATGTCAGTTTGCAAGTCAGAGTATCTAACCTGGGGACACCAGTATCAGTATCAGTTGTAGGAATCAGTTATCCGCGGGTATCAGATTCAGTATTTTGGGGAATAGAAATCTGGGAACAGTGATCAGCAGTAGGGAACAGTTGTTTGGCTACACCCGTGTTCGATCAGTTTGGGCTGAAATGCTGTCTGTTTTTCTTTCAGTTTAGAGAGTTGCGGAGTTGAAACAAAATAGCCAGTGTCCCCCCTTGCTGAGGCAGGATTTATGGTGGCGCCAAGTTCAGAAGAAATTGTGGTTATGACGGCTGTATCGGAGCAGGGAACCACTCCGCAGAGTGAGGCCAATATCAGTATGTCATACCCGCCCAGGTCGCCCGTTGTGCACCCGGTTTGGGCTCCCCAGTTATACCAGGCTCGTGAGCCCACCACCTTTGAATTGATGGGGATGATAGGCGATCTCCAAAGGTCTATGGCAGACCTCGCCTATGGAATGTCGGCTTCACCGCCAGCGGCACCGTATGCCGGGAATTTCATACCACAGGAGCCCCCGCTACTGGGGCGGATTGTGATAGAGCTCAGCCAGCCAGAGGTGGCTTCCGGCTATAGCCACGACATGTCAGGACCAGCCCCGACCCCTGATCAGACTGAGGCCAGAGGAAAGGACAAGGCAAAGATAGATGCCGACCCCATTGAACAACTGCTGTGGGCAGTCGAGGCTCTGAAGGCCAGAGGGATGAACAAGCAACAAACATTTGCAATAGTGACCAAAGCTGTGGATGATGCTTTCCCCGCTCCGACCAAAGGCAGTTCAAGCCAGACAGAAAACCGGGATGGGCCCCGTCATGCCCAGACAGTTCCTGTTGTTCCCAACCCTGCACCGGGAAAGGTTCAAAAAGCCAAGGCAGCGCCAGCCGATCCTTTCGCCAGCGCATCTGGCAAGAATCCTCAAACTGCAAAGTACCTGCCCCGAGGGCGCAGGGTCTTTCACGACCTCCACATGCCTTTGTCTAGGGCATTGTTAATATTGGCAAAGAATGGGCATCTTAAGCCTTTGGAGCCCCGGCCACTCCCGAAGAATCTCCCCGCCACCCATGATGCTACCTTATACTGCGCGTACCATCAACAGTCCGGTCACAGTACCGATGGATGTTCCCGCCTTCGTCATGAAGTGCAGGATTTGATTGATAACAAGGTTATCCTACCACCCACCTCAGGCAAGCCCGTCACCACTCAGTTGTTGGATTTCGAGGGCTCAGATACTGCGAGTATGTAAAGCGAACCGCCTGCGGGCAACATTTGGTATATTTTGGATGAAGCATCTGGCACGCATTTTTTAGCATCGGTGAAACCGAGTTTTTTTTGTAAATCCTGGCCTGGATATCGAGTCAGTCTTTTGTTTTGAGTCTGTCTCTTTGTCTTGAGTCAGCCTTTTTTGCTTAAGGGTCTGTCTTGTTGTATCGAGTCAGTCCCCGTTGTATATAATACCTGGTGATTCTGGGGTTGTTGTCCCGAACACCGTTTTGTTTTGTAATTATCTGTTTTTGTTTTGAGTCTGTTTCTGCCGAGGGGCCAGTTGCACCAATAGAACCGATTGAAACAGCTGTTGCTATCTCAAACTTCATGCTTGCTTTCAGCATAAGTGCCGGAGAATTTGAATGGGCTGACAGTACATCTCGCCTGCTCTCCTGTGTGCCAAACTCATTGCATTAACCTAAGTTTTTCAAAAAAAAAACTTTTGAACACTGCGGTGATGAAAACGAAGAGGAAGGAATTCCTCGGGTTTTGCAAAATTTTGATCATTTTGAGAGAAAGAGAGGCGTGCTAAGCCTTTTTATGAATAAAGCCATGCTTGTCGGCGTGAGCACTGAGAAGGACCCTGGCCTGATCCAGATTGGTTCCACACTATCTTCGGCGCGAGCGATTCGTCGCCTTCTTAAAAGCTTTCAAAAACAAAAATTTTACGCGGCCCTGCGAAGACCTGTGTGGAATCGCTCTTGAGATTGTGCAGCCTAGGATCGCTCTCAGCCTCAAGATTCGACCTGTTGTCTTGAACCTCGAACTCATCCGGAACATTCAACAGCCAACCGCCAGAAAAGGCCCGTGTGGCCAGTTTTGAGGTAGCCTTCGATCAAGAAGCATCAAGGCCGAATCAGAAGGAGTAGATCTCGCCGGAAGAAGCTCGTAGAGTAACCCTGATGGATTCTCCGCAAATCAGTGTAATAGCCGTTCTCCTAGACACAGAGAGGCTTCAATTTCAAAAAAAAAAAAAACCATTTGGCATGGACTTGCTACACTTTTACCCTTTGAGAGGCTCGCTGGGGCGAAAACCCGGAAGGGCGACCCAGGCAAAAGTTAGAGCAAGAGAAAAATACAAAATACAAAAGAAAAGAAAAGAAAGAAAAAGAAAAAGAAAAAAAGAAATAAAATGAAAAAAAAAAAAAAAAAAAAAAAAAAAATGAAAAGAAGCTCGCAAGGTCGAAAACCCGCATTGGGCGCCTTGGCAAAAGTAAGAGCCAAACAAAATGAAGGTTAAAATACCCGAGTGGACCTTAACCGGAACTACGTAAGGCTTGATTCCCATGTTTGGGATACGTAGGCAACTTCATCATGAAGTCCAGCCCCCAACGCTTTCATAAGCGCCTCAGTCCATGCAATGGTTTCAATTTTGTTCCAAAGTCCAAGGGCCAACACCCTTCAAGGTGACTGTGTCCATATATTTGTTGTGACCGTCTTTGTCATCGCTGTGTCCGAAAGTTCGACCACCGCCAATGAAGACTGTCTGCAGATTGCTGCGGCACCATCCAAACAAGGGGCAACTTTCCGTTGCCACCAGCCGCCGTGAGCCGCCATTCAAACTAGGGGCAACTTTTCGTTGCCTCCTCCCACCCTCCTTCAAACCAGGGGCAATTTTCCATTGCCTCTAATCCGAGGTTGCGCATCCCAAAGAGTAAGTTCCATGCTCGTTGAGCATTGACTGCTTGAAAAATAGTTTTTGAAAATTTTTACTGAGGTTGACTATTTTCTCGAAAACTATTTTGTTTTCCAAAACTGGACCATTGTCTTGGATCCAAAAGGAAAATTTTCAGTGCTTGCTGCCTGACCTGCATGCTTTTCAAATCAAAAATCGAACAAGTACGTTTATCCGACTCTCGTTTTGATCAAAACCGTTTTAGTAGAAAGCAAAAACGAAAAAATGGTTAAAATGATGAACTAGGGGCACAGTTGAGCCAGGCATTCTGTCTCTCCCCCATCGACGTACTTGCCAGAAGAGCACTTTGCCCGCCGGAAGAAATAGCCGTGAGCTAACGGTGTTGAGTATGAACCCGCACCTTTCCATTGATCCATCAATCACCCCGGGGAGGGATGAAAAATGAGAGAATGAAGAATAGAGAGGTGTGAGTTGAGAGAAAAGAGAGGAAAAGGGTTTTGGGAGAAAATCCGAGCTTGAGAGTCGAGTGATGTGAGGATCACAAATGAGAAAGGGTGGGAAACAATACCCAGATTGAACTGGCTCCTCGTGGTCCGAGGTCTCCCATCTTCGTTTACGCGTCTATGTGTCGTGTCTCTTTCATTTGACGGTCTCGTCTTTTGTTTTGAGTCTCTCCCGAGCGTGTCTCGTTGTGTTTAGGTCATGTACCTCTTTATTTGAGTCCTTTCCGCTGTGTTCAGTGGTAAGCTCGATATCCCGGTTTGAAAAACCCTCATTTGATTTCAAAAATCATTTATGCTCAGAATGCTGTGCCATTCTCTACATTCGAGCGTGTTTCGACTCCAACCGGTTCCGTCTTTGAGCTCCGTCTTGTCAGATTGGGCTGTTTGTTTGGAATTTGCTGTGTGCATGATGAACCGAATGCTGTGCTAAGGGCTGTATACAGATTAATCCCCAGTAGAGCAAGGGCTGTGTGTCCAGAATCAGGCAGTGAGTTGCTTGGGTTATTTTGCTGTTGGCTGCTTAAGTTATCTGATTATTACAGTGCAAGTGTTCAATTTTCAGACGGCTAATCAATTTCATTTACATTGAGGTGTAACATGATGAGATGCGATGCAATGCATGAAATGTGTAAATGCAAACACTTTTTCAGATAAAAAGTCTGTTTCATTTCACTATCTTTTCAAATGTACAAGCTTTGGAAACAAAACCTGCCTGTGGCAGTACAAGGTAATCTATCTACCAACAAAAAGAAAAGTACAAGGAAAGAAAGAAAAGATAGCAAAAATCTGCATCTATGTCCAGCGACTCCGCAGGGGGCTGTCAGTCCGTCCTGATCCTCTTCCTGGACGAGGGTCCAGGAGCATCAACAGCGTCGTCATCAGAGCCTGAGCTAGAACCGTCTCCGGTCTCCTCCTCCGATGACCCTGCCTCCGCCTCTGACTCCTCGTCATCATCGTCCGGGACTGGAGCTCGCGAGCTACTCCCGACCTGAGAACGCCCTCCCCTGGTACGGGGAAATATCCTGCCCCTCTCATCTCTCCCCCGAGCAGGGACAGCAGGTCTAGCTGGAGCACCTCCCGCCATGGGAATCTGAAAAGGAGGCTGAAACGTTCACAAAAAGTGAAATGCATCAGTATACTGTGAATAGTTTAACAGTGCAGAATGCAGTGTGTGAGTACAGTGTATGCATGCCGTGAGCGGTTTATCAGTGCAGAATGCAGTATGTGAATACAGTGTATGAATGCCGTGAGCAGTTAAACAGTGCAGAATGCAGTGTATGCAGTGTTCAGATACTGTGAGATCAGTGTGTCAGGTGTTGTGCCGTGAATCAGATTATGCGAAGCAGTGTATGAATGGTTTGAGGCCAGTGTCAGAAGGACATACCGGTATGCTGTAGACAGCCAGAAGGTCAAATGTCCGCTGGAGCATCCCCATCATCGAGGCATTCATCGCCAACGACTGACGGGTGTACTCAGAAGAAGCCTGCGAAGGTATCAGATGCATTAGTATTCTGTGGAATATCAAGTAAACCGAAATGAAATAACTGTACGAAGTGCAATGATACATACCGGCGGAAGGTCGGGGATGTCAGTGAACTCATGACCAGCTGGTGGAGGGGCGAAGGGGATCTGATAGGTCGCCCCACCCTGCCCCTGGAAAGTCAGCACAGCAGGAAGGGCAGGCCAGCCCGCTCCTCGTCCTCCCCGCACTCTGCCCCTGCCACAGACCCAGGCCCTCCTCGAAGATCCAGCCCCTGCTCCTGCTTCGGCCCCAGCCGCCGATGCTACAGGCCTGGCCCCCTCTGCTCGACGGCCGCTCAAAGGTCGCATCAGGTACATCCGCACGTACTCCTGATAGTCGCCGGTGCCTCGGAAGCCGGCCTCCTCCCAGCCGATGGAGTAATCATCCAACTGCTCAGGGGTCAGCCCCTCGGTCTCCCTCATCTCTGCAGGAGGGTGAGCCGGGACTATCTGCTCAGGTAACCCGCGGGTCTGGCGTAGAAAACGCTCCCCCAGGTACCAAGCCCGACAGACCGGGCCCTCTAGCAGAATCCGGAAACGCGAGGTCTCCTCAGCACCAGGGAACCGACCCCGCATCGCCGACGGCAAAGAAGCCCATGGCCGCCATGTGATCTGAAAGTAACAGACAGTTTGTTATCTACTGTTATTGAAATATGCGGTTGGAAAGCGAAGTTTAAACGAACTGAAAGTAAAGCATACCTCTGTGGGGGTGATGGTGTCGAAATATCGGCGGAAGAAGCCGAACGTCTCCCGTGGTCGCCGGGTGCATCCCCCGTCAAAGCGACTCGAGAAGGGAACAGCCGGAGGAGGCTCCGCAACTGGTACGGGTGCAAGCCTAGGAAAGTAGGCGTAAACCCACAACTGCAAAACAGATGTCGGTATGACCATCAGATAAAGCAGAATGCAGAATAAAGCAGAAATGGCAGAGCCGTGTGTTGTGCAGTGTATTGTGTGCAGTGTACAGTGTGAGCAGTGTACAGTCAGTATAAAGCAGAATGTATGTGTGTGCCGTGTGTACAGTATACAGCAAGTATAGAGCAGACCGCAGTGTGTGCAGTGTACAGAGTACAGAAAGTACGAGACAAAAATGAAAAAGTGGAGAAGAAATGTACCTCCCAAGCCCGCCAGTAACCTCCAAGCAGCTGGCCGCTGCCGCGAGAAGCCAAGCTCATATATCCGTACAGGGTGGCCAGAGCAGCGCCGCCCCAATCGAAGTGCAGAATATCTCGGACGTCCACCAGTGCGCTGAGAAGGCAGAGAGGCACGGTGTTCGCCCGGTCGGCGAAGATAGTAGTCCCGAAAAGGAACATGAGGAAGCCCCGAGCATACCTCTCCACGTCCTCCTCGGTCATCTGAGTCTCCTCCCCCAATGCGGGCAGGACCCTGAACTGTGCCTCGAACCAGGAATAGCGGACGAAGCCTGGGCGAGCTAGCGGTGGGGCCTCCCCCAGTAGATGAACCTGAGCGGCGGTCCACTCATCCATCGCTATGTCGAAGGGGATCGGATCACCCCCTACCCCGATGCCTGTGAGCATCGAGAAGTCATGAGGGGTCATCGTCATATCCCCTATAGCAGAGAAGTGGAAAGAATCGGTGGTGTCCCACCACCTCTCCGCCAAAGCGGCGAGAAGAGGTCTGCAAGTGGAGAGCCTGGAGAGTCCTCGGCAGAAGGTGCCGAAGCCCGCTCGGTCCACGATGCGTCGGACCGCATCAGGGAGCTCATCATACCACTCCCGTGCACCAGTATTCCCATACCCGCGAATGGTATGGGAACCCTCCTGCAAACAGAAAATAACAATTGCAAGACAACATTCAAAATGCAGTTTTGAAAAGGACAGAAACGGCATGTGTGCAAGTTTGTCAGATTCAGACAAATACCGGGTACCGGTGTGCTTACAGGAAAATACGTGTGTTGTGTCAGCGTGTTTGAGTGTTTCAGAACAGATATGGCATGTATGCAAATCTAACAGATTCAAATAAATACTGGGTACCAGTGTGTGTGCAGTGGAATACAGTGTGTGCCGTGTGTTTGGGTGATTCAGGGCTAGTGCAGTGTGTGTGCATGTGTCAGTCTCGAGCAGATATCAGTTGTATGTATGTTTACAGTCAACTACGGTCTACGGCATATCAGATTTCAGCAATTAAAGAATACAGCTAACTATGGCGGTTTTGTATCCTACATTGCAGAAAGTAAAGCAGAAGATGAAGAGTTACCTCGGGAGTGCCGAATGAAAGGTGGGAGGTAGGCTCGCGTAGTAGTAGCTCAGGGGCCGCGTACCTCTCAAAGCTCCGGAACTGACGCAGGCCGTCTGGGGGCAGAACGTGGATCGCCGGCCGGTAGGTCGCCGGGTCGAACGGGCGCTCGCTCAGTGGTAAGAGCTCGACCCCGGGATCCATCTCGTGGTCCGGGGAAGTCCCGACACGTGGAATGTCGTCCGCCATGTAGAGAATAGTGTGAAAATGGCCGGAAAAGGAAAACCGAGCCGGAATATGAAGAGTCAACTGAAAAGTCAACTCCCGAGAGGGTCGAAAATGGCCGGGAAGGCCGGAATGTGAAAAGGCACGGAAATGAAGAGGAAAGTGAGGGGAACGAACCCCGAAAAGGCGAGAACGCCGAACGAGGCACCGAAATGAGAATGTGATCGGTGGAAAATGTCCGAAACGCGAAGAGGATCGCGAATCCGACGACGAAACGGGCGTAGAACGCGAAGAAACAGAAGGAAAATGAGAAAGAAAAGCTCTAGAGAAAGAGAGCAAGGGTTTTTCGGCGTGGAGAGAATGAGAAAATAGGGCTTGAAGCCCTATTTTATAACACTCGAGGTGGAAAGACAAAACTGCCCCGCACCAGCAACTGTTTGCCGGTCGGCAATGTTTTGTGCCGGCCGGCACTTTTTTGTGCCGATGGAATTGTTTTTGTGCCGATGGCCAGCCGGTGGCCTCCCCTTTCGGCCGGTGGGGTTCCCACAGCCTTGTTTAGGCCATTTGAGTTGTTGTTGGTCTTCATAGCTCAAGAAAATGCAAGAAAGTGCATCTCCGACATTCAACCGGCCTCCGTTCTGACCGCGGGCCGTGTCTCCAGTGCGTGGCACTCAAATTCATGCAAGGTGTATCCTTTTTGTATCCTTTTGAATTCAAAAGTTGCCCCATGTGTGTTGCACAAGTTCATCACACTATTTCTGTGCATTACATCGCGCTGTCGTGCGCCACACATTTGCATTGTTATGCATGTGTTACATGCGTTGCAACACGCACCCCTTTGCATTGTCGTGCACATTTCTCTTGCATCATCATTGCATTTCCATTCCATGCATTGTCATGCATTCCGGAATACGTGCGTTGTTGCGCATTTAAGCCCATTTACACTCCGTGTGGCATGCACGTCACACTTGGCATCGCACTGTTTTGTGCATCACATTTCCTTCGCGCTATTTTGCGCATCTCACTATTTTGTGCATTGCATTTGTTCGCGCTATCTTGCGCACCTCGGTTGTACTTGTTAGTACATTGCATTGTTTTGAATTCAAAACCGGCTTCGCGTAGCGTATAAGTCCTTTAAAAAATTCTTGCATTCCGTGTGGCATGCGTGTCACACTTGTATCATTTTGCATTTTATGGGACACGCATGTCTCATTTGTATCATCTTGCATCATGCTTCATTTGCATTATCATGCATTTCGGTATGGTCTGGCGAGACCTTAAACACGCACAGTCTAGGAGACCTTAAATCCTTTGGAGGTGCGAAACCTTCGGTGCATTGTTATGCATACATTTTGCATTCCGGTCTAGGAGACCTTAAATCCTCTGAAGGTGCAATTCCTTCGGTGTTTGTCGTGCCCGAACGACTTTTCGGTGGTCTGGTAAAGCCACCAGTCTGTGCTTGCGATGAGTTCCTAGAAGACCAACTGGGACGGTGGAAACTAGAGTTCGAACGGCTTATGCCTAGAACGCAAAGGTTCGGGAGTTCCGAGACTAAAGTCTGGTTTAAATACCCAGGGGTTTACCCTCGGCTTGAAATCTGTATGGAAGCCCCATAGGTTGAGGCGGCATGTCTACGCCTCAGTTTTGGATACTGAACCAACCTAGTATATCACCCTGTTGGTAAGATAGGGAAAGTTGCAATCATAGTCATTGCATCATAGTGCATTGTCATGTATTTCCATTGTAGCTTGCATTCATTGCATCTTCCCCGTAGATCGCATCATACTGCATTGTCATGCATTTTGTAAATACCCATTCCATTGCATATTTGTAGATATTGCATTGTAGATTGCATGCATTCATTGCATCACCTTCCGTCTATGGCTTGCGCCTTTCCAGGTTGAGCTTGGTCTGGTATGTGCCCTTACTGTTCATGTTAAAACACAGTTCTTGTGTATCGCGCCGATTCCACGCTGATATGTTGGTTGAGGGTTGCGGCACCTTTTCTGTGTTACACATGGCGCGTATGTGTACATGCCTTTCCTAGGCAAAATTTGGTTTGGCTTGCGTGCCATATCCATTGTATCCATACCCACTCCATTGCATATTTGTAGATATTGCATTGTAGATTGCATGCATTCATTGCATCACCTTCCGCCTATGGCTTGCGCCTTTCCAGGTTGAGCTTGGTCCGGTATGTGCCCTTACTTTTCATGTTAAAACACAGTTCTTGTGTATCGCGCCGATTCCACGTTGATATGTTGGTTGAGGGTTGAAGCACCTTTTCTGTGTTACACATGGCTTGTATGTATGCATGCCTTTCCTAGGCAAGATTTGGTTTGGCCTGCGTGCCATATCCATATTACATTGTAGTGTAATTTTTGGTTTGGCCTGCGTGCCATATCCAGATTTGGTTGTTTCCCCACTTATGTCAATTCCACCCAATGCTTGTTCTTGCGTCTGTCTACAATACTCATAGTTCAGTTGACCGTTCTGTGGTAGACAGACTTGTTATCTCCATCAATCTATTTGACATAGATGTGGTTTCGAACCGCTCGTGATTGGATCACGATTCAAATGCTTTGCATGTAGCTTGCATTGTTTCAATTACATTGCATCTTCATTTGCATTATTTATACATTGTTTTGTATATATCGCATGTCGTTTTGCATCCACATTTGCATTGTCATGCATGTTGCTAACAATATTGTACCTGTTAAGTTTGTTTTCTTTTCAGGCACGATATTGTATGTACGGTTCATTTGAAGCTGGTGCAACCAGACGAGCCGCACAGGTATTGTATCTCCCGAGTGAGACGCATTGAGAATTCCATAATTCTCTTACATCCTTTCTGCATTGTAGTGTAGTTTGGTGTGCTAGCTTAAAATTGTCGCATGTTTGCTTCATTACAGCTTTCTTTGCATGATCATAAGTTATGCTCGGCTCTGTGCATTGTCTTGCATTTTGCCCCTGCCTCCGGGCGCATACCTTATTTGTATTGCATGTTTGTCTGAGTCTTCGGCCTTGTCAAAAATGGGTCGTCTCTGGGCTTTGACATTCACTCCCGTCATTGTTATGACTTTCGAGTTCTGTCAAAGAGGGGCAACTGTAGACACCCCATTTTTGACCGTCCTCAAGACTTGGACGTCACCGTTTGAACACTCGGTGATTATCCATGTTTGTGTTCGTTTGGAGTTCCCGGAGGTCTCGGCTCACGCGCCTTGCCTCAGGATCCCCGAACTCGACCGTTTAGTGTCTGGTTTTGCACCAAACACTTGCATCTTGCCCTTGAGAGGCAAGGTGGGGCTTGTAGACCATCCCCACCCATCACCGGCAGTGGCTAGATGCCACCGGCTGGTTTTTGCTGCCACCGGCAATATAGTTTGCCGGTCGGCACTATTTGTTGCCGGTCAGCACTTTTTTGTGCCGGTCGGCACTTTGTTTGGCCAAGATGGCATTTTTTGCCGGCCGATTGCTGTTCATCTGCTTTTGCAGATATTTTTGAACAGCTGTATAACTTTTGCTCCCCTCCATACACGTGTATGGAGGGATCTCCCTCTTGCAAAGCTTGTTTGAGAAGCTTTACAAGAGGCTTATAGAGAGGGCTCTCTCTAAGGCAAGAAAGGGGGAGGCTTAGACATTTTTAAGAGAGAGAAGACAGAGGAGAGCTCTGGTTTTCTAGGGTTAGGGTTAGACATACACAATCTATCTCTCTTTCCCTTTCATTTTGTTCACTAGGTGTTTTGTGCCTTACTATTGCACACAAACACCTAGTGTTTCACCTTCCTCTAGGAGCTGAGGTTCCAAAGAGTGTGTTTTGAAGTTTTTGTCTTGGATTCAAGCTCAAGGAGGCCATTGGAGCATCTTTGTTGAAGAAGGCATCAAGGGTGAGAAACTAGTCTTTTTTTCCCCCTTTTTTTGCATTGATTTTCTACTAGTCTTAGAGCTGTTTTTGTGATTATTGTATAACATAAAAAAGTTCTATTTTTAAGCCCTCTTTATTGTTTATTAAGAGTGTTTTGTTGTTTGAGGGGTGTTGACCACCCTTAGGCCTCAAAAGGCCTCATTTTGAGCCATTTTGTGTTAGCTCCGGGATTTTGGTGTTGAGGTCTCTTCACCACTGAAATCTTGAGGGATTTCAGTGGTGAAGATGATCCTTTGAAGTCCCAAGAAGGAGAGGGCCACCCCCTCTCCTTGTTGTCCTTGAAAAGGACACATTTTGGCCTCTTAAGGAAGCCTATGCTTGAGTGTGTGTTGAGCATGTTTGGTTTGTTTTTCATGCTTATATATCCATGATATAACATGATTTAAAGTTGGTTTTGGAACCTTATGCATGTTTAGCATAGTTGCCTTGTAATGCCATGTTTGTGCCTTAACATGATCTAGGTTGTTAGCCTTTGTTGGAGCATGTTTTAGGCTTGCATTTGTGAAGATTATGCGCTTATTTTGCCATGTTTTAGCTCTGTCCATAGTCGTTTGGGTTGATCTTTGCATGCATTATATGGCTCCTTTGCATTTGGGCTTGTCGGCCTTGAGTATGTGCATGTGTAGCATGCCATCTTTGCATTGTTTTGATGATTTGGAATCATCTTGCATGCTATTTCAGTCCCATTTCCATGCTTGTTTGATTGCCTTGCATGTCTCTTTAATGCTTTGAAAGCATGTGTTGCAATGCTCCATGTTTTGGCCATGGTGTATGCCTTTGTATTTGGGCCATTTAGATGCCATCTAAGGAGTCCTTTGGCCTTGTTTTAACATGCTAAAAATCTGTTTTTAGTTGTTTAATGCATGCCATGTTTGGTCATGATAAGTGTAGTTCAATGCGTTATTGATTTGCCTTGAACACTTGGACTACTCTTTGCATGTTTCGGCTTAATTTATAACTTGATTTGGCATCATTTTATAACATGATTTTAGAGCTTATAATGCATGCTAATTGCTCTTGTTTATACCTTTCAAGTGTGCTTGAATGTTGTTTGATTCATGCTTAAGTGTTGGTCCTTATGTGCATGTGTGTGTGCATGCCATTTAGCCCTCACCTTCTAGCACAATGGCTACTGTTTTAGGCCAATTTTAGAGCCGCCTAATTCATGTTTAAGTCCACCTTTCCATCCATTTGCATTGCCCTATGTATGCTTGCATGATTGCATAAGTTAATTGCCATGCCATGTTACATTCCTAGCTTGTATGCCTAGGTTGCATTGCATCTTGCATGCATGCCTTGTTCCTTGAATTGGTGATAGGAATAGGGCCTTGTTTGTTTGATTGGTTTGCATGCATTTGAAATCAAAGATGCATACTCGGTTCTTTGGGCCATCATGCATGGAAATGCGTGATTGGTGGTCCGAGAACCGAGGCATATGTCCCTTTGAGTCATCACAATGATAAGAGACATGGTTGATGCATACATGCCTTGAAATATGCTGCCATGCCTTGTTTTGCCCTTTGTTGCTGTGAGTTGCGGGTTCTGCAGGAATACTCTGCCGACCGGCAGTGTAATGTGCCAACCGGCACAATTTTCTCTGCCGACAGACCCTATTTTGTGCCGATGGCCATACTACACTGCCGGTGGAAGTTTCATTCAGCCGGTGATGATCCCCTCTGTCCAAGGATGCAGTCCTGAGGCTTTGACAGCCTCCAGAGGAGGAAAGAAAGGAAAACAGAGGCAGCTTGCGCATGGCGGTGCGTTTCCCGAGACGCTTTCCTGCTTTAATTAATTTAATTTAATTTGTTAATTAAATTAGTTAATTTGTAATATTAATTAGCTTGTGTAGTTAGTTAATTTGTAATATTTATTCGGTCCCTCCGAGGGAGGGCAAACCTGTAATAAGTGTGCGTGGGTGTGTGTATGTCTTCCAACCTCACGTCTTTCTTCCCTTTTATTTACCTGCTTTTGATGGTTAGTATTAGGGCACGTCTAATTTAGCATACCTTATGCTATGCATGTGTGCATCCATGCATTTGTATTGCATGCATTGGGCTCGGTACATCACGCTAACTGCATTTGTACTTCAATTCAAAAATTGACTATGTGATAGTTGATTGCATTTCACATGCCATGTTTAAGATTAGCCGAGCCCATCTAATTGCATCCTGTATGTGTTGCATTAGACAATTTAGCATGAACTAGGACATGCATGTTTGCTAACTAGTTTACTGTTTTGGCACGGAGTACAATGTAAGTATTTATGCTTTAGCATCTCGCATGCGTGTGAATGTTAACATGACAGTATGCTTACCATGCGGCTAAGTGCTTATATGAGATAAACTGTTTGAATGCCTGTGGGTGGAGGTTGAATTACCTAAATTGGAATAATGCATTAAAACTGTGAGTTTTAAGCCCACTAGATAGTGGCAAAATCATCTTCTCTAAAAGCCCACTTGAGAGTGGCAAAATTTGCATTTTAGCCTACTTGCGAGTAGCAAACCATTTTCAAAACGAACATGAAATGCTTTGTTCCAATTTGGGCGGTTTGGTCTATACTTGTTTGCTGCGCGCTTAACATAGTAATTCTAGGCTAATAACCGGATTAAGAACACATAACGTTTTCAAAATTGGATATCACGGTTAGTAGAGGCCGGTCTTCGGACCGGGCGAAAGGGGGTGCTCATAGCTGACCTTCCCCGATCGTACCCAAGCTCCCGAGTCGAGACAACTCCGGTGATGACGGACATGTGGCCTTCGGCACCGAGTCAGGGTTTCCTAAATTTCCCCATTTTAAAATATTTAGGTGGCGACTCTGTATCTGGCAAAGCAGTCCATGTTTGGCACTACTTTTTCAAAAATCTGTTTCTCAAAACGATTTGCCAGATTTGGACTCTTTGGTTCAGATTAAGAACCGTGACACAAATCGAGTCCGAACTGTAGCGCGAGGCCCACGCGGGCGCCGTTACACGAGCGTTTACGTAAAGAATTGGCCTTGGAGGTAGCCAAATCCCAACAGGCCGCGTGTCATGTCCGGGGTCGATCACTAGAGAAGCAGAAGGATGATCAACGACATCGACGTCGGAAACACGATAGTGGTAGTGATTCTGATTCGTCGTCTCAGGAACCCAGAAAGAAGAGGTGAGTTGATGCATCTAGCTCATCCGAGGACAGTCCATATGTGCGACACAGGAGAGGGAAAGGAAGTGATGGTTCAAATGATGAGGACAGGCACAATCCTTTCGTACGACGCATTGTAAGGGCTGTGTTACCTAAAAAGTTCAAAGCACCGACATTCACCCTGTATGACGGAAAATCAGATCCCACAGACCACATTTGTTATTACAAACAAGCGATGACATTGCATGTTGATGATAAAGCCCTCATGTGTCGAATGTTTCCAAGTAACGTGGGACCGTTGGCCGTCAGATGGTACTATAAACTGGAGCCAGCGTCATAAGAAGCTTTCATTAGCTCCAAAAATCCTTTAGGGCAAGATTTATCACCAACGAAGTTTAGCCAAAGCAAGCCGACTCTCTCTGGATGATGCAAATTAAACCAGAAGAGACCCTCCGTGAATATTCGACGCGCTATTGGGAGTGTTTCAACTTAGTGGATGATACCTGCAATGATTCCATGGCCATTACCGCCTTTAAGATGGGATTACACCTCGATAGTCCTTTACATAGTTCGTTGACCAGATGGCCTCCCAAAACAGTCTGGGCACTAATGAAGAAAGTTGAGGAGTACTGTAAGGTGGAAGACGATGCCCTGCGTGTTAAGGCTGGACAGAAAGCCGTTAAATTGGCTCCATCTGTTCTGGTCCAGCCGATAAGCATCGTGCCATCAAGGAGCCCCGAACCTCGGACTTAAACTAAACGAGACAACCGGCGTAATTCGTGCCGATCAAGCGGGCAGTGTTTGCACCGTTCAAACGAACAATATCAAGTTAATAGCAGGCGCACAAGACGTTGAGACAAGAAGTATACAGAATTGGCAAAGCCGATCAGTAAGATTCTACCTAAAGTCCATCATCTTTTGTTCTTCAAGTGGCCGTCCAAGATGATGGGACCCCCTGACGCAAAGAGAAGGGATAGGCGGTGTGAATATCACAAGAACCATGGCCATGACACTGACAGCTGTTATGCACTAAAAGATCACCTGGAGGAGTTAGCGCAAGATGGCCGGCTGGTGCAACATGTTCGAAAGAACAATCCATCGAACACGGTAGCTCTACGACTAGATTCACCTCTACTTGGTGTAATTCACATGATATATAGCCTACTGTCATCAGCTGAGGTACATTCAATTTAGTTGCAACCTAACTTGTCCAAGCCAATCACACCAACCAATCAGCCCTATGAAACTGGAAAGATTAGCTTTGACGACACTGACCTAGATGGAGTAACTCTCCTCCATGCTGATCCCCTCGTCGTCGAGCTACGCGTGAACAGATTCACAATCGAGCGTGTTTTCATCGATCAGGGAAACACCTCAGAAATAATGTATTACAACACATTTGTTAAACTCGGCTTCATTGATTCGGATCTGTTACCAGTCGATTACCCACTGTTCAGCTTCAACGCCAACCTCGAGTATTCCTTGGGCAAGATCACACTACTAGTATGGGCGGGTACTAGAGTAGTCGATGTGGAATTTCTGGTCGTCAAACTTTCGTCACCATACAATCTTATCATAGGAAGGACCTGGTTGCACACTATGTAGGCTATGCCAAGCACCTACCATCAACTACTCCGCTTTCCAATTGAATATGGCATTAAGCAAATTCGGGGCTCTTAGAAATCGGCACAGGCATGCTATCTTATTGCCACCGCAAAGAGGCCAAAGGAATTGGAAGTGAACTCAATTAAAGTACCGAATGAAGGGAGCCTCAAGGATATTGGGAAAATCCCTAGCGAAAAGGCAACTGAAGACCTTGATCGGATTGAAATCAATGGGAACCCTGACAAATTCTTCATGATCGGCACTTCTCTGAACAAAGTTGACAGACGCGAGCTGGTTTCCTTCTTACTCGGCAACCTCGACGTGTTTGCGTGAACACCATATGAAATTCCGGGGGTGGATCCAGTCGTGGCCCAGCACCGTTTAAACGTCGATCCAAAAGTCAAGCCAATTGTTCAAAAAAGTTGGCGGTCAGCCGCGGAGCATGCATCAGCAGTTGTTGATGAAGTTGACAGGTTGCTTGATGCCAGGGCAATTCGTGAAGTAACTTATCCCACGTGGCTGTCCAATACCGTGGTTGTAAAGAAGAAAAATGGATCTTGGCGCATTTGTGTGGATTTCACGGATTGGAACAAGGCCCATTCAAAGAATCGTTTTCCTCTTCCCATAATCGACCAACTTGTGGACACAACGGCATATCATCAGCGCATGAGTTTCTTAGATGCCTACAAGTAGGGCTGCAAACGAACCGAGTCGAGCCGAGCTTTGCTGAACCCAAGCTCAGCTCGTTTACTTGTCGAGCTCGTTTATTAAGCTCCAGCTCGGCTCGATAAGAAATTGGGCTTGAGCTCGGCTCGACTCGTTAACATTAATGAAACTCAAGCTCGACTCGACTCGGCTCGATAAATTTTTTTTAAATATTATTTATATTATTTAAATAAAAAAGATTATTTATATTATTTAATAAATAAATAATATATTTATACAATTATTTATATATATTTATATATTATTTATATTATTTAATATATAAATAATATATTTATTATATAATTTAAATAAAGATAAACGAGCCGAGCTCATGCGAGTTCGAGCTTGGCTCGTTTACTAAATGAGCCTAATATTTGAGCTCGAGCTCGGCTCATTTACTAAACGAACTGAACCCTTAACGAGCCGAGCCGAGCTGAGCTTGTTCATAAACAGCTTGGTTTATTTGCAGCCCTACCTACAGGGGTTATCACCAAATTGCAATGCATTTGGAGGATCGAGAAAAAACCACATTCCTCATCCCAAAGGGAACCTATTGCTACAAGGTCATGCCCTTCAGACTGAAGAATGCGAGGGCAACTTACCAGAGGCTAGTTACCACCATGTTTAAGGAACAACTCGGCCGCACCATGGAAGTATACATCGATGACATGGTGATGAAATCCAAGGAAAAGCACGCCCATCTAGCCGATTTAGCAGAGACCTTCGGCATTCTTCGAAAGTACAAGATGAAACTGAACGCCTCAAAATATGAATTTGGTGGCTATATTGTCAACCATCGCGGAATAGAGGCCAATCCAAGGAAGATCACGGCAATTCTAGAACTCGACTCCCCTCGGTCGGTCAAAGAAGTCCAAAAGTTGATGGGAATGGCCACCGCCCTCAATAGGTTTATCAACAATTCCTCAGATCGCTGACGATAATTTTTTCACACACTTCGACAAGGCAAAGCATTTGAATGAACCCCTGAGTGCGAGGCCGCGCTGAACGGCTTGAAAACTTATCTCCGTTCAGTACCACTCTTGGCAAACCTATCGCCAGGAAATCCACTCATCTTGTATCTTGCGATATTCGACCGGGCGGTCAACGCCATGTTACTAAAGGAAAAACTCGGGGAGTAGCAACCAATTTACTGTGTAAGCAAGGCAATGGTTGACACCGAAACACGATACCTACCATTGGAAAAGCTCATCCTTGCTCTTGTGATGGCTACAAGAAGGTTGATGCACTATTTTCAGGCTCATACCATAGGGGTATTAATGGACTATCCTCTCCAATCAACGCTTCGTAACGTGGAAGCATTGGGGCAAGTCTCAAAATGAGCTTTAGAATTCGGCCAATATGATCTCCAATTTCTGCCCAGAACGGCTATCAAGGGGCAAGTGTTGGCCGACTTTGTAGCTGAGTTTACAGGGTGCCATACCGACTTCAAGTCCGACCAACTCGCCCGCCAGCCTCAACCAGACTAAAGAATGTACGTCGGAGATATTTGGCAGATGTATTGTGATGGATCGTCTAACCATCGTAGCAGCGAGGCTATTGTAGTAATCATGACTCTCGAAGGGGCAATAATCGAGCAGGCAGTTAAATTGGGTTTTGAAGTGTCAAATAACAAGGTCGAATACGAAGCTCTGCTAACCGGTCTCCATAATGCACTTCATCTGGGCGCCAAGCGATTACAGGTTTTCTGTGACTCAAAACTAGTCATCAACCAATTGAAGGGGGAATATACGGCTAGAAATGACCGAATGGCAGCGTATATGAAAATGGCGAATTCCTTGCTGATGAAGTTCAACCATCATAAGTTGAATTAGATAACTTGGGATTAGAACACGCATGTGGATGCCCTTGCTTGCCCAGCATTTGCCATTAACTCATAAGTCAAACGAACAATAGCATTACCTCTTCTGAACCAATTCGGATTAACATCATTGAGCCAAGACTGAGTTGGATGGACCCTATCGCTGTATTTCTTTCCTCATAACAGCTCCCAACAAATAAGAAAGAAGTCCACAGGTTGCGAAATAAAGCCCTGCAATATTATCTGGATCCGTAGGAAAAGCTTTACAAAAAATCTCTCTCTGGGCCGTATCTGGAATGTGTTCATCCAGACAAAGTTGAGGAATTCTTGGCCGAAATACATGAAGGTAACTGCGGTGCCCACTCTGGAGGACGCTTATTGGCCCACCGAACCATAACACAGGGGTATTATTGGCTGATCATGCGAACAGATGCCGAGAACTATGTAAAGAAATGCGAACAATGCCAAAAGTTTTCCCCATTAACTCATCTGCCTGCCGAGGAATTAAATTCCATTACTAGTTTTTGTCGTTCGCTTAATGGGGACTTGATATCGTCGGACCATTACCGCGAGCCCCGGGGAACAAGCGATTCCTGATCGTCTCAACAGACTACTTTACAAAGTGGGTCAAAACAAAGGCATTAACACATATTCAAGATATAGATGTTAAACACTTTATATGGAAAAACATTATAACTCGATTCGGCATATCGAGAGCACTTGTATCCAACAACGGCACCCAATTTGATTGTGGCGTCTATGGGGAGTTATGCAATACATACGGTATCCGATCCTACTTTCCTCACCGGCATACACGCAAAACAACGGTCAGGCTGAGGCCTCTAATAAAGTGATCTTGGACGACATCAAGAAATGATTGGAAGAGGCCAAATGTAGGTGAGTTGAAAAGTTGCCTAGTGTGTTGTGGGCTCATCGCACTACTCCGAGGTGGTCTACTAGAGAAACGCCGTTCACTTTGTACTTTGGGACACAGGTTATTATCCCTCTTGAAATCGGCCTGCCAAAATTGAAATCCAAGGTTTTTGATATGGGGCATAATGGCATGATGTTGGCCTTAGATCTGACTTTGATTGAAGAACACCGAAATCGTTCTCTTCCATACATGGCGCAATATTAGCAGCAGCTCGCTAAGTCGTATAACTAACGTGTGCGGTTACGTCGTTATACACCCGGAGAACTGGTCATCAAGAAAGTGTTTCTTGCTACTAAGAATCCGGCAGAAGATAAATTAGGCCCCAACTGGGACAGTCTTTATCAGATTGATTCAATTGCCAGAATGGGGACGTATCGGCTAACAGACATGGCTGGCAGAAGTTTGCCACGCCCCTGGAATTTGACCCATTTGTGTAAATTTTATCATTAAGCCAACTTGTACGACATGCTAGTTCTTTTTTGATTTCTGCTGCTGTACTAACATGTACACATCTACGTATTCCGCAATGCAGTATGCCTTTTTTATCGTTGTCTCTTTAAAAATGGTTGAATAATGAAAAAGCTTCCGAATTTGGAGCATCATTCGTACATGTTCACGTTTGGGCCGAATAAGCCTTCGAATTCAGAGCGCACTTTGTGCACGATCACATTTGGGCCGAATAAGTCTCTGAATCTAGAGCGCCCTTTGTGGATATCACGATTGACCAACACAAAGACTTCGAATTCGGAGCACCTTTCGTGCATGTTCACGTTTGGGCCGAATAAAGCCTTTGAATCCGGAGCGCCCTTCGTGGATATCACGATTGACCATCACAAAGACTCCGAATTTGGAGCGCCCTTCATGCATGATCATGTTTGGCCGAATAAGCCTCTGAATCCGGAGCACCCTTTGTGGATACCATGATTAGACAACACAAAAACCTTCGAATTCGGAGCGTCGTTCGTGCATATTCACATTTGGGCCGAATAAGCCTCCGAATTCAGAGCGCCCTTCATGCATGATCACATTTAGGCCGAATAAGCCTCCAAATCCAGAGCACCTTTCGTGGATATCATGATTGGCCAACACAAAGACTCTGAATTCGGAGCACCCTTCATGCATGTTCACATTTGGGTTGAATAAAGCCTCCGAATTTGGAGCGCCCTTCGTGCATGATCACGTTTGGACTGAATAAGCCTCCGAATTCAGAGCGCCCTTCGTGCGTGGTCACGAATGCGCCCTTCGTGCATGATCACGAATGGCCGACATAAAGATTCCGAGTTCGGAGCGACCTTCGTATTTGGCAATAAAATGGCGTGGGCCTACAAATATGCAGTTATCACACAAGTTCATATAAACACTAAACAAACCAACGCAACATGTTTTTAGTTATTTCGTCAAAGATGTGCAAATACATGCCTTTCGACAGATTCAAAAGTAAAATTACATGTTTCTTGATATCTAAATTTTCTCCAGCTCGACATCTTCTTCGTCGTCAATTTTTTCGGCGTCATAAGCTTTGAAGGAAACTTGTAACTATAGAATAGCGGTGACGCCGAATCGATGCCTATGGCTTACAGAGCCTTGGTCCATCTGTGCTTAAAATCGTGATTCTTGCATCGGTAGACATCATCCGCCAAGTTCTTCTTGGTCTTTTGGATACTGATACTTCGGCCATCAAAGAAACCCTTTTCATAAGCCTGTGTCCTTATCGCCTCTTTTGCTAACATGCTAGCTGTGTCCTGATCGGTTATGGAATGATCGAGTAGGCGCTGGTTTACCTTGTCCGTTACGATCGGGTTCGTCGGGGGCGCTGTATATGTCTTGGCCGCCTTGGCCCTTCTTAGCTCATTCTCAGCCCTCTCCGCGCGGCGTTCCAAACTCTGAATGCACTTATCATTCTGCTCAATTTCTCTTTGCACAGTGCGAAGGCACACCCCTATCTCATAGGAACTGTATATTTCCCTAACTACCCTATAAATGCCCTCTTTGAAAATTTCGTAAGCACCTCGTCCAATCATTGACTGTTGCACTTCGGGTGGAAAAATTTGCCGAGTAAACTCTACTGCCACATTTGGATCACGGATAATTGAATCCGCTTCGGTCATTGGTTTGTTTCCTACAAACATCACAAAACTTAGTGGGCGTGGTGCCCTAGTCAGTTCGTTTCGTGTTGAGACATGTACACTCCCAATTCTTGAGGTCCCTCGTTGTTGCCCCCTCTTCCTTGGCAATTTTTCTACCTCGCCCCCTCTTGGGGACTTGCTTCGACGACGGGAGGACCGACGCCTCTCTCGTTCCTCTAATGTCACATTACCCATTCGAATAGGCTCACCACCAGCTTCGCAATTCATATCTATTTCCAATTTAGCTAATGTTTTTCCTTTACCTCTACTGTTGAAGAAAACTCTGCTAGATATACTAGATAATTCACGTCGACACAATGTTTTTTTCCTTTTCACACTCATCTAGGTTTGTGCTATGTTTATTTAAAGTTGCCACAGGTCACCCACACGCCTGGCTACCCTGCTTATTAATTGTGGGTGCACCAATTACGAAGCACCCATGGATGCCGCCCCCTTGGTATTCGGTTATTATGTTCAGTGGTCAATTGGGGTAAGGGCAGATTTATTAATCTATTCGGCTATTAACCAGCTTTTCCGAATTTAAAACAATGCCCCACTTGACCTCATGAACATTCTTGGTCATTGTATTCGGCTAGGGTAAGGACAGATTTATTAATCTATTCGGCTATTAACCAGCTTTACCGAATTTAGAACAATGCCCCGCTTGATCCCATGAACATTCTTGGTCATTGTATTCGGTTGTTATGTTCAGTGGTCAACTAGGGCAAGGGTAGATTTATTAATCTATTTGGTTGTTAACCAGCTTTGCCGAATTTAGAACAATGCGCCACTTGACCCCATGAACATTCTTGGTCATTGTATTCGGCCGTTATGTTCAGTGGTCAACTGGGTAAGGGCAGATTTGTTAATCTATTCAGCTATTAACCGGCTTTGCCGAATTTAGAACAATGCCCCACTTGACCCCATGAACATTCTTGGTCATTGTATTCAGTCGTTATGTTCATTGTATTCGACTATTACTCTATTCGGATATTACTCTATTTGGATTCTTGTAAAGGATTTTCCTCAAACAAATTGTTAAACAAAATGGACATTTTCATTCATAAACTGCAATTTTATTAATATATTCGGCTATTACTCTATTTGAATTCTTGTAAAAGGATTTTCCTCAAACAAATTGATAAACAAAATGGACATTTTCATTCATAAACTGCACGCATACATTTGACATTTTATACATGAAAATGGCCTCAATACAAAACATATCTAAATAAATGGAAAACAGAACAAACAAAAAGAAAATATATCTAGTACATCGACAGCCTTTCAAAAGTCTAAATCCTCTAGGTCTGACTCCAGCGGTTTGACTTCAAGCTGTTCAAAGGAAATTGGTTGCTCAAGAGTCACCTTGGTGGCCGCCAAAGCTTTAAGCCATCCATGTTTGACCCCTCGATTCTTGAACTTTAAGGCTTCATCAGCGTACAGTTCCTTAGCCTAAACTCTCCGACAACAAAGCTTTAACGACCTTTGACTCGGCAAGCTCCCACGCCTTTTTCTCCTCCTTAAGGTCGAACTTTAGCTTTTCGACTTCTTCTTGTGCCGATTTAAGGGAGCCGTCCAACAAGTTCGCTCGCTTCTTAGCATCCCTACATAACTGGTTGGCGTATTGAGCTTTATCCTGCGCGGCAACAGCCCTCACCTTCTCTTCCTCCGCCTTCACGGTTTTAGACTCGGCTTTAGTCGTTGCCACAGCCAAATCGGTAATTGTAGCCACGACTTTTCCTTTCTTAGTTTCAAGCTGGCCCTCAAGAATGCCGAGTGTAGACGCGCCCGCGGAGGGGGCCTTATGCTACTACAGTTCGGACTCGCGATTTTGTTGTCGCGGTTCTTAATCTGAACCAAAGAGTCCAAATCTGGCAAATCGTTTTGAGAAATAGATTTTTGAAAAAGTAGTGCCAAACATGGACTGCTTTGCCAGATACAGAGTCGCCACCTAAATATTTTTTATGGGAAAATTTAGGAAACCCTGACTCGGTGCCGAAGGCCACATGTCCGTCATCACCGGAGTTGTCTTGGCTCGGGAGCTTGGGTACGATCGGGGAAGGTCAGCTATGAGCACCCCCTTTCGCCCAGTCCGAAGACCGGCCTCTACTAACCATGATATCCGATTTTGAAGACGTTATGTGTTCTTATTCCGGTTATTAGCCTAGAATTACTATGTTATGCGCGCAGCAAACAAGTATAGACTAGATTGCCTAATTTGGAAATAAGCATTGCATATCTATTCGGTTTTGAAAAGCGCTTTGGAATTTGCTACTCGCAAGTAGACTAAAATACGGATTTCAACGAGTTTTTCCAACTCAAACAATCCAACCTCCACCCACAGGCATTAAAACAATTTAACACATAAGCACTTAGCCGCATGGCAGGCATACTGTCATGGCAACTCTCACACGCATGCGGGATGCTAAAGCATAAATACTTACATCGTACTCCGTGCCAAAACAATAAACTAGTTAGCAAACATGCATGTCCTAGTTCATGTTAAAAATGGCTAATGCATCACATGCAAAAATGCAATTTAGGCAGGCTCGGCTAACCCTAAACATGGTGTGTGAAATACGATTAATCGATGCACGTATTCAAATTGGAATTGAAGTACAAATGCAGTTAGCATGATGTACCGAGCCTAATGCATGTAACACAAATGCATGGATGCACGCATGCATAGCATAAGGTATGCTAAATTAAACGTGCCCTAATACTAACCATCAAAGCAGGTAAGTAAAAGGGAAGAAAGAAGTGGGGATTGGAAGACATACACACTACTCACACACACTTATTATAGATTTGCCCTCACTCGGAGGGACCGAATAAATATTACAAATTAATTAACTACACAAGCTAATTAATATTACAAATTGCCTAATTAATCAAGCAAATTAAATTAAGCTAAGAAAATAGTAAATCGCCTCAGGAAATGCGCGGCCATGCATGAGCTGCCTCTGTTTTCCTTCCTTCACTCCTCTGGAGGTTGTCAAAACCTCATGACTGCTTCCTTGGATGCTGGGACACATCACCGGCTGCATGGAATTGCCACCGGCAGTGGGATGTGGCCACCGGCACAAGGTGAAGCTGTCGGCAGAGAAATGATTGCCGGTCGGCACTTTACACTACCGGTCGGCAGAGTGTTCCTGCAGAATCTGCAAATGACAGCAATAGAGGGCAAGGCAAAGCATGGCAGCACAATTCAAGGCATATATGCACCATTCATGTCCCTTATCATGGTAATGACTCAAAGGGGCATGTGTCTCGATTCTCGGACCACCAATCACGTATTTCCATGCATGATGGCCCAAAGAACCAAGTATGCAACTTTCATGTCAAATGAAATGCAAACGAATCAAGCAAAACAAGGCCCAATTCCTATCATTATGTCAAGGAACAAGGCATGCATGCAAGATGCAATGCAACCTAGGCATACAAGCTAAGGATGCAACATGGCATGGCAAGACACTTATGCAAGCATACAAGCAAACATGAGGCAATGCTAACCAATGAAAAGGTGGTCTTAAACATGGTTTGGGCAGCTCTAATAAGGCCCAAAACAGTGGCCAAAATGCCCAAAAATGGAGGCTAAACACACATGCACACATACACATGTTATGGTCCAAGCCTCAAGCATTAAACAAGCAATATTCAAGCACACTCGAAAAGAGATTTCATGGACAATTAGCATGCAACATGAGCTCTAAAATCATGCTATAAAATGATGCCCAAATCATGTTAAACAAGATAGACAAATGCATGCAAGCATGGTCCAAATACTTGAGGCAAGTCATAAAACTTTGAAGCACATTTAGCATAACAATCACAACATGCATTAAACAACTAAAAACAGATTTTTAGCATGTTAAAACAAGGCTAAAGGACTACTTAGATGGCATCTAAGTGGCTCAAATTTAGAGGCATGCACGATGGTCAAAACATGGAGCATGCAACACATGCTTCCAAAGCATTAAAGAGGCATGCAAGGTAATCAAGCAAGCATGTTTAAGGGACTGGAATAGCATGGAAAATGGTTCCAAACCATTGAAAATTATACAAGCGATGCATGCTACACACTTATGCACTTAAGACCAACAAGCCAAACATGCAAAGGGGCTATACTAAGCATGCCAAGATCAACCCAAACACTTATGGATAGACCTAAAACATGTCAAGATAAGCACAAAATCTTCATAAATGTAAGCCTAAAACATGCTAGAAACAAGGGCACACAACCTAAAACATGTTAAGGGATCACAAGGCATTACATGGCAACTATGCTAAGCATGCATGGAGTACCAAAACCAAGTAAAAAACAGAGGCATAATACGACATATTAAGCACAAAAAACAACTACGGCATGGTCAACATGAAGCCTAGCTAGGTGCTCTCTCAAGAGGCCAAAAATGGTCCATTTTAAGGACAACAAGGAGAGGGGGTGGCCCTCTCCTTTTAGAGACTTCAAGGCACCATCTTCACCACTGAAATCCCTCAAGATTTCAGTGGTGAAGAGGCCCAAACACCAAAGTCCCGAAACTAGCACAAAATAGCACAAAATGAGGCCTTTCAAGGCCTAAGAGGGGTCAAACACCTCCAAACCACAAAACACTCTTAATAAACAATCAAGAGGGCCTAAAAACAGAACTTTTTTGTATTATACACTAAGCTCAAAAACGATTTTAAGATAGGTAAAAACAAGATGCAAAAATGGGGAATAATGGGACTAGATTCTCACCCTTGAAGACCCCTTTACAAATGATGCTCCAATGGCCCTCCTTGGCTTGAATTCAACACCAAAACACCAAAATCAATCCCTTAGAACCTCAGTAGCTAAGTGAAAGTGAAACACTAGGTGTTTGTGTGCAATAGTATGGACTAAACACACTAAAACACACACAAGAGGGAGATATAGAGATAGAAGGTGAATGGATTCTAACCCTAGAACTCAAAACCCTAAAAATGGCTGTCTAAATATCTCCCAAGTGTTTCAAGTCTCTAACCCTAAGGCCAAGAGACAAGGCTTCTCTTTATAGAAGCTTATTGTCTTGTAAAGCTTACAAGACAAGCTTCCAAGAGAGAGATCCCTCCATACACGTGTATGGAGGGGAGCCAAAAGCAAGACAGCTGTCTTAAAATATCTGCAAAAGCAGATGCACAGTAGTCGGCCGGCCAAAAATGTCATTTTGGCAAAAAAGAGTGCCGGCCGGCAACAAATAGTGCCGATCTGCAACAAAGAGTGCCAACTGGCAACAAAATGTGCCGATGGCGGCAAAAACCAACCGGTGGCCTCTAGCCACTGCCGGTGGTGAGTGGGGATGCCTCACAAGGCATTCCCTGCCCCTCAAAGGCAAAACACAAGTGTTTAGTGTAAAACCAGACACTAAACAGTCAAGTTCGGAGATCCTGAGGCAAGGCGCGCGAGCCGAGACCTCCGGGAACTCCAAACGAACACAATCATGGATAATCACCGAGCGTTCAAACGGTGACGTCCAAGTCTTGAGGACGGTCAAAAATGGGGTGTCTACACCGAGTCACTCCACGGTGTTGTAGTGACGACAGCCGATCTCGGTAATCCTCCCCGCCGCTTGACAAAAGCAATAAAGCCTATACTTATTAGTCGACACTAAAAATAATTT
Source organism: Camellia sinensis (assembly GCF_055761805.1). Lineage (NCBI taxonomy): Eukaryota > Viridiplantae > Streptophyta > Magnoliopsida > Ericales > Theaceae > Camellia > Camellia sinensis. The sequence continues at coordinate 37,022,450 of NC_138962.1, forward strand.
ATATGATCCAAGGGGTTGAAACTTACTAATATGGCTAACTGTGCTGCTAGAGCAATAACAACAACGTTTGGTTCGGCTCGGAAAGCGGACTTATCAGCTGGTAGAGAAAGAGCCGAAGCCACACTTGAGGCCACGACAGGATCTTTGACGGCCGATCCACTGGCGAGAACCGACACATTCTTTATCCATGGTTGGATGACAAATGGCTCAGATACTTCATTAGTGGAATACGGCATTTCAATTCTTGGTCGTTTGTCCGCTGGCGCTTCTATTAGATTAGAGACGATCTCGGTAGGCTGTTTACGCCCTGAAGGATCGACTTCCACGATTTCCGGATGCTCCTCTGACACATATTCGGCCATTATCATTTCAGGGGCCATTTCTTCTCTGGAAACTTGGCGTGATGGAGTGACCTGGCTCCTTCCAGAATCACCGGCCTACCTCCTGGCCACCATTTTCTCAGCATTGCGCCTTCTAGCGAATTGAGCGAGGGATTCTCCGATCATTTCTTCAGCTTCGGATTTAGCTCTAGGAAGATTCTCTAAACCCGTGAAAATGTTGTCCTCTGGAGCTGAGAAGTCCGCTCAGCCAGAAGTGGATGGTTGGCCGGCTTGATCGTCAGGGCTGATGCACTCCAAAGCTAATTCAATTTCTGAGTTCAACTCTTGGTCTTCTACACGGTCGTCGGGCTGCGCATCTTCAGCGATTCGTTCATCAGCGTCAGAACCGTCAACACCAATATCCCTTAAGCTTTTGAAACTAGGGAATATAAGTGCAGTCAGATGTTGTTCCCCTCTCAGTATGGAGATATGGTTAGCAGCTGAGAATGTGGAGTAGGTGGGGGGGTCGTATCTCAACAGAACATGGGCTGCGCCCTTGCCTTTGAAAGTTGGCGCAACCTTTGTAGTTAAGAGCAGCTTTCACTTGTGCAAGAACGACTTCGTCTACTGATGTCAACGCCCTTTTTAAATCATTGCCTACATGGCAATCATAGATCAGTACAAAATTTACGCAAAATTCACAGTTTACAAAAATAGTATCATAACAATCTAGTCAACCACCTGGCTCCCCTTTCTGCTTTGGCACTAGGTCTTAACGATCTTCTCTTTCGCCGAATTCCCAATTGCCTAGGACGGTGACCATGACATCATCAACCCTCTTTCCAGAACTGGCAAGCATGGTCACCAAGTGATGATCTACGTCTTTAGCTCTCAGGAAATAACGGCCCTGCCGACCGGACGACTTCGCCATGACGTAACAGTGCTGAATAGTTGGCATTCCTAGGTTAAGTCCTAACTGCCTATTCAACTCTACTATTCTCATGATTATGTGGTAGAAGTTCACGTTAGGTTGGGAGGGAATAAGACCCCAGTAACGTAGAACCGACCTAAGAAAGAGATGGAGAGAAAATCGGACTCCACTCTCAGCGATGGATAAAAAGGGGAAAATAATAATGTTTGTATCAGTCCGTTCCATGTTCAATACACTGTCTGTAACAAGAGACACGTGTACGTCGTCTGGAATTGAAAAATGACGACGGAAGGCTAAGACTTGTTCCTCTGAGAGGAGGGACTTCAAATGTCTCGCCATCGAAAACGGAATGTGAACCAAATGTATACTAAATAAAAACAAATCAAGCAGAGGACTGGAATGAGAACTGAATGAAAAGAGAAAGGGGAACTTACAGGTTGAAAGAGAAGATGAACAGTAGAAAGCGAAATCACAGTGTAGACACCCCATTTTTTACTGACCTTAAGACTCAGACGTCATCGATTGAGTACTCGGTGATGGTGCATGTTGTGCTCGTTTTGAGGTTTCGGGGTTTTGGCTGAGAGCCTTACCTCTGGGCCTCAGAACTTTTTGTGCTTTGGCTCGATTTACGGACCAAGTCTTGCTTTCCCTTCCCGGAGGAAGGGAGTGGTCTTGTAGACCATCTCTCTGTGGTCGTAGACTACTTTTCGTGGTCGTAGGTCACTTTTTCCGTTTGGAGACTAGTTTCTGATTTTTGGAGTCCTTGGCCGCGCGCCTTGTCTCGGGACCGCTTAACATTCTCCGTTTGGCGTGGTTTTTGAACCACACCTTGTTGCCTCTGCCTAGAGGAACACTGTGGTCCAGGAGACCACTTTTGTAGCTGCATACCACTTTTGATGCTCGTCAGCTAGTTTTGGGGGCTTTTGGCCCGTGTTTCGCCTCCCGATTTCTCGTCTTGCATCCGCTGTGGTTTGTTTTTGGTACAAACCTTGTTTTCCTTGTTTGGAAGGTGGTACAAGGGTAGAAGACCAGTATTTCTCCTTGGAGACCACTTTTCCTTTCTCCAGCTAGTTTTCTTGTCAGATAACTGGCTTTCTTAGTCTTTAGACCATCTTTTTTGGTCGGCCACCGCACCACCACCTTGCATTTAGTGTGTTGACCTCTCCCACCTATGGCTGACCAGTTTTTGCTCTAGTTGACCACATAAAGTGGTCGGCCGACCACTTAAACTAGCAGGCCGACCACTTCAAGTGGTCGGCTGCTTTTTGGCACCTTTTTGGATATATTTTGGGACAGCTGGCACAACTGGAGAGCATTTGAGCCATCCTCCATACACGTGTGTATGGAGGGATGGCATTCAAGCTTAGCTTCTCCAAGAAGCTTTGGCTTTCCTCTTCTATAAGAGAGAGGCTCCTCCTCCCTCCTCCACGTTTAGAAAATTGCCCTCAGAGAGATACATATAGTTTTGTATCTATCTTACTTGGTTCTTCATTTTTGTGCTTCAAAAGTGTAGATTTGTCTTAGTTTAACACACAAACACACACTAAAACACCATCCTTGGGTAGCTGAGGTGCTAAGTAGTTGTTTTTGGTGTTCTGGGATTGATTTAAGCTCAAAGAACTTGCTGGAGTTGCAGTAGTAAATAAGGTCTTCAAAGGTGAGTCTTTGACCTTTAAAACCCCCATTCTTGCTTAAGCTTTTGAGCCTATTTGCATGCTGTTTTGAGCTTAACTTTCAACTAGAAAAGTTTTGTTTTTGTGTGCTTAAAATAGTTGTTTAAGGTCACTTTTTCGTTTGGGGTGATTTACCCCCTCTTAGGCCTTGTCAGGCCTTGTTTTGAGCCATCCCTTTAGGCTCTTGTTGAACCCTTTGCATGACCTTTCTACCACTAAAATCCAGGGGATTTTCAGTGGTGGAAAGGTGGTCTTGGTGTCTTAAATAGGAGAGGGTCATCCCCTCTCTTTATATTGTGTTTACATGCCTTCATATGCCTCATGTTTGAGCACCTTTGATAAGCTTGTGTTAGCTATTCTTAGCTAGTATTTGTGGTTATTTTGCTGAGGCATACCACTGTTTTTACTTGCTTTGATCATTCCATGCATGGTTAATACACTTGTAGTGTAAATCACACACACTAGCTTTGTATGCTTCATGAAGTAGCATGTATTTCTAGCCTATGTTGTGCCCATTTCAGCATGTTCTTGGGCTTGTTTTACCATGTCATATCTTTGTTTAGGTTTGGTTTGGTTAGCCTTTGCATGCTCCATGCACTTGTAGTGCATTTCCATAAAATAGCCTAACATGCATCATGTTGTGACATGTCATTCTAGCATGCTTTTGGCTTAACTTCATGAAGCTTTTGTCCATGTTTTGACATGCTTTAGCTCTGATTTTGTTTGTTTTGGCCATGCATGACTTGCTTTGGATAGCTATAGTTCAATCTAGCTTGTTAGCTTTGTGCACCAAGTCCACTAGCATGCTCTACTTGGCCTATTTCAATGATTTGGCATCATTCATAATGTGATTTCAGTACATATTTCATGTCCATGTAGTCACATTTATCGCTCATTCAATGTGTTGGAGGGTTTCCCCCTTTATGTCTTAACATGAACCATTGTGTATGCCTTCATGCCTTTGCTTGTGAGCCACCATTTTAGTGTTTATTTGGGGTTATTATGCCATGATATAACTTTGATTTTCATTTCTTAAGTCATTCCATGCTTGGTCTTAATAGGTGTAGTGTAACCCACCTTATTTGCCTTGTATGAGTCATGCCTTATGCCTTTCATGCTAGCATGTTTTGGCTTCCTTCCATGCATGTTTTAGACTCATTTTAACATGTTCTAAGACTGTTTTGGGTTGCCCTAGCCACATGCTTCATGTTTTGTATACTTGTAGTACAAGTGCTCTTGCTTGCTTCAAGCTTTGAGCATCATTGCATGCTTCATTTGTGTTGTGTACATGATTTAGCATCATCTAGCATGATATTTCAGAGCTTATAGCATGCTTATGTTCCTACTTCATTCATGTTTTGAATGCCTTTGAGTATTGTCTATGTTTGCCTAGCTTATGGCTTAGCTTGTATGCTTGCATGCCTAGGTACTTGGGCCCTTATCTCAGCATGTTTTGGTCCATGATTGGACCTACTTAAGCTCTGTCCATGCTTAGTTCATGCATTTGTGCCATGTATTGCATGCCTCCTTTGTGTTACTCTTTGCTAGCCTTCATGCCTTAGGACTTTTGCATGCTTTGCTTATGTTGTTTGAATGATTTGGCATCATTTCTTGCTTCATTTCAGTGTACTTAGTGTTATTACACTTCCACTTTTGTCACTCATTGAGCACTCTTGAGAGTTGTGCTCTTTGGCCTCTTTGATGGCCAATGCATTGTTCATGCATGCCTTGCTTTATGTGCCTTCATTTCATCACTTATGGCCACTGATTTGGGCATGATTGAGGTCTCCCCTTTTGGTTTAAGTCCATTGAGTATACCATGTATATTGCATTGAGCATGCCATGCTTGGTATATTACATAAGTTGTCCTTGTTGCGTTGCATTGTGCATGCATGCATTGCATTGTGCTTAGAACCTTATGATTGCCTTGCATTGAGTATGCCACCTAGTTCTTAGCATTTAGCATTGTGTATGCTAGTTGTTACATGCTTTAGCATTGTGCATGCCATTAGCCTTGTTAGGTTGTTCATATTGCATTGCATGTTTGCATGCTTAAGTCATATTGCATACTTGCATGCTTGAGTTGCATTGTGTATGCCATGCTTGTTTGCATTGTGTTTGGAGTAGGTGTTAGTCCAAACACGGGAAACGAGGGAGGTTTCATACTTAAGTGATGAAACGTGCCTTAATTTCCGGTCGTCGACGCTCTTAATCATCCATGATAGAGTTTTAGGCTTTATGTGTTTACTTGTGCATTCATTTTCATATTGAATTGTGCAACTTCGCCTCTCGGCCATCATGCATGAAAATGTGCAATTGGTGGCCCAAGGGTCGAGAACCTACACTCCCTTGAGTTCATGACATGATAGGGAGGGTGGTTGTGCACACATATCTTGCAAATATATTGCCATGCCCTTTCTTGCTCTCTGTTGTAGCAAATTGCAGTCTGGCAGCAACAACTGGTCGGCCAGCCAGAAAAAGTAGTTGGCCGACCACTTTTCTTGGTTTTCAACAACAAAAAGTGGTCGGCAGGGGTTTGGAGAGACCAAAAGTGGTCGGCTACCCTCCTACTGGATTCCCAAGGTGGATTTTCAACTTTCTGGAGCTTGGTGCAAGTTTCTGAGAACAAATGAAAACAGAGGCAAATCGGGGCATCGTATTGGATTTCCGAACGAGGCGACCGAGCATGCCTCCAGTCTTCTCTCTCTGAGAACCTCCTGCTTTTACTGCTTTCCTTAGCTGCCATGCTTAGATAGCTAGGTTTTGCTTTGGTTTGTACCTTTAATTAGTTAATGCGTTCAGTTATTTCAATTCGTTCTGTAATAATTAGTTAACAAGGATTAGTTAATTAATTTGTTGTGTAATAATTAGTTTAATTAGCTTAGATTAGCTAGTTAGTTCTTTATTCAGTCTCTCCCTCGAGAGAGCCAATTGTTGTAATAAGTGTGCGTGTGTGTGATGTATGTCTTCTAATCCCCATTTCTTTCTCCCTTTTACTTAACCACTTATGATGGTTAGTTTTAGGGTACGTTTCATTTAGCATACCTTATGCTTGCATGTTTGCATCCATTCATCTGTATTGCATGCACCGGGCTTGGCGCATCATGCTAACCGCATTGTATTTCAATTCCAATTTAAATACATGTACCAAGTTGCATTTCACATGCCATTCTAGATAGTCGAGCCTATCTTAGTTGCATTTTTGCATGTGTTGCATTAGCCATTTTAACATGAACTAGGATCATACATTGATTTCTAGCTAGTTCCTTGTTTTGGCTCGGAGTACACTATGAGTGTTTACGCTTTAGCATATTGCATGTGTGTTAATGTTGGCATGAAAGCATGCTTGCCATGAGGCTATTTGCTTATGTGATATAACTGCCTGAATGCCTGTGGGTGGATTTGGATTACTTGAATTGGGACAATTCATCGAATTTCGCATTTTAGCCTACTTGCGAGTAGCAAACTTCAAACCATTTTCCAAACAAACGGATATGCAATGCTTTGTTCCAAATTAGGCGATCTAGTCTATACTTGTTTTGCTATGCGCATCACATAGTAATTCTAGCTAATTAACCGGAATAAGAACGCATGTGTTTTTAAAAATTCGATATCATGCTTAGTACAGGCCGATCTTTGATCGGGCGAGCGGGGGTGCTCATTAAATGACCTTCCCCAATCGTACCCAAGTTCCCGAGCCGAGGTAACTTTGGTGATGATGGACACGTGGCCTTAGGCACGAGTCAGGGTTCCCTAAATTCCCCCAAAATAAAATATTTAGGTGGCGACTCTGTATCTGGCAAAACAGTCCATGTTTGGCACTTCTTTCTAAAAATCAGTTTTCCAAAACGATTTGCTGGATTTGGACTCTTTGGTGATTTATCAATCTCACATCGCACATTGTGAGATCAGATTAAGAACCGTGACATTTGAGTCCGAACTGTAGTAAGCAAAGCCCTGATCCGGGGCGCGTCTACAGTTTCTGGCGACTCTGCTGGGGACTTAGAGAACTTGACTCGAACTCATGATATCGTGTTGTATTGCATTTGCATTGGTGTGCCTAGGACACCGTGTTTGCCGGAGACCCGCTTTGAGAAGCGTGCCATAAGGCTGACTGGTTACGGGCTCTGCCACGATGGGAACACAAACCCCGATTTTCACTGGGGCACCCTTTTTTGACCATTCGACCTAGTGCATATTCAGAATCCATAGTGACTATTCCAAACTAGGACAGGTTGCTTACCCGATTGTAGGTTGTTTGAAACCGCTGTGTGCGTAGTGAAACCCTAGCTCCTGGCAAAATAGGACAGGAAAACCCTCCCCCAACATAGGGGTGTTTTGGCTTTCATTTGCTTGCTATGTGCTGTCAGAGTGTGTCTCTACAGGGTTTCACGTATCAGTTTACAAGTCTGGGTATCAGGCCTGCGGGCATTAGTATTTTGAGAATCCGTTATATCTACGGGTATCAGATTCAGTTTTGGGGCAATAATTTGGAGAATAGTGGTCAGTGGTCGAATACAGTTATTCAGTTATGCTTATATCTATTCTGATGAAATTGGGCTGAGATGCTGCTTGTTTTCTCTTTCAAGGGGGGTTCAGAGATTCAGTTCAAAGCAACCAGTGTTCTCCTTCGTTGAGGCAAAGTAGACAAAGGCCAGTCAAGGCTCACCGGTTCATCCGATCCGTCAGTCACCAGTCACATCCCCTCTGTTCAGCTAAACAGACTTGTGATGACACAGAATTCAGAAGAAATTATGGTCATGGTAGCAGCATTAAACCAGAGAATCACCATACAGGGTAAGACCGATGTTGAAATGGAACATCCGCCCAAGTCACCTGCTGCACACCCGATCTGGGAACCCCAACCATTTCAAACCAGTGAGCCCACCACTTTCGAGCTTATGGGAATGATCGGCGATCTTCAGAGATCTGTAGCTAATCTAGCCTTCGGAATGTCAACTCCACCGTCAACCATGTCACATGTTAGGAATTTCATGCCGGAGGAGCCCCCACTACTGAGGCGAATTGTAATTGAACTCAGCCAACCTGAACCCATCCTAAGTATAGGCAATGGCATACCAACAACAATAGGACTTCGCACTGATATAGCAACCCAAACCTTCGACCAAGCTGAGGCTAGTGGAAAGAACAAGATGGGGGCAGACATCGATATAGCAACAGGTACTCACAGTTGCTGCAAAAACTGTGGATGATACCTTCCCTACTCAGACCGAGGTCAGTTCAAGCCAAGGGAAAAATCGGGAGAAGGACCGTCGTGCCAGAACCACTTCTTCCAACCCTAATTCTGCATCCGGGAAAAACCAGCAGACCAAGCCAGTGCCTGCTGACACTTTTACTAGTGCGCCTAGCAAAAATCCACAAACCTCGAAGTACCAACCCCGGGGTTGCAGGGTCTTCCATGCCCTCTATATGCCTTTGTCCAAGGCTCTTCAAATCCTTGTTAAGAAGGGCATCTCAAACCTCTTGAGCCTCGCCCCCTCCCGAATCCCCTTCCAACTAAGCATGATGGTACCCAGTACTGTGCATACCATCAGCAAACCGGTCACAGCACCGACAATTGCTTTCATCTTCGCCACGAAGTGCAAGATTTGATCGATGACGAGGTTATCATCCCACCAAGCTCAGCAAAGTCTGTCGTCACTGGATCAGTGGACTTGGGGGATAGTACGAGTATGTGATCGGGGAACGAACCACCTGCGGGCAGCGTTCAGTTTACTCCAGATGTTATGTATGGCACGCACTGTTTTGAGCATTTGCGAATGCTGTTTCTTTTACATTCGGGCTTGGGCATTGAGTCAGTTCTGTTGTGTTGTTTTGACTCTGTCTTTCTGCTTTTAAGTCAGTCTTTGTTTGGGGTCTGTCTTGTTGTATCGAGTCAGTCCTGTTGTATAGGAGTCGGGTTATTCCAGAGATATTACCTCGGGCATCACTATTTTGTTTTGTGTTTGTCTTTTTATTTTCTTTTGGGTTTGTTTCTGCCATGGAGCCAATTACACCAGAAGATTTGAATGAAACAGCTGTGGTTTTCATGTTTCTGTGTTTGTTTCTGCTTTGAGCCTGTTGTGCCAGCAAGTTTAGAATGAAACGACAGTACATTCCATCTGCTTTTTCTGTGCCTTGAAATCATTACATTGACCTAAGTTTTTCAAAACTTTTTCTAACACTGTGGTGAAAACAAAAAGGGAGGAATTCCTCGGGTTTTGCAAAATTTGATCAATTGAGAGAAAGAGAGGCATGTTAAGCCCTTAATGATTGGGATCATGCTTGGTAACGTGAGTACTGAGAAGGATCCTAGCGTGATCCAGATTGGTTCTACATTGTCTTCAGCGCAAGCGACTAGTCGCTTTCTTAAAAGATTTCAAAAAAAATGTTTTGCACGGTCCTGCAAAGACCTGTGTGGAATCGCTCTTGAGATTGTGCAGCCTAGGATTGCTTTCAGCCTCGAGACTCGACCCCTTGTTTTCAAACCTTGAACCTCAATTCAGAATGTTCAAAGGTCAATCATGATGTGAGACCTGTGTGGCCAGATTTGAAGTAGCCTGTGAATCAGCGGCAAGGAAAGTCAGATCAAGAAGATCAGATGTGATCAAGGAAGCTTGCGAAGCTAGATCAGAAGCAGCCCTTGAACTAGGGGCAGAAAAATGTCCGATGTACTCGAAGAGCCAAAAATTGGGACATTTCTCAAGCTAACAAAGACTAGCAAGAATGCCAGATCCCAGAAGAGAATAAAGAAGAAATTATTGCTGAAGAACAATTGAGCTCCTATCCAAAACACTGGGGGCAATTCAGCCCCCCATTAGATGGACTCCTGCAACATCAGCAAACAGTAGTCATTCTCTTGGATCCAGATGGATTTGAGATCCTAAAACCCATCAACATGGACAAAGCTACACTTTTACCCTTAAGAGGCTCGTTGGGCCGAAAACTCGGAAGGGCGACCTTGGCAAAAGTTAGAGCAGATGAAAAATGCAAAAAATAAAGAAAATGAAAAAAACAAAAAAAGAAAAAGAAGAGAGAAAAGAAGAAATGAAAAGAAAAGAAAAACATAGCTCGCAAGGTTGAAAACCCGGAAGGGCGGCCTTATCAAAAGTTAGAGCGCAAAAGGAGAGGTTAATACTCGAGTGTACCTACACCCGAACTACGTAAGGCTTGATTCCTATGTTTGGGATATGTAGGCAACTTCATTCTGAAGTCCAGCCACAAACACTTCCAAATTGTTTGTGTCCATGTAATGGTTCTGATCATCGTTGTCTTCTCTGTATCTGAGAGTTCGGTTGTGATCGTCACCTTAAAGAACTGGTTGTAGTGTGCTGCGGTACTATTCAAACAAGGGGCAACTTTATATTGCCATACAGTGTGTTGCGGTGCTATTCAAACAAATGGCAACTTTCCGTTGCCATACAAATGTGCTGTGGTCAAACAATGGGCAACTTTCCGTTGCCATGCAATCCCATTCAAACAAGGGGCAATTTTCCATTGTTTTGGATCTGAGGTTGTGCATCTCAAGGGTAAATTTCGTGTTGGTCGAGTAGTGGCCATTTGCAAAAACAGTTTTTGAGAATTTTTACTGAGGTTGACTAATTTTCTCGAAAATTATTCAATTTTTCCAAAACTGGACTATATCTTGGATCCAAAAAGGAAAATTTCAGTGCTCATAGCCTGCCTTGTATGATTTCAAATCAGAAAATTGAACAAGTGTGTTAATATAACTCTCATATTGATTAAAATTGTTTTAGCAGAAAGCAAAAACAAAAAAATGGTCAAAATGATGAACCAGGGGCATAGTTGAGTCAGGTGTTCTGTCTTTTCCCCATTGTCAACATACTTGCCAGAAAAGGGCACAACGGAAGCTAATAGAAAAAGGCTGAAAGCTCTCTCATCCTCCGAGCAGCGAGGTATCAAGCCAAGTGCGAAGCACGAACCGGAATAGATCAAGATACTCCACTCCCTCATCCGGGACATCGACTAGAAGTCACCGGAGGAAATAGCCGCGAGCTGAATATGCTGGGCATGAACTCACAACCTTCTTATTTATCCATCAACCACCCAAGGGAGGGATAAAAATCAAAGAGATTAAAGAATAGAGAGGTGTGCGATGAGAGAAAAAGTGATAAAAGGGTTTTGAGAGAAAAACTAAGCTTGAAGGTCGAGTGATGTGAGAATCACAAACAAGAAAGGGTGGGAAACAATACCCGGAGAAACTGGCTCCTCATAATCTGAGAGGTCCATCGTCTTTATAACACGTCTGAGTGTCGTGTCTTTTGTTTTGTTGGTCTCGGTTCTTGTTTTGAGTCGTTTCGGACGTCAATAGATGTGTTTAGGTTATGTACCTTGATTTTTCGTTGTTGAGTCATTTTCGCTGTGTTCAGTCGTAGGCTCAATACCCAGTTAAGAAATCATCTTTTAAATTCAAAATGAATCGTTTTGTGTTCAGGAGTGCTGTGTCGTTCTCCACATTTGTGCAAAACAAGATTTGTTCTTTCGTAAAATCACAGGGTTCAGCCCAGGTCATGTCAAAACAGTAGAACAAGGACTTATCTGAAGCTATTTAGGTTCCAGACTGCAAAACAATAGCAAGAAGGAAAATTCGGAGCATTTGAGTTAGTTTTAACCTTTGCAAGTTCCGTTACTACATCTTGTATATTCATAATGAACTATGCATTCAGAATGAACTCTCCAACAGATTGAGCTGTGTATTCAAACTGTACTGTTATGAGCTGTGTGCCGATCAAATAGAATGATGTGTTATGGACTGCATGTTCAGATTGAGCAGTGTTATGAGCTGTGTGCGGATCAAACAGAATGCTGTTATGGACTGCGTGTTCAGATTAAGTTGTGTGCCAATCAAACAGAATGTTGCGTTATGCATGTTCAGATTGAGCAGTGTTATGAGATGTGTGCCGATCAAAAAGAATGTTGTGTTATGGACTGCGTGTTCAGATTGAGCAGTGTTATAAGCTGTGTACCAAATAACTAGAATACTGTGTTATGAGCTGTGTGTTCAGAATGAGCAGTGCACCGTATGAGCTGCGTGTTCAAAGTAAACAGAATACTGTGTTGACTATTTCCATTCTAGAATGGCAATCAGAAGTGCTCTCCTTGAGCACTAGTTCCTGCCAGAGGCATCTTGGCTGTGTTTGCAATGAGTTCCTAGGAGATCAATTGCGTTGGTGGAAACTAGAGTTCGAATGGCTGTTGCCTAGAACACAAAGGTTTGGAATTTCCGAGACTAAAGTCTGGTTTAAATACCCAGGGGTGTACCCCCAGTTTGAAATCTATATGGAAGCCCATAGGTTGAGGTAGCAGGTACGCGCTTCGATTCTAGATACTGAACCAACCTAGTCTGCCTCCCCGTTGAAGAATAGGGAAAGTTGTGAATGTGATCAGGAAGAAAAGCGGCATCCGTGGTTTCCCCAGCAGATGTTGCTCCATGTCAGCACTGTACTGTGAGTTGAAGGTAAGTGTTCGAACAACACAATGCAAAGGGAGATCCCCATCGGAGTAGAGCGGTTCACCGCCACTCACCTCATGAGGTGCTTTTTAAAGTGCCGCTTTGTTTGTTTATTGCAATCCTTAACATCATGCGTTGTTTTCCATTCTACCTATCGAGTTCCTTTCTCGTTCATGCACGGTATTGTATGTACCGTTCATTCAGAGAAGTTTCGATTTAGTTTGACTGATCCCTTTCTCCTCTCGCATTTGGCACGCGTTTGCTTTCTTCTTTTCCTCTCTTGCATGTGATACGCTGAGAGATGCTTCTTTTCCTCTCTTGCGTGTGATACGTTGAGAGTTGTTTTCTTTCCTCCCTTGCGTGTGATACGCTGAGAGATGCTTCTTTTCCTCTCTTGCGTGTGATGCGTTGAGAGATGTTTTCTTTCCTCTCTTGCGTGTGATACGCTGAGAGATGCTTCTTTTCCTCTCTTGCGTGTGATACGCAGAAAGATGCTACCATTCCTCTCTTGCGTGTGACACACAAAGAGATGCTCCCTTTCCTTTCTTGCGTGTGATACGCAGAGAGATGCTTCATTTCCTCTCTTGCGTGTGATACGCAAAGAGATGCTACCTTTCCTCTCTTGCGTGTGATATGCTGAGAGCTGCTACCTTTCCTCTCTTGCGTATGATATGCAGAGAGATGCTCCCTTTCCTCTCTCATGTGTGCTACTCTAAGAGATTTTCTCCTTCCTCTCTTGCGTGTGCTACATTGAGAGATTTTCATCTTTCCTCTCTCGCGTGTGCTACGCTGAGAGATTTTTCCCTTTCTCCCCTCTTACGTGTACTACGCTGAGAGGTTTTGGCCTTCTTTTTTCCGAAACATGGAGATATGTCCCTATGCTTCCTTCTTCTTTCGATACACGGGGATACGTCCCTATGTCTCTTCTTCTTTTCGAAAACACTAGGATACGTCCCTATGTTTCTCTTTCTGGTTAAGAGCATTTGGAATACGTTTCAATGCTCGTGCCATTCCGAAACACTGGGATACGTCCCCATGTTTCTCTCTCTGGTTAAGAGCATTTGGAATATGTTACAATGCTTGAGCCATTCCGAAACACGGGAATACGTCCCCATGTTTCTCCTTCTTTCCGAAACGCGAGGGTATGTCCCTATGTTTCTCTCCCTCCCCCTTTTCCTTACATGATTTCAGCGTGTTTGGAATTTATCTCAGAACGCGTGTGCACGGGCCTGGGCGTGTTTTATCTCAGGTTGTGTTTTGAACACACTTGGGCGGGTTGTTTTCGGACCTCCTCTCATGATTTCAGCGTGGTTTGAGTGTCCCATTCCTCACACGATTTCAGCGTGTTTGGAATTTATCTCAGGACGCGTGTGCGCAGGCCTGGGCATGTTTTATCTCAGGTTGTGTTTTGAACACACCTGGGCGGGTTGTTTTCGGACCTCCTCTCACGATTTTAGCGTGGTTTGAGTGTCTCATTCCTCACACGATTTCAGCGTGTTTGGAATTTATCTCAGGACGCGTGTGCACGGGCCTGGGCGTGTTTTATCTCAGGGTGTGTTTTGAACACACCTAGGCGGGTTGTTCTGGACCTCTTCTCACGATTTCAGCGTGGTTTGAGTGTCTCATTCCTTACGCGATTTCAGCGTGTTTGGAATTTATCCCAGGACACGTGTTCGCAGGCCTAGGCGTGTTTTATCTCAGGATGTGTTTTGAACACACCTGGACGGGTTGTTCTGGACCTCCTCTTACGATTTTAGCATGGTTTGAGTACCCCGTTCCTTACACGATTTCTGCGTGTTTGGAATTTATCTCAGGACGCGTGTGCGCGGGCCTGGGCGTGTTTTATCTCAGGGTGTGTTTTGAACACACCCGGGCGGGTTGTTCTAGACCTCCTCTCACGATTTCAGCGTGGTTTGAGTGTCCCGTTCCTTACACGATTTCAGCGTGTTTGGAATTTATCTCAGGGTATGTGTGCACGGGCCTGGGCGTGTTTTATCTCAGGGTATGTTTTGAACACACCTGGGCCGGTTATTATGGACCTCCTCTCACGATTTCAGCGTGGTTCGAGTATCCCGTTCCTTACGCGATTTCAGCGTGTCTGGAATTTATCTTAGGGCGCGTGTGCACGAGGGCCTGGGCGTGTTTTATCTCAGGGTGTGTTTTGAACACACCTAGGCGGGTTGTTCTGGACCTCCTCTCGCAATTTCAGCATGGTTTGAGTGTCCCGTTCCTCACATGGTTTCAGCGTGTTTGGAATTTATCTCAGGGCGCGTGCCCGTTTGCCTGGGCGTGTTTTATCTCAGGTTGTGTTTTGAACACACATGGGCGGGTTGTTTTCAGACCTCCTCTCACGATTTCAGCGTGGTTTGAGTGTCTCGTTCCTTACGCGATTTCAGCGTGTTTGGAATTTATCTCAGGACACGTGTGCGCGGGCTTGGTCGTGTTTTATCTCAGGTTGTGTTTTGAATACACCTGGGTGGTTGTTTTGTTTTTCTCCTCTCATGATTCCAGCATGGTTGGAGTTTGTCACCCTTTGCATCTACTATACTATCTGTTGCTTCGCACTGTTTTGTGCAAATTATCGATCACACTATTTTGTGTACCATACTTGCATTTTGCATGCATTTAATCGCGCTATTTTGCATATCGCGCTATTTTGCGCTGTGTCCAATACTTGCATTTTGCCTGCATTTTATCGCGTTATCTTGCGCACTTCGTTCGCACTATTTTGTGCATTGTATTTCATTCGCGCTATTTTGCGCATCGCACTATCTTGCGCACTTCATTCGCACTGTTTTGTGCATTGCATTTCATTCGTGCTATTTTGCGCATCGCGCTATCTTGCGCACTTCATTTGCACTGTTTTGTGCATTGCATTTCATCGCACTATCTTGTGCATTCGCACTGTCTTGTGCACTCGGTTGTCTAACGCAACGCACTGTTTAGCGCATCGGACTATCTTGTGCATTCGCACTGTCTTGTGCACTCGCGTTGTTTAACGCATCGCGCTATTTAGCGCATCGCACTATCTTGTACACTCGCGTTGTTTAACGCATTGCGCTGTCTAGCACATCACACTGTTTTGTGCATTGCATCATTCGCACTATCTTGCACACCTTACCTGCACTTGTTAGTGCACCGCATTGTTACGCGTCACACTTAGGTTGCATTGCCATACATCACTAGACTTGCGTTATTACGCACCTTTCACTTGCATTGCTATGCATGTTTCTAACAATATTGTACCTGTTGAGTTTCTCTCTTTTGCAGGCACGATATTGTGTGTACGGTTCATTTGAAGCTGGCACGACCAGACGAACTGGACAGGTATTGTATGTACTCCGCGTGAGACGTAATGAGAATTGTATAATTATGTTACATCCTTTCTGCATGTAATGTAGTTTGTTTTGTATTCGCTTGCTTAAAGCTGCTACATTTATTTTGCATAATTGCTTCGTTACAGCTTTCTTTGCATGATCATAAGTTATGTTCAGCTTCTTGCATCGTCACTTGCATTTTGCCCTTGCTTGCGGGCATATTTCTTTGTTATCTTGCCTGTTTGTCTAAGTCTTCGGCCTTGTCAAAAATGGGTCGTCTCTGGGCTTTGACACTCACTCCCGTCACTTATGACTTCCGAGTTCTGTCAAAGACACCCCATTTTTGACTAACCTTAAGACTCAGACGTCATCGATTGAGCGCTCGGTGATGGTGCATGTTGTGCTCATTCTGACGTTTGCGAACCAGGCTGCGAGCCTTGCCTCCGGACTTCCGAACTCTTTCATGTCTTGCCTCGGTTTGCGAACCAGGCTCCTTTTTCTCTGTTTTCTCTTCCCGAAGGGAGGGAGAGGTCTCGTAGATCATCTCTCAGTGGCCGTAGGCTACGTTTCGTGGTCGTAGGCCATTTTTCCCGTTTGGAGCCCGGTTTCTGATTTTTCAGAGCCGTTGGCCGTGTGCCTCGGTTCGGGACCACTTAACCACCTCTGTTTGCTCCGGTTTTTGGCATGTATCTTATTTGCTCCCTTTTGAGGGACACTGTGGTCCGAAAAACCAACTTCGTGGTCGAACACCACTTCCGGTGCCTAACAGTCAGTTTTCGGGGCCTCGGGCTGCGCGTTTCAGCCCCCGAACCTTCATTTTGCATCGGTTTGAGTTCATTTTTGACAGGGACCTCTGTTTAATTATTAAGAAGGTCATAGAATGGTGGGAGGCCAATAATTGTTCTGACGACCAGTTTTATTCCTCCATCGCCCTCCGTCGCTTGTTTTTCTCACTTGAAAGCCAATGTTGACCACCTTAAGGCCACTTTTTCCAGCCCTAAACCACATATTTGTGTTGTACACACCTGGGAAGCCACCAATATCACATGGCCGGCCAGTAATTTTGTTTGCCCCTTTTGAACCCCTCCAAAAAGTAGACTTTTCTCTCTCCTGGTTTACTTTCTCCAGTTTTTGACCACATGGTTGTGTTGTGCACACATGGGAGGCCACCAATCTGGGGTGGCCGGCCACTAATACCTCTTGACCCTTTTGACCCTTGGCCGGCGGGCCATGGGAAGGGCCGGCCGGCCACCTGCAACTTCAATAACCGGCCAGCCATGATCCCCTCCTCTGGTACATTACAAATATGTATTTTGTTTCCCCCCAGATTGTGTATCCGGGGGGCTGCACTTTTGGGGGAAAACTTGAATTCATTTTCCCCCCTTTTTTCCCCCCTCTTTTGCCTATATATCCAGGCCATTCCAGCAGCTTCAGGGGTGACAAAAATTTGCTTTAATGCTCTTGCATTGTATCTCTCTCTCTCTACACTCCAACCCTCAAAACCTCCCAAACCCTACACCATTTCTACACCACCACCTAGCACCACACCACCACCATCCATTCCAGCCACTTGGAGCTGGTTTTCCAGAGGCAAGGAGCACCTTCTCTCAAGCCAAGAGGCTGTTGAAGTTTGGTCTACAAGGGTGAGCCATACTTTCCCTCTTTTTGAGCTTCTTTTGTATGCTTTCTAAGCCATACTTGCTTGCATATTTGGGCTCCGACCCTAACTAAAAATATCATTATTTTGAGTTCCTTTTCATGTTTGTTTAAGGGCCTCTCCCTGTTTGAGGCTTCCTTTTTACACTTGCTTCTTTACCTCTCGTGTATGCCTCTTTCTTGCATAGTATTTTAGGCCTATTTGTAAACTATTTTGAGCTTGGTTATAAACTGTAAAGTGTCTTATTTTAAGCCCTTCTTCAACATTGTTTAAGGGCTCTTGACTGTTTGAGGCTTCATTTTGTCACTTGCCTCTTTATCCCTCTTTTGGCCTTATTTTTGCATGTTTTGTTAGCCCCTTGTGCTTGTATTTTTGGGCTCTGGTCCGAAATTTAAATAGCCTTATTTTTACCCTCTCTTCATGTTTGATAAAGGGACCTTTGCGGTTTGAAGCTCCCTTTTGGCTCTTTGTGTTTAAACCTCTTTTTAGGCCTTATTTTGCATAGTATTTTAAGCTTGCATGTGCACTGTTTTGGGTTTGATCATAAACTGTAAAATACCATTTTTGGGGCCCCTCTTCAACTTTGTTGAAGGGCCCTCCTATGTTTGAGGCCAGAAACCATCACTTGCCTCTTTGTCTCCCTTTTGGCTCATTTCTTGCACAATGTTTTAGGCCTGTTTGTGTTTAAATCTGTGGCTTGTTGTAAACTGTAAAGTGCTTCATTTTGAGCCCCTATTCAACTTTGTTGAAGGGCTCATGGCCATTTAGGGCCAGAAGCTGCTACTTGCTTCATTATCTCTCTTTTGGGGCCATTTTTGCATGTTAACTTAGCCCTATTTGTGTTCACTTTTTGGCCTTGATTAAAACTATAAATATGCTTTTTTGGGGACTTTCTTGATTCTGTCTTCACACTTCGTGTTCAAATAATGCATGCTTTGCATAGCCATAGGTCATTCCATGTACCTAATTTCATGTTTCGGGTCTCATTCCATGCATCGGGTGCCATGTTTCCATGTTTTGGGATCATTTTGCATCACATTTCAGTGCTGAAACTTGCATGTTTGTATGCCATATTTTGTGCCTTGCCATGCCTTGTTACAGTGGCATTTGTGCCTTAGGGTCGGTCATCGGTTTGTGTGCATGTGTGCACGCATTTCGAGTGTCTCATTTTTCGTCTTATGGCTACTAATGTGAGTGTGGCTGAGATCCACTCATGTTAGTGTAAGTCCATTGTGCATTGAGTATGCCATTTCATTTTATAGCATTGCGTATGCTAGGTTGTATGTTAGAGCATTGCGTATGCCTTGTTACATCGTGCATTGTGTATGCCATCTCATAGCATTGTGCATGCTAAGTTGTATATTAGTTGCATTCATGCATGTCATGCATATTGCATTATGCTTGGGATAGGAGTTAGCCCGAGTACGGGAAACGAGGGACGTTTCGTACTTCGAGTGACGGAACATGTCTCAATTCCTAGTCACCGACACTCCGGATTATCCATGATGGAGTTTAGGTTTTGTTGTGTTTATATGTGCATTCATTTCATATTGAGTCGTGCAATTCGACTCCTCGGCCATTATGCATCGATATGCGTGATTGGTGGCACAAGGATCGAGGACTACACTCCCCGAAGAGTAGTCATGCATACATATGTGAAAATACTTTGCCATGCCCCTTTGTTGCTCTCTGTCGCAGCAAATCAAGAATCAGCAGCCTTCCGGAGCTTGGCACGCATTCCAAGAACAATTGCAAACAGAGGCAAACCGGGGCATCGCAAGGGATTCTCTGCACAAAGTAACCCGGACATGCATCATTCATCATCCGAAGCAACGTCGAGGCAGTCCCTAGCTTGCATGCTAGTTTACAGCTTACCTAGTTTAATTTGTTAATTAATTAGAATTTTGTAATTATTTGGACTGTAATATTTATTCGGCACTGTATATTATTTATTCGGACCCTCCGAGCGAGGGCACAACTGTAATAAGTGTGTGTGTGTGTGTGATGTATGTCTTCCAACCCCACGTCTTTCTCCCTTTTATTTACCCGCTTATGATGGTTAGATTAGGGCATGTTTCAATTAGCATACAGTATGATAGCATGTTTGCATTCATTCATCTGTTTTGCATGCACCGGGCTCGGCGCATCATACTAACTGCATCGTATTTTCGATTCCAAGTTGAATACATGCTAGCTGTAGCATTTCATATGCCATGTTTAGAATAGCCGAGCCTGCTATAGTTGCATTTTTGCATGTGTTGCATTAGGTATTTTTGTATAGTTAGGATCATGCATGGATTTCTAACCTAGCTTCTGTTTGGCTTGGAGTACTCGGTAAGTTTTATGCTTTAGCATCCTTGCATGCGTGTGAGTGACTGCCATGACAGCATGCTTACCATGAGACTAATTGCTTATGTGATATAACTGCCTGAATGCCTGTGGATGAAGGTTGTGTTATTTGAATTGGAACAATTCATCAAATGTGTGTTTTAAAGCCCACTAGATAGTGGCAAAAT
Source organism: Camellia sinensis (assembly GCF_055761805.1). Classification (NCBI taxonomy): domain Eukaryota; kingdom Viridiplantae; phylum Streptophyta; class Magnoliopsida; order Ericales; family Theaceae; genus Camellia; species Camellia sinensis. The sequence goes on from NC_138962.1 coordinate 37,042,336, forward strand.
CATGTTTTCTAAGCCCACCTGAGGGTAGCAAATCCACGTCTTAGCCTACTTGCGGGTAGCACCATCAAACCATTTTCAAATAAACAAACATGAAATGTTTTGCTCCAATTCAGGCGACCCAGTCTATACTTGTATGCTGTGCGCATCACATAGTAAATCTAGGCTAATAATCGGAATAAGAACGCATAATGTTTTCAAAAATAGATATCATGGTTAGTAGAGGCCGATCTTTGATCGGACGAGCGGGGGTGCTCACGAAGTGACCCTCCCCAATCGTACCCAAGTTCCCGAGCCGAGGCAACTTTGGTGATGACAGACACGAGGCCTTAGGCAACGAGTCAGGGTTTCCTAAATTCCCCCAAAATAAAATATTTAGGTGGCGACTTTGTATCTGGCAAAGCAGTCCATGTTTGGCACTTCTTTCAAAAATCTGTTTCTTTCAAAACGATTTGCCGGATTTGGACTCTTTGGTTCAGACTTAGAACCGTGACAATTTTAGAGTCCTGAATTGTAGTGAACCCCAATATCGAACGGAACGGAGGACTCGTTCCTCCCGGGGCGTTCGGGGGACGTCTACAGTTTCTGGCGACTCTGCTGGGGATTTAGAAAACTTGACTCGAACTCATGATATCTGGTTTTGACTACACTTATGTGTTTCTTTGCATTGCATTTGCATTGGTGCGCCTAGGACACCGTGTTGGCTATCTGCTATTCCTGGACGGTTTGCCGGAGGCTTGTCTTGTCAAGACATGACGATAAGGCTGACCGGTTGTGGGCTCTGCTAGTATGGGAACACAAACCCCGGTTTTACCGGGGCATCCTTTTGACCATTCGACCTAGTGCATATTCGGAATCCATAGTGACCATTCCAAGCTAGGACAGGTTGCTTACCCGATTTAGGTTGTTTGAAATCGCTGCGTGCGTAGTGAAACCCTAGCTCCTGACAAAATAGGACAAGGAAACCCTACCCCAACATAGGGGTGTTTTGGCTCTCACTTATCTGTTATGTGCTGTAAGAGTGCGTCTCTACAGGGGAAATGCATGTATCAGTTTATGAGTTTGGGCATTAGGCCTGCGGGCATCAGTCAGTGTTTGAGAATCAGTTATCTGCGGGTATCAGATTTAGTCTTTGGGGACAATGATTCAGGGATAATGATCAGTGATTGAGGACAGCGTGTGTTCAGCTTACCGACTGTGTGTTGTTATGCCCGACTGTGTGTTGTGCATTTACTTTAAGCTGTTATGCTGTCCGTTTATCTGTTTATTTATTTCCTTATTGCTTTATTTATCTTTTTACTAGGGGCAATTTTAGCACAATTGCTTCCGACCCTGTAGATATTCCCCAAGCACTTTGGACAAGAGGTCATCGGCTCAATCGATCTGAGGATCTGATTGACGGACAGCCAGTGTTCCATTCTCTACCCCCCGTTGTTAGAAGAAGGCCAAGAAGACGCAGTGTGTCTGAGCAGAGGTTACCAGAACAGTGGTCTACCCTAGCAGTGAACAGTCGGGCTGAGGTTTTAGTTTCTGCCATAGAAATACACATACCAGTCAGTCAGCAGGATCAGCAGAGTGTAGCCAGAATGGAGGAAATGATGCATCAGCTCCAAGAGAGCATGAACAAATGTAGGAGGATGCTGTCCGCCAAGCGGAATTCTCTAAGCAGCAGGCCACGATCATGGCTCAGCAGGCCGAGCTAATCATTAGACTGCAACAGCAAAATGCAGCATCTGCCTCACATCAAGTTCCTCCTCCACCAGGGGTCCCGTTACCCTAGCAGGCACCTACTGTCCAGAATGCCCTGCCAAACACCCGGAACACCTTGCCAAATGTCCAGAACGTCCAGGAGGACACAGACCTGCCAACGGGGCCGGCTCCGCCCCTACTTCTGCCTCAACTGTCCAAGGCACCTACACCTATCAACCAACCGGACTCTCCCTTCGAGTTCGAAATAGACCATACAGCTCTGAAACTGAGCAAGCTCGAGAAGCTTTTCAAGAAATCACAAGGAGTAAAGGCTATTCCGGATATCGAGGATGGATATACCGATGTGGCCATAACATTGCCAGATAGATTCAAGATGTCGCAGATTGATCGTTTCGTCGGATCCGGGGATCCCATGGTCCACCTCCGGTTATTCTCAGATATACTGCGGCCAATGGGCCTAACCCGACCACAAAAGCTTTCGCTGTTCGGCTGAACCCTGTTGGGTGTGGCCGCTATCTAGTACGCGAAGTTGGAAGATGAGGTGAAAAGAAGTTGGGATGAAATGGCCGAGGCCTTTGTCGCACAATACTCGTACAATACCCAGATCGAGATTACAACTCGTGATCTCGAAACAACGAGGCAGGAGCCCAAAGAGACTTTCTTAGATTTCGTAACTCGGTGGAGGGCGAAGGCATCGATGATGACTTTGAGGCCCACTGATAAGGACCAAATCAAGATGATTGTGCGCAACCTCCAACCAAAATTGATGCAGAAGATGATTGTACTCCCCTTCCCCACCTTTTCGGATCTGCATGAGATGGGGGTACAAACCGAGGATGCAATGAAGCAAGGTCTGATTGAACAGGACAGGGAGCAACCCCATAGAACATTTAACCGCAACAATAACGCAGGCCCGAGTGGCGCTGTAACCGCAAGAGCTTCGGAGGTCAGCATGGTCGCCACCATTCCCCCTCCCCTTCCAAGGCCCATGGCAGCCACACCCTTCTCCGGTGCATCCGGAAGTAATACCCAAACCACTAAATACCAGCCCAGAGGCCAAAGAACCTTCACCCCACTGTACATGCCTTTGTCTAAGGCTCTGGGGGTCTTAATTAAAAAGGGGCATCTAAAACCCCTGGAGCCGAGGCCATTACCAAATCCACTTCCACCGTCTCACAACCTAGCCAAGTACTGTGCATATCACCAGCAGCACGGTCATGATACTGACCAATGTTTTAGGCTGCGTCACAAGATTCAAGACCTCGTTGACAAAAATGTGATTTTACCTCCAGAGAAACCTAATGTCACAACTAATCCACTCCCTACACACAACCAAGCTCCACCTCCCAAAAGAGTCAATCTTATCCAGACTGAGGTCGTGTCTTACGATCCTAGCATTTATATTACTCCAACCGATCTACCTAAACCGGAGGTGCTCCTTCCCGACTGCACTGACTTTTTGTGCATGTTGGACATCACTACAACCCAACCTGAGCCAGTGGTGGCGACGGTGAAAGACAGCACAACAGAGGTTGCAGATGAGGATGGAATGGTTGAGACAGGGTTTGAACAGTCTGGAAACTTTGCTAGGGAAACCTACGACCCAAGTGAGTACATCCTGTCAGTGGGCCAATCTGAGCTGAGTGTAGGGTTTCCAGAAAGAGCAGAACTATGTGTGATTCAGGGGGACATATTTGAACAGGGAACAGACAATCTGAAGGCTGTAGAAGAGGGCCTTGCCAACCTCCAGTTCTTCAGTGATCAAGAATCAGGGGATGCGGCAGTCAACTGGTTTGAATATGAGGAGTTGGCAGAAGTTACCGGATGGTTAGATGATCAACCAGACATTATAGAATTTCAACCAGAACAAGGCCAATCAGGGGCGAGAATACCAATGATGGACGGAAGGGCCGAAAGTCAGAGTGCATTGCTGGAGAGCGCCGGTACAAAGAATTTTGCTCAGGACAGAAGCATTGTGAATGTAGGGAAAATTGAACAACAAACTGCACTGACGCAGGTAGAACAACAGGGTTCTGAGAGAACCGGGAAAGCCAAAATCCATGAAGGGATCGAAGGTGCTGTGGGCACAAGAACAGAGGATGCTGTGAGCATGCAGGCTGAAAGTGCTGTGAGTACAAACATGCCCAAGCCAGACAGGTGCCTTTTGAATGCCAACGGAATGTGGTGGGAAGACGATGACTTATGTCTTGCCCACACAGACGAAGACTGGGGAAACAATCAACCAGACGACACCTGGTACCTCGATGAGGTTGATCACATGACAAGAAGCGGGCGGTACTTCAAGCCCCCGCACCTAGACCAACCCGAGGCATCTGGGAAAGACAAAGAAGCCGAGAGGCAGAAAGAGAAGCAGATCGAAGAGGAAGCTATACTGAAACAGCTGAAGAAGATACAAGCAGACATCGCCATCTAGGGACAGATTATGGCGTCGCGAGTACACAGACAGGCTGTCTTATCTGCCATGGACAAGGCCAAACTCTCTATAGATACTACACCAGAACAGCTGGTTGGGCTGGTTTTTCCGGGAGGACGTTCCCCGGCATTAACCTTTTCAGACAAAGAACTACCACCTAAGGGCACAAATCACAACAAATCCCTCTACGTTTCCGTGGAATGTAGAGACAAGTGGATACCGGTGGTACTTGTTGATACCGGGTCCGCCATCAATGTCTGCCCAGCCAGAACAGCGTATGCAATCAGGTTGAAGCCCGCGGACTTCCTGCCGACTGCTCAAGTGATCAGAGCATATGATAATACTAGCAGGGAAGTGATGGGGACTGTCAAAATTCAGACCCAGGTTGGTCCCGGACAACACAACATTGAATTCCATGTCTTGGACGTTCCCGCAACCTTCAATCTACTTATGGAGCGACCGTGGTTGCACCAAGTAAAGGCAGTCTGTTCCACTTTACATCAGATGTTGAAGTACCCTCACGGGAAGGGGGTCGCTATTGTCTTCGGGAATTCATCAATCCATCCGCTGCCGGAAGTGTCCACACCAGTCTTGGAAATAGAACATGGCACTGAGGATGTGTTCTTATCAGGGTTCACTTTGGCTGAGGCTCGAGTGGTGCAGAATATTATGGCTGTGAATGAGGGGGTGTACGTCAGTGCTCAATCCATCTACCTCATGAACAAGTTACAACACATCCCCGGGATGGGATTAGGAAGGAGCGGCCGGAAGGGCGTCACAGCATTGGCCGAAGTGCCACACAACCCCCATACCTTTGGCTTGGGTTATATGCCCACCAAAGAAGACTGGGTAAGGAAGGGTAAGGAAATAGCCGGAAGAGCCAGAGCAAAGCAGGCTGGGAAGCCTTTCGAATTAATGCATAGGCCCATCCAGGGTACCCTACACGGATGCTTCGTCCGGGAGGGGGAGGACTTCCCGTTTTGCGGCTTCCCAGAGCCGTGGCTAAACGCGGAGAAGAAGCGCGTGCCAGGTTTCGAGATCTTCTTCGACCTGCAACTACCTGGGGATGACGTAGCCGAAGAGTAGACAGACCCATCAGCTGAGTTGAGTAGTATAAGAAAGTGCAGTCTGAGGACACCGAATTTGAAATGGGGGTAGCGCTGGCATGTCTACTTTCAGATCCTTCGATCGACCAAAAGTGCTTGGGGGATAACTTCTCGGTTTCCATGATTGGGGATGAAACGGCTGCGGGACTACCAGCAACTATTTTGGATGCATCTATCGCACCCTCTCTCACTTGGCAGTACGAGGAGGGGTTTTTGTCCAGTGGCGCCGGGTCAGGTAGTGAGCCGGAATATGATTCCACCGAATCTTTTGAGTCGGAATCAGGTTCCAGCTCGACTGAGTCTGAGTCTGGTGATCCTGGGGATGATAACCCGGATGCCACGGTTATGTCCAGGTCGTCTTTTTCTTTCTCCTTTGAGTCTGTTGTAATCGAGAATTCGGACGATTTGGATGTGCTTAATGAGAATTAAGTAACTGTGGTTTTTGAGTACCTTTCTGTGCCCTTAATTTATTGCATAAACTCAGACTTTTAAAATTTTGATGAAAACGACGAGGAAGAAATTCCTCCGGTTTTGCAACGTTTAATTGAGCAGGAGCAGGAGAGATTTGTCAAACCCTTAACGGATGAAATCATTACCGTGAATATTGGTACTGAGGAGGACCCACGGCTGGTCCAGATCGGGTCCACGTTGTCTTCGGAGGAACGCGAGCGCTTAGTCGCCTTATTAAAAGATTTCAAAGATGTTTTCGCGTGGTCCTACGAAGACATGCCTGGGATCGATCCTGAGATTGTACAGCACCGAATCCCCCTTGACCCCGAGGCCCGACCTGTCAAACAGAAACTCAGAAGGATCCGCCCGGACTGGGCTCTCTAAATTAAAGAAGAGGTCACAAAGCAAATCGATACAGGCTTCTTGCTGGTGTCTGAATACCCGACTTGGTTGGCCAACATCGTTCCAGTGCCGAAGAAGGATGGCAGGATCCGGGTGTGCGTGGATTTCAGGGATTTAAACAGAGCTAGTCCGAAGGACGACTTTCCCTTGCCGCATATTAATGAGTTGGTGGATTTCACAGCAGGGCATGCTTTGCTCTCATTCATGGACGGCTTCTCAGGGTACAATCAGATAGTAATGGCACCTGAAGATTGGGAAAAGACTGCATTCACCACCCCGTGGGGGACATACTGCTACAGAGTGATGCCGTTTGGGTTGAAGAACGCCGGAGCTACTTATCAACGGGCCGCGACCACAATATTGCACGACATGATCCACAAAGAGGTTGAGGTGTACGTGGACGACATGATTGTCAAGTCCAAAGAAAGAGAGGGCCACTACACCGCCTTACAGAAGTTCTTCCAAAGGATCAGGGAATTCCGATTGCTGCTGAATCCTCAGAAGTGTACGTTCGGTGTTACAGCGGGAAAAATGCTGGGATTTCTGATTACACAAAGGGGGATCGAGGTCGACCCTTCAAAAATCAAGGCCATCTTAGAAATGCCACCACCAAGGACTGAAAAGGAGGTACGAGGCTTTCTGGGTAAAGTGCAATTCATAAGACGGTTTATCTCGAAATTAACCTTGACTTGTGAACCACTTTTTGGTCTCCTGAAGAAAGGCAAGAAATTTCAATGGGACGGCCGATGCCAAGCTGCTTTTGAACAGATCAAGAAATATTTATAGAACCCGCCCGTGTTGTCGCCACTAGAGCCGGGGAAACCGTTGATATTGTACCTTTCAGTGACTGAGACTACAATGGGCTGCATGCTCGCACAAGAATCAGAGGATAAGGTGGAGAGGGCTATCTACTATCTGAGCAAGAAGATGCTAGAGTATGAGACTCGCTACACACCATTAGAGAAAGCTTGCTTAGCCTTGGTATGGGCTACTAGGAAGTTGCGGCACTACCTGTTAGCTCACTCCGTAATGTTGGTTTCACGACTCGATCCTATCAAATATCTTTTCGAGAAACCAGCACTTACGGGTAGGCTAGCTCGTTGGCTGCTGTTGCTCTCCGAATTCAATCTAAAATATGTAACGCGCAACTCAGTCAAGGGAAGAGCAATGGCAGAGTTCTTAGCCGATCATCCAGTCGAAGGAGGTGAAGCAGTTGAGTACTTATTCCCAGATGAAGCCATTTTGCACATCGACGACGAATATTGAACGATGTACTTTGACGGAACGTCAAATCAATACGGGTATGGGATAGGAGTGTTGCTGATAGCACCCGACAATTCTCGTATCCCTCTAGCCTTCAAACTCCGGTTCAAAGTCTCGAACAACGAAGCAGAATATGAGGCATGCATTGCCGGTCTAGAAGCAGCCCTGAAATTAGGGGCAAGACGGTTGGACGTCATCGGTGACTCGAACCTTGTTGTGTCTCAAGCAAAAGGAGACTGGAAAGTCAAAGAAGAAAAGATGATGATGTATCACCAGACCTTGGACTTGTTAATTCCTAGGTTCGAGAACCTAAACTTTGCTCATCTTCCAAGAGAGAACAACAGGTTCGCAGATTCTTTAGCAACTCTATCTTCCATGATAGACATCCCGTTCGGAGTCTGGATGCGTCCAGTCATCATTGACCAGAAATTTGCACCTGCCTACGAGTCAATTGCTGCTATAGATGAGGTTCAAGACGAAAACCCCTGGTATTACGACATTTGGAATTTCTTGGAGAAGGAAACATACCCGCCAAGGGTGAACGCCAAAGACAAAAGGGCAATCAGAAGAATGGCCGTTCAGTTCATCATCTGTGGGGGTAAGCTGTATAAGAGAGGTCATCTGGGAATGCATAAGCTGTGTGCTGATGCCGAAGAGTCGAAACATCTAATGGAAGCCATCCATGGAGGGGAATGCAGTGCACACATGAACGGAGTAATGTTAGCACGGAAGATCCTAAGACAGGGTTACTATTGGTCCACCATGGAGGAGGATTGTGTTAGTTTTGTTCAGCGATGCCACAAATGCCAGATCCATGCAAATCGCATGAATATCCCGCCGTCGAAATTGTACAACATGACTTCGCTATGGCCACTTTTAGTTTGGGGAATTGACGTGATCGGGGCTGTCACTTCGAAAGGGTCGAATGGGCATGAGTTCATCCTGGTCGCGATAGATTATTTCACAAAGTGGGTTGAGGCCCAATCTTATGCGGTGTTGAAGGCGTCGCACATTGCGAAGTTTATCAAAAATAACATCATCTGTCGCTACGGGGTCCCAAACGAGGTCATTTCGGATAACGGTTCCCACTTCAAGAAGGAAGTGATTGACTTGTTGGAGAAATACAACGTGGCTTTTCATAAGTCATCCACATACCGGCCGCAAACCAACGGAGCGGTCGAGGCCGCCAACAAGAATATCAAACACATACTGCAGAAGATGGTGGAAACCTACCGGGATTGGCCAGATAAGCTGCCCTTTGCTCTTTGGGGCTACCGGACGTCAATCAGAACTTCTACCGGAGCGACTCCGTATTCATTGGTTTATGGGATGGAGGCCGTTCTACCTATCGAGATTGAGGTTCCGTCATTGCGAGTATTGGCTGAGTGTCAAATAGCCGAAGCGGATTGGCAGCAGAGCAGGTTTGAGGAACTCATGCTTTTTGATGAGAGGAGACTGAAAGCACTGTACCATGTTCAAGGTTATCAGCGCAGAATTGCCCGGGCTTTCAACAAGAAAGTTAAGTCCAGGAATCTAAAGGAAGGAGATTTGGTGCTCAAGGACAACCGAGCTCCCATCCACGACCCAAGGGGCAAGTTCAGACCTAATTGGACTGGTCCCTATATCATCAAAGCTATCTGGTCAGGTGGAGCTGTGGTTCTGATGGACCTAGATGGCCTGGAATTTTCCCAACCGATCAACATGGACAAGTTGAAGAAATATTACCCCTGAGGGGCTCGCTAGGCTGAAAACCCGAAAGGGTGACCTAGGCAAAAGTTAGAGCACAAAAAAATTGAAAAATATAAAAACTGAGCTCGCAAGGTTGAAAACCCGCAAAGGGCGACCTTGGCAAAAGTTAGAGCGTAAAAGGAGAGTGAAAATACTCGAGTGAACCTAAGCCTGAACTACGTAAAGCTTGATTCCCATCTTTGGGATACGTAGGCAACTTCATCCTAAAGTTCAGCCATAAACTTTTCCCCGATCAACTTTGTCCATTTTGACCATCTCAGTCATCTTTATCCATCAGCATTTATCGCAATCTCCGGTGCAGTGCTATTCAAACTAAGGGCAACTTTCCGTTGCCACATGGTGTCGCGGTACTATTCAGACTAGGGGCAACTTTCCAGTTGCTAGGATCCGGGGTTGTGCATCTCAATGATAGATCTTAGGCATGTCCAGTTCTGATCCATATCGAAAATGGTTTTGAAAAGTTTTAATAAAAGTTGACTTTGTTCAAATTAATCTCTTTGCAACTAAGACCATTTTTGGACCAAAGCGGAAAATTTTCAGTATCACAACCTTCAATTTCATTGATTTCAAAACAGAGTTCTCCTACTCTTGCATACAAGCGAAGTTGCTTTTTATTACATTCATAAAGAAAACTTGAAAGTACTAATAAAGCAATAAATCCGAGGCAGAGTCAAGTCAAGTATCCCTACGCCCCCTCCCAGAGCTAGTCGAAACCTCTGATGCCAAGCTGGGCCCGACCTGTGCCTCCTCATTAAGCCAGTCCCAACACTCGTCAGACAAAGTGCAACTGAAAGTGGGAGCAGGGGCCAGGAGCTCTCTAGTCCTCCATGCTGTGGCATATCGGGCAAGCTGTGCACCTCGGACCGGGAAAACAGCCGGGTACTCAATCCCCTCTGGCGGGAAAATCTGATCATGACCGAACTGGCGCAGGAGCCGGAACGGAAAGTAGAACACACAGTGGGTCAGACCAATCAACTGGATCCCGATCAGCCGGGACATGCTATAGCTCATTGCCGGGAGATTGAGCCAAGGACAACGCCAAGCAATGCGACCTGCAGACAAATTGCACATCCAGTCAAACCACCACCTTTCGTCAGGGGCATCGACTAGGCGCTGTCGAAAGAAATAGCCTCGAGCTGAGTAGGCTGGACAAGGGTCTACAACCTGCAATTTGTCCATCAACCATACCTGGGGAGGGATGAAAAATGAGAGAATAAAGAATACAGAGATGTACGATGAGAGAAAAGTAAGACAAGGGTTTTGTGAGAAAAACCGAGCCCGAGGGCCGAGTGATGTGAGCATTACATATGTGAGATTGGGTGGGAAACATTACCTGTAACAGTAGTGGACTCCCCGCAAATCTGGTCGTCTCCTGGCGATGGAAAGCATCCAAGCCCATCAGCGTCTCGGCCAAGGTCATGGCGATGCAGCTCTTTCCTTCTTTCAAGCCTTAAGCAACTTCAATCAGACGAATGCTAAATCCGCCAAAGCCCGGGGAAAAGCAGAAAGTGAGACAACAGGCACAAGCAAAGGGCGTGTTGCCGGAAACCTTGCCAATAATGGTTGCTGCGGTCACCAGCGTCAGAAAAGCGATGAATCAAACCGAGGATATCCAGTTCCCCATTACAAATCAGAGACCGAGCGTCATGCGCAGTGAGTCCACACATCCGCCCTAAAGCTTGGGCGTGGCCAAAGCAAAACTAGGGCAAGGTCTCTTCATGACATTCAGATTCCATCAAAACTTGAAAATCTTCAAAAGTTGGACATACCTCTTGCCCGCCAAAGCTAAAGACATGCGTCACCGGGTTCCAAAACCTCACCGCGGCATGAAGGAAAGGAAGGTGCAGCGGAGTGCGACTCAGCGCGAACAGTGCATTCAAGCCAAAACCCCAGAAGTTCAACTTTTCCAAACCATCTAGAGAAGCGATCCAAGCTGTGAGATTTTCAACGAGAAACGCCTCCATTTTTGTGCAAAACTAAGATGAATTGGATGAACCACGGAGCTAAGGCTTTTAAAGAGGAAAAGACACTATTCGGGGGACAAGTGTCAAAAATTTGATGGTTGCTGAGCTGAGTGGCCGGCCGGCCACCTTTTCTGGCAGGCCGGCCATTTCTTTTTTCAAAATCTGGCCGGTGGCCTCCCCTTTGCAATAAATCTGGCCGGCCGGCTCCCAAAAGTAGCCGGCCATGCTCCAATGTGTGTCTTTAGCCCTGTTTTACCCTCCAAGAGAAAGTTTCAAGCATTTCCATGCAACGGGTGTGTCGAAGGCCTCTATTTCCCTCTGTTTCGGATGCGTTCCGTTGCCCAGATCGTCCGAAGTACACTTTGTTTTGTTTTGTTTATCGAGTTGTTGTTTTGTTTATCGAGTTGTCGTTTTACTTATTGAGTTGTTTGTCGAGCTGTCGTGTTTCGTGTTTTTGAGTTGTTACTCTTTGTTTAAGAATTTTTGTTTGAGTCTTGTTTATTGAGTCGTCAACACTATTGTGTTTTGCTTATCGAGTTGTAAACTTGCTAAGGTTTTGTTATATCTTAGAAAGTTAAGTTGTTGTGTCGGTTCACTACCTGACTGGGCAAAATGCACAATGCACATTTCCATTCAATCTCATTATGGTGCAAAATGATGCGATATGATGCTAAGAGTTTAAAATACAACACTTTTTTCAAAAGCTGTTTCATTCCATCATGCCTCGCTTGTTACAACATTTTACAAGACTAAGGCACAAGTTTTACAAAGAATAAAACTGCCCGATAATATACAACGTGCTACAACTACTAGCAAAAAGATAAATAAAATAGGAAATAGCCGCATCTGTGCTCTCAAGAGCAGGAATAAGAGGCCCTCTTCGTCCTCTTCTGTGGAATAAACTCTCCGCCACCATCGCCATCATCATCATCCGAATCGGAGTCGTCATCCTCGGGATCCCCCTCCGCCTCGCCTCCACTCCCGGAACCAAGACCGGAGCCGTCCTCTCTGTCAGCAGATGTCTCCGACTGACGATCTGCAGCCTCCTTCTCCTCATCCTCACCGGGCTCCTCCTCTACAATGTGTGCTCTGCGTCTACGAGATGACCCCCCCTCCAGCTCCTCGAAAAGGCCCAGATGGTCCAGCTCCTCGAAAAGGCCCGGATGGTCCACCTCCCCGAGAAGGCCCAGGTGGCCCGGCCTGCGGCTGAGCATATACCGGGGGCATCTGAGAATAAAGAGTTCAATTTAAATACATCAGTCCAAATATGTACATCAGACGCAGATACAAGAAAACTACATGAAGTGGGTACATGTAAACACAGTGTATAAGTGAGGTGTGTGTCAGATGTGCTCTACACAAGTAGCCTATCAATGCAGTAGAAATCAGCATATCATCAGAAGTATGATAAATGCCAGAAAACTAAAGGGTACCTGGAAGCCCATGATGGACAACTGTGCCTCCCTCCGCAGGACCATCCCCTCAAGTGAGGCTACCATCTCAAGCACCTGATCCATGTACTCAACAGGGGGCTGCAGATGCAAAGGCAAGGGTATCAGTAAAGGAATGAGCGTCCAAGTATCTGAGTAATGAATCAAAGCCGTAAAACATACCGGTGGTGAGTCGGGGTCTCTGACATATCGATGGCCGGGCATCGGAGGCTCTATCGGGATCGGAATCGGAGAGGTAGTCCCATATTGCCACCCCATCAACTCGGTCGGCATGTCCGGCCATCCAGGATGAGGATAAGTTGGAGGAATCGGGGGAACCAATCCACCCCCACCTCTAGATGTACCAGCCCTGCTGGTGGAAGGGGCGTCTGCAGCCCGAGCCCGAGCCTGGCTCGAAGATGGCATGCCAGCAGGCCTCATCGTCGAAGTACGAACTCCCGTCAACGGGGGCATCAGGTATATGTGACGGTAAGTAGCGTAATCCCCCTCCTCAAGATGTAGCAAAGCATCAGTACCCAGCAAAGCACTAACAACATCCCGGGAAGAGAGCCTATCAGCAATCCGCATATCGACTGGGGGTGCTGAGGGAGGGTCCTGAGAAGTGTACCCCCAGACCTGACGCAAGAAGCGGTCCCCCAAAAACCAGGCCCTACCAACTGGCCCTTCGAACAGGATCCTGTACCGGGAGACACCCCACTCTCCGGCAAACTGGAATCGGAGACCTTCACCTAAAGGCGCCCATGGCTGCCATGTAATCTACGGATAACAGACGCATAAACCAAGTAGAAATCGAAAATGTACAGGACAAATCAAAGATGAAAACAAAAAGAACTGAGAGTTCTGAAATACCTTCGTCGACCGCACCGTGTCGAAGTACTGCCGCAGATAAAAGAGAGACTCCCGAGGTCTTGGCCGGTGCTGGCCTTCAAATACAAGTGAGTACGGGGTCACGAGAGGTCCCTCTACCAACAACTCCGGGGCCAATGTCGGGAAATACACATAGACCCACAACTGTGGAAAACAAAGCAGAATACGAAGTGCTGAGGGCAAAGTGCACGATACAGAGTATAAAGTGCGCTGTGTGTGCAATGTGCAAGTAATGAGAAGCAGAAATGTAAATTGAGAGGGCAGAAAGTATCTCTCAGGCTCTCCAATAGCCGCCAAGTAAGTCCCCCCGTCTGCGGGAGGTCGCGCTCATGTAGCAATAAAGGGTAGCCAAGCCGGCGCCACCCCAGTCATACCGTCTGACCTATGACAGGTCCACCAAAGCACTCAACAGATAAAGCCCAACAGTGTTCCCCCTGTCGGTAAACAAAGTGGTCCCGAAGAGGAACATCAGAAAGCCACGGGCATACTGTGTTGCCTCCTCAGGAGTCCCGGGCTGCATCTCCACCCGCTGGAAATGGGAAGAGAACCAGGTGTATCGGACTCTCCCTGAAGGTCTATCAACAGGCGGGCGAACCCCCAGCAAATATATCCAAGCAGTCTCCCACTGGCCCATGTCCTCGTCGTAAGGGATGGGCCAACCTCCCATGTCAAGGCCAGTCAGTACGGCAAAGTCAAACGGGGTCATAGTCAAGTCCCCCGTGGCAGAAAAATGGAAGGAGTTGGTGGTGTCCCACCATCTCTCCACCAAGGCGGCCATCAACGTCCTCCTGTCAGGACAACGAGATAGCCCAGTACAGAAGGGCCCAAACCCCGCCAAGTCAACCAAATCCCGAACAGCCTCCGGGAGCTCGGCATACCAATCTCTCGCCGCGGTAGAGCCATATCCCTGCACAGTGCGAGAAGTCACTTGCATTCAGAATGAATACATGTTTCAGCATAAAATGAATAAGCTGCGTGCAAATAAAATGAATAGGCTGCGTGCACAGTAAAGTAAGTGAGCCGCGTGTTCAGAATCAGTGTGTGCTGCGTGTTCACCTTCAATTCGGGCTGTGTGTTCAGAAAATCAGTGTTTGGGCTGCGTGTTCAACTCTCAATCAGTGTGTGCTGCGTGTTCACCTTCAATTTGGGCTGTGTGTTCAGAAAATCAGTGTTTTGGGCTGCGTGTTCAACTCTCAATCAGTGTGTGCTGCGTGTTCACCTTCAATTCGGGCTGTGTGTTCAGAAAGTCAGTGTTTGGGCTGTGTGTTCAACTCTCAATCAGTGTGTGTTGCGCGTTCACCTTCAATTTGGGCTGTGTGTTCAAAAAATCAGTGTTTGGGCTGCATGTTCAACTCTCAATCAGTGTGTGCTGCGTGTTCACCTTCAATTTGGGCCGTGTGTTCAGAAAATCAGTGTTTGGGCTGCTTATTCAACTCTCAATCAGTGTGTGCTGCGTGTTCACCTTCAATTTGGGCCGTGTGTTCAAAAAATCAGTGTTTGGGCTACGTGTTCAACTCTCAATCAGTGTGTGTTCACCTTCAATTCGGGCTGTGTGTTCAGAAAGTCAGTGTTTGGGCTGTGTGTTCAACTCTCAATCAGTGTGTGCTGCGTGTTCACCTTCAATTTGGGCTGTGTGTTCAGAAAATCAGTGTTTGGGCTGCGTGTTTAACTCTCAATCAGTGTGTGCTGCGTGTTCACCTTCAATTTGGGTTGTGTGTTCAGAAAATCAGTGTTTGGGCTGCGTGTTCAACTCTCAATCAGTGTGTGCTGCGTGTTCACCTTCAATTTAGGCTGTGTGTTCAGAAAATCAGTGTTTGGGCTGCGTGTTCAACTCTCAATCAGTGTGTGCTGCGTGTTCACCTTCAATTCAGGCTGTGTGTTCAGAAAATCAGTGTTTGGGCTGTGTGTTCAACTCTCAATCAGTGTGTGCTACGTGTTCACCTTCAATTTGGGCTGTGTGTTCAGAAAATCAGTGTTTGGGCTACGTGTTCAACTCTCAATCAGTGTGTGCCGCGTGTTCACCTTCCATTCGGACTATGTGTTCAGAAAATCAGTGTGTGGGCTGCGTGTTCAACCCTCAACCGGTGTGTGCCGTGTGTTCACAATCAATTTATGGGCTGACTGTTCAAGAATTCAAGTGATTGAACCGTGTGTTCAGAATGCAAACAGAATGCATGAAAAATTCATAATATATTACAGAAAAGGTAAGAACGAAGTAAATACCTCTCGTGCCTCATGGGAGAGGTGATACTCTAGCTCCCGTAAAAGGAGATCCCCGGGTGCTCGCTCGTCGAAATCGGTGAAGTGATAGAAAATAGCCTGCGGAAGAATATGTACCGGTGGGTCGTTCCTCTCGGGTATGAAAGGTCGAACCCTCGGAGGCAGAGCCATGATATCAAGATCATCTCCGGCGTCCGGAGGACCTCCACCGTGGGGGAAATGACCATCCATTTCAGGAAATCTGCAAAAAGAGGCGAAAATGAGCAAAAATAAGCCAAAATTGGAAAAAGTCAACAAAAGTCAACTCTCG
Organism: Camellia sinensis; assembly: GCF_055761805.1. Lineage (NCBI taxonomy): Eukaryota > Viridiplantae > Streptophyta > Magnoliopsida > Ericales > Theaceae > Camellia > Camellia sinensis. The sequence continues at coordinate 37,058,259 of NC_138962.1, forward strand.
GAAAATGAAAAGTCAACAAAAGTCAACTCCCGAGAAAATCTTCCAAATATTGAGACAAACTCACCTCAAGTGGTGAAAATGAGAAAAGAAGCCCCGAAATCAAGATTTAATCGGTTCAAAGTGCTTAAAACTGAAAGATTTCGCGAAAACAACTTGCGTGGGACGTTGGAAAACACGTATAGAGCACAGATCTGAGGGAGAAAATGGTTTGGGAAGCTAGAGGAGATGTTTTCGGAGCTGCACTTGTGAGCACAAAGTGTTTGGATGAGTGTATTTAAAGAAAAGAGGCTGAAAAGACAAAATTGCCCCGAATTTGGCAAAGTGGCCGGCCGGCCACTTTTTCTGGCAGGCCGGCCATTCTCTTTTCAAAAACTGGCCGGTGGCCTCCCTCTCCCAATAAAGATGGCTGGTGGTGTTCCCCATATGCCCCCCAAGGTCCCTGCAAATTTTGGGGAGGATTGGAGTCCCCGGGACCTGAAAAAGTACAAGAGAAGTGCACTTTCTGTCGCGAAATCGCTCCGCCGGAACCTCAGCTTCAACTTCCGATGCTTGTCTCATCATTACTCATCGAAAGTGAAATATATCCTTTTGAACATGTTGTAACCTCTCCGGGAGGTGAACCGAAGGTCGCGATCGAGTCGCCCTCGCCGAAACGCGCATTTTCTTGCTCGTTGTTTTGTGACAAACATGCATCCTGGTTTACGTTTGTTCTGCATTATCATGCACATAACTTGCATTCTCATGCACATACTTGCATTGTTATGCACGTCTCTTTGACATCACCGAGCCTCCATGCTTAAACTCGCGTTGTCACGCGTGTTCCTTCCCGCATTGCGATGCACTTTTCCATCGACACCGCGATTGTCTGCATTCGATATCACATTGAATATATGTTGTTAGATATGTTGTGCTTGTTGAGTTTCTTTCTTTTGCAGGCACGATATTGTATGTACGGTTCATTTGAAGCTGGTGCGACCAGACGAATCGCACAGGTATCATATCTTCTCCGTGTGAGACGCGACGAGAACTGAATAATTCTCTGCATTCCTAACTGCATGAAATGTAGTTGTTGCCTTGCATTCTTGCTTAAAACTGTTGCATCTATTTGCGAATACTTGCCTCATTACAGCTTGCTGCATTTACATGATCATGAGCTACATTCGGCTTTGTGCATATCATTTTGTATTTTGCCCCTGCCTGCGGGCATGCCTGTGGGCACATCTTTGTTATTTTGTATGTTTGTCTAAATCTTCAGCCTTGTCAAAAATGGGTCGTCTCTGGGCTTTGACATTCACTCCCGTCACTTATGACTTTCGAGTTCTGTCAAAAAGGGGCAACTGTAGACACCTCATTTTTGACCGACCTTAAGACTCAGACGTCACCGATTGAGCGCTTGGTGATGTTGCATATCGTGCTCATTCAGAGGTTTTAGAGTCTCGGCTGCGAGCCTTGCCTTCGGACTTCCGAACTCTTTCATGTCTTGCCTCGGTTTGCGAACCAGGCTCCCTTTTCTCTGTTTTCTCTTCCCGAAGGGAGGGAGAGGTCTCGTAGATCATCTCTCAGTGGCCGTAGGCTACGTTTCATGGTCGTAGGCCATTTTTCCCGTTTGGAGCCTGGTTTCTGATTTTTCGGAGCCGTTGGCCGTGTGCCTCGGTTTGGGACCACTTAACCACCTCCGTTTGCTCCTGTTTTTGGCATGCATCTTATTTGCTCCCTTTTGAGGGACACTTTGGTCCGAAAAACCAACTTCGTGGTCGAACACCACTTCCGGTGCCTAACAGTCAGTTTTCGGGGTCTCAAGCTGCGCGTTTCAGCCCCCGAACCTTCATTTTGCATCGGTTTGAGTTCATTTTTGGCAGGGACCTCTATTTCATTGTTAGGAAGGTCGTAGAAGGGTGGGAGGCCAGCAATTATTCTGACAACCAGTTTTATTCCTCCATCGCCCTCCGTCGCCCGTTTTTCTCACTTGAAAGCCAATGTTGACCACCCTAAGGCCACTTTTTCCAGCCCTAAACCACATATTTGTGTTGTACACACCTGGGAGGCCACCAATATCACATGGCCGGCCAGTAATTGTGTTTGCCCCTTTTGAACCCCTCCAAAAAGTGGACTTTTCTCTCTCCTGGTTTACTTTCTCCAGTTTTTGACCACATGGTTGTGTTGTGCACACATGGCAGGCCACCAATCTGGGGTGGCCGGCCACTAATACCTCTTGACCCTTTTGACCCTTGGCCGGCCGGCCATGGGAAGGGCCGGCCGGCCACCTGCAACTTCAATAACCGGCCGGCCATGATCCCCTCCTCTGGTACATTACAAATATGTATTTTGTTTCCCCCCAGATTGTGTATCCGGGGGGCTGCACTTTTGGGAGGAAACTTAAATTCATTTCCCCCCCCTCCTTTTTTCCCCCCTCTTTTGCCTATATGTCCAAGCCATTCCAGCAGCTTCAGGGGTGACAAAAATTTGATTTAAGGCTCTTGCATTGTATCTCTCTCTCTCTACACTCCAACCCTCAAAACCTCCCAAACCCTACACCATTTCTACACCACCACCTACCACCACACCACCACCATCCATTCCGGCCACTTGGAGCTGGTTTTCCAGAGGCAAGGAGCACCTTTCCTCAAGCCAAGAGGCTGTTGAAGTTTGGTCTACAAGGGTGAGCCATACTTTCCCTCTTTTTGAGCTTCTTTTGCATGCTTTCTAAGCCATACTTGCTTGCATATTTGGGCTCCGACCCTAACTAAAAATAGCATTATTTTGAGTTCCTTTTCATGTTTGTTTAAGGGCCTCTCCCTGTTTGAGGCTTCTTTTTTACACTTGCTTCTTTACCTCTCTTGTATGCCTCTTTCTTGCATAGTATTTTAGGCCTATTTGTAAACTATTTTGAGCTTGGTTATAAACTGTAAAGTATCTTATTTTAAGCCCTTCTTCAACATTGTTTAAGGGCTCTTTACTGTTTGAGGCTTCATTTTGTCACTTGCCTCTTTATCCCTCTTTTGGCCTTATTTTTGCATGTTTTGTTAGCCCCTTGTGCTTGTATTTTTGGGCTCTGGTCTAAAATTTAAATAGCCTTATTTTTACCCTCTCTTCATGTTTGATGAAGGGACCTTTGCGGTTTGAAGCTCCCTTTTGGCTCTTTGTGTTTAAACCTCTTTTTAGGCCTTATTTTGCATAGTATTTTAAGCTTGCATGTGCACTGTTTTGGGTTTGATCATAAACTGTAAAATACCATTTTTGGGGCCCCTCTTCAACTTTGTTGAAGGGCCCTCCTATGTTTGAGGCCAGAAACCATCACTTGCCTCTTTGTCTCCCTTTTGGCTCATTTCTTGCACAATGTTTTAGGCCTGTTTGTGTTTAGATCCGTGGCTTGTTGTAAACTGTAAAGTGCTTCATTTTGAGCCCCTATTCAACTTTGTTGAAGGGCTCATGGCCATTTAGGGCCAGAAGCTGCTACTTGCTTCATTATCTCTCTTTTGGGGCCATTTTTGCATGTTAACTTAGCCCTATTTGTGTTCACTTTTTGGCCTTGATTAAAACTATAAATATGCTTTTTTGGGGACTTTCTTGATTCTGTCTTCACACTTCGTGTTCAAATAATGCATGCTTTGCATAGCCATAGGTCATTCCATGTACCTAATTTCATGTTTCGGGTCTCATTCCATGCATCGGGTGCTATGTTTCCATGTTTTGGGATCATTTTGCATCACATTTCAGTGCTGAAACTTGCATGTTTGTATGCCATATTTCGTGCCTTGCCATGCCTTGTTACAGTGGCATTTGTGCCTTAGGGTCGGTCATCGGTTTGTGTGCATGTGTGCACGCATTTCGAGTGTCTCATTTTTCGTCTTATGGCTACTAATGTGAGTGTGGCTGAGATCCGCTCATGTTGGTGTAAGTCCATTGTGCATTGAGGATGCCATTTCATTTTATAGCATTGCGTATGCTAGGTTGTATGTTAGAGCATTGCGTATGCCTTGTTACATCGTGCATTGTGTATGCCATCTCATAGCATTGTGCATGCTAAGTTGTATATTAGTTGCATTCATGCATGTCATGCATATTGCATTATGCTTGGGATAGGAGTTAGCCCGAGCACGGGAAACGAGGGACGTTTCGTACTTCGAGTGACGGAACATGTCTCAATTCCCAGTCACCGACACTCCGGATTATCCATGATGGAGTTTAGGTTTTGTTGTGTTTATATGTGCATTCATTTCATATTGAGTCGTGCAATTCGACTCCTCGGCCATTATGCATCGATATGCGTGATTGGTGGCACGAGGATCGAGGACTACACTCCCCGAAGAGTAGTCATGCATATATATGTGAAAATACTTTGCCATGCCCCTTTGTTGCTCTCTGTCGCAGCAAATCAAGAATCAGCAGCCTTCCGGAGCTTGGCACGCATTCCAAGAACAATTGCAAACAGAGGCAAACCGGGGCATCGCAAGGGATTCTCTGCACAAAGCAACCCGGACATGCATCATTCATCATCCGAAGCAGCGTCGAGGCAGTCCCTAGCTTGCATGCCAGTTTACAGATTACCTAGTTTAATTTGTTAATTAATCAGAATTTCGTAATTATTTGGACTGTAATATTTATTCGGGACTGTATATTATTTATTCGGACCCTCCGAGTGAGGGCACAACTGTAATAAGTGTGTGTGTGTGTGTATGATGTATGTCTTCCAACCCCACGTCTTTCTCCCTTTTATTTACCCCCTTATGATGGTTAGATTAGGGTATGTTTCAATTAGCATACAGTATGATAGCATGTTTGCATTCATTCATCTGTTTTGGATGCACTGGGCTCGGCGCATCATACTAACTGCATCGTATTTTCGATTCCAAGTTGAATACATGCTAGCTGTAGCATTTCATATGCCATGTTTAGAATAGCCGAGCCTGCTATAGTTGCATTTTTGCATGTGTTGCATTAGGTATTTTTGTATAGTTAGGATCATGCATGGATTTCTAACCTAGCTTCTGTTTTGGCTTGGAGTACTCGGTAAGTTTTATGCTTTAGCATCCTTGCATGCGTGTGAGTGACTGCCATGACAGCATGCTTACCATGAGACTAATTGCTTATGTGATATAACTGTCTGAATGCCTGTGGATGAAGGTTGTGTTATTTGAATTGGAACAATTCATCAAATGTGTGTTTTAAAGCCCACTAGATAGTGGCAAAATCATGTTTTCTAAGCCCACCTGAGGGTAGCAAATCCACGTCTTAGCCTACTTGCGGGTAGCACCATCAAACCATTTTCAAATAAACAAACATGAAATGTTTTGCTCCAATTCAGGCGACCCAGTCTATACTTGTATGCTGTGCGCATCACATAGTAAATCTAGGCTAATAATCGGAATAAGAAAGCATAATGTTTTCAAAAATAGATAACATGGTTAGTAGAGGCCGATCTTTGTTCGGACGAGCGGGGGTGCTCACGAAGTGACCCTCTCCAATCGTACCCAAGTTCCCAAGCCGAGGCAACTTTGGTGATGACGGACACGAGGCCTTAGGCAACGAGTCAGGGTTTCCTAAATTCCCCCAAAATAAAATATTTAGGTGGCGACTCTGTATCTGGCAAAGCAGTCCATGTTTGGCACTTCTTTCAAAAATCTGTTTTTTTCAAAACGATTTGCCGAATTTGGACTCTTTGATTCAGACTTAGAACCGTGACAATTTTAGAGTCCTGAACTGTAGTGAACCCCAATATCGAACGGAACGGAGGACTCGTTCCTCCCGGGGGCGTTCGGGGAACATCTACAGTTTCTGGCGACTCTGCTGGGGATTTAGAAAACTTGACTCGAACTCATGATATCTGGTTTTGACTACACTTATGTGTTTCTTTGCATTGCATTTGCATTGGTGCACCTAGGACACCGTGTTTGCTATCTGCTATTCCTGGACGGTTTGCCGGAGGCTTGTCTTGTCAAGACATGACGATAAGGCTGACCGATTGTGGGCTCTGCTAGTATGGGAACACAAATCCCGGTTTTACCGGGGCATCCTTTTGACCATTCGACCTAGTGCATATTCGGAATCCATAGTGACCATTCCAAGCTAGGACAGGTTGCTTACCCGATTTAGGTTGTTTGAAATCGCTGCGTGCGTAGTGAAACCCTAGCTCCTGACAAAATAGGACAGGGAAACCCTACCCCAACATAGGGGTGTTTTGGCTCTCACTTATTTGTTATGTGCTGTAAGAGTGCGTCTCTACAGGGGAAATGCATGTATCAGTTTATGAGTTTGGGCATTAGGCCTGCGGGCATCAGTCAGTGTTTGAGAATCAGTTATCTACGGGTATCAGATTCAGTCTTTGGGGACAATGATTCAGGGATAATGATCAGTGATTGAGGACAGCGTGTGTTCAGCTTACCGACTGTGTGTTGTTATGCCCGACTGTGTGTTGTGCATTTACTTTAAGCTGTTATGCTGTCCGTTTATCTGTTTATTTATTTCCTTATTGCTTTATTTATCTTTTTACTAGGGGCAGTTTTAGCACAATTGCTTCTGACCCTGTAGATATTCCCCAAGCACTTTGGACAAGAGGTCGTCGGCTCAATCGATCTGAGGATCTGATTGACGGACAGCCAGTGTTCCATTCTCTACCCCCCGTTGTTAGAAGAAGGCCAAGAAGACGCAGTGTGTCTGAGCAGAGGTTACCAGAACAGTGGTCTACCCTAGCAGTGAACAGTCGGGCTGAGGTTTTAGTTTCTGCCATAGAAATACACATACCTGTCAGTCAGCAGGATCAGCAGAGTGTAGCCAGAATGGAGGAAATGATGCATCAGCTCCAAGAGAGCATGAAGCAAATGCAGGAGGATGCTGTCCGCCAAGCGGAATTCTCTAAGCAGCAGGCCACGATCACGGCTCAGCAGGCCGAGCTAATCACTAGACTGCAACAGCAAAATGCAGCATCTGCCTCACATCAAGTTCCTCCTCCACCAGGGGTCCCGTTACCCGAGCAGGCACCTACTGTCCAGAATGCCTTGCCAAACACCCGGAACACCTTGCCAAATGTCCAGAACGTCCAGGAGGACACAGACCTTCCAACGGGGCCGGCTCCGCCCCCACTTCTGCCTCAACTGTCCAAGGCACCTACACCTATCAACCAACCGGACTCTCCCTTCGAGTTCGAAATAGACCATACAGCTCTGAAACTGAGCAAGCTCGAGAAGCTTTTCAAGAAATCACAAGGAGTAAAGGCTATTCCGGATATCGAGGATGGATATATCGATGTGGCCATAACATTGCCAGATAGATTCAAGATGTCGCAGATTGATCGTTTCGTCGGATCCGGGGATCCCATGGTCCACCTCCGGTTATTCTCAGATATACTGCGGCCAATGGGCCTAACCCGACCACAAAAGCTTTCGCTGTTCGGCCGAACCCTGTCGGGTGTGGCCGCTATCTGGTACGCGAAGTTGGAAGATGAGGTGAAAAGAAGTTGGGATGAAATGGCCGAGGCCTTTGTCGCACAGTACTCGTACAATACCCAGATCGAGATTACAACTCGTGATCTCGAAACAACGAGGCAGGAGCCCAAAGAGACTTTCTCAGATTTCGTAACTCGGTGGAGGGCGAAGGCATCGATGATGACTTTGAGGCCCATTAATAAGGACCAAATCAGGATGAATGTGCGCAACCTCCAACCAAAATTGATGCAGAAGATGATTGTACTCCCCTTCCCCACCTTTTCGGATCTACATGAGATGGGGGTACATATCGAGGATGCAATGAAGCAAGGTCTGATTGACCAGAACAGGGAGCAACCCCAGAGAACATTTAACCGCAACAATAACGCAGGCCCGAGTGGCGCTGCAACCGCAAGAGCTTCGGAGGTCAGCATGGTCGCCACCATTCCCCCTCCCCTTCCAAGGCCCATGGCAGCCACACCCTTCTCCGGTGCATCCGGAAGTAATACCCAAACCACTAAATACCAGCCCAGAGGCCAAAGAACCTTCACCCCACTGTACATGCCTTTGTCTAAGGCTCTGGGGGTCTTAATCAAAAAGGGGCATCTAAAACCCCTAGAGCCGAGGCCATTACCAAATCTACTTCCACCCTCTCACAACCCAGCCAAGTACTGTGCATATCACCAGCAGCACGGTCATGATACTGACCAATGTTTTAGGCTACGTCACGAGATTCAAGACCTCGTTGACAAAAATGTGATTTTACCTCCAGAGAAACCTAACGTCACAACTAATCCACTCCCTACACACAACCAAGCTCCACCTCCCAAAAGAGTCAATCTTATCCAGACTGAGGTCGTGTCTTACGATCCTAGCATTTATATTACTCCAACCCATCTACCTAAACCGGAGGTGCTCCTTCCCGACTGCACTGACTTTTTGTGCATGTTGGACATCTTTACAACCCAACCTGAGCCAGTGGTGGCGACGGTGAAAGACAGCACAACAGAGGTTGCAGATGAGGATGGAATGGTTGAGACAGGGTTTGAACAGTCTGGAAACTTTGCTAGGGAAACCTACGACCCAAGTGAGTACATCCTGTCAGTGGGCCAATCTGAGCTGAGTGTAGGGTTGCCAGAAAGAGCAGAACTATGTGTGATTCAGGGGGACATATTTGAACAGGGAACAGACAATCTGAAGGCTGTAGAAGAGGGCCTTGCCAACCTCCAGTTCTTCAGTGATCAAGAATCAGGGGATGCGGCAGTCAACTGGTTTGAATATGAGGAGTCGGCAGAAGTTACCGGATGGTTAGATGATCAACCAGACATTATAGAATTTCAACCAGAACAAGGCCAATCAGGGGCGAGAATACCAATGATGGACGGAAGGGCCGAAAGTCAGAGTGCATTGCCGGAGAGCGCCGGTACAAAGAATTTCGCTCAGGACAGAAGCATTGTGAATGTAGGGAAAATTGAACAACAAACTGCACTGACACAGGTAGAACAACAGGGTTCTGAGAGAACCGGGAAAGCCAAAATCCATGAAGGGATCGAAGGTGCTGTGGGCACAAGAACAGAGGATGCTGTGAGCATGCAGGCTGAAAGTGCTGTGAGTACAAACATGCCCAAGCCAGACAGGTGCCTTTTGAATGCCAACGGAATGTGGTGGGAAGACGATGACTTATGTCTTGCCCACACAGACGAAGACTGGGGAAACAATCAACCAGACGACACCTGGTACCTCGATGAGGTTGATCACATGACAAGAAGCGGGCGGTACTTCAAGCCCCCGCACCTAGACCAACCCGAGGCATCTGGGAAAGACAAAGAAGCCGAGAGGCAGAAAGAGAAGCAGATCGAAGAGGAAGCTATACTGAAACAGCTGAAGAAGATACAAGAAGACATCTCCATCTAGGGACTGCTTATGGCGTCGCGAGTACACAGACAGACTGTCTTATCTGCCATGGACAAGGCCAAACTCTCTATAGATACTACACCAGAACAGCTGGTTGGGATGGTTTTTCCGGGAGGAGGTTCCCCGGCATTAACCTTTTCCGACAAAGAACTACCACCTAAGGGCACAAATCACAACAAACCCCTCTACGTTTCCATGGAATGTAGAGACAAGTGGATACCGGTGGTACTTGTTGATACCGGGTCCGCCATCAATGTCTGCCCAGCCAGAACAGCGTATGCAATCAGGTTGAAGCCCGCGGACTTCCTGCCGACTGCTCAAGTGATCAGAGCATATGATAATACTAGCAGGGAAGTGATGGGGACTGTCAAAATTCAAACCCAGGTTGGTCCCGGACAACACAACATTGAATTCCATGTCTTGGACGTTCCCGCAACCTTCAATCTACTTATGGAGCGACCGTGGTTGCACCAAGTAAAGGCAGTCTATTCCACTTTACATCAGATGTTGAAGTACCCTCACGGGAAGGGGGTGGCTATTGTCTTTGGGAATTCATCAATCCATCCGCCGCCGGAAGTGTCCACACCAGTCTTGGAAATAGAACATGGCACTGAGGATGTGTTCTTATCAGGGTTCACTTTTGCTGAGGCTCGAGTGGTGCAGAATATTATGGCTGTGAATGAGGGGGTGTACGTCAGTGCTCAATCCATCTACCTCATGAACAAGTTACAACACATCCCCGGGATGGGATTAGGAAGGAGCGGCCGGAAGGGCGTCGCGGCATTGGCCGAAATGCCACACAACCCCCATACCTTTGGCTTGGGTTATATGCCCACCAAAGAAGACTGGGTAAGGAAGGGTAAGGAAATAGCCGGAAGAGCCAGAGCAAAGCAGGTTGGGAAGCCTTTCGAATTAATGCATAGGCCCATCCAGGGTACGCTAAACGAATGCTTCGTCCGGGAGGGGGAGGACTTCCCGTTTTGCGGCTTCCCAGAGCCGTGGCTAAACGCGGAGAAGAAGCGCATGCCAGGTTTCGAGATCTTCTTCGACCTGCAACTACCTGGGGATGACGTAGCCGAAGAGCAGACAGACCCATCAGCTGAGTTGAGTAGTATAAGAAAGTGCAGTCTGAGGACACCGAATTTGAAATGGGGGTAGCGCTAGCATGTCTACTTTCAGATCCTTCGATCGACCAAAAGTGCTTGGGGGATAACTTCTCGGTTTCCATGATTGGGGATGAAACGACTGCGGGACTACCAGCAACTATTTTGGATGCATCTATCGCACCCTCTCTCACTTGGCAGTACGAGGAGGGGTTTTTGTCCAGTGGCGCTGGGTCAGGTAGTGAGCCGGAATATGATTCCACCGAATCTTGTAAGTCGGAATCAGGTTCCAGCTCGACTGAGTCTGAGTCTGGTGATCCTGGGGATGATAACCCGGATGCCACGGTTATGTCCAGGTCGTCTTTTTCTTTCTCGTTTGAGTCTGTTGTAACCGAGAATTCGGACGATTTGGATGTGCTTAATGAGAATCAAGTAACTGTGGTTTTTGAGTACCTTTCTGTGCCCTTAATTTATTGCATAAACTCAGACTTTTAAAATTTTGATGAAAACGACGAGGAAGAAATTCCTCCGGTTTTGCAACGTTTAATTGAGCAGGAGCAAGAGAGATTTGTCAAACCCTTAACGGATGAAATCATTACCGTGAATATTGGTACTGAGGAGGACCCACGGCTGGTCCAGATCGGGTCCACGTTGTCTTCGGAGGAACGCGAGCGCTTAGTCGCCTTATTAAAAGATTTCAAAGATGTTTTCGCGTGGTCCTACGAAGACATGCCTGGGATCGATCCTGAGATTGTACAGCACCGGATCCCCCTTGACCCCGAGGCCCGACCTGTCAAACAGAAACTCAGAAGGATCCGCCCGGACTGGGCTCTCTAAATTAAAGAAGAGGTCACAAAGCAAATCGATACAGGCTTCTTGCTGGTGTCCAAATACCCGACTTGGTTGGCCAACATCGTTCCAGTGCCGAAGAAGGATGGCAGGATCCGGGTGTGCGTGGATTTCAGGGATTTAAACAGAGCTAGTCCGAAGGACGACTTTCCCTTGCCGCATATTAATGAGTTGGTGGATTTCACAGCAGGGCATGCTTTGCTCTCATTCATGGATGGCTTCTCAGGGTACAATCAGATAGTAATGGCACCTGAAGATTGGGAAAAGACTGCATTCACCACCCCGTGGGGGACATACTGCTACAGAGTGATGCCGTTTGGGTTGAAGAACGCCGGAGCTACTTATCAACGGGCCGCGACCACAATATTGCACGACATGATCCACAAAGAGGTTGAGGTGTACGTGGACGACATGATTGTCAAGTCCAAAGAAAGAGAGGGCCACTACACCGCCTTACAGAAGTTCTTCCAAAGGATCAGGGAATTCCGATTGCTGCTGAATCCTCAGAAGTGTACGTTCGGTGTTACAGCGGGAAAAATGCTGGGATTTCTGATTACACAAAGGGGGATCGAGGTCGACCCTTCAAAAATCAAGGCCATCTTAGAAATGCCACCACCAAGGACTGAAAAGGAGGTGCGAGGCTTTCTGGGTAAAGTGCAATTCATAAGACGGTTTATCTCGAAATTAACCTTGACTTGTGAACCACTTTTTGGTCTCCTGAAGAAAGGCAAGAAATTTCAATGGGACGGCCGATGCCAAGCTGCTTTTGAACAGATCAAGAAATATTTATAGAACCCGCCCGTGTTGTCGCCACTAGAGCCGGGGAAACCGTTGATATTGTACCTTTCAGTGACTGAGACTACAATGGGCTGCATGCTCGCACAAGAATCAGAGGATAAGGTGGAGAGGGCTATCTACTATCTGAGCAAGAAGATGCTAGAGTATGAGACTCGCTACACACCATTAGAGAAAGCTTGCTTAGCTTTGGTATGGGCTACTAGGAAGTTGCGGCACTACCTGTTAGCTCACTCCGTAATGTTGGTTTCATGACTCGATCCTATCAAATATCTTTTCGAGAAACCAGCACTTACGGGTAGGCTAGCTCGTTGGCTGCTGTTGCTCTCCGAATTCAATCTGAAATATGTAACGCGCAAGTCAGTCAAGGGAAGAGCAGTGGCAGAGTTCTTAGCCGATCATCCAGTCGAAGGAGATGAAGCAGTTGAGTACTTATTCCCAGATGAAGCCATTTTGCACATCGACGACGAATATTGGACGATGTACTTTGACGGAACGTCAAATCAATACGGGTATGGGATAGGAGTGTTGCTGATAGCACCCGACAATTCTCGTATCCCTCTAGCCTTCAAACTCCGGTTCAAAGTCTCGAACAACGAAGCAGAATATGAGGCATGCATTGCCGGTCTAGAAGCAGCCCTGGAATTAAGGGCAAGACGGTTGGACGTCATCGGTGACTCGAACCTTGTTGTGTCTCAAGCAAAAGGAGACTGGAAAGCCAAAGAAGAAAAGAAGATGATGTATCACCAGACCTTGGACTTGTTAATTCCTAGGTTCGAGAACCTAAACTTTGCTCATCTTCCAAGAGAGAACAACAGGTTCGCAGATTCTTTAGCAACTCTATCTTCCATGATAGACATCCCGTTCGGAGTCTGGATGCGTCCAGTTATCATTGACCAGAAATTTGCACCTGTCTACGAGTCGATTGCTGCTATAGATGAGGTTCAAGACGAAAACCCCTGGTATTACGACATTTGGAATTTCTTGGAGAAGGAAACATACCCGCCAGGGGTGAACGCCAAAGACAAAAGGGCAATCAGAAGAATGGCCGTTCAGTTCATCATCTGTGGGGGTAAGCTGTATAAGAGAGGTCATCTGGGAATGCATAAGCTGTGTGCTGATGCCGAAGAGTCGAAACATCTAATGGAAGCCATCCATGGAGGGGAATGCAGTGCACACATGAACGGAGTAATGTTAGCACGGAAGATCCTCAGACAGGGTTACTATTGGTCCACCATGGAGGAGGATTGTGTTAGTTTTGTTCAGCGATGCCACAAATGCCAGATCCATGCAAATCTCATGAATATCCCGCCGTCGAAATTGTACAACATGACTTCGCCATGGCCACTTTTAGTTTGGGGAATTGACGTGATCGGGGCTGTCACTCCGAAAGGGTCGAATGGGCATGAGTTCATCCTGGTCGCGATAGATTATTTCACAAAGTGGGTTGAGGCCCAATCTTATGCGGTGTTGAAGGCGTCGCACATTGCGAAGTTTATCAAAAATAATATCATCTGTCGCTACGGGGTCCCAAACGAGGTCATTTCGGATAACGGTTCCCACTTCAAGAAGGAAGTGATTGACTTGTTGGAGAAATACAACGTGGCTTTTCATAAGTCATCCACATACCGGCCGCAAACCAACGGAGCGGTCGAGGCCGCCAACAAGAATATCAAACACATACTGCAGAAGATGGTGGAAACCTACCGGGATTGGCCAGATAAGCTGCCCTTTGCTCTTTGGGGCTACCGGACGTCAATCAGAACTTCTACCGGAGCGACTCTGTATTCATTGGTTTATGGGATGGAGGCCGTTCTACCTATCGAGATTGAGGTTCCGTCATTGCGAGTATTGGCTGAGTGTCAAATAGCCGAAGCGGATTGGCAGCAGAGCAGGTTTGAGGAACTCATGCTTTTTGATGAGAGGAGACTGAAAGCACTGTACCATGTTCAAGGTTATCAGCGCAGAATTGCCCGGGCTTTCAACAAGAAAGTTAAGTCCAGGAATCTAAAGGAAGGAGATTTGGTGCTCAAGGACAACCGAGCTCCCATCCACGACCCAAGGGGCAAGTTCAGACCTAATTGGACTGGTCCCTATATCATCAAAGCTATCTGGTCAGGTGGAGCTGTGGTTCTGATGGACCTAGATGGCTTGGAATTTTCCCAACCGATCAACATGGACAAGTTGAAGAAATATTACCCCTGAGGGGCTCGCTAGGCCGAAAACCCGAAAGGGTGACCTAGGCAAAAGTTAGAGCACAAAAAAATTGAAAAATATAAAAACTGAGCTCGCAAGGTTGAAAACCCGCAAAGGGCGACCTTGGCAAAAGTTAGAGCGTAAAAGGAGAGTGAAAATACTCGAGTGAACCTAAGCCTGAACTACGTAAGGCTTGATTCCCATCTTTGGGATACGCAGGCAACTTCATCCTAAAGTTCAGCCATAAACTTTTCCCCGATCAACTTTGTCCATTTTGACCATCTCAGTCATCTTTATCCATCAGCATTTATCGCAATCTCCGGTGCAGTGCTATTCAAACTAGGGGCAACTTTCCATTGCCACACGGTGTCGCGATACTATTCAGACTAGGGGCAACTTTCCAGTTGCTAGGATCCGGGGTTGTGCATCTCAGTGATAGATCTTAGGCATGTCCAGTTCTGATCCATATCGAAAATGGTTTTGAAAAGTTTTAATAAAAGTTGACTTTGTTCAAATTAATCTCTTTACAACTAAGACCATTTTTGGACCAAAGCGGAAAATTTTCAGTACCACAACCTTTCATTTCATTGATTTCAAAACAGAGTTCTCCTACTCTTGCATACAATCGAAGTTGCTTTTTATTACATTCATAAAGAAAACTTGAAAGTACTAATAAAGCAATAAATCCGGGGCAGAGTCAAGTCAAGTATCCCTACGCCCCCTCCCAGAGCTGGTCGAAGCCTCTGATGCCAAGCTGGGCCCGACCTGTGCCTCCTCATTAAGCCAGTCCCAACACTCGTCAGACAAAGTGCAACTGAAAGTGCGAGCAGGGGCCAGGAGCTCTCTAGTCCTCCATGCTGTGGCATATTGGGCAAGCTGTGCACCTCGGACCGGGAAAGCAGCCGGGTACTCAATCCCCTCTGGCGGGAAAATCTGATCATGACCGAACTGGCGCAGGAGCCGGAACGAAAAGTAGAACACACAGTGGGTCAGACCAATCAACTGGATCCCGATCAGCCGGGACATGCTATAGCTCATTGCCGGGAGATTGAGCCAAGGACAACGCCAAGCAATGCGACCTGCAGACAAATTGCACATCCAGTCAAACCACCACCTTTCGTCAGGGGCATCGACTAGGCGCTGTCGAAAGGAATAGCCTTGGGCTGAGTAGGCTGGACAAGGGTCTACAACCTGCAATTTGTCCATCAACCATACCTGGGGAGGGATGAAAAATGAGAGAATAAAGAATAGAGAGATGTACGATGAGAGAAAAGTAAGACAAGGGTTTTGTGAGAAAAACCGAGCCCGAGGGCCGAGTGATGTGAGCATTACATATGTGAGATTTGGTGGGAAACATTACTTGCAACAGTAGTGGACTCCCCGCAAATCTGGTCGTCTCCCGGCGATGGAAAGCATCCAAGCCCATCAGCGTCTCGGCCAAGGTCATGGCGATGCAGCTCTTTCCTTCTTTCAAGCCTTAAGCAACTTCAATCAGACGAATGTTAAATCCGCCAAAGCCCGAGGAAAGCAGAAAATGAGACAGCAGGCACAAGCAAAGGGCGTGTTGCCGGAAACCTTGCCAATAATGGTTGCTGCGGTCACCAGCGTCAGAAAAACGATGAATCAAACCGAGGATATCCAGTTCCCCATTACAAATCAGAGACCGAGCGTCATGCGCAGTGAGTCCACACATTCGCCCTAAAGCTTGGGCGTGGCCAAAGCGAAACTAGGGCAAGATCTCTTCATGACATTCAGATTCCATCAAAACTTGAAAATCTTCAAAAGTTGGACATACCTCTTGCCCGCCAAAGCTAAAGACATACGTCACCGGGTTCCAAAACCTCGCCGCGGCATGAAGGAAAGGAAGGTGCAGCGGAGTGCGACTCAGCGCGAATAGTGCATTCAAGCCGAAACCCCAGAAGTTCAACTTTTCCAAACCATCTAGAGAAGCGATCCAAGCTGTGAGATTTTCAACGAGAAACGCCTCCATTTTTGTGCAAAACTAAGATGAATTGGATGAACCACGGAGCTAAGGCTTTTAAAGAGGAAAAGACACTATTCGGGGGACAAGTGTCAAAAATTTGATGGTTGTTGAGCTGAGTGGCCGGCCGGCCACCTTTTCTGGCAGGCCGGCCATTTCTTTTTTCAAAACCTGGCCGGTGGCCTCCCCTTTGCAATAAATCTGGCCGGCCGGCTCCCAAAAATAGCCGGCCATGCTCCAATGTGTGTCTTTAGCCCTGTTTTACCCTCCAAGCGAAAGTTTCAAGCATTTCCATGCAACGGGTGTGTCGAAGGCCTCTATTTCCCTCTGTTTCGGATGCGTTCCGTTGCCCAGATCGTCCGAAGTACACTTTGTTTTGTTTTGTTTATCGAGTTGTTGTTTTGTTTATCGAGTTGTCGTTTTGCTTATTGAGTTGTTTGTCGAGCTGTCGTGTTTCGTGTTTTTGAGTTGTTACTCTTTGTTTAAGAATTTTTGTTTGAGTCTTGTTTATTGAGTCGTCAACACTATTGTGTTTTGCTTATCGAGTTGTAAACTTGCTAAGGTTTTGTTATATCTTAGAAAGTTAAGTTGTTGTGTCGGTTCACTACCTGACTAGGCAAAATGCACAATGCACATTTCCATTCAATCTCATTATGGTGCAAAATGATGCGATATGATGCTAAGAGTTTAAAATACAACACTTTTTTCAAAAGCTGTTTCATTCCATCATGCCTCGCTTGTTACAACATTTTACAAGACTAAGGCACAAGTTTTACAAAGAATAAAACTGCCCGATAATATACAATGTGCTACAACTACTAGCAAAAAGATAAATAAAACAGGAAATAGCCGCATCTGTGCTCTCAAGAGCAAGAATAAGAGGCCCTCTTCGTCCTCTTCTATAGAATAGACTCTCCGCCACCATCGCCATCATTATCATCCGAATCGGAGTCGTCATCCTCGGGATCCCCCTCAGCCTCGCCTCCACTCCCGGAACCAAGACCGGAGCCGTCCTCTCTGTCAGCAGATGTCTCCGACTGACGATCTGCAGCCTCCTTCTCCTCATCCTCACCGGGCTCCTCCTCTACAATGTGTGCTCTGCATCTGCGAGACGACCCCCCCTCCAGCTCCTCGAAAAGGCCTGGATGGCCCAGCTCCTCGAAAAGGCCCAGATGGTCCAGCTCCTCGAAAAGGCCCGGATGGTCCACCTCCCCGAGAAGGCCCAGGTGGCCCGGCCTGCGGCTGAGCATATACCGGGGGCATCTGAGAATAAAGAGTTCAATTTAAATACATCAGTCCAAATATGTACATCAGACGCAGATACAAGAAAACTACATAAAGTGGGTACATGTAAACACAGTGCATAAGTGAGGTGTGTGTCAGATGTGCTCTACACAAGTAGCCTATCAATGCAGTAGAAATCAGCATATCATCAGAAGTATGATAAATGCCAGAAAACTAAAGGGTACCTAGAAGCCCATGATGGACAACTGTGCCTCCCTCCGCAGGACCATCCCCTTAAGTGAGGCTACCATCTCAAGCACCTGATCCATGTACTCAACAGGGGGCTGCAGATGCAAAGGCAAGGGTATCAGTAAAGGAATGAGCGTCCAAGTATCTGAGTAATGAATCAAAGCCGTAAAACATACCGGTGGTGAGTCGGGGTCTCTGACATATCGATGGCCGGGCATCGGAGGCTCTATCGGGATCGGAATCGAAGAGGTAGTCCCATATTGCCACCCCATCAACTCGGTCGGCATGTCCGGCCATCCAGGATGAGGATAAGTTGGAGGAATCGGGGGAACCAATCCACCCCCACCTCTAGATGTACCAGCCCTGCTGGTGGAAGGGGCGTCTGCAGCCTGAGCCCGGGCCTGGCTCGAAGATGGCATGCCAGCAGGCCTCATCGTCGAAGTACGAACTCCCGTCAACGGGGGCATCAGGTATATGTGACGGTAAGTAGCGTAATCCCCCTCCTCAAGATGTAGCAAAGCATCAGTACCCAGCATCGCACTAACAACATCCCGGGAAGAGAGCCTATCAGTAATCCGCATATCGACTGGGGGTGCTGAGGGAGGGTCCTGAGAAGTGTACCCCCAGACCTGACGCAAGAAGCGGTCCCCCAAAAACCAGGCCCTACCAACTGGCCCTTCGAACAGGATCCTGTACCGGGAGACACCCCACCCTCCGGCAAACTGGAATCGGAGACCTTCACCTAAAGGCGCCCATGGCTGCCATGTAATCTACGGATAACAGACGCATAAACCAAGTAGAAATCGAAAATGTACAGGACAAATCAAAGATGAAAACAAAAAGAACTGAGAGTTCTGAAATACCTCCGTCGACCGCACCGTGTCGAAGTACTGCCGCAGATAAAAGAGAGACTCCCGAGGTCTTGGCCGGTGCTGGCCTTCAAATACAAGTGAGTACGGGGTCACGAGAGGTCCCTCTACCACCAACTCCGGGGCCAATGTCGGGAAATACACATAGACCCACAACTGTGGAAAACAAAGCAGAATACGAAGTGCTGAGGGCAAAGTGCATGATACAGAGTATAAAGTGCGCTGTGTGTGCAATGTACAAGTAATAAGAAGCAGAAATGTAAATTGAGAGGGCAGAAAGTATCTCCCAGGCTCTCCAATAGCCGCCAAGTAAGTCCCCCCGTCCGCGGGAGGTCGCGCTCATGTAGCAATAAAGGGTAGCCAAGCCGGCGCCACCCCAGTCATACCGTCTGACCTATGACAGGTCCACCAAAGCACTCAACAGATAAAGCCCAACAGTGTTCCCCCTGTCGGTAAACAAAGTGGTCCCGAAGAGGAACATCAGAAAGCCACGGGCATACTGTGCTGCCTCCTCAGGAGTCCCGGGCTGCATCTCCACCCGCCGGAAATGGGAAGAGAACCAGGTGTATCGGACTCTCCCCGAAGGTCTATCAACAGGCGGGCGAACCCCCAGCAAATATATCCAAG
This sequence comes from Camellia sinensis, assembly GCF_055761805.1. NCBI lineage: Eukaryota > Viridiplantae > Streptophyta > Magnoliopsida > Ericales > Theaceae > Camellia > Camellia sinensis. The sequence continues at coordinate 37,077,487 of NC_138962.1, forward strand.
CAGCCTCCCACTGGCCCATGTCCTCGTCGTAAGGGATGCGCCAACCTCCCATGTCAAGGCCAGTCAGTACGGCAAAGTCAAACGGGGTCATAGTCAAGTTCCCCGTGGCAGAAAAATGGAAGGAGTTGGTGGTGTCCCACCATCTCTCCACCAAGGCGGCCATCAACGTCCTCCTGGCAGGACAACGAGATAGCCCAGTACAGAAGGGCCCAAACCCCGCCAAGTCAACCAAATCCCGAACAGCCTCCGGGAGCTCGGCATACCAATCTCTTACCGCGGTAGAGCCATATCCCCGCACAGTGCGAGAAGTCACTTGCATTCAGAATGAATGCATGTTTCAGCATAAAATGAATAAACTGCGTGCAAATAAAATGAATAGGCTGCGTGCAAAGTAAAGTAAGTGAGCCGCGTGTTCAGAATCAGTGTGTGCTGCGTGTTCACCTTCAATTCGGGCTGTGTGTTCAGAAAATCAGTGTTTGGGCTGCGTGTTCAACTCTCAATCAGTGTGTGCTGCGTGTTCACCTTCAATTTGGGCTGTGTGTTTAGAAAATCGGTGTTTTGGGCTGCGTGTTCAACTCTCAATCAGTGTGGGCTGCGTGTTCAACTCTCAATCAGTGTGGGCTGCGTGTTCACCTTCAATTCGGGCTGTGTGTTCAGAAAGTCAGTGTTTGGGCTGTGTGTTCAACTCTCAATCAGTGTGTGCTGCGCGTTCACCTTCAATTTGGGCTGTGTGTTCAGAAAATCAGTGTTTGGGCTGCATGTTCAACTCTCAATCAGTGTGTGCTGCGTGTTCACCTTCAATTTGGGCCGTGTGTTCAGAAAATCAGTGTTTGGGCTGCGTGTTCAACTCTCAATCAGTGTGTGCTGCGTGTTCACCTTCAATTTGGGCTGTGTGTTCAAAAAATCAGTGTTTGGGCTGCGTGTTCAACTCTCAATCAGTGTGTGCTGCGTGTTCACCTTCAATTCGGGCTGTGTGTTCAGAAAATCAGTGTTTGGGCTGTGTGTTCAACTCTCAATCAGTGTGTGCTGCGTGTTCACCTTCAATTTGGGCTGTGTGTTCAGAAAATCAGTGTTTGGGCTACGTGTTCAACTCTCAATCAGTGTGTGCCGCATGTTCACCTTCCATTCGGACTATGTGTTCAGAAAATCAGTGTGTGGGCTGCGTGTTCAACCCTCAACCGGTGTGTGCCGTGTGTTCACAATCAATTTATGGGCTGACTGTTCAAGAATTCAAGTGATTGAACCGTGTGTTCAGAATGCAAACAGAATGCATGAAAAATTCATAATATGTTACAGAAAAGGTAAGAACGAAGTAAATACCTCTCGTGCCTCATGGGAGAGGTGATACTCTGGCTCCCGTAGAAGGAGATCCCCGGGTGCTCGCTCGTCGAAATCGGTGAAGTGATAGAAAATAGCCCGCGGAAGAATATGTACCGGTGGGTCGTACCTCTCGGGTATGAAAGGTCGAACCCTCGGAGGCAGAGCCATGATATCAAGATCATCTCCGGCGTCCGAAGGACCTCCACCGTGGGGGAAATGACCATCCATTTCAGGAAATCTGCAAAAAGAGGCGAAAATGAGCAAAAATAAGCCAAAATTGGAAAAAGTCAACAAAAGTCAACTCTCGAAAAATGAAAAGTCAACAAAAGTCAACTCCCGAGAAAATCTTCCAAATATTGAGACAAACTCACCTCAAGTGGTGAAAATGAGAAAAGAAGCCCCGAAATCAAGATTTAATCGGTTCAAAGTGCTTAAAACTGAAAGATTTCGCGAAAACAACTTGCGTGGGACGTTGGAAAACGCGTATAGAGCACAGATCTGAGGGAGAAAATGGTTTGGGAAGCTAGAGGAGATGTTTTCGGAGCTGCACTTGTGAGCACAAAGTGTTTGGATGAGTGTATTTAAAGAAAAGAGGCTGAAAAGACAAAATTGCTCCGAATTTGGCAAAGTGGCCGGCCGGCCACTTTTTCTGGCAAGCCGGCCATTCTCTTTTCAAAAACTGGCCGGTGGCCTCCCTCTCCCAATAAAGATGGCTGGTGGTGTTCCCCACATGCCCCCCAAGGTCCCTGCAAATTTTGGGGAGGATTGGAATCCCCGGGACCTGAAAAAGTACAAGAGAAGTGCACTTTCTGTCGCGAAATCGCTCCGCCGGAACCGCAGCTTCAACTTCCGATGCGTGTCTCATCATTACTCATCGAAAGTGAGATATATCCTTTTGAACATGTTGTAACCTCTCCGGGAGGTGAACCGAAGGTCGCGATCGAGTCGCCCTCGCCGAAACGCGCATTTCCTTGCTCGTCGTTTTGTGACAAACATACATCCTGGTTTACGTTTGTTCTGCATTATCATGCACATAACTTGCATTCTCATGCACATACTTGCATTGTTATGCACGTTTCTTTGACATCACCGAGCCTCCATGCTTAAACTCGCGTTGTCACGCGCGTTCCTTCCCGCATTGCGATGCACTTTTCCATCGACACCGCGATTGTCTGCATTCGATATCACATTGAATATATGTTGTTAGATATGTTGTGCTTGTTGAGTTTCTTTCTTTTGCAGGCACAATATTGTATGTACGGTTCATTTGAAGCTGGTGCGACCAGACGAATCGCGCAGGTATCGTATCTTCTCCGTGTGAGACGCGACGAGAACTGAATAATTCTCTGCATTCCTAACTGCATGAAATGTAGTTGTTGCCTTGCATTCTTGCTTAAAACTGTTGCATCTATTTGCGAATACTTGCCTCATTACAGCTTGTTGCATTTACATGATCATGAGCTACATTCGGCTTTGTGCATATCATTTTGTATTTTGCCCCTGCCTGCGGGCATGCCTGTGGGCACATCTTTGTTATTTTGTATGTTTGTCTAAATCTTCAGCCTTGTCAAAAATGGGTCGTCTCTGGGCTTTGACATTCACTCCCGTCACTTATGACTTTCGAGTTCTGTCAAAGAGGGGCAACTGTAGACACCCCATTTTTGACCGACCTTAAGATTCAGACGTCAACGATTGAGCGCTTGGTGATGTTGCATATCGTGCTCGTTCAGAGGTTTCAGAGTCTCGGCTGCGAGCCTTGCCTTCGGACTTCCGAACTCTTTCATGTCTTGCCTCGGTTTGCAAACCAGGCTCCCTTTTCTCTGTTTTCTCTTCCCGAAGGGAGGGAGAGGTCTCGTAGATCATCTCTCAGTGGCCGTAGGCTACGTTTCGTGGTCGTAGGCCATTTTTCCCGTTTGGAGCCCGGTTTCCGATTTTTCGGAGCCGTTGGCCGTGTGCCTCGGTTTGGGACCACTTAACCACCTCTGTTTGCTCCTGTTTTTGGCATGCATCTTATTTGCTCCCTTTTGAGGGACACTTTGGTCCGAAAAACCAACTTCGTGGTCGAACACCACTTCCGGTGCCTAACAGTCAGTTTTCGGGGTCTCAGGCTGCGCGTTTCAGCCCCCGAACCTTCATTTTGCATCGGTTTGAGTTCATTTTTGGCAGGGACCTCTATTTCATTGTTAGGAAGGTCGTAGATGGGTGGGAGGCCAGCAATTATTCTGACAACCAGTTTTATTCCTCCATCGCCCTCCGTCGCCCGTTTTTCTCACTTGAAAGCCAATGTTGACCACCCTAAGGCCACTTTTTCCAGCCCTAAACCACATATTTGTGTTGTACACACCTGGGAGGCCACCAATATCACATGGCCGGCCAGTAATTGTGTTTTCCCCTTTTGAACCCCTCCAAAAAGTGGACTTTTCTCTCTCTTGGTTTACTTTCTCCAGTTTTTGACCACATGGTTGTGTTGTGCACACATGGGAGGCCACCAATCTGGGGTGGCCGGCCACTAATACCTCTTGACCCTTTTGACCCTTGGCCGGCCGGCCATGGGAAGGGCCGGCCGGCCACCTGCAACTTCAATAACCGGCCGGCCATGATCCCCTCCTCTGGTACATTACAAATATGTATTTTGTTTTCCCCCAGATTGTGTATCCGGGGGGCTGCACTTTTGGGAGGAAACTTAAATTCATTTCCCCCCCTTTTTTCCCCCCTCTTTTGCCTATATATCCAGGCCATTCCAGCAGCTTCAGGGGTGACAAAAATTTGCTTTAAGGCTCTTGCATTGTATCTCTCTCTCTCTCTACACTTCAACCCTCAAAACCTCCCAAACCCTACACCATTTCTACACCACCACCTAGCACCACACCACCACCATCCATTCCAGCCACTTGGAGCTGTTTTCCAGAGGCAAGGAGCACCTTTTCTCAAGCCAAGAGGCTGTTGAAGTTTTGTCTACAAGGGTGAGCCATACTTTCCCTCTTTTTGAGCTTCTTTTGCATGCTTTCTAAGCCATACTTTCTTGCATATTTGGCCTCTGAACCTAACTGAAAATAGCATTATTTTGAGCTCCTTTTCATGTTTGTTTAAGGGCCTCTCCCTGTTTGAGGCTTCCTTTTTACACTTGCTTCTTTACCTCTCTTGTATGCCTGTTTCTTGCATAGTATTTTAGGCCTATTTGTAAACTGTTTTGAGCTTGGTTATAAACTTTAAAGTGGCTTATTTTGATCCTTTATTCAACATTGTTGAAGGGCTCTTCACTATTTGAGGCTTCCTTTTGTCACTTGCCTCTTTATCCCTCTTTTGGCCTTATTTTTGCATGTTTTGTTAGCCCCTTGTGCTTGTATTTTTGGGCTCTGGTCTGAACTTTAAATAGCCTTATTTTGACCCCCTATTCATGTTTGATCAAGGGACCTTTGCTGTTTGAAGCTCCATTTTGGCTCTTTGTGTTTAAACCTCTTTTTAGGCCTTATTTTGCATAGTATTTTAAGCTTGCATGTGCACTATTTTGGGTTTGATAATAAACTGTAAAATACCATGTTTTGGGCCCATCTTCAACTTTTTTGAAGGGCCCTCCTATGTTTGAGGCCAGCAACCATCACTTGCCTCTTTATCTCCCTTTTGGCTCATTTCTTGCACAATGTTTTATGCCTGTTTGTGTTTAGATCTGTGGCTTGTTGTAAACTGTAAAGTGCTTCATTTTGAGCCCCTCTTAAACTTTTTTGAAGGGATCATGGCCATTTAGGGCCAGCAGCTTCTACTTGCTTCATTATCTCTCTTTTGGGGCCATTTTTGCATGTTAACTTAGCCCTATTTGTGTTCACTTTTTGGCCTTTCTTAAAACTGTAAATATGCTTTTTTGAGGACTTTATTGATTCTGTCTTCACACTTCGTGTTCAAATAATGCATGCTTTGCATAGCCATAGGTCATTCCATGTACCTAATTTCATGTTTCGGGTCTCATTCCATGCATCGGGTGCCATGTTTCCATGTTTTGGGATCATTTTGCATCACATTTTAGTGCTGAAACTTGCATGTTTGTATGCCATATTTTGTGCCTTGCCATGCCTTGTTAGAGTGGCATTTGTGCCTTAGGGTCGGTCCTCGGTTTGTGTGCATGTGTGCACGTATTTCGAGTGTCTCATTTTTCATCTTATGGCTACTAATGTGAGTGTGGCTGAGGTCCACTCATGTTGGTGTAAGTCCATTGTGCATTGAGTATGCCATTTCATTTTATAGCTTTGCATATGCTAGGTTGTATGTTAGAGCATTGCGTATGCCTTGTTACATCGTGCATTGTGTATGCCATCTCATAGCATTGTGCATGCTAAGTTGTATATTAGTTGCATTCATGCATGTCATGCATATTGCATTGTGCTTGGGATAGGAGTTAGACCGAGCACGGGAAACGATGGACGTTTCGTACTTCGAGTGACGGAACGTGTCTCAATTCCCAGTCACCGACACTCCGGATTATCCATGATAGAGTTTAGGTTTTGTTGTGTTTATATGTGCATTCATTTCATATTGAGTCGTGCAATTCGACTCCTCATCCATTATGCATCGATATGCGTGATTGGTGGCACGAGGATCGAGGATTACACTCCCCGAAGAGTAGTCATGCATACATATGTGAAAATACTTTACCATGCCCCTTTGTTGCTCTCTGTCGCAGCAAATCAAGAATCAGCAGCCTTCCGGAGCTTGGCACGCATTCCAAGAACAATTGCAAACATAGGCAAACCGGGGCATCGCAAGGGATTCTTCGCACAAAGTAACCCGGACATGCATCATTCATCATCCGAAGCAGCGTCGAGGCAGTCCCTAGCTTGCATGCTAGTTTACAGCTTACCTAGTTTAATTTGTTAATTAATTAGGATTTTGTAATTATTTGGACTGTAATATTTATTCGGGACTGTATATTATTTATTCGGACCCTCCAAGCGAGGGCACAACTGTAATAAGTGTGCGTGTGTGTGATGTATGTCTTCCAACCCCACGTCTTTCTCCCTTTTATTTACCCGCTTATGATGGTTAGATTAGGGCATGTTTCAATTAGCATACAGTATGATAGCATGTTTGCATTCATTCATCTGTTTTGCATGCACCGGGCTCGGCGCATCATACTAACTGCATCATATTTTCGATTCCAAGTTGAATACATGCTAGCTGTAGCATTTCATATGCCATGTTTAGAATAGCCGAGCCTGCTATAGTTGCATTTTTGCATGTGTTGTATTAGGCATTTCTGTATAGTTAGGATCATGCATGGATTTCTAACCTAGCTTCTGTTTTGGCTTGGAATACTCGGTAAGTTTTATGCTTTAGCATCCTTGCATGCGTGTGAGTGACTGCCATGACAGCATGCTTACCATGAGGCTAATTGCTTATGTGATATAACTGCCTGAATGCCTGTGGGTGAAGGTTGGGTTATTTGAATTAGAACAATTCATGAAATGTGTGTTTTAAAACCCACTAGATAGTGGCAAAATCATGTTTTCTAAGCCTACCTGAAGGTGGCAAATCCACGTCTTAGCCTACTTGCGGGTAGCACCATCAAACCATTTTCAAATAAACAAACATGAAATGTTTTGCTCCAATTCAGGCGACCCAGTCTATACTTGTATGCTGTGCGCATCACATAGTAAATCTAGGCTAATAATCGGAATAAGAACGCATAATGTTTTCAAAAATAGATATTATGGTTAGTAGAGGCCGATCTTTGATCGGGCGAGCAGGGGTGCTCACGATGTGACCTTCCCCAATCGTACCCAAGTTCCCGAGCCGAGGCAACTTTGGTAATGACGGACACGTGGCCTTAGGCAACGAGTCAGGGTTTCCTAAATTCCCCCAAAATAAAATATTTAGGTGGCGACTCTGTATCTGGCAAAGCAGTCCATGTTTGGCACTTCTTTCAAAAATCTGTTTTTTTCAAAATGATTTGCCGGATTTGGACTCTTTGGTTCAGACTTAGAACTGTGACAATTTTAGAGTCCTGAACTATAGTGAACCCCAATATTGAATGGAACGGGGGACTCGTTCCTCCCGGGGGCGTTCGGGGGACGTCTACAGATAGCTATAGTTCAATCTAGCTTGTTAGCTTTGTGCACCAAATCCACTAGCATGCTCTACTTGGCCTATTTCAATGATTTGTCATCATTCATAATGTGATTTCAGTACATATTTCATGTCCATGTAGTCACATTTATCGCTCATTCAATGTGTTGGAGGGTATCCCCCTTTATGTCTTAACATAAACCATTGCGTATGCCTTCATGCCTTTGCTTGCGAGCTACCATTTCAGTGTTTATTTAGCATTATTATGCCATGATATAACTCTGATTTTCGTTGCTTAAGTCATTCCATGCTTGGTCTTAATAGATGTAATGTAACCCACCTTATTTGCCTTGTATGAATCATGCCTTATGCCCTTCATGCTAGCATGTTTTGGCTTCCTTCCATGCATGTTTTAGACTCATTTTAACATATTCTAGGACTGTTTTGGGTTTCCCTAGCCACATGCTTCATGTTTTGTATACTTGTAGTACAAGTGCTCTTGCTTGCTTCAAGCTTTGAGCATCATTGCATGCTTCATTTGTGTTGTGTATATGATTTAGCATCATCTAGCATGATATTTCAGAGCTTATAGCATGCTTATGTTCCTACTTCATTCATGTTTTGAATGCCTTTGAATATTGTCCATGTTTGCCTAGCTTATGGCTTAGCTTGTATGCTTGCATGCCTAGGTACTTGGGCCCTTATCTCAGCATGTTTTGGTCCATGATTAGACCTACTTAAGCACTGTCCATGCTTAGTTCATGCATTTGTGCCATGTATTGCATGCCTCTTTTGTGTTACTCTTTGCTAGCCTTCATGCCTTAGGACTCTTGCATGCTTTGCTTATGTTGTTTGAATGATTTGGCATTATTTCTTGCTTCATTTCAGTGCACTTAGTGTTGTTACACTTTCACTTTTGTCACTCATTGAGCACTCTTGAGAGTTGTGCTCTTTGGCCTCTTTGATGGCTAATGCATTGTGCATACATGCCTTGCTTTATGTGCTTTCATTTCATCACTTGTGGCCACTGATTTGGGCATGATTAAGGTCTTCCCTTTTGTTTTAAGTCCATTGAGTATACCATGTATATTGCATTGAGCATGCCATGCTTGGTATATTACATAAGTTGCCCTTGTTGCGTTGCATTGTGTATGCATGCATTGCATTGTGCTTAGAACCTCATGATTGCCTTGCATTGAGTATGCCACCTAGTTCTTAGCATTTAGCATTGTGTATGCTAGTTGTTACATGCTTTAGCATTGTGCATGCCATTAGCCTTGTTAGGTTGCTCATATTGCATTACATGTTTGCATGCTTAAGTCATATTGCATACTTGCATGCTTGAGTCGCATTGTGTATGTCATGCTTATTTGCATTGTGTTTGGAGTAGGTGTTAGTCCAAACATGGGAAACGAGGGACGTTTCATACTTAAGTGATGAAACGTGCCTTCATTCCCGGTCGTCGATGCTCTTGATCATCCATGATAGAGTTTTAGGCTTTATGTGTTTACTTGTGTATTCATTTTCATATTGAATTGTGCAACTTCGCCTCTCGGCCATCATGCATGAAAATGGGCGATTGGTGGCCCGAGGGTCGAGAACCTACACTCCCTTGTGTTCATGACATGATAGGGAGGGTGGTTGTGCACACATATCTTGCAAATACATTGTCATGCCCTTTCTTGCTCTCTGTTGCAGCAAATTGCAGTTTGGCAGCAACAACTGGTCGGCCAGCCAGAAAAAGTAGCTGGCTGACCACTTTTCTTGGTTTTCAACAACAAAAAGTGGTCCGCAGGGGTTTGGAGAGACCAAAAGTGGTCGGCCACCCTCCCACTGGATTCCCAAGGTGGATTTTCAACTTTCTGGAGCTTGGTGCAAGTTTCTGAGTACAAATGAAAACATAAGCAAATCAGGGCACCGCATTGGATTTCCGAACGAGGCGACCGAGCATGCATCCAGTCTTCTCCCTCTGAGAACCTCCTGCTTTTACTGCTTTCCTTAGCTGTCATGCTTAGATAGCCAGGCTTTGCTTTGGTTTGTACCTTTAATTAGTTAATGCGTTTAGCTATTTTAATTCGTTCTGTAATAATTAGTTAACTAGGATTCGTTAATTAATTTTTTGTGTAATAATTAGTTTAATTAGCTTAGATTAACTAGTTAGCTCTTTATTCGGTCTCTCCCTCGAGAGAGCCAATTGTTGTAATAAGCGTGCGTGTGTGTGATGCATGTCTTCCAATCCCCATTTCTTTCTCCCTTTTACTTAACCGCTTACGATTGTTAGTTTTAGGGCACGTTTCATTTAGCATACCTTATGCTTGCATGTTTACATCCATTCATCTGTATTGCATGCACCGGGCTCGGCGCATCATGCTAACTACATGGTATTTCAATTCCAATTTGAATACATGTACCAAGTTACATTTTGCATGCCATTCTAGATAGTCAAGCCTATCTTAGTTGCATTTTTGCATGTGTTGCATTAGCCATTTTAACATAAACTAGGATCATACATTAATTTCTAACTAGTTCCTTGTTTTGGCTCGGAGTACACTGTGAGTGTTTACGCTTTAGCATACTGCATGTGTGTTAATGTTGGCATGAAAGCATGCTTGCCATGAGGCTATTTGCTTATGTGATATAACTGCTTGAATGCCTGTGGGTGGAGGTTGGATTACTTGAATTGGGACAATTCATCGAATTCCGCATTTTAGCCTACTTGCGAGTAGCAAACTTCAAACTATTTTCCAAACAAACGGATATGCAATGCTTTGTTCCAAATTAGGCGATCTAGTCTATACTTGTTTTGCTGTGCGCATCACATAGTAATTCTAGCTAATTAACCGGAATAAGAACGCATGTGTTTTCAAAAATTCGATATCATTCTTATTACATGCCGATCTTTGATCGGGCGAGCGAGGGTGCTCATTAAATGACCTTCCCCAATCGTACCCAAGTTCCCGAGCCGAGGCAACTTTGGTGATAACGGACACGTGGCATTAGGCACGAGTCAGGGTTCGCTAAATTCTTCCAAAATAAAATATTTAGGTGGCGACTCTATATCTGGCAAAGCAGTCTATGTTTGACACTTTTTTCTAAAAATCAGTTTTCCAAAATGATTTGCCGGATTTGGACTCTTTGGTGATTTATCAATCTCACATCGCACATTGTGAAATCAGATTAAGAACCGTGACATTTGAGTCCGAACTGTAGTAAGCAAAGCCCTGATCCGAGGCGCGTCTACACACAGAGGTCGCAAAGAAGGTCGACGAAAAGGATGCCAGAGGAAGTCGCAAGTCTGTCGAGCTAAAAACAAAATAATACGGAAGGACAATTTTCAAATCAAACATTAAATGATTGTCAAATACGAAGGGGCGAGAAGTCAAAATGATTGCGATATGGCGCCTGTTATGACGAATTAGTACCAAAAGGTGTGCAACCTCCGTATTTTAGACTTTCAAGGGTTTGTTCAACTTGAAAGCAAAAGTCACCAACCAAACATGCCGATCGTCATAATCTAACTCGGATGTTTGGGGGGTAATTGTGGTGACCGAATATAAAAAGCTACAATTTAGTGGAGCCGAATGTAAGTCAGCTCTTAAGGGCTGATGGAGTGATGGTTAGCCGAGTAGTTTGGAGATCATACGGCATAACTGAGGGCCCTGATGTGAGGGTAGGGTTTCCATAAATCAGAAGGTGGGCCCCAGAAGAGTATTATAAAAAGAGGAGCATTAGACAAAAGGAAGGTACGTAAAAACAAACGAGATAACGTGAAAACAAACGAGATAACTTGAAATAAAAGAAAACATGAGAGAATACTGACTTGCCTGTCGGAGTGCTAATTTCGGCACCCCTAATCAGAGTGTTCATTCTTTTCAGGTCGCAACCAGAGGGTCAAGAGCGTCTACCTAGATTAAAGAATATTTCCAAACTACTTTACCACAGTATCCAAATAGAAGATTAATTTTTTTTATTATTTCCTTGACCAAAATTTGGTCCAAAATTAACTGACGTTGTAGAATGAAGTTGTGAGTTTAACTCAAATAAAAAGAATTTAATATCTTTTTGAAGTACTTATTTTTCCTATTATAATGAAGAGAAGTTCATTCCAATTGTAACATTTATGAAGTTATATATAAACATTTGTCTCATTATATATAACCACTTAACTAAGGGGAGAATCATCAATGAAATTCAACATCATCAAATCTATAACTAATCATAACTTATTAACTTTTATAGGTTTTGCTAGCAAGTATTTCTAGAGTACAAAAAAGCCCAACTAAAGAAAAATAAAGAACAAGATGAGATATTTTTCACTGAATTTAATGTATTTTTTTATTAAAATTAATACGTTTTCTTTTTTCTAATATTTTTACCTATTTTCAAATATTTTCTTAGCTCAATCCTAATATTAACCAATGTCTCAAGACACTCATTAATATGTGCCTTCTATACAATTCATATCACATTAAAAAAATATAAATACTTGCTATTGAGATTATGTTAAAATTATTACGCATTAAATTTTTTGTTTTTGGTTACATTATAAATATACTTTTTGAGATTTATTTAAAATACAGATTATTTTATATAGTTTTAAAAATTACATCCCGCTCTTTCAAGTTTGACTCATTTTATTAAAATATTATTAAGTCAATTAATAATTTTTAATGATATCAGAAATATATTTTAATTAGTAACAAAAAAAAATAAAGAAATGTAGTTTAATTAACAATTCAAATAATTTTATTACTGTGCAAGATAATAGTTAAAAAAAATTATTTTTATTAATTTTTTTAGATAAAAAAATATAAAAAATATTATTTATAATTTTTAAAATTATATAAAATATTTCATATTTAAAAAAAATCTATAGAAATATATTTGTACCATTTGTGTTTTGGTTGTCCAATACAATTCCACTGGCAAAAATACTCCAAAAAAAAAAAAAAAAGACAAATGGAAATGCTTAAGAGCTCGAAACTCCTCAGGCTCGAATGGCCCGAAATCAAAACGACGTCATTTTGAATTTTTTTTTTTTTTCCCTCTTTTATCTGTGAAACGCAACAAAGAAAAGGAGGGAGAAAGAGAGAAAAGAGAGAAGAAAGAGAGAGAAAGGGAGAAAGAGAGAAAGGGAGCCGATCTTTCTCTTCCACTTCGTCGCCGTCGATGTCGCCGCCGTCGCCTCCGTCACCTCTTTGTCTTCCACTTTGTCGCCACCCCGTGTGTGTGTGTGTGTTTTTCATCGATTTAACTTCCAGATCTGTATATGTGTGTAGGGCGGAGGGGGTTTGATTTGTGGGTGACTTTTGATTTTCGAAATGATTTGTGTATGTGTGTGTTGATGATGCTTTTGATTTTCCAGATGATATGTGTGTGTGTTGATGGTGGTGGTGGTGATGATGATGCAGATTTGTATATGATGATTTGTTGGTTATTGATGATGATGATGTATTGATGATGTGTTGATGATGATGATGCTGTCTTTGTGTTGATGATGATATGCTATCTTCTTCTTCTTCTTCTTTCTTCTCTTCTGTCTTCTTTCTTCTTCTATTCTATGAGTCAGAAAGGATGAAAACAAAAAAAAAAAAAATATCCAAAACAACATCATTTTAAAATTTTAGACCACTCAAACCGCACAAAATTCAAGCAATCAAACGGGATTTAGTGACAAAAATACTCCATATGCTGCTGAGCCTAATGGCTAATCATTGTCAAAATACTGTGAATCTTTGTTATTTCCAGCCAAATCAAATGTCTAATCGTAGAGAATCTTGACAGTTTTTTAAGTCAAAATAACCAACAAGACTTTGGAGTATTTTTTTTGAAACGGGGGGCGGTGCTGAAAATTTTATTATACGCATTTTATATCATATTTAATTTTAAGGTATGTTGTTTTTTTTATTAGAATATTTATCTATAAATTTTAATTTATGAATTTATACTTTTAAAAATTTTAATTAAAATATTTTTGATTTTTAAGCTCTATTAAATTTTTAATAGTCGAAATTACCTTTTAAATAATGATTGTTTATTATTTAAGATTATATATAAAGAAATATGATGATTTGATATTTATTTTGGTTTTTAAAATTTTAAAATATTAATTTTTAAATTAAAAAAACTAAAAAAAATTTATGTGCCAAAAAAAAAAACACCAAATTATTTTTTTGTGCAAAACTAGGTATTTTGTGTTTATAAAAGAGTAAGATAATGAAACATTGATGTGCGAAATTGAAAAAAAAAAAAAAAACTTTAAAAATAAAAATATTTATGATGTTCTCGGTTTTAAAATTGATAATATTTTCGATTTTATTAGATAATTGAATCAAATCAATAAGTAGAAAAATAAAAACGTTTAATCTCATGGTTTTTTTTTTATTTTTTTATCATTTAGTGATACAATTATCTGGAACATTACTATACAAAATTGATAATATTCTTAGTTATAAAAATTGAAAAAAACTGATAATATTATCAGTTTTACTAAATAGGACTTATTGGTTCAAAAAATCTTTAATATGACTTAAGCTACCATAACATTTGTAAATAAGACTTTTAAGTAATTAACAATTTTTTATTTATGATTGTTTTTTTAATAATGACTTTATTTTAATTATGAGTTATAAGATTTTTGATTATATCTCCTGTATTGTCTGGTTATGATTTTTTTTTAATTATAACTTAAAAAGTATAAAATTATATCATTTTATTATTTAATTATAAGATGTATACGGTACATATTTTTTAAGATGTATGTACAATATAACAATTGAAAAATAGATAATACAATATTTTTAAAAAAAATTACAAAAAACATGAAAATTTTAATTCTTTTCAACGTTATTTGATTCTTGATGAATATTTGAACTCATAATCCCATGTGCATATTCAAAGTTATTACTATTAAAGTAAGAAATGTTTCTATCAAATCAATTAAGAATATAATAGTAAAAAAATTACATATTAATGAAAATAAAAAATAATTACGAATTTATGAAAATACAAGGTAATACCAGTGAGAATTATGTTGCAAATGATGACCACCTCTTTTGGCAATTAGATTAAAAGTTAATTTATTAACTTTTTAGTTTTTTTGGTCACATTATCAATTTATTTCTTTTCAAAAAAATAAAAATAAAATTTAAAATTTGACTTTTAATTCATTTTTGAAAATAGGTCGATTTTCGCTTGGATAGGACGATCACTGACTTATTCATAAATTTAAAATTATTTTTCAAATTGTGAATCGATTATTGTTTCTTTATTATGAGAATATTGCACTGAAATAATTGCCTCCCATGTGATTTTTCATGTATCTTGACGAGTTATATTATTTTTTAAATATGGTGAAAATTATTTTCTATGTGAATATCCGTTTTGATCCACCTTTTTTATTTTTTTAAAATAAATTTTTAATCCATTTATAAGTTTCAATTTTAAAAAAAAGGTTGGGGTTGTTTGGGCTCATGGGCTCACTACCACTCCGTTTCGATGATCTTAACTATTTATTTTGTAAGGTCTTCTGTATATATATCATTTATGAAAAAAATTAAATCGATTCGATAATCGTATCATTTTTATTTTATTATATTTTTCTTTGAAAAAAAAGACGACAAATATATTTTTAAAAATAATTTTTTTTTTTTTGTTGGAGACGAACGAAATAGAATTAAAAGACTATAATTATTAAATTAATTAAATTTTTTAAGGAGTTGTTTGGAGTGTCCTAAATAAGTGTACTTTTTGTCTTTTTGGACTAAAAAGTTGAGGAAAAAAATATGAATGTTTGGGTTAATTTTTTGACTTTTTATGAAAAAATATGTATTAAAAAATTATATAAAAAAATGTATAAGAGAAGTTATTGATGGGCGTACAGCAGTCTGGCAGAGCAGTGGCATATTGGACATAGGAAATTATTGTCTACTTCTCGGGCTTAAATTGGCGGTGTTGTCTGGCCCTTGGGGGCCATCACGGGTCACGTTTTGCTAATCGGAACCGTTAAATGTGTAAAATTTGTCGAGTACTATATGTTTATACAAAATCATGATGATCGAATATCGATAACTATCTGATCGTATTAGTTTTTTGTCAACTATTAACTATAACACCATCTATTTTTTATACAAAACTAATTTGATCATATAGTTAGCGATATCCGATTAACATAATGTTTTATAAATATATAGTACTTGACGAGTTCTACACATTGAACGGTTCAGATTATCAAAAAGAGATCTGTAATGGCCCCCACTAGCCCAATATTACCCTCCAGTTTAATGAATAGATATATATATATATATATATTTTTTTTTTTTTACCCCATTGACGACTCAATAAAGTACACTGCCATCACGGGTACCACTAGTCATGTCTTTGTATGGTAATATTGTGTAAATTAATATTTTTATATTTTTAATTGATGAATAATAATAACTTTTTAATTTTTTGAATAATTTTTTAATTTTTTAAATTTTTCATGGGTTGCCAAATTTGGCCGTACAAAATAAATTATTCGAATAATTACACCGGGGGAGACTCAATTCTAAAAGAAAAAAAATTATAAGCACCAAAAGGAATGACAAAACTGGATAATATCATGAGCGTTGAGTTTTATTATTTATTACTTTTCTAATGAGAGCTGTATTTAATTTATTAAGGGCCTCTTTGGTAATCATTCTATTTTCAGTTTTCAATTTATATTTATAAAAATTTAAAAAATTTGTTTGATAATTTTTTTAGTTTATGAAAGGTTGTCTTAATTTATAAATTTGGGAAAAAAAACATAAACTCAAAAAATTAGTTTACATTTTCAATTTTCAATTTTTTTTTTCAATTAACTTTTTTTCAAATAATTTATTTTCAATTTTTTTTTTCAAATAAATTTTTTTCAATTAATTTTTTTTTCAAACATATTTTTTTTCCCAATTAATTTTTTTTTTCAATTATTTTTTTAATTAATTTTTTTTCAAATAATTTTTTTTCAGTTATTTTTGTTCAATTAATTTTTTTTTCAAATAAATTTTTTTCAATTAATCTCTTTTTCCAAATATTTTTTTCCAATTAATTTTTTTTTCAATTATTTTTTTAATTAATTTTTTTTCAAATAAATTTTTTTCAATTAATTTTTTTTAATTATAATGTGTGTGATCTCATTGTCATAAATAACAAAAATAAATATAAATATTTTAAGTCCGAACAAATATATTTTTTACTTTATACTTTTAAAATTTTTTACGTATTTTATTTAAACCAAACGTATTTATAATTTATATTTTTTTAAAGATAAATAAAAATTAATTTATAATAATTTTATAAATATAAATAAAAAACGTAAACGTTATCAAAAATACTTAAGAAATTAAGCAAATCCTTCGCTGAAGCAAGCAAGCGAAGGATGGACAAATCTCCATGTCCAAATTCCAAATTTATGCCCATGTTCCCTTCTCCTCTCTCTCCACTGCACACTATATGGGCATATCAAGTGCAACTGAGACTTGACAGAGAGAGAGAGACCAAAACGATCATGCAAAAAGTCACCAAAACGGTTGCGCAAAAAGTCAGAAACACAGTAATGGTAGATAATCTAAATAATCTATCAAATATTTTCTTAAATTTCTCACGTAACGATCATGCAAAAAGTCACCAAAACGATTGCGCCAAAAAAGGAAGACGTATAATTTCTCACAAAGAATAATGACAGAGACTCTAAATAATTTATTATATATTTTATTAAATTTTGAGTGGTGATTTGTCCCATTAATTTTTGGATTACTAATAGCTCTAATGAGTTTAAAAAAAAAAAAACAAACTCAAGCCAAAATATCACATCACTTTGGTGGGGTCACTGTGCCACATCATTAGTGATGCTCTAGAGCTCCCAATTTAGTGCTCTAAAACATTATTCTTAAATTTTTTATATGAGTGTGAGATTTACACATATGTAGATTTGTATGGATTTTACACTCATATAAGAGATTTGATAAAATATTTATACTGTATTTAGTTGAGGAATGTGAGAAGAGATTTGGAAAGAAAAATAAGAAGGGTAGGTAAAATATAAATAAAATATGCCTAAATTTCATCTAATTTCATATATTTTTTTCTTTTTTCTTTTCAAATTCTTTTATAAATCCCCTAATCAAAAACAACCTTAGTAAATTATTTGAAATACCTACAGTATCATTTTCCTCACAGAAAAACCTGTATTTGTGTTGGGTTGAGGAAGTCACGTTTATTGCTGATGTTAGGTTGCTTTCCAAAGAATATACAGAGAGAGACCCATTCGCAAAGATATTAGCCTTCCCAACTGCTTAGAAAACAAAATATAATTGGTCGTTGGGGAGCCTCTTTTAGTCCCAACGTCCCTCGCCTAATCTTCCATTTCCACATCTCCATCATCATCATCATCATCACCCCCCCCCCCCTCTCTCTCTCTCTCTATATATATATCATCTCCATCATTTCCAAATATATTCGTTCATATCTCTCTCTCTCTCTCTCTCCTTCTGCTAACAGATATGTCTTCCTTAACAGATATGTCTTCCTTTTTTGACTATGTTTCTGACTTTTTGCGCGATCGTTTTGGTGACTTTTTGCATGATCGTCTTGGTGGTGGGGGATGGAGAGGGGGAGTGGGAGGGGGAAGAGGGGGAGGGGGAGTGGGAGTGGGAGTGGGAGGGGGAAGAGGGGGATGGGGTGGTGGAGTGGGAGTGGGAGTGGGAGTGGGAGTGGGAGTGGGATGTGGATGTGGGTGTGGATGTGGATGTGGAGGTGGAGTGGGAGTGGGAGTGGGATGTGGATGTGGATGTGGATGTAGAGTGGGAGTGGGAGTGGGAGTGGGATGTGGATGTGGATGTGGATGTGGATGTGGAGTGGGAGTGGGAGTGGGAGTGGGAGTGGGATGTGGATGTGGATGTGGATGTGGATGTGGATGTGGATGTGGATGTAGAGTGGGAGTGGGAGTGGGAGTGGGAGTGGGATGTGGATGTGGAGGTGGAGTGGGAGTGGGAGTGGGAGTGGGAGTGGGATGTGGATGTGGATGTGGATGTGGATGTGGAGTGGGAGTGGGAGTGGGAGTGGGAGTGGGAGGAGGGGGAGGTGGAGTGGGAGTGGGAGTTGGAGTGGGAGGAGGGGGAGGTGAAGTGGGCGTGGGAGTGGGAGTGGGAGTGGGAGTGGGAGTGGGATGTGGAGGGGAACAACTTCCTTGTGTCGACTACTGTGTTAACAGCAATCCCTCATGGCGTGCGTCTCTCTCTCTCTCTCTCTCTCTCTCTCTCTCTCTCTCTCTATATATATATATATTCTATGTATCTTATTCTTCTAAGCATTTCTCCGTCTTTTTTTTTTTTTTTGTTTGCTGAATTATTATCATGTTCTCATTGTCCTTTGTCTATCTGCTGATCATGTTAATGTCGCATTTTCTGTATATTCAAGGGCATTTGTACACACACATATATTTATATATATATATATATATATGTAAATGTGTATATATATATACACGGTGACGGAGTCAAAAATTTAGTGAAGAGATGGTACAAATTAATGACAATATTGATTTTGTTTTTTTTCTTATAATAAACAACAATGAGATATTACTAAACGTAAATATTAAGAGTTTATTTGGATTGATGTGAATTTTAAATTAAAGGATTTGAAGTTAAATTTTATACAAATATTGTGGAGTAACTATTTTAGATAGATTGAAAAATTAAAAAAGAAGATAAGTTGAGATAGAAATTCTATTTTTTAGTAGAGAAAATTTATAAAACACACCGCAAAAAAAAAAAAAAAAAGTCTATCATATGTCACAATAATGATCTTTGTGGTAAGTTATGACACATTACTATGAGTATTTGGGAAGTGGCTATTTTAGAGGCCTTTTGATTTTTTGGCTATTTTAGAGGCTTTTGATTTTATGATATTTTAGTAAGTTATTTTAATTTTTGTGTTGGAAATATATGATGGATTTTTATTTAGGTTGTGTATTAAAAAATGTGTTTGAAATGATATTTAAGGCTGAAATGACAAATTTGTCCCTAATTTCACTTTTTCCAAAATAGGTCTGAAGGGCAAATTTTTTCATTTACTTTCCGAAATGATGGGGCTGTCACTACTTGTGCCTGACAGTGTAGGCTGCGCCCACTGCTGAGCTATATATATATATATATTTTTTTAAATCAATGGGTTTGGGGGCATTAAAAGGCTTTTTTTATATTTGAGGCTAAAATAGCATATGGCCAAGGTTTCCAAACACCGCCATTATAGTGTTGGATATAAAAATTAGTTATAATTTCTTTTGATTGTTATTTTGGTTATGATTAAAGAAATATTTGATTATACATCAAGTAATGATTAGTAATCACTCATTCTGACATTAGTTATGACTTATTGTAATTTTTTTTTTCTTTTTGTTTGTTATAATTGAAGATGTGTTGTTTGGTTATAATTTATATAGTAGTTATTTTAGTTATGAAGAAAAATAATTTGGTTATGCAAATTTATAATATCAATATCATAAAGTCATAACTAATAGATGATACATTCCTTTTGAAGGTATATAATAGAATGACTCATTTTAGTAGGTTCATTATAATTAGAAAGAAAATTTATAATAAAGAGACTGTTATAATTTTAAGAAGGGATATTATTATAATTTTATAGAAGATATATATGATATAATCTACATATATAGGGATACCAATATAATTATCAAAATTTGAAGGGAGGGGAGGGGATGTGCCCTCGGGCATACACTACCTCCGCCTGTATATATCTATATATATAATTGCCCTGCCTTTTCTCTCTCTAAGGGGTGATTTGGGATGTTTTAAATAAGCGTATTTTTTGATTTTTTATTAAAAAAAAATATGTTAAAAAGTAGAAAAAGTAGATAAAAAAATAGAGAAAAAATATTAATAAATGTGACCTAAATAAATATATGTATGCAAAAATAAATAAATAAATAAACTTTTTTCGTGCATACCAAACATCTACTTAATTGCTCTGCTTACATTCGTGTTTTGTTGATGACAAATTCATGTGCCATGATAATTTCTTGGCTTGTGGGTCCGTTGTGTGAACCGATCGTCCCCTCTAGTTTTCTCTTCTCATTGAGTTTTTTCCTGGAATGTTTTTGGTTACATTTGTGCCAAACAAACTCTTGGGATGTGGGCTAATTTTTTAATTTTTTGACTATTTTAGTTTGGAGGTAAAAAATGTGGTGTGAGAAGGACTTTTTGACTTTTTTAACTTTTTGTGAGAGAAATAATATAATGATTATAGGTTGAATGTGATGTTTTATTTTATTGAATTAAAAAAATTATTTTATTTTTTTGTAGCTAAAATATCTCTAAACCTAACCCAACCCAACCCTTCTACCCTAACGAAGCGTAAGTTTTGCTCTGCTGGGTTTAAAAGATGAAAAAAAGAAAGAAAAAAACAAGGGGGCTTCTGCTAAAGCAAAGTTAGTTAATGACTTAAACTAGTGCAAATAAGAACAGTAATATGTTACTTGAAAAGTGGCCCGTTCTGGTACGTAGAGCGGGAATGTGATACACTGCCTGCCATAAAATGTACTACTATAGACTTGTATTGATTACACATCTTATTATATAAAGGAAATGGACATTTTAGTGAGACAGCTTGTGGCTCATCTTAAAAAGTGAGTTATAATTCACTTTTTAGATTATAGTCTACTTTTTCTTTTACAAAAAAATTACTTATAGATATCTTTTAACTAAAAAAATGATTATAACTATCTTTCCAAAATAGCTGTGTGAGAGCCCTAAAGTCTCATCCTAATTTTCTTAATTTATTTAATTTAAAAAAATTCATTAGTTAGATTTTATTTGATAATCCCACATTAAAAAAAAAAAAAAAAAAAATGACATGTTTTACTTATATAAAGGAAATCTTATACTCTTATCCTATTTAGTGAGGAGCCTTATGAGAGTTGCAATATCTAATACTAATTTTCTTGATTTTTTTTAATTTTAAACAATTAAGAAAATAATTAAGAAAATCTCTATTGGTTAGCTTTTATTTTATAATCCCACATCTGAAAAAGAAAAAAAAAATGAGTTGTTTTACTCATATAAAGTAAATCTTATACTCTCATTCCATTTAGTGAAGAGTTTTGTGAGACTTTCAATATCTCATATTAATTTTCTTGATTTTCTTAATTTTAAACAATCAAGAAAATCTCCATTGGCTATCTTTTATTTGATAATTTCACATTGGAAAAAGAATGAAAAAAATGAGTTATTTTGCTCATATAAATTAAATCTTATACTCCCATCCCATGTAATATTGTAGTGTTGTACATGTTTCAATTCAATACAGTTTAAATTTTAAAAATTTTAATTAATTAATTATGACTTAACTGATTAGCCTAAATCATTTTTGATTTGATTGATTTGTTGGTTTATTTGCGATTTTAGCAATTTTATCAAAATATATTGATTAGGTTTGTTTGATTCGAATAAACTAAAGATTGATCTGATTAAATATTGAAAAACTGAGATTACTTGATTAGAAATAAACTTTTCGTCCAAATAATTGTTAACTTTTATTTTATAATTCCACATCAGAAAAAGAAGGAAAAAAAAAAGTGAGTTGCTTTACGTATATAAAGTGAATCTTAATAGTGTAGTATTGTGTATACTTCAATTCAAGACAGTTTAAATTTTAAAATTAAAATAACATTTAAAATTTTTAATTAACTAATTTTTATATAAGTTGGTTAGTCATTTGACTTAATCGATTAAGCTAAACCATTTTGGATTTGATCGATTCGTCGGTTTAATCGCGATTTCTCATATTGATTTTATTAATTTTAAACAATTAAAAAAATTTCTATTGGCTAACTTCCATTTAACCATATAAAAATAAAACTTTAATTAGTTTATGATTTATTTTATAATCCCATATCGGAAGATGAAAAACAAAGCAAAATTTGTTTCACTATCTATCTATATATTATATAAGGAAAATTGGGTTCTAGGGAGAAGCCTTCTAAGAACTCCAAACTCTTATTATAAAATTATTGAATTTTCTTAATTTTAAACAATTAAGAAAATTCATGCTAGTTAGCTTCCATTTACCCTTTATTTTACAATCTCACATCGGAAAAAGAAAGAAAAAGTGAATTGTTTCACTTACATAAGGTGAATCTTATGCTTTCATTTACATAAGCAAAAAAAGATTTTTAGTGAGAAACCCTATAATCAATATCTCATACTCATTTTTTTTTTATTTTCTTAATTTTAAACAATTAAAAAAATCTTCGTTGGCTAACTTCCATTTAACTTTTATTTTACAATCCTATAAATAGTTTTGATTTTGAAAATAATTTTGTATGAGATTTTGAAACTCTCATAATATTTAACTTTAAAATAATTACAATTCTACATCAAGAAAAGAAATAAAAACTGAGTTGTTTCACTTATATAAAGTGAATTTTATACTCTCATTTAATATTATAGTATTGTGCATGTTTCAGTTCAAGATGGTTTAAATTTTAAATCAAATTTTAAAGGTTTTAATTAATTAATTTTGTTGTAAATTGGTTAGTCTTTTGACCTAGCCGATTAAGCTGAATCGTTTTCAGTTTGACTGGTTTACTGGTTTAACCATAGTTTTAGCTGTTTTATTAAAATATATTACTTAGATTTGTTTGATTTGAAATAAATTAAGATTGACCTTATTAAATATGAACGACTGAGATTGCTTAATTAAAAATGAACCTCCTATCTAAACAACTGTTAACTTTTATTTTACAATCCACATCAGGAAAAGAAGAAAAAAGTGAGTTGTTTTACCATAAGGCCTTATGCTCTCATTTAATATTGTAGTGTTGTGTATGTTTTAGTTGAAGTCAGTTTAAATTTTAAAATTAAAATAAAATTTAAAAATTTTAATTAATTAATTTTTGTATAAGTTGGTTGGTACTTTGACCTAGCAGATAGGGTGAACCATTTTTTTGGTTTGACTGATTCGTTGGTTTAACTGCGATTTTAGCGGTTTTATTGAAATATATTGGTTAAATTTGTTTTATTCGAAATAAATTAAAGATTGGCCTAATTAAGATTAAACGGTTAAGATTGTTTGATTCGAAATAAATTTCATGCCCGAATAATTGTTAACTTTTAAACAATTAAGAAAATCCCTATTGAGTAACTTTCATTAAACTTTTATTTTATAATCCCATATCGAGAAAGAGTGAAAAAGTGAATTGTTTTACTTACATAAAGTGAATCTTATAGTCCCATTTATATAAGCAAAATGAGATTTTTGATGAGAAACTTTATGATCAACATCTCATACTACTTTTTTTTTATTTTTTTAATTTTAAACAATTAAGAAAATTCTGATTGGCTAACTTCCATTCAACTTTTATTTTACAAAATATAAAAAAATTAAATATTATTATCATATTTTTATTAAATAATATATTATTTTATCTCGTATATAGCACGAGTGATATGCTAGTTTAATATAATTCTAAATGAATTGTTTTTTAACAATTAGGCATCTAATTAAATGTATTTTTATTTATTTATTTTTCTTCAAATTAGTTGTGTAGCAAAACATTTTTACAAGCATTATGATCCTTTTTTTTCCCTATCAAAACTTATCTAACTTTAGATTTTCGTTCATTATATTTCATTTCTTCCCTTCGTAACGAAATATTTATGTTGTATATATTTGGGTAAGGATTTAGAAAAGAAAAGTGAAAAGAAAAAAATAAGTGAAATGTGAATAAAATATAATTACAGTCCACCTATATTTTACACATCTTTTTTCTTTGTCTTTCCAAATCCTTTTTCAAATTCATGAACCAAATACATCCTTAAAGAAATATATTGGAACGAACTTTTAGGATGCCTTTGGATCACTAAATTTGAGTTTTAGAATGAAAGTATATCATGTTTTACAACCTACATATCAAAATATAATTTGGCAAGGTATTAGTATTTTCTAAATCTAGTAACACAAGCCTTACTATATCTGCCTCTAATTTGTGGCAATTAGTTTTGCCAATTCATTTTGAGTGGATGTGTATGTTTTATGAGTTGTATCGAAGTCCAGCAACGGAAAATTTTGGATTCTAACATCTTCTAACTTAATGCAGCTGTGGCCATACATCGGGTTTTCAGCACTCTGGTAATGCTTGGGAGATCATAATATACTTTGATGGTCCTGCATGCTATTTTAAGGAGAATAACAAGTCTGTATATATTTTGAAACAACCCACACCCCCCCCCCCCCCCCCCCCCCCCCCCAAAACCAAAAAAAATAAAAAAATAAATAAATAAATCAATGATAAATTTCGTAAATTTTAATTATTAAGACTATAAACTTCTCCATATATATATAATTATTTTTTAAAGATATAACTGATTTGTAATTTTACCTTATTTTAAAAGAAAACTACAATGGCGCGGAATATAAGGCAAATTATTACTAGTGAACAGTTAGCAAGTGAAAACTTCGGACTATTTTAAAAATATGATTAAAAGCTGTTTTTTAACTTTTTGTTAAGAGAAGAAAGTTGGCTAGAAGCTGGGAAGTGAGTTAAAAATTGGGGAATGACTTTTAACCCACTTCTCAAAATAATCCTTTATTTACAAACATTTTTTAAAGGACCTCTTGCCTTTTTATTTTTTTATTCTCTACTCATACTTTTTTTCTATCAAAATTTTCTCTCTTTCTCTCTCCTTCCTTATTTTTATTTTTTATAGTTTTATTTTGATAAAATATGTGTAACTTTTAAAATATACACACCGTAACTCACATCAACAAATGCAATGTAAAACTCATATAAGGCATTTTACAACTTAATGTCCTAAAACATATTAGCCCCATTTTGTATAGTTATGAAAAGGTGATTATAGATTATACCTTAACAGATTCTGAATTATAAATTTAAACATAAGCTATTAACCTGTTTGGTACGGCTGTAGGAATATAGATTTAATCACTAGAGTAGTGTTTGGTTGAATAAACTGTACAATAGCTTTTTTGCTGTGTAATGTCCTTTTTTGTCCTTATAAGATATAAAAATTGTGATTTCATTTACAATACTTTTTTCTCTCGTTATTTTCTTTTCTCTTCTTTTTTTTTTTGTGTTAATCTTTTCTTTCTTTTTGTTAATTTTGTTTAATTTATTAATTCATTACAATTAATATCCATGTATTTATATTAATGTTGTGATGTCATTACATGTTATTTTTCTTTATATTAATTTCAATTAGTTATTTAATAGAAGTTATAATATTCATATTCATTTTTTTATTTCATTTAATATAAGATATTTCATTTTGTATTTCATTTCTTTTCTTCAATTTTAATTTAAAAAAAAAATCGTGATTTTGTTTTTATTAATTTTTTTTCATTACAATTAATAATATAACAATTGTTATTTTTTTAATTTATTATTTTTTTCATTACAAACCCTAGCTACCACGCGCCGGTGGCTAGGGTTTCACATCGCAGATCGCGATTGCGATGACGGCGATGAGATCTGGTTCGTCACTATTAGGCTATCTTGCGAAGCCGGCAAGATCACGGAAGGTTGATCGCGAAGAGAAAAGAAGGTGGGCAATGACAAAGAGAAAGAGAGGAGGCGGCGATGGCGATCGTGGTTAGGTTTTCAGATCGTGATCACGCCATCGATCGCTGTGGTGACGGGAGATGGCGACGGAGCAGATCATGCCCTAGCCACCGCCTCTAGTTTGTGAGAGAGAGAGAGAAAGAGAGAGAGCTCTGGCTTGTTTGCTGAAAATCTTCTGTCGGAAATTGCCTCATCGCCGAAAATTGCCTCTCTGCTCTCTCTCAAGTGAACAGTATTTGAGATATGGGGTTTATATAACTGGGTTTTTTATAATAGTTGAGATTGACAAGGGGCATTTAAGTAATTTTGCCTCTCAATTTTTAGCTTTACGCTTAAGTTGAATCCGAAAAGCACCCCTTTTGCCACTCAGCCAAAAATTACTTTTTTGGCTTAATTTAAGCTACAAAAAGTGATTTTAAGCTCTACCAAAAGTGATTTTAAGCTCTACCAAATATACCAAAACAACTCAGAATAATTTAAAAGCTGAGTTAAGCTAAAATTAAGCTCTACGAAATAGGCACATTGTAAATTTGTGGCCTATGTTGTTTTGCTTGACTTAGAATCAACGTGCTCTAGCTAGGGATACCACATTTTTACTCCATTAAAAAAATTATTTAGACCAAAAAAAAAAAAGGATGAATCATGGAAGGAAAAGAAACAAGCTAGCTAAATGTATATTACTTAAAATGGTATTATGTATTTTATGGATTGAGTCCATTTTCGGGTACTTATAGCAGTTGTTAAAATAAGAAAAATAATATAGGTCTCAAATTTTTTACCAAACAAATAATTAAATGTCTCAAATGATCAAAATTTTTATCCCATACCCATGTAAGACATTTGATTATTTATTTGATAGAAAATTCCTAACATTACCCGTTAAAGTAATGTACCACTATTAATGCATTGACAACGTTATATTATACCTATTGTTTTGGCGATAATAGATCAATTTTATTTTAAAGGGGAATTTATTGTGCAGTAGAACATGGGGAAGTTAATGGTAACTTTCACAAAATTCTAATAGCAATGGCATGTAAAAACTATGTATTAAAAGGGTTATATATATATATATATATTGCTTTGGCGATAAAGTCTACATTATTCTTTGTTTAATGGACCTTTTTTTAACCCTTTTTGGTTTTATTTTCCTCGCACACTTTTTTCTATCAAATTGGGTGCAGGCGCACGCATTCTCTCTTTTCTTATGTATAACTTTTAAAATAGAGAAATGCTTTAGATCACTAATTAGTGGTGGCTCTAATGATGTGACAGTGGGTCACAGTGTGTTTGTGTCTTGTTTTTTTTTTTTTTTTTTTCAATTGCCACCTCACTAGTGGTGGGATTAGTGATGACAAATTAGTGGTCTATAGCATTGTTCTTTAAAATGTAACACTGATTTTTATAAAATTAGTACTATTGAGTAGATATTGATGATAGCTTTAAAACGAGATTAATGTTAATTATATTTAATAAAAAATTATATTATTTTGAAAAAATTACATAATTAAAAAGACGTGTATGGTTGAAATTGTGTAACAAAAAAAAAAATTATAATACGAATAATAAAATTATCTAAAATTAGTTAAATATAAAACATAATTTTCAATCTCAAAGTGAAAAAAAATGAGAATGTAGAGATCAAAAACAATACAGCTGTGTTGGGTGCAAGTAACACAGATGTTATACAAGCTAATAAATTTTTTGTTCATAACCAATGTGTCATGCAATAAAAAAAATTTAAAATATAAAACATTACCCACTTCAATAATGTAATAAGTATCACATTAACAAACAATAATTTTTTAATAAAATTATTTAATTTATATAGTATTAGAAAATGGCTACATGGTTGCACCCTCTAAATTATTGCAAGTGCTTAAAATGACTCCATTGGATGACTCTTTTGTATTGAAATAGGTCATTTTATGGCTTGTTTTTGGCAACTCAGCTAAAAGTCATTTTTTTGGATTATATCACCTATTTTATATTTATACATTTTTACAAAAAAAGTTTAAAAAAATCAAAAAATCAGGGTTTAACTTATTTTTCAAAACAAGCCTATATCAAAGTTGAAAAGAAAAGAGAAAAGAAGAAAAAAGAGAGAAAAAAATAAAGGAGAGGTTATTAAGAGGAAGACTAGGCCAAAAAGAGAAGAGAAAGTAACAATCATCATATTTTTTGTTTGTCAAATTATGGAATAATCTACTTTACGAAAACTTTTTTTTTTTTTTAATATATATATTTTTATATTTTAAAAACCCTCTATTTCTACTTATCATTCTAGCATTACTCTAGCTCTTTCAACTTGTTCTACATTGTGTAATTCCACGTCACTCATAAGCACAAAGGTAATCCCAAATATGCTTTTGTTAACTATCCTACAATAGTCTTCATTTTCAAATCCTAATATGCTCTTTTTTAAGTCTATTATTTAGATATTTGATTCAACAAATCGTAATTTTCATATTTAAGATATTTTATAAACAATTTCACATTTACAAATATTTTTTTGAACGTTTAGTAATTTGGTGATGTGAACATTGATGTGTGAATTTTGACATTGAAACATTGTTAATATGAATATTATTATTAGAGATAATTTGATAATTATGTTACTCATAAGACTTATTAGAATATAATAAAATAATTTAGATTAATTGAAATATAAGTAGATGAAGAAGAATTTATGAATAAATGTCCATATTTTTAGCATGTTGTAATATTTATTTTCCAAAAAAGAAATGAAATAAAAGTAAAAAGACCCATATACATATTCATCAATTTTTTTTTTTTTGTGGTAAATGATAAATTATTATTTTCATTATTATTACAAATCTCTATTCATTTTCTTTTTATTTTTTTAACCTTTAAAAAAAAAAATAGCATAGTCCACTTTATTTTCTAAACTTTTTTCTTTTTTCTTTCTATTTCCCTTAATTCAAGATCTATATTAATATAGGTATATGAAAAAGGGAACAAGGACTAACAAGTGAAAAAGTTCCTCGAGTTAGCTAATAAGTTGCCTTCAACAATTTATTTATCTACTAAGCAAAAGGGTGAAAATATTAAGAAATAAAAGTTGTTTATTATTAATTTATTGGGTAGAAATAATTATATAATAATATGTGAGAGGTTAAAATTGGCACCATATGTGAAACTAGCTACAATTGGCGTATCTCATTAAGAAGTTAGTGGTTCAAAACTTTTCTACTTGCGTGTGAGTTTTGTTGTATTAATTATTGTTATATTTGATTCATGGTTGAATCAGATTAAAAAAAGAAGCAAGACATGTGGAATAGTTGAATAGGTCCATATGCAAAACTAAGTCAGAAATGACTTGTTTAACAAATATTCTATTGATGATGACTTCACTATTCAATTACTTCTCTTTTAGCACTAGTTTGGGATACTCAAAAAAAATTAAAAAGTTAAAAAAATTATTAAATTTTTTTAAAAGTTATCATTATTTATCAAAAAAATAATAATAATTTTACACACAAATTATAACAACATAGTCTGAACCGTTCCACAGACTGTTGTTGAGTTGTTGAAATGATTTTGAAAAATTATACTTGCTGGGTGCACAAACAACACAGTGCTGTTCGGCCAGTGGGGGCCCATCACGGGTCCCGTTTTGATAATCTAAACCGTTTAATATGTAGAACTTGTCAAGTATTATATGTTTGTAAAAAATTACGTTGATCGGATATCTCTAACTGCATGATTAAATCAGTTTTGTATAAAACAAATGATGGTGTTACAGTTAACGGTCGAAAAAGAACTAATCCGATCAGATAGTTATCAATATCCGATCAATGTGATTTGTTACAGGCATATAGTACTCGACGAGTTTTACACATTGACGGTTCAAATTATCAAAACGGGACCTGTGATGGCCTCCACGGACCGAACAGCACAGTCCAATGCAATTTTCGAAAAGTAGGCAACCATTTCTAATCATCAATTCACTCTCCTAAACGGTACGACTTACTGTCCTTATCTTCTCATATACACTACTTTATACAAAATTTTAATACATATTTTCTCGTAAAAAGTCAAAAAGTTAACCCAAACAACCATATTTTTTCTCTCAACTTTTTAGTTCAAAAAGTCAAAAAGTGCACTTATTTAGGACATCCCAATCAATCTCTTGGTAAAAGTATTTATAATATAAAAAATTACAATCAAATAATTATATATACATCAGTCCAATAATTAGCACCATAATAGAAGGGGGGAAAAAAAAAACCAGTTGGACAAAGTTTCATAATAGGAGAAGAATTATCGATCTTTATCTTTAATAAGTTGAATTTTTAGATAGAAGTGTACAACCATAATTAACTGAGTTAACCCAATTAGGTTCCAATTATCAGTTAGTTGTATCCAATTTTTATTTTTTATTTTTATTTTATTTCCTTGACCAAAATTTGGTTTAAAATTAACTGACGTTATAAAATGAAGTTGTAGGTTCAACTCAAATAAAAAAGAGTTTAATATCTTTTTGAAGTGCTTATTTTTTCAATTATAATGAAGAGAATTTCAATTCAATTGTAATATTTATGAAGTTGCTCATAATATATAACCACTTAACTAAGGGGAGAATCATCAATGAAATTCAACATCATCAAATCTATAGAGTACAAAAAAAAGCACAAATAAAAAAAACAAAGTGCATGATGGGATATTTTTCATTGAATTTAATGTATTTTTTTTTATTAAAATTAATACATTTTTTCTAATATTTTTACTTATTTTCGAAATATTTTCTTAGCTCAATCCTAATATTAACCAATGTCTCAAGACATTTATTAATATGTGCCTAAATTTTTATACAATTCATATCACATTAAAAAAAATATTATTAAATACTTGTAACTAAGTTCATGTTAAAATTATTATGCATTATCTTTTTTTTATTATTTTGGGCTACATTATAAATGCACTTTCTGATTTACTTAAAATACAGATTATTCTATATAATTTTAAAAATTATATCTTGCACTTTCAAGTTTGACTCATTTTATTAAAAAATTATTAAGTTAATTAATAATTTTTAATAATAACAGAAATTTTTTTAATTAGCAACAAAAAAAAAGGAAAGAAATATAGTTTAATTAACAATTCAAATAATTTTATTACTGTGCAAGATAGTAGTTTAAAATTTTTATTTTATTTTTATTAATTTTATTAAATAAAAAATTATAATAAAAAATTATTTTTAATTTTTAAAATTACATAAAATAATTCATATTTAAAATAAATCTATAAATATATTTGCACCGTTTGTGTGGTGTGGTCTGAGATTGTGTTTTGGTCGTTCAATACAATTTCAAAGACAAAAATACTCAAATAAAAAAAAAAAAGAAAAAAAAAAAACTCTATATGCTGCTGAGCCTGATGGCTAATCATTGTCAAAATACAGCGAATCTCTGTGATTTCCAGACAAATCATATGTCTAATCTTTAGAGAATCTTGACAGTTTTTTAAGCCAAAATGACCAACAAGATTTTGGATTAGCTTTTTTTTTTTTTTTTTTTTTTTTTTTTTTTTTTTTTGAAAAGGAAGGGCGGTGATTATTTGATTGTGAAAATTTTATTATACACATGTTAAAAAAATATTAAGAATTTTAAATGTTTTGTTAAATATCTTATGAGAGTGTTTGAAAAGCTGAGTTTGAGGTTAAAATAGTTTAAAATAAAAAATAAAAAATAACCAAAAAACTCCTAAACCAAAGGTTAAAAAGAAAATAGTCGGGTTTTTAGGCTGTCACAGTGACAGTGTGATAGGTTGATAAATTATAATTTTGTCCCTTTAGATTAATTTTGAAAAATGTGAGGTTAGGAATAAATTTGTTATTTTAACTTCAAACATCATTTCAATATATTTTTTAATACACCAATTCAAATAAAAATCCATCTCATCTTCCCAAACACAAAAACTAAAATAGCCAAAAAGAGTCTAAAATAGCTATTTCCCAAACACCCAATATATGGTATGGGACTCATATCATGTAAGTCTCATGTGATTCCACATCTGTGTGAAATATTTGGTAAAATATTTGAGATATCTATTATTACTCTACATTTTATATCACAGGCATCTTTAAGGTATGTTTTATTATTTTTATTTATGACTAATTTTTTTAATTATAATTTTATTTTAATTATGACTCATAAGATTTTTGATTATATACATATATTGTTTGGTTACGATTTTTTTATAATTATAACTTAAAAAATATGAAATTATGTTATTTTATTCTTTAATTATAAAGTGTATACGGTTCACATCATTTGAGAGGTATATATACGATATAACAATTGAAAAATATATATTAAAATATTTTTAAAAATTACAAAAATACATGAAAATATATATTAAATTTTTAATTCTTTTTAACGTTATTTAATTCGTGATGAATATTTGAACTCATAATCCCATGTCATTTATTAACGTTAAAAAATATTACAAATTAATGAAAATAAAAAATAATTACAAATTTATTAAAATACAAGGTAATACCAGTGAGAATTATGTTGCAAATGACGACCGTCTCTTTTGGCAATTAGGTTAAAAGTCAATTTATTAACTTTTTTAATTTTTTGGGTCATGTCATTTCTCTATCTTTTTTGTACATTTTTTCAAAAAATAAAAACTAAAAATAAAAATAAAAAAACTGACTGTTAATATATTTTCTAAAATAGATCACTGACTTATTCATAAATTTAAAATTATTTTTCACGTTGTGAATCGATTATTATTTTTCATTATGAGAATATTGCACCGAAATAATTGCCTCCCATGTGATTTTCTGTGTATCTTAACGAGTCACATTATTATTTTTAAAATATGGTGAAAATGATTTTCTATGTGAATGTCCGTTTTGATCAAACATTTATTTTTTTTAAATAAATTTTTAATCCATTTATAAGTTTCAATTTAAAAAACAAGGTTGGGGTTGTTTGGGTTTATAGGGCTCACAACGGATGTGTTTTGATGATCTTAATTATTTATTTTGTAAGGTCTTCTATATATATCATTTATGAAAAAAATTAAATCGATTCGATAATTGTATCATTTTTATTTTATCATATGTATCTGTGAAAAAAAAAAGACAACAATTGTATTTTTGGAGAAATTTGGTCAAAACCCTCTCATAATAAAATTTTAATGCATTAAGGATAAGCACAAAATTTTTTTATTGAAAAGTCCAACAAATATTACTATTATTAAAATATTAAATTTTAAAATAATATAACTTTTAATGTAAATGTCGGTTTTTAATAAAATTAATATTTTTAGAATTTTCTCATCATGATCTATCAAATAAGATTCCTGTTGACTATGAAATTCTTTTTTTTGAAAAATTATTACCGTTGAAATTGATGTAAACAGTAACATATCACTCTGTTTGACAATAACATGTTACTCTATTTGACAATAATACTTTGGCAATATTGTCTAAGAAAGAAAAAGAAAAAAAAAAAAAAGATATTTTACTTTGTCTTTACTCAATTATGCATTTTTTCCTCAGTGAGTTTATAAAAATAAATAAATTGGATTGCTCTATTCACCAAACAAGGGTCTAATTGAGGAGTTTTGGCTAAATTTCTTTTTTGGAAATAGACTTCTTTTTTTTTTGGTTGGAGACAAACAAAATAAAATAAAAAACTATAATTATTAAATTAAATGAAATTTTTTTCATGAATAATAGACAAAGAGATTACAAAATAAATGATTCGAATAATTGAATTGGGAGAGACTCAATTCTAAAAGGGAAAAAAAAAATGAACACCATTAAATTAGAAAAAAAAATTATAAGCACGAAAAGGGTTGACAAAACTGGACAATATCATATGAGCGATGAGTTTTATTATTTTATATTTTTTAAATGAGAGTTTAATTTAATAGAAATATTAAGAAATTAGGCAAATCCATCTCCCAAGCAAGCAAGCCAAGGATGAACAAATCTCCTCGTCCAAATTCCAAATTTATGCCTGTGCTCCCTTCTCCTCTCTCTCTAGAGGAGAAGTTTCTTGCTAGTTTCACACAAAAACCTGTATTTATCTTTGGGGGTGAGGAAGTCACGTTTATTGCTGATGTTAGGTTGCTTTCCCAAGAATATATACAGAGACCCACTCGCAAAGATATCAGACTTCCTAACAGCTTAGAAAATAAAATCAAATTGGTCGTCTGGGAGCTTCTTTTAGTCCCAACGTCCCTCGCCTAATCTTCCATTTCCACATCTCCAACATCATCATCCTCCCTCTCTGTCTCTCCAACTTTTATTGTTCGCTCCAACACAACCACATTTCTGTGCTTATATATATAGATGGGTGATGATTGAGACTCCCTCCAATTACCACTCCCATCATCTCTACATACACGTGGCGGGTGGTGATAGGAGAAGAAGGAAAAAAAGTAAAAAAAAAAAAAAGAAAAAGTAACCGAGCAGGTGAAGAGGGGCATGGGGTGAAAAAAAAAAAGAGTCCAAGTCATTATTGTATATAAATACATATACATATATGTAGAGCGAGAGAGAGAGAGATGGCGAATATATTTGTTCCACACCCTGTCAAGGAACAACTTCCTGGTGTCGACTACTGTGTTAACAGCAATCCATCATGGCATGCGTCTCTCTCTCTCTCTCTCTCTCTCTCTCTCTCTCTCTATATATATATATATATATATATCTTATTCTTCTTAGCATTTCTCTGGTTCTTTTTTTTTTTTTTTTTTGGCTGAATTATTGTTATGTTCTCATTGTCCTTTGTCTATCTGCTGATCATGTTAATGTCGCATTTTCTGTATATTCAAGGGCATTTGTACGCACATATATGTATGTAAATGCATATATATAAATAATCGCCCTGTTTTTTCTCTATTTAAATTGCTCTGTTTACATTCGTGCTTCGTTGATGATGAATTCATCGGCCGCGATAATTTCCTGGTTTGTGGATTCGTTGTGTGAACCGATCGTTTCCCTCCAGTTTTCTCTTCTCATTGAGCTTTTTCCTGGAATGTCTTTGGTTACATTTGTGCCATCACGGTGCGCGTGGTCTCTTTTTATTACTTCGACGGATCTCGAATTCGGATTTCATGAATTCCTTTTGCGATTGATTTTGTTTCTACGACGAGGTTCATTGTCGATTCTCAACATCCTCGAGTGTTTCAATTAGATCGCTATGGAATCATGGTTTTCTCAATTTTAGTTGCTTAGCCTCTGTTTGGCTTATTAAACTTTTTTTTGACTACTATTAAGTTTTGCTCTACTGGGTTTATAAAGAAG
This sequence comes from Camellia sinensis, assembly GCF_055761805.1. NCBI lineage: Eukaryota > Viridiplantae > Streptophyta > Magnoliopsida > Ericales > Theaceae > Camellia > Camellia sinensis. The sequence goes on from NC_138962.1 coordinate 37,112,778, forward strand.
AAAAAAAGAAAAAAAACAAAATGAAAAATGAAAAAGGGCTGCTGCTAAAGCAGAGTTTAGTTTGGGGAGGGATTTCTGGAGGCTGCTTTAGACCTTCCGAGCTGAGACAAAATAACAAAAAGTTAAAATATAATTAATAAATCATAAAATTTTTCTTTCATCAGTTTCAACAAATTTTTTCTAAATTAATTTTTTGCCAAATTTGTTACAATATCTCAACAACTTTGTTGAGCCATTGCTCATTAATTACATGATTTTTTATTATATTTTTTAGAACAAAATTGAGCCAAAATCTTTAAATTGGTTATCCACCCAGATGTCCCCCTAGATATCTTACCGAATATTTCGTGAGTGCCAGTAGCAGAAGAAAAAAAATGTCCAAAATTAACCTAACCGGTCAATCGGTCAATGGCAATTTTTTTTTATATATTTTTTTTTATATTTTTTAAAAATTATTTGGGTGGTATCTCATCAATTAAATAAAAAAAATAAAGAATAATAAATACAATAAGAAATTAATATTTTAATAAAATTGAAATAGAATAGAGAGATTGATGGAATTAGTAATAAAAAAGTGACTAGCTAAAATAACAAAAGTGAATTTGAGATTATAATTTGACTATTATAACTCAAAATTTATTAATACTGACCGAAATCCTCTTAATAACTTAAACTAGTACAAATAAGAACACTAATATGTTACTTAAAACGTGGCCGGTTCCGGTAGAATGTGATACACTACCTGCCATAAAATGTAGTACCATGGACAATGTAATTCTAAAGTAATTGTTTTTAACCATTAGACATCTAATTAAATGTGTTTTTATCTATTTATTTTTCTTCAAATTAGTCATGTAGCAAAATATTTTTACAAGCATTAGGACCCTTTTTTTTTCCTATCAAAACTTTACTAATTTAAGATTTTTGTTTATTATATTTGATTTCTTTTCCTCATAACAAAATATTTATGTTGTATTTAATTTATAGATTTGGATAAGGATTTAAAAAGAAAAAAAAAATTAAATAAGATGTGAATAAAATATAATTATAATCTACTTACACTTTACGCACCTTTTCCATTTGTCTTTTCAAATACTTTTCCAAATTCATTAACTAAATACAGTCTCAAGTAAATATAAATTTTTAGGATGCCTTTTGGATCACTAAATTTACCTTTTGAAGGATTAGTGTTTGTTAGATCTAGTAACACAAGCCTTACTGTATCTACCTCTAATTTGTGTGAATCAGTTTTGCCAATTCATTTTGAGTGGATGTATATGTTTTATGAGTTTTATCGATGTCCAGTAAAGGAAAATTTTGGATTCTAACATCTTCTAACTTAATGCAGCTGTGGCCATTCTTCTGGGTTTTCAGCACTATGTGGTAATGCTTGGGACCACTGTTATCATTCCCTCAAGCATCGTTCCTCAGATGGGTGGTGGTTATGTAATAACTTTGTGACACTTCATTGTACACTTGCATTTTTTCACTTTCTTTTCTCCTCTTGGAGTATTTCCATGGTTTCAATTTAAGGTTCTTCTCTTCTTTTCTTTGTGGCAGCGAGAGAAGGCTGAAGTGATACAAACTTTGCTATTTGTCTCGGGAGTGAACACTTTATTACAGACTTTGTTTGGAACTCGGCTTCCAGTGGTGATAGGGGCTTCGCACACATTTGTTTTTCCTATACTTTCTGTTGTGTTAGCTGATAGATACAGCGTATGTGTCGATCCTCATGATGTGAGTTTAGTCATTCTCATTCCCCTTCCTTTGAGTTCTGATTGTATTTCAATAATTGTTCATTCCTGTCCTTACATTGGGGGTGTGATTAATTTCTTCAGAGGTTTAAAAGGTCTATGAGAGGAATACAAGGAGCTCTCATGATTGCATCCATTCTCCCTATATTAGCTGGTTTTCTGGGTGTCTGGAGAATCTTTGTGAGGTAGGATTTTGCAGAAATGGCATGGTGAAAGAGCAAATTATTGTTCAATGTGTAATTCATTTTAATGACTACACTTTCAATTGTCTGATAATGCTATAGGTTACTCTCTCCTCTTTCTTCGGTTCCCCTTATTACGCTAGTTGGTCTTGGGCTCTACAGGCATGGTTTCCCACAGGTAGGAATTCTTAAGCCTTCATTATATTATTACAAAATATGGATGGTGGTTATTTAATTCAACATTTTGTTCTATTTATGTTTTAATGATAGTTTTGTGGTTGTCTCCTAGTCAGCAGCTAGACTGATTTGAGCACTGTAATCACACTGATGAGACAGGATATTTCATGTAAAACCTTAGAATTGGACCTAACCATCATAGTTGTAATTAGGGAATCCTTGTCTCATAGAAGTATTCATTGCTTGTCCAAAGGAATTCTGACAATCCATTCCTTCGGTTGAGAATAATGAAACTGGTCATGGCTAGATCTTATTGGGAGGCACAGTTGCAGATGTCTCCATAAAAATAGTTGGCCAGCCCAAGGATTGAACCCTTAGTTTCTAACTGATCAGAGATATTTTAGTCTTGTTGCATACAGATAGGGGTGTAGTAGTGAAAGTGTAAAGCATGGAAGAGGGTTTTCCATCAATTATGACCCACCTATTTTGTATTGCTGGTTATTCTATTCAACTCGACTTGTAGTAGTTAACATCATGATAGCCATCTCATTGGCCTTAAACTTTCAAGCTGGCCAAAATGATCTGATAAGTTGGATAGTTCCCAGAAAGCTAGCAAAATGATATAGAACCTCAGGTCATCTATTTAATTGAATAGTTAGGCCCAAAAAAACATAAGCAGGAGCCTTTACTGGTTGGGCTGTCAGTGCAAGTTTACTGCAAGTTGGCTTGGAGTATATTATGCCACATGTTGTAATGCCTGGAACTTGATGATATTTGTTTGCTGCTGTTACTTATATAACATTTTTTTAAATGTATTCTGTTTCATAAAGGTATTCATATGTTTACTTTGTGCTTTTCATTTTTGCTGATGGTTGTAGCTGGCGCATTGTGTTGAGATTGGGCTTCCAGAGTTGATTGTACTAATTATTTTAGCTGAGGTGAGCTGGTTCTTGATTACTGATTTATTTAATCAGACTACTATTTAATTTCCCGTAGTTTGAGATGCTATGACATATTTACATATATTTATTTATCTGAATGCTATGTTATGAGTGGATGGTTCTATTTGCTTTCCTACTCGATTGAAATTTGTGTCCAGAAAGCAATGCTGCATGAACAGGGCCTTGGACCAGGCGCACCATGGAAGTATTTTTACTTTTTCACTTTACAAAGGAAGTTTGATCAATCAATTTTTAGAAGGAAAGTGAAACATATTAACAAAACTGCCAATGGACTTGAGGTTAATGATCATTCAGTTTGGTTTATCTTTTAAGTAAAACCCTGAAGAAAGATTGGAATAGTTATGATCATGGATGGATTTTGTTTCACTGGGAACTATTCAGCTGTATGTAGTATAGATTGGCTTTCAAAATCCCCTCCTGTGCTCAATTCTCGCTGCACTTTTCAGTTTAGTGATTGGAATAAGTTCTCCCATGATTTAACCCATTTTTATAAGGGATCTGATTTGGTTTTTGGTTATAAAATTGCAGATTTATTTCAATCCTTTGTTTCTTAAGATAGACTTCAACGTGAATTTCTTGAGGCGATATTTGATTTGGGTGAATAAATATTTTGCAGTATATTCCTCACTGGTTTAAAACCAAAGGAGCCATATTTGAGCGTTTTTTCGAACGATATGCAGTCCTTTTATCGATAGCAATTATATGGCCATATGCAGCACTTCTAACTGCAGCAGGTGCATATAAAAATAGACCCCCAAATACTCAGTTTAGTTGCCGTGTCGACCGCTCTGGGCTTGTTGAAGGCGCTTCTTGGTATGATCATTCCTAAACTTGCATTTCACTTGGTCACTCTTTTAATCTTGGGCCTTGTGCATTATTCAATATATTTTTCCATGCTAATTTACATTTTGATTTTGTTTCTACTTTTCAGTTTGGTATTTTGCTTCCTAAAACCCAGTTTCACAATATGTTATGGCATGGTCAGTGTATGCTATGAAGTATTTTCAGTTATTCTAGTTGACTTTGCTTGGCTACTAAAGACTTGAAATACTCATTCAGTTCTATGAATCAGGGATGTCTAGGCATGTGTTGATGAATTTCATGTTAAGTTGTTTTGCAATGTGGGCACTAGGAATCTAACATTTAGCAAACTCCGGACTTCGTGTTTTTCAAAAAATAATAAACTCTCTTCAGTGTTAATAAGGCCTGTAAAGTAGTATTAACAAAATTTCTTGCATGATTAATTTTGTACTGATCTATCATTTGTTGCAGTAACTAAGGCCAAGTTTGGGAAGACTAAATAAGTGTACTTTTTGACTTTTTATGAAATATGGGTTAGATTTGGGTTGGGTTTGAAGTGATGTGTTAAAGAGGTGATGTGACTTAAATAAGATGATGTGACTTAAATAGGATAGTGACTTTTTGACTTTTTGAATTTTTTGGAGGATGCCAAACTTGGCCTAAATGTGTGAAGGAATAAAATTGAATAATTTCCTCTTTTTTTGTGTGTTTTTGTTATTGTGTGTGGTTTATTAATTTTTTGTTTGTTGTTTATTTTTCCTCCATGCATCTAAGTTTCTCCAAAAAAAATTTTTAAAAAAAGGGAAACAATTGGAGCAGGAGTGATGGTACCAATACTAATACAGGGTAGAAAAGCTGTTACTATGGGCATTGGCTGTGCTGTTCAATCTCAGTGTATCTACTTCTATTATGATCAAATAAGATTTGGCTGAAAATTAACTTGCTGGCTAAAGTTGTGTTATGAATATGATAATTGCCGAAACTAGCATTAAAACCCGGAAAGTGCTCTCTCTCTCTCTCTCTCTGTTCTTCTCCTTCTTCTTTTAGTACTAGAACACCTTAAGTTAGTCTTAAATTTTTAAATTTGAAGCACAATATTCTTGATTTCTTACTTTCTAATATATTTAATGGTAATTTACCAATAGGTCCTACTTTTGGGACTAATTACCCATTAACTCCTATTGATAAATTTGTCAAGTGATAAATTTATCAGTCTCTCTTATTTTTATGAATAAATTTACAGTGATAAATTTATCTACAAGGACTTGTGGGTAAATAAGTCCAGTTAATAGGATTGATTAGTAAGTGCCCCTTTATTTAACTTCCAATATTTTTCTTCATTCTGCATTTTTTCAAGGTTTTACATGCATAATTCTAACGTCAAAAAATGAATTATCTGTTTCATATCATGCTCTTGGGGGACATGAACATTATTTAAGCACTGCAAATGATTTTCCCTTGCCAACTTTGGTTTTATGCTTCACTTGTTATAAGGGCTTCTGTTACTTCTCAACATGCAGGATAAGGTTTCCATATCCATGGCAATGGGGGACTCCCACTGTAAATGCTACGGATGCTTTTATAATGATGGCTGCGGCTATGATTGCTCTTGTTGAGGTTGATTTATTCTAGTGAATTTTTGAAGTCTTTTGATTTTATATATAGCTGGTGTCTTGATTTTTATATTTTTCTAGAAGTAGAATGAGGATGCAAGGTGTTTGATAAATGGCATAGATAAATTTCTTATCTTTGTTGTGTATTTATATAACGGATGAGCTGGATTCTAATGTTAGGACTCCTTAAATGAGTTACCCCCATATTATTTCCTCATGTTCTGTCCATGTGATATGATTGTTGTTCCTTTACTTTTGGAGATGAATTTGGGATTCATATTGACCTTATTTCAATAAATGCTTCTTTTTTTTTCTTTCTTTGATTATTGTTATTGCAGTCTACCGGCACATTTAAAGCAGCATCAAGATATGGGAGTGCCACACCTCCACCACCTTCTGTTCTCAGCCGTGGTGCAGGGTGGCTGGTAACAACGGATCCTTCGATGGATTATTATTTTTTGTTTCTAGATGTCATATGTTCCACAAATCTGACTCACCACTCCTTTTTTTTGTGAGTTAGGGAATCGGATTTTTGCTGGATGGTTTGTTTGGTGCTGCAAGTGGTTCCACTGCATCAGTGTAAGAAGTTTAATCTTTGAACTGAAAAGACTGAACATTGCTTTCACTGGAGGATACTAAGATGAAGACATCTGTTACTCTAATATCTAGTTTACTCAACCTTTTCATACACCACGGATTTCAAAAAATAAAAGACAGGTGGGATAGCCATGTCTAGATCATCTGGATTGATTAGTTTGTGAAGTAGAAATTTACTCTGACCAATCTTTAGATGAATCTCACAGCTGGGTCCACTTATGAGTAGATGTCCCGATCCAAGTATCTATTTTGCCTATCCAAAAATGCTAGAGACCCACAATTTATATCCCAAAATTCACTCACAATGACGTGGCAAATGAGTTGGGCATTATATGGTTGAGTTTGTGACAAATCAAAAGTTGACATGCCATGTCATTGTGGGTCAAATTAGGGGAGGATTTTTAGGGGTCTTGAACATTTTCCTTTGTCTATTTACAGGATCTTATTATGTTCTGCAATGTCTTTAGTGAAAATGTAGGTCTTTTGGCAGTAACACGAGTTGGAAGCCGAAGAGTGATTCAAATATCAGCAGTATTCATGCTTTTCTTTTCTGTATTAGGTGTGTTTAAATCAATCTTCTAACATCCTTAATAACCACGAAAAATTGGGTATTTGTTGGTTGGGCTTATTCGTGTCATTCTTTTGTCCATAACCAGGAAAATTTGGGGCTATTCTAGCGTCTATACCATTGCCAATTTTTGGAGCTATGTACTGCATCTTGTTTGCCTACATGTGTATGTTTCCTTTCTCTTTTTAGGAGATAATACTACTGAAATTTCTTTTTGCTAATTTTTATGTTTGGCCATAATACCTTTTATGATCTAACAAGGGATTTTGACAAAGAAGCATTTCTGATTTTCAAAGGAAAACATTTGAATACTTCCAGAAAATAGAAAGAATAAATGTTTAAATAATCCAGTGCTACAATCTATTTGTGGAATGAAAATGAAGGCTTGCAACCATTGCCAAATGGGTCCTAGTCATCAGGAAACCAAATTTTATTTTCCTCCATTGGTGAAATTATTTAGCGTTAACATGTTTTTTGGCTCAATCCATCAGCAGGCAATCAAAGCTGATCAGTAGAAATCATGTTTTAAACTAACACAAATTTACTCGGTTTGACAAATTCAAACAAAACTACCACCACCATAGTTTTTTCCCCTAATCATGTATTCTGACCAGACGGACTGGACACTAACAGAATATTCTTATTCCAATCCACACATTAAGATAATGAGGCACAAACATCATATGGCATATAGGAAAAATAAAATGTATTACTTTGAATTTATGTTGCTTCACACCCTCAATCAACTACCAAAATTTTTATCACTGAATAAAGTATGACAAGCATGCTCCTACTGCACTGGGCTTTTCTGAAAGACGTGCTATTAATTTGGCCAAACATAAACTTTCCAGTTGGTCATCATCATGATAATTTGCAATTTCTAGTCAACAACTTATGACTGAGTGCTTCAAAGATGATGTAGAACAACCAAGATAATCCCTTACAGTCATCTGGATATGATATACAAGGCGAGGCAGATCAGAAAGAAAGAACTGTGTTGCCGGAATTGAGAAAAAATCATTGGGTGCTAAAGATTTAGAATGTTGTAGATGGAGTCAGAAACTTGATTATTTCACTGAAACTGTCTTGTTGGTACTGATTTCTTGAGTGATAATTGATCATCAATTCTATTGCTCAGAACAATTGAAAATTGTTGTGCAACCTTGTATTGCATTTGACAAGTTTTATGCCTTTTTTAATGTCCTTCTGGCCATTATTAGAATTTTTTAATTGCATTTTTTTTTAAAAAAAAAATTGTATATGCAAATAATTAATTGTTAATACAAATTTGGAAATTAATATGGTATCCATGGTGGTGCAGCTTCTGCTGGTCTTGGTTTGCTTCAATTCTGCAACCTCAAAAGCTTCAGAACAAAGTTCATAATAGGATTTTCAATCTTCATGGGTCTCTCAGTGCCACAGTACTTTAATGAGTACGTGGTAACTTCTGGCCGCAGTCCTGTTCACTCTAGTTCAGCATGGGTATATAGATGAAATTTAACTTCGTCTGATTAATTCGTTTTTAGTAGTTACTGAGAGAGTTTTATGTTTGGAGAAACTAAATCTGATTTTTTTTTTTTTTTAAACATGATTTGCAGTTGAACAAAACTATGCAACTGGTTTTCACATCCCCGGCCACTGTGGCAGCTATAATCGCTGTGTTCTTGGACTGCACTGTTGCTCGTAAGCATTGCTCAACTCGAACAGACAGTGGCAGGCACTGGTGGGAGAAGTTCAGGTATTTCGATAAGGATCCAAGGAGCGCAGAATTTTATTCACTACCTGGGGGCCTTACAAAGTACTTCCCATCTGTCTAGCATCTTGAGTTCTTTTTGGTGAAAAAAACAGAAGATATTACTAAAATTCATTCTCCCATTGAACTCTCAATACCAGGGAGAAAATCAAGAAAGGCAAAGTATATTGAAATATATAGAGGAGTAGAGAGAGTGAGAAACCTACTTGATCTGGATACAAATTCCGTATATTGACAACCTTTTAAGATACAGTGGTCTAAAATGAGTTCTCAACTTCTGATGATAGTAATTAGGTTTTCTATGTAAAAGATGAAGTCCTGGACAAATTTATATGAAGGAATTTAATGCTGTGAATCATTCTATTTAGTGATATTGTTCCAATTTTCTTTTGTAATTGGTTTTATGCTTTCAAATGCTCTAAATCAGAAGTGGGGTTTGGTCATTTTAAGTGTGTCCGGATGATGGAATTTGGAATGCTATGTTTAAGTGAATGAAACAGAAGTAATAATATTACCTGATGGATCTGTGCCCTATTAGTTGAACATTCATGGAGATTAGAATAAAGAGAATATATGAATTGGGTTGTCGCTAAATTGAATTTGAACAAATGAAAAATGACATATATGCTTACTTTTGGCTAGAAACTAATTGATGTGTTCAGCATTGATTGTTCAAAGCTATGTGCTCACTTTAGCACTAATCAATCAGTACTAGACCCGTTAATTTATTTCAAGTTCAGTATTGGCTTCAATAACACTGCTCCCAAACACATACAAGGTTGTTTGCATCAATGAGAGTTTCTTTTGTGGTAATTTGATTGATGAGACTGGACTTTTAAGCATTGTAGTTCCGCTATGTGTTGGAAGTGCTAGCATAGTAGCATTGCCTATGACAAATCAAGGTTTTTTTCATTAAATCACTATGGCAGTGCTAAATGAATAGAATTATTCATGAACAATTTAACTAATAACTTGTATGTTACTATATTCTTTTTTGAACGATACGTTTCTATATTCTAACTGAGCTTCTTGGAGTATAAATTACAACTTGATTAATAGAAACTGAGTTTGATCTAAAAAAAAAGTTTCACTCAATTAAAATATAGACATAAATAATAGTCATATATGTATATAATAATTAAGGATTTAGCTTTTCTTAAGTTCTCATTTCAATTTGAGAGAAAGTTTGGGCCTGATAAGTCTATTTTAAAACTGATTTTGGTAATCTAAATCGTTCACTTTTTAGAACTCATTGAGCATAATATTTATGCAAAAAATAAGATAATTGGACATTGGTAACTATATGTTTGAATAATATTGATTTTTTAAAAAAATAGGCGACAAATATAATTTTAAGAATAAACATTTATTTTTTGTAATACAAATTTGATTAAAATATACAGTTATCAACGCCCGATAATTTTTATTTTTTGCACGAATATTTCTACTTAACAAGTACTAAAGAGTCACTACAACATTTTCTTAGTTTAGTGACATTTAAAAGTGCCACAAAACAATTCTTCTAATGACATTTTTTGGTCTTGTGGCATTTTGAACAAGTGCCACTTCTATCGGTGCCACGGTAGATATGAGTGCCACGGTAGATACTTGCAAGTGTCACTGCACCATCATGGCTGAAAACTTTCAATGACATTTTAATGTCATGGTAGATATTATTTGTGGCACTATCAAGCGCCATTAAAAAAAGAGTTAGTGACACTTGTAAGTGTCATTACACCATCAAGACTAAAACCTTTCAGTGACACTTTAATGTCATGGTAGGCACTATTCGTGACGCTATCAAGTGTCATTCATGACGATAATTCGTTGTAGAACAATTTGATCCGCTCTTGCGGAGACTCGAACCGCCAACCTTCCGCACCATAAACCTTATACACCACACTCTTCCCACTACACCTCTATAGCACCACATGATTATATATGTAACATATATTATTTATATAGTACATACATCCATATTAATATAAAAGTATATGTATAAACATAATTATTTTATTGAACATAATTTATGTAAAATAAACAATTTATTACCAAAATAAAAAAAAGATCACTTTTGGTGACTAAAAATATTTTTTAGTCGCCAATTCTATACTTTTGGCTACTAATTGTTTTTTAGTTGCTAAAAAACTTAACTTTTGTCGACCAAAATCGGATTTGGTCGCCGAAGATGAACTTTCAGCTACCAAAATTTTGGTCACCAAAAAATTTTATTCCCGCCTTAGGATTTTAGTTCTCCCGGGCTAAAAATGACCACTTTTGGCGACTAAACTTATTTTTTAGTCGCCAATTGTAGACTTTTGACTACTAAAATTTTTTTTTGCACCAAAAAGCTTTACTTTTGGCTACTAAAATTTTTTTAGTTGGTAAAACCCATATAATCAGCGACCAAACTTATTTTTAGTCGCCAATTGTAGACTTTTGGCTACTAAATTTTTTTAGTTGCCAAAAAGCTTTACTTTGGGCTACTAAAAATTTTTTAGTCACTAAAACCCATATAATTAGCAACCAAACTTAGTTTTAGTCGCCAATTGTAGACTTTTGGCTACTAAAATTGTTTAGTCGCCAAAAAGTTTTACTTTTGGCAACTAATGCTGTTTTGGTCGCTGAAAGATATAGTTTCAGCGACCAAATTTTTTTGGTCAGGGAATTTAATTGCCGAATATGTTTTTTCCTGTAGTGTATATTGAGTTTAATTCATTTATTTTTAATCATTTATTGCATTTTAAAAATTTAGAAAATATATTGGCATTTTTTGTTTTTTAAAAATGTCATTATAAGCTTGGAAAGTTTTTGGCTTAGTGGCATTTCTCAAAATGCTATGAAATATTTGTTTATGACACTTTTCACCTAAGTGCCATAAAAAGTAATTTGCACTTACCTAGTGTCCTGACATTTTTTAAAAAATGTCATTGCAAATATTCATAAAAATTTTTTATAGTGACATTTTTATTGTAGTGAAGTGACACTTTTTTTTAATTGAAATGCCACTAGAGTCTTGTATGTTTGTTGCTCTATGACATTTTTCTAAAAAATGCCACCAAATATTCTTTTTGTGACATTTTTTAAAAACATGCCACTAGTATGGTATCACTAAAATATGTTTTTGTTGTAGTGTTGTGACACTTGTTCATTGAAATGTCACTAGAGCCTTTTATGTTTGTCGCTTTGTGGCATTTTTCAAAAACGTGCCACTAAATATCATTTTTGTGGCATTTTCTAAAAATATGCCACTAGTGTAGTGCCACTAAAGTATGTTTTTGTTGTAGTTTTGTGACACTTGTTCATTGAAATGTCACTAGAGCCTTTTATGTTTATCGTTTTGTGGCATTTTTCAAAAACGTGCCACTAAATATCGTTTTTTGTGGCATTTTCTAAAAATATGCCACTAGTGTAGTGCCTCTAAAGTATGTTTTTGTTGTAGTGAGTGAATGATTTGGGACACCCTATTTTTGACCGACCTTAAGACTTGAGTGTATGAAAACTTCTCGGTGATGAAATAGTAATTATTTCTGTTTTAGAGATGCTTAAGATTGATATGAGCTGCTGTATTACCTTGTTTTAGCCAAAAATATTTTTTTTTTCAAAAATGACCATTTTGTTCTTGAACTCATTTTTATCCAAAACCTAACTTTTTTATCTCACTTAGAGGTAAGGAGTCTGGATGAATTCAAATTGATGAATTTTTTTAAAATATTGACCAATTTTGTGCAAAAATGTCAATTGAGAGCTAAACAGACCTACTTAGGCAGTAGGAGGGTCCAAAAGACTAAAACCACATATTTATAAACAAAAATGATTTGGACCACTAAACAAAGACCTCTAATGCATCTTTAATTTGTCTTTTTCTTCCCTCTTTTTTGTCTCTTACTTCACTGTTTTGTTTTGTTTTTTTTTTTTCCATGGTTGGACAGCTCATTAAAGCTGTACTGTTGCAGCTCTAATTAGAGTTTCGGAACATGACCAATTTATAAAATGCATGCATGGAGGAGTGATTTGGCCGTACGCCGGGCCGCACATGGGTCGCACAGCTACACAAGTTATGCGAGTAGGCTGTGCGGCCGCACAACCTATCGGCAGTGTAGAGTGAATTTTGGATGTGAATTGATTGGGAGGTGCAAGGAGAAAGTAATGGAGAAATCCTAGGAACCCTAGGGTGTTCCATAACCTTCCTCAATGCTTATAAAATAAGACCCCTACCCCCTACTTGAGGGACCAAGCTGTTAGATAATTTTAAAGTGTTTTAAGTGACTTCTCTCTAACCCCAACCTCAAATCCGAAAATACATCATACAACTTTAATACAACAGCTCTACAACTAAAAGTAGAGCTAGGGTTTTGATGAAAGTGAATTAAATCAAAAGCCTAAACTTGAGGAAAGCTTTCAAGCAAGATTTCTCGCCTTTTTTTTTTTTTGCTCTTCAGTTTGTAATCAAACTAGCAAGTAAGTTATTCTTTTTATGAATTTTGATTTTAATTGTGTTTTTATTATTAGATCATGGTTAGGGTGTTAGTAATCATAGAGCATTATGTAGGTTAATAGGTTTGCATGTTTTTTGCTTTTGCTTTGCATGTTCTAATTAGATGTACACTTGTTGCATGTTTAGGTTAGTTTATACATGATGTGATCATGCATAATACCCAGTCTAATATTCTGCATATTTATTTTTATGTGTTAATTGCCTTGTTTGCATTAAATCATGTTAGTAGCCATTAAACCAGATTTAGGTTTGCATCAGTGTGTTTAGTAGCATGCCTAGGATCATTGTATTTTATTTATTCATATCTTACATGTTGGACACTTTGAGGTGGAATCCGGGTAAATTTCTTGATCTTTATAACATATTGCTTGTGTATTTGCATTGCTATTTTAAATAATGCAAGTTAAGTGCTTTCCGTGCTCAATTTGTTGTTTTGGATACTTTGTCATGAATATTGCTTAGTTTGGTTGTGTTTATAGCCATATGATTTAAAAACTTTCTTTTTGTTGGAAAATCATGAGTTTATGGAAAAGATATGGCTATATTCATTTATTAATAATTAAGTGGTGTTTATATTATTCAAATTATCTAGTTGATTAGGTTTAGTAGATGATTAGGCTTAATAATGAATTTTGTGGAATAATTAATTATTTTAATCTCATAAGATAAGAAATGAGTAGAGGCCAATCATGTGATTGAGCAAGAAGCCGTTCATCATATAATGACCTTCCATTCTTGTATCTAAGTTTCCGAATCTTGATTATTTGGTTATGACAGACTGGTCTTTTATTTAGTTTTCATTGTTAAAGGTTTCTTAGTTTTTTTTAAAAATTAAGGGATATTTTGAGAAGATGGTTAAAAGCTGACTTTTTGATTTTTTGATTTGATTTTTTGACTTTTTTATGTGAGAGAGAAAGTGAGTTAAAAACTGAGAAGTAGCTTTTAACCCGCTTCCCAAAATAGGCTTCAATGGCGACTTTTGAAAGTAAGTTGGTACAATATTGGATGGAAACACGCCTTATACCTAAAAAGGCATGGTGTCCACAAATGGGCCTATCAATCCCAAACTCTCTCAAATTGAAATGGCCAGCTTGATATAGTAATTTCATTGAGCCAAGCTTACAGTGCAAAAAAAGCAGTTTATTGACTTTTTGACTTATTTGAGTCATATTATCTCTCTAATTTTGTATGTCTTTTTGTAATAAGCAAAAAAAATTAATTTTTTTTACATTTCCCAAAACAACCCTAATAATTAACGAGTAGAGCTGGAATGCGTTTTTACACCAAAAATAAATAGATATAAATGAATTTAATTATGCATAAATGATAAAATCTACTAATACAATGTGCATAAAAAAATTTTCAGTGTACACTTAAGCCTCGTTTGAGAACAAATTATTTTAATAATTTTATAATTTTTTACGAAAAGATATGCATAAAAATAAAGAGAGTGATGCGACAACTTATAGTGATTTTTTGATTTTTTTTACTAAAACATGTAGTTGCCAAATGAGGCCTTAGCCAAATATGTAGTTGACATTAAGGTTAGACCCCACATAATAGAATATTTAACAAATCAAAATTTGACACTTGTCAGACATATCATTAGGTGTAATTTTTAGGGATAATAAATTAAATGTCTTAAGCATTTTATTAAAATAGAATAAGAGACTAATATTTTAAGACGAAAAGAATATAACTTATTTTATTTTTTTATCTATTACAAAAAGACGTGAAAAAAATTAAAAAAATAATATAATTCAAATAAACTAAGAAATAATAAAAATTTATTAAATACTCCCAAAATATCAACTCTCCATAAACAACTTATTTTGTGATTTCGGCACTCAAATGTAATTATTAAGAAAATCAAAGGTAGTGTATAGTAGAATTTTAGAATTATTATTTGAGAATAGAATTATATTTTGAGTTTGTGAATTTTGGAATTATAATTTAAAAAGAGAAAATTTGTTTGGTTATGAGTTTTAAAAAGAGTTTTGAATTGAGTTTTGAATTTTTAATATGACATAAAATGAGAAAATTTGTTTGGTTATGACTTTTGAAAAGGGTTTTCAAAACTTAATTGAAAAACTTATAACTCATAATCAAACACAGAACTCAAAACTCTATTAAAAATTCTATTCAAAACTCATAATCAAATTCTTTTTAAAATTCAATTCAAAAAAAAAAAATCACTTTGGTCTAAAAAATAATTTATATATTCAAAAAATATCAAAAATAAATATAAATTTTTTTTCCAAATAATAGGTGGTAATTGGCTATTCAAAAAAAAAAAAAAAATTATTGTTCCGGTCAACCGATTGGATATCCGAGTAGACGACTAGATAAATCAAAAATTTAAAAATTATCTGCTTTACCAAATATATTTTCAAAATATATTTTTAAATTACTTAAAAATTATAATTTAAAAACTCAAAACAAACATAAAATTAAAGTGTAAAAATAGAGTTAATTTTATAAAACTCTACCGAACAAGGCAAATATGTGCAAAACAAGATTGAGCAAAGCAAAGCAAACTCAAGTCAATTAATGTGTAACTGAGAATAATTTTCCCATCCCGTGAACAGTCGCTAAAGACAGTTGTTCCACCCGAAGATCGAAATATATATGTATAAAAAAAGAAACATGAATAATCATAGGCATCATCAATCATTAATCATACATACTCCACACAGAGTGGTGGTGATCAGATGTGTGGTGGTGATCAGATGAATCGCAACAGGCAGATCACAACCGTCAATATCCCCATCTCTGAGCCCACGCTACAACGTCCTCCACGTGTTCTCTCTCTCTAGGGTGAGGCAATTTAGTGAGAGAGTGTGGAGAAATTGAATAATGCTATATATACCAATTAATATATTAACTAGTGTACTAATTGATAATGTAACATAATTTAAGAGATTTTTGGTATTTATAATATGATTAATGAGTAGAATCAATAATAATATCATAACTAGTATTGGTATATTAATTAGTACACTCATTGGTACATACACACTATAAGAAATCAGAGTGTAGTAGAGAGAGGGAGAAAAGCGCTAAAAACATGTTTCTGCCCAAACCATAAGCGACATGGGTTCCTTCTTCACCAATCTCACCTCCCCACCTAAGGCGATTCTTGGTATTCACAATGTCGCCGTCACTACTCCGCCGTTAACCACCGCATCCCTGTTCGATCTCTGCCGCCACAATGTCTCACTCTCCTGATCACTCCGCCTCTAACTTCTACGCCGATGGCGATGTCTCCGATGCTGACATCGGGATCTTCGATTTGCAACCGTCCGATCACTTTCCACCGCCTGATGAAAGTTTGATCAAACGACTCATCGATTCCGAACACCATCACATGCCCCAACCTGACTATCTCTGCTGCTGCACAGACCGTTCGATCGATCTAACCACTTGCCAAGACTCCATCTACTGGATCCTCAGAGTAAAATTAAATGTTTGAAATCCAATACAGTTTCTCTATGATTGTGTGTATAGATACATTTTTTTCGATCTGTATTGATGATATTGGTGAATACAGGTGCGTGCACATTATCGTTTCAAACCCGTAACAGTGTTTCTCTCCGTCAATTACTTGGACCATTTCCTTTCTTCTCATTTCCTTCGGGGTGTTTGTTTTTGAAGGATTTTGGACCCGTTTGGTAGAGTTGTAAAAAAGTGATTATAGATTATAGCTTAACAAATTATAACTTATTGCTGTGAACATAAGTTGTTAACCTGTTTGGTGTGGCTGTGGGATTATGAATTTAAGCAGCAGAGTAGTATTTGGTTGATAAGCTGTAAAATAACTTTTTGCTGTGTAATTGTCATTTTTGCCCTTATATAATATAAAAATGATTATTTTATCATTTTTTTTCAGTTTTAATTTTTTTAAAAAAAATTATTTCATTAATAAAAGTTGATATAATTAGTATTACAAAAATCATTATTTTCATTAACAGTATCAATTGTTAATTTTGTTTAATTTATTAATTCATTACAATTAATATCAATTCATATACATGTCATTTCATTTAATAGAAGTTATTATTTTTTTGTTTTTATTAATATCAATTAGAACATTTTTTTTAATATTATTATTACAATACCAAAGATTATTTCATTAATAAAAGTTAATATAATTAGTATTACAAAAATCATTATTTTCATTAATAGTATCAACTGTTAATTTTGTTTACAAAAATCATTGTTTTCATTTTTTATTATTTTGTTTTGTTTTCATTAATATCAATTAGAACAATTTTTTTAAATATTATTATTACAATACCAAAAATTATTTCATTAATAAAAGTTAATATAATTAATATTACAAAAATCATTATTTTCATTCACAGTATTGTTGGCTCTTCTGGCTTTCGAAGGTTACTATTGTAATTGTGAGCGTGCCAGCAAGGATCAATAAATCCTTATAGAATATTAATTGCCAACCAATTATCAGACGATTGTGTTTTAGTTCTTTCAGCCTCAATGAAGAGGACTATTACTGGTGGCTTTGTTTAGGAGAATTAAATAGACAATGATTAAATGAAGAACAATTGTAGCATTTCATTAAGTAAAATGAAAGACTTACAAAGATCCAAATCAGCCTTGTAGAGGTTTACAGCAGCAAATTACTTGAAACTACTCCTATGAACGAAGTGCAGTGCAGTAATTGAAGTACAGAAATGTAAAGAACAAAAAATGTAAAAACTAGAAAGGAAATAAAGTAGAATAAAATTGGTTTTTTGGATCTGAGTCTGGGGCCACTTTCTGGGGTCTTCTCTGCAATTTATACTTCTCAATGGCAACCGTCGAAATGCAATTCTAACCGTCGAACCATTCCTCCATGATCGCTGATCATGTTGCCTTACAGTTAGTTTCACTATGCCATATCTGCAGTTAGACTTCCCTTATAATTTTGAATTTAAATATGAGTAACCGTTGATGCCATGTCACCTTGCATCTTTTTACTGATCTAGTGCTACGCAGATCTACAAAAACCAATGCTAACTGCCACGTGTGTGATCATGATTGAAGACTTGAATTGCCTTCCCGTATTGCCCTCATCTTGCCACGTGTCGAACTGTAATTAGATTACACAAAATATGTAGCCAACATTACCCCTCGCACTAATATACCCAATACTTGGTGATATTAGTGGATCAAGGAATTTTACCCACATCTTATGACATGCATGGGCTCTGCATTTTCCAGAAATGCAGCTGCCGTTCATCAATGAACATTTGTATTAAATTCTTTTCTACTCCTTGAACACTCCCACTATCTCAGTATTCGAAAAGACTAATTCAGCTCTCATGGCCAAGCAGACCTTTTCTTACCTCAATCAAGCATACGAAGAATTGTTTGATAATTGTAACGCCCCGGTGTCCCATATCGGGAATGGCGGGGGAGTTCCTGGGCTATAAAAGTAAAACCTGGACCCTTATATAGCATCGAGGCCTTTTCCCAAGTGGTGAAATCCCTATTAGAACTCCCCAGTTAAGCGTGCTTAGGCTGGAGTAGTTCTAGGATGGGTGACCCACTGGGAAGAACAAATCCGTGCGGGCGTGGCCCAAAGCAGACAATATTGATGACGTGTAAAGGGTCGGGGCGTTACAAATGGTATTAGAGCCGACTCTCCAGAGTACCGAGTGTGGGCCCCTGGCGTCTCTCGGTGTATGTGGGCGGGCTTGCGAGCTGGCAGGCTACTGCACGGGGACGTGCAGCCTTATGGGGGGTGGATTGTAAGGCCCCGGTGTCCCACATCGGGAATGGAAGGGGAGTTCCTGGGCTATAAAAGTAAAACCTGGACCCTTATATAGCATCGAGGCCTTTTCCCAAGTGGTGAAATCCCTATTAGAACTCCCCAGTTAAGCGTGCTTAGGCTGGAGTAGTTCTAGGATGGGTGACCCACTGGGAAGAACAAATCCGTGCGGGCATGGCCCAAAGCAGACAATATCGATGACGTGTAAAGGGTCGAGGCGTTACAATAATGTTGTTCATCCTCGAAAGAATCTTCATGCATTGATTAGCCACCTTTACCCACCTTCTTATATTCAAGTCATGGAATCTTTTGCAAATTATCAACCTTTGGACTACAAACCTATTATTCACAACTCCTTAACCCAAAATTTTGCAAACATGGATATTGGAAGCTCTTCTTGTGACCCAAAACCTTCTGCATGGGATGAAGCTGCTGCTTCTTCTTCTTCTGGTGCTTCTGGTTAGAGAAGCTGGCCAGAACCTGAGGAGTCTAAGTTAAGGGAACGAATCAACCATCATTTTGTCGAATTCGTTGATCCTTTAACTTTCCCTCCCTTTGCTTGAAGTTCGGTGGTTTACCCGTATGTACCCATGGACCGCCGACGCCGTTTAGAAGATAACTTACTCGTAGCATGGTACACGTTTTCCATGCCTACGAAGATAGTTCAAGCCACCCCTCGTCCAGAAGAGGCCCAAGGATACAGCCCATCATTCTTAGCTCAAAAGGCTAAACTTTGCTCTTCTGACTGGCTTGACATTGTCAACAACCCTCAATTTCCTCCTTCTTTCGAGATGGAAGCTCATGCGCCTCCTCTTCCGTAAAATCCTCACTGGATGGAGGAACTGAGACTTACTCTCTTTGAGGATTGGTTTCTCCCCTTCTATCATCCTCCATCTCCACCTACCAAACATCAATGACAGCAAGCCCATCTTCTACTTGCGGCCTTTTCACACTTGCCCTTCAATGTTCTTGAGGACGATGTTCCTCTCAAGAACTTTCGATGGGCTTGTGATGTTATGACCCGTGGTCATATCCTCAACCCTATTACCTAAGCAGAGCTTCAAATGTTTTTAGACCAGCTCCCATTACTTCTTCATTGGCACCACATTTTTGTGGCCACCACTCGATCCTTGGATCAAATCTCAGCCCGTCGAGTTCATACCCAGTATGAAGCAGAGAACCTCATCGACAAATATAATGATTTCAAGAATAAAGACTCTGCATACTGGGATGACTTGGATATGGACGAATTGAAACAAGGGTTAAAGGAAACAAAATTCGAAATGAAGGCTGAAAAGCTTTTTTTATCAAGTTAGAGCATATCAACTTCAGAAGCCCAACCTGGAGAAGATAGAAGATAAAATAAAGAAAGAACAGAAGTTCATTGCCCACAGTTGGAGCGAATTCCATGACCTTGTTATTTATTTTGTTCCTTATTTTTATGAGCTTGAATATGTAGCCAAAGAAGACCTATGATGTAATTGCTCTTATTTTAATAAAGCTAAGATGTTTTCTTTTATTTGGCATAGTCTGATTTTACCTCATTTGTCAAAGTCAAACAAACTTAGGGCTACGAAGTCAACAATTTCATCATTCGAATCTCAATTCAATCATTTCCAATGGCAATACTGAAAAACCAACCTGAACTTTTCCAACTTATGGAGTGTAATTAACAATTTTTGCTGGTTTCCTTTTAGAATCAGAGCTTCAAATTCACCAATTTTGCCTTTCGAAACTTGATTTGATCATATCCAATTCCCCAACGTATGGTTAACACAACCAAGGACTTTCAAATCAATTTTGTTTCGAACAAACAGTCTATATTTTCAAAGTATGGAAACCTCTGCTAAATACTGCACTGTTTTATTTGGAAAGATTAATTTCTTCTGTATATTATCAAACTAGCTATTGGTTTGAGACACAATTTCCAGCCATACAGTATTTCAAATTTTGCCTCGAAAGACTTTATTCTCATTAAGAAACCTAAACAAGTCTCTAATCTCTTTGAAGTAAACAAAAACTAAACATTCTTGCACCGTTAAGCATGGAATGTGCTTCGAAGCTGGCTTTCGACATTCGAAGCCGTTTGTCATTTCATTTTGACACCAAAATTTGGCTTCGAAGCCAAATATTTTATTTCGAAACTGACATCAGTATTTGAGATGTGTTTCCTTCCATAATTATCAATATAGAAACAAACTTTTCACATCTGTAACTTTAGTACTTCTTTGTGAATTTTGTTCGTGTAACACGACTAGGTGTATTTTTTCAGACACAAAAGTTTTAAAACCCTTTTATTTCGTGCTTTGAATTCACATAAACCCTCTATCTCTACTGACCTTCATTTTCCTCTACTCTCTTTCCCGACTTCGTCTTCTGAGAAAACTCTCTATCAATGGCTTCTTTTTCTTTGAAAATACCGGTCGTGGAGCATGCGAGTCCGTCTGTGACCTTGAAAAGGATTATTGATGCAGAGTGTGAGAAGTACAAGGCCGATGAGAAAAGCGTCATTGATGGACGCATCTTCATTCCTCGTCGTCATGAGTAGCAAGAGTATGTGCTTGGGCCCATCTTCAAGGAGATTCCTACTGAGCTTCCAACTCTATATCCACATCTAGAGGACCATTGTCTCCTTTACGAAGGTGGTCTTGACTAGGGAAGCTGGAGGATGAACCGCTCCCATCACTGCTGGCCCACGGTGAGACCAGAATGGCAAGAGTGGTATGATCGAGTTGTCCCTGATAGGACTCTGGATCTTCAAGAGCTTTGCCTTTTCGACGCTCTCCAATTATCTAGGTTCACTATTTCAAAGGACCCTTTCTTAATACCTGCTGCCCTTTGCTTTTGGAATTCTTTTTTTAATTTCTTTCAATTCAAAAGTGAGATGATGGCCCCTACTGTTCTTGATATCTGCCATCTATTAGGATTGTCCCCTACTGGAACCCCTATTGGTCCAAATTATCCTGACCTCAAAACCCTTTTTTCCCTCCCCTCTCTTAACTTATCCTATGTTGACTTTGTCAAGACTGAGAATAAAAGAGAGGGCCTTGTGACTGATAAGGAGTTTTTTTCTTTTATATTATATTGGCTATGCAAGTTCCTTTTCTGCACCTCTTCTCAGAAGATCATGCCTGAATTCGCCCTTCTTGCCAAAGCCCTTGTCTTACAAAGAAAGGTGGTCTTAGCTCCATATGTCTTAGGTCATGTATATAGAGCTTGTTCCCCTTTTTTGTGAGAAACCCTTGGATGCCAATCAAGGAGGTTCATTTTGGATACTTCAGCTTTGGCTTTTTGCATATTTTACTGAGTTACAATCTAAATGCCTAAAGTTTTTAGAGCCAGACCCTACTACTCATGGCATGAGGTTAGCCAATGTTTCACTCTATCCTTCCACCTTCCACCTTCCACCTTCGCTTTTTACTTTTCTTTCTTCCACCAACTCCCAGCATCCCTTTCTTCCCACAGCTTTCATCCTTTCGAACCTACCAACATTGGCCCATCCTGGTTGAAGACTTTTCTGAGTGATAGGTTCTGCTCTTCACCCCAACACAAGAACATATGGGCCTCTATTCTGATCCCTAGAGAGTTATTCATTGAGACTATGAACCCCAGAGCTTACAAATGCATTGCTGAGCCCTATTGTCCTGCTCAATTTGCTAGGCAATTTGGCTTCTCACAAGGGGTCCCAATACCTCTCTGCAGCCAGACCAATTTAAGTCTTACCAGCAGGGACTTCAAGGTTCGAAGATCCAGATTAGAAGAAGCAACTTCTAAATTCATCCAAGACTTTATTGACTTTGAGTATTTCCCTTTCATTCCTCAAAATAACATATTGAAAAGGTGCCAGAACTGGTAGGTGACCAATATGGAGGTATTTTTGGCCATTCCTCCCCAAGACCTATTAATGGTACTGGACGTGCCTCAACCCAAATCGAAAGGAGCTAGAATTGTTACTTCTTCCACTGCTCCTACTACTACAGTTCTTGCACCTGTCATTACAAAGCCTATTCCTGCTGCCTCAACTATTCCTAGAGTTACTCGAGCTGCCTCGAAGAAAGGTATGTACCCTTGTTTCTTTTCTCTTCTTCTTCTTTATAATGCTCTTAGCCTTACTTTTAGTTTTTCTTTTGGTGTAAGTGGTGCGGGTGTCTCACAGGGAGGTTCTTCCCAAAAGGTCCAAGCTTTAAACCTTCTCAGGAGCAAACAGCAACAACAAAAGAAAAGAAAGCTTTTACTTGATCCTGAAGAAAAGGCACCTGGGGTTCATGCAGCAGAAGAAAAAGAAGCAGAAAAAGAAGAGATAGGACAAAAGCAAGAGACACCCTTAAAAAGAATAAAGAAAATGACTGTCTCTCTTGCTGATTTCACTGGAGATCCCATCTACAAAGCATCTGCTAAAGCAGTGCAAGCAGAGCATTTTAAAGAGGTTATTGTATTTCAAAGGGCTGAAAAGAGGAAACAACAACAAATGCTTAGAGATGAAACTGCAGCCGCTGATGCACTCCAAAAAGAAGTTGTAAGAAAACAACAAGCTACTGGACACTATGCTCTTCGCAGCTCTCCAATCATAGCCACTACTTCTGAAACCAGTAAGTCCCTTCGTACTTCTATTCATCTTTCTCGAATTCTCAATACTGAGGCTTGACATTGTTTTGTATTTCTTCTTTTGCAGCAACAACTAATCTGCATATTCTCCCAATAAGGATGTCTTCAGTTTCGACTGAAGTTGAACAACCTCAAAATGTAGAGCCCATTCAAACAATACTCCCACTTCCTGGCCCTATATTTTTCATACCTTTCTTGAGGCCAAGTATTCCTGCATCTCTTTCTTTTGGCTTAACTCCATACTTCTCTCATTTATCTTTTAATTCCACTCAATTTACTCCCCTTTTAAGCCTTGCTGCCTCTTCTCCTCCTGAGAAAATTCTAGCTAATACATTATCTCCAATGATAGCTGATTTCCATAGAAAGGACACTGGTAGCTCTCCAATTCCTTGCTCATTATCTCTGTCTAGCTTCAGTCCCTCCTTTCTCGATTTACTGGTGGCCAAAACCATAGAAACTGCTAAGGACACTCCACATTCTCCTCCTATTCCTATGCAATCATTTCTTCCTTCTACTAGAGCTCTTTCTGCTCCTTCCATGTCAATGGATGAGGTGGATATCTTCGAAGCTAGGCTAGCTAGTCTCTTTGACATACCTTCCACCTCTCCAACAGCTAGCAATGAGACTGAGCCATTAATTCTAGCTAATTCTTTATTAGAAATTTTTTAGAGCTCTTCCTCCAGTGGTAAGATTTCCTTACCTCTAATAGACTTGGACAGCTTCCTAGAGCTGCTAACATCCTTTTCGAGGATTCCTTTCGAACCCTTACAAAGGCCTATAATAAAAAATGGCTTCCTCTAGTGCTGCAAGATTGTTGAGCAATCCGGCATGACTGTTTCAAGTCATTTATCTCAAGCACCAGCCACCATCGATCTTTACATCAACATCTATCATACTGCCAAGGCTACAGGGGATAAATTGTTGAGAGATCAGAGTTTTATCTCTAAAATACATGCTGAAGTATTAGAATTGAAAGAGCAACGTTTCTCTATCTCCCAATTTTAAGCTCAACTGTTGGAAAAAAAGACTCAACTTGAAAAAGAATTATCAGTAATCAATCAGGCTTTGGATCGAACTGCCACCAAGCTGCAGATCACTAATCAAGAGCTGGCTAATCGAAAGCAAGAGATGACCACAGCCATTCAGTTGTTCCCATCTCTCAAAAATAGAACATTTATTGTAAAAGAACAATTGAAAAACTGTACTGACTTTTGGACCAATCTATGGCTACATGTACTTAACTCATTATGAAATAAAATCCTTATTCATCATTTGAGTGTTTTCATGTTCTTTTACTTAGTATTTATTCTATTCTTTGTGTTTCCCATATGGTTGGAAAATAAGGCTTCAAATATCTGCCATTAATCCTCTTGGGATGTACATATCCATTCAAAATTTTCAAATGATATGCTCCTGAAGGCAAGACTCTATAAATTTGATATGGTCCTTCCCAATTAGGTGACCATTTTCCAAACTTGTGGCTTTTAATCCCTATTGGGAGTATTGTCTTCTATACCAAATCACCTTCATCAAAGCTAATGTACTTGACCTTCTTATTATAGTTTTTGGCTGCTTTCTTCTTTTGGAAAAGAATGCTATTTAATGCCAGAATTCTAGCTTCATCTATACTTTCTAATTCTAAGCACATACTTTGATGGTATTGCTTATGTCACGACCCGCTCCCCGTACCTAAGGGTTAAGCATCGTGATGGCAAGTAATTGAAGTTACCTCCGACCAAATCATAAAAAATTAATAAACGCAAGCGGAAGTAATATTTAAATGAGGGTACCAAAATAATCATTGGAGCTTCTATTTTTATTACAAAATATATTGACCAAAAAGGCCGATATTTACATATAAAAATATCATAAAAGTGTTGTGTGTGTCTATTCTGCAGCCCTACGTCTAAGACTTTCCAAAAGCTATTTCTGAATTACACGGTTTCCTGAAAATTGGTAAACAACTATAAGCACATGGCAGAGTGAGAAATATTATACCAAGAGTATAAGGGACACGAAATAACCATGGATAGTTAGTTAGGCCAAAACATTTACATAACTCAGTTTGGTAGATAAATCATTTAAGTGGCAGAAATTGAAGTACAGAAATTATGTAAGTAAATGACCATAACCACGGTATTGAACAGAATAGAACAGAGGTCACAGAAGTGATAGTCAGAACAGAGGTACGGATTCAAGAGGTGGCTCGTACGGATTCTAGAGGTGGCTCCCACAATAGTGTAGCACTTAGCTCCACACAGCACTTTGATCCGCACAAAACAGAGGTACGGATTCAAGAGGTGGCTCGTACGGATTCTAGAGGTGGCTCCCAAATAGTGTAACACTTAGCTCCGCACAGCACTTTGGTCCGCACAGAACAGAGGTCAATGGATCCATGACAAACAGAGGACCACGAAGTGGTCAAATAGAGACCAATGGTTATTTAAGTCCCCCAAGGCGTGGGACTACCGTGGTGGTACTTACAAAACATAATTGTATATAAGGTTATAGTCAAATATTCTTTAAAATATAAACAAACATATCCATGGATTTCCTTTTAAGCAAATAAGATTCAGAAAATAATCCACGTAACTGAAATATTTATAAAACATAACTTTTATTAATATACTAACAAAACATAACTTGTACAAAACAGATTTTGGTAAGTCAAAACATATGTAAAGTACTTTATGATGACTCAAAATATAATATAACTCACCTTAATTTTAATACCTTACTATTTCTCTCCACTACCAAAGACCATTCTGTCTTCCACTATTCTTTTCTTCATTCTCTCTCCCTTTCTTTCTCTCTTCTTTTCTTTCCTCGTTCTTTTTCTCTCTTTCCTACAAACTAATCCCTTCCTCCCTATTTATAAAAAAGTGACGCCACTAGCAAGCCAACACGTGGCCAATCCGTATCTCCTGCGGATCTGTTTCTTAATTCACATGATTTGCTTGTTATCAACTTAGATTTGTATTTATCTTATATTTAAGATAATTATATTTTGACCCAATATTTTAATATAATTATATAAATTAGTTAATTCTTAATTAAATTATACTTTATCGTATACCAACAGAAAATTAATTATTTATTTTACTACCACATCTATTAATATTATTATTATTAATAATATTATTATTATTATTATTATTATTATTATTTATATTTTGACCCCTAAACTTTTAATAATTATATTGTTTTACAAAATTACACATAATAATATATAATAAATTATATATTTTCCTAACTGTGATTAAATAATATTAGCATAAATTCTACAGAATAATTAAAAATCTGGGTTATTACAGCTTAAAATCTAACTGATCCTGGCATCCACCCTCAAGGACTTAACATTAATTTCCACAGGTAACACCGCATCATGCCCATATACTAGGGCATAAGGAGTGATTCTTGTACTTGACCATGGAGAAGTTCTATAAGCCCACAATACATCCAACAACAAGTTATGCCAATCTCTAGGATTGTCTTCCACAACTTTCTGTATTCCTTTTTTCAAAGACTTATTGGATAATTCAGTTTGACCATTGGCTTGTGCATAATAGGGGATAGAATTAATAAGGCTAATTTCAAACTCTGCCGTAAAAAATTTTACCATTTTCCCATCAAATACAGTCTCATTATCAACAGTTATAGTCTGTGGGATGCCAAATCTGTGAATCAGTTCTTTAATGAATCCAATAACTTCGATCTGATCTATAACTTTATATGGCTTAGCTTCGACCCATTTAGTGAAGTAATCAGTGGCCACTAAAATGAAACAATGATGCTTCGAAGAGGGTGGATGTTTTTTCCCTATCATGTCCATAGCCCATCCTCTAAATGGCCAAGGCTTTACAACTGCATATAGATCAGTTATGGGTACATGTCTTATTGTGCCATGCTTTTGGCATGCCTAACAGCCCCTAGCATATTCTATGCAATCTTTAAAGATGGTTGACCAATAGCAAGAATGCCTTCGAAGCAACCATCTCATCTTCACACCAGGCTGATGAGCACCACAGATGCCTTCATGAACTTCAGCCATGGCTGTCAATGTTTCCTTTGGGCCTAAGCATTCCAATAATAACCCATCTGCCCCCCTTTTGTAGAGAGCATTACTATACATTATGTATTGCATAGATTGTAATTTGATCTTCCTGCTGGCTTTCGAAGATAGGCTAGCTAGATACTGCATTATTGGATGCCTCCAATCTTGTTCTTGCTAGTCATTATAATTGACTTCTAAAATCACATTCCTTTTATTTAAGGGTGGTATTACCTTTTAATATGTTGTTTGGCTTATGTTTATTTGAGTATTATCCCTTCTCTTGAAATTCGAAACTTTCTGAGCCACATCATTAGCTTTATTATTCATAAATCTTGGAACATAAGTTACATTTGCCATCTAAAATTGAAAAAGCAAATGTAATGCAACAACATAGTATAGCAACATGTTCACACTTTGACACTTGAAAATTCCTTTCACCTGGTTAACCACCAATTGAGAATCCCCAAATATATCTACTGCATGAGCTTGTAATCCAATACGTATTTCCAGTCCCATTATTAAAGCTTCATATTCAACTTGATTATTGGAACAAGTAATTTCATCCACTCTGAAACCATGTGTAGTTTCTACCCCTCGTGGCGACTTAATCACCACACCAATTCCAGTTAGACCATTGGTTTTTGATCCATCGTACCACATTTGCCATGACTCAACACTAACCATACCAAGATCTATTATTTCTTGGCTTTCTGTTTGGCATGGATGATCTGCCAAGAAATTAGCTAAAACTTGTCCTTTTACTGTTTTTTGGGGGACGTATTCTACATGAAATTCTAATAAAGCTAATATCCATTTGCCAATTCTTCCTCTCAACATAGGTCTAGATAACATATATTTAACAAAATCTGTGGTTACAATTATTTTTACGGGGAGCAAATATTCTAGCAAGCCCGTACTCCTTTCTTCCAAGCTCTCTGTCTGTCCGATCGACCTGCGAACACAACGGCGGTGAGCTACTCGGCGGTGTGTGGCCGGAAAACCCCTTCGATGGTCAAATTAGCACACACGCTCAGGGATAGAGAGAGAGATGAGAGAGTTGAGTGTATCTCACCCAAAAAATGATCATCTCCAGCATGGGGCGCAAACACGCTTATATGCCTTCTGCGCCCCAAATTTACTTTCATTAGTCTCTCGACACGTGGTGCTGCTATCCCATCTGTCAGCATAAATCCAGCAATCGCCACCTAACCAAACTGTCAGGCTATCTTGGCGGAACCCGGCAAACCGGCGGAACCACCTCGGCTTCTTGTAACCACGCTGCGTGACATATCTGAGTGATCCCCTCGCCGAACCCCGGAATGATCGAGCTTGGTTGCATTCCGACAAGCCGAGCTTGAGGTAGGTCAAGCCGGTTAGCTGTGGGCCTCCCTGCCGAGCTAAACGCACGAACCGTGGAATCCGGACTGGCAGGCGATCATCTTGGTCGAACAACATCAAGTAGCTCAGTTTTCTACACAAACATGCCCAAGTATCTCGGTCCAATATGGTCTTATGCCTTAACCGAGCACAACCTCTCTGGACGAGCCCAAGCTACCGCGGCCCAAACGTGTTCGGCGCTCAACTTGCCCGGCCTTGCCATGGCCCATTCCGGCTCATATAATCTCCCTCTCAATTGCCCCTTAATTCCGTCTGCAAACGCGTGACCGGGATTACATGATCCGATCGGGATAGATTCTTACTTGGTCATTAACCTGCAAATCCTCAGCCGTGCTAAATGCTGTGCTCGGTGTATCAACTTGCTCGGCTGACGCCTCGACTCGCCTTCTTGTCTCTTCAACTCTAACGTCGCCGTCGTTTGGGACATGCGCTCATCATTTATTGACCCTCGAGAAGCCAACCCAGCTGTCCCTTCGTATTCAAATTTGGGTGCCTTTTCATTCCTATAAACACGCCAACTCCCTCTGTATTTTCCTCTTACTGACTCTCCTTCATTCCAGACGTCCCAGAGCTCCAGTGCCTGCCCTCCATTCCTGTTCTTCTTCGTTCGAGCCTGAAGAAGCAGCCTCTGCCTCTAAAGTGGTAAGTTATTCGAATTCTCTTTGTTGCTTTTGTTTTTATTCGGTATTGCACATTCTAGGGCATAAAATCCTTAGGTTTTAGGATATACCCCCCAAAAACCCTCTCCTGCCGCTGTTCCCTTCGCTATTCTTCAACTCCAGTGATAAACACAAGAAAATCTGGAGCGGACCGGGCTCCAGGTCTTCTTTAGATCCCAAAAATCATCTAAACCAAGCAAATTTCAAGTTTGTAAAAACCCCTATAGAAACTGAGGTAGGCAGAGGACTTGACGCTCGACCGGGCTAACATCTGGTCCGCTTGAGTGGTCGAGCTCCTAGGTTTACCTTTGTGACCGAGGTGGTCTGGCACAATACCTGACCGAGCTAAAGTCAAGCTCGTTTTGCGCAACCGCGCTCCCACTTACACTTACCCTCCTTTTCCTACAGAGTCCAAGGGGACCACACACCAATACCGAGGCTCTCAAAGACCGAGCAGCCATCAGAAACCAGTCTGTGGTAAACCACCTCAGCCGAGCTAGACCAGCCGGCTACATATGGGGCGCTACCGTTTCCTTGTCGACACTCCGGTTGCCCTGGTCGCGTTCCGAGAAGAGTACGGTATCCCGGCCGACGTACAACTAGAGCTCGATGCCATTGACACAAATCCATGGGGCAGATTAGACCAATGCCCCTTCACCATGCTATCCATCATTGAGGGCAGCCTCCGCTTCCCGGTTAACCCACTCATGACCAAATTCTTGCGACGCACCGGGCTAGCACCTACCCAAGTCTCAACCAACACTTACAGAATAATCAACGGGATCCATGAGCTGAATAACTAGCTAGGGACCAATTTAGGGTTAGCCGAGATACTCCGCCAATACACCCTAGGGCACACAGGCGACAATCTCGCCTACTACTTAAAAATTAGACCGGGCAAAGAGAAGATAGTGACCGGCACCCCGGACAAAGACTTGCACGATGACGACTTTTTCTGGGTGTCCGGCAACTATGAAACAGCCGACGTACTGGGCTGGTTCATTAGCAAGAACTTCGGTATTCTGTTAAGTCATGCTACTTGTTCGGTCAAAATAACTATCTTCACTATTCTATACTTAACATTTTTTCTGCTTTCCTTTGCAGCGATTGAAGCTCTACAAGCCCACTACCATTATCCCGACAAAGCAGCTATCAGAACCGTGCTTCGATACCGCAACCGGGATTGCCACGAGCTCCTCAGCTACACACCGACTTACAGATATTCTGCTCCACGTCGGAGTAAAGTCATAGACTTTCTTCGCGCTCCATCTACACCTCCCGATCCCACATTACCGGACGTCCCACTCATCCGGTTGACTAAGGCAGAAGAAATGGACAAAAGAAGCCGCATTAAGAACCTTATCACCGCCACCTCCACCGAGATACCGAGCATCCAAACCCACTCTCCCGCTGCCGGGCAATCCAGTGGTACCGTGGTTGCACTGGCGTCTCCCACCGCTGAGTAAGCCAGCAAAGATACCTGTCGGGCAGCCAAAAGGCCACGTGCAGACCCTTCTACCGAGCTAGTTGCGGAGCTCACCACTGAGCAACCTGCCGTGGTAGCTAACCCAACCCCACCATGGAGGCTGCAACTCAAGTACCGGGGTAAAGAGATCCCAGCGACGGCTTCTGTCAAAGGCGACAAGGAGCATCTGCTCGCCTTTGACCTTTCCAAGGCCTTGTTGCTACTGAGCGACGTGGTCGACAACAACCACGTGCCGGACATCCGTTTGGTGAAATCCTCGGTCAAGTCTATGACCAGGGTAAGAACTTTGCACATTTTGCCAAAAAATTTCCAAGTGTTTGTTCGGTTTCCTTTCTAATCAAACCTTCTTGTAGGCTATCCAGAAACAACACCTAGTCATGGAGTGCATCCACCGTCTCCGGCAGAAGGCCACCGACTCTTCCAACTAGGTGGAACACCTTCAAGCTGAGCTCTGCCGGGCAAAAGCATCACTGCAGATGGCAATCTCTGACAATTTAAGGTTGCTCGGCCAGCTTGGCGTTGCTGAGCAAGAGAGGGATGCGCTCAAGGCCAAGCTTGAGGTGTTGAAGCAAGCAAGAGAGAAGGAGCTAGAGGATGCAAATAACGCCGGCTTCAAGGAGGCCAAGGACAACTACACAAAGTAGGTCCACGCCACGCAAGACATCTACTTCAAGGCGGGCTGGAAGATTGCTTGTGAACAGCTCGGCCAAGGACCTGATACCGAAGTGTTTGCATCTCCTCCAACTGCCTTCGTACCGATCTACCTCGTGCACTACGCGAACAACGTCTTCAGCGCGCTGCAAGCCGAGGCCGAGGAAGAAGAGGCTGAAGGCGTCGAGAAGGATATGGAGGGTGACAACCGCCCAAATCTGCCCGGCCAGGAGAAAACCGGCGCCCAGGAGACCACAACCACGGTCGACCTGGAGGTCGCAACCGGGGATGAATTCATTGACCCTTCCCCTCTAGCTTAGTTTTCTTTGTCGTTTTTTTTTGTTTGAATATGTAACCGGGCTATCTGCCCCTCATCTTGTAATTATTTTCCGTATCAATGAAAAAGTTCAATTTTCATCAAATGTTTGCATGGTTTTTGAGCTAAATAACTTCAACCGGACAAAATACTTCGGCAAAACAAACCATTTTGTTTAACTCATTTGAACGAAAAATACATCTCGATTTTGAATTATAAAGTTGAGTAAATCATCAACTTAGTCAACCGGAGCGAAGCATCTCGGTTGAAGTTCAACGAAGTTAAGTAAATCATCAACTCAGTCGACCGGAATAAAACATCTCGGTTGAAAACCTTAAAGTTGAGCAAATCATCAACTCAGTCAACCGGAATAAAACATCTCGGTTGAATACCTTAAAGTTGAGCAAATCATCAACTCAGTCGACTGGAATAAAACATCTTGGTTGAAAACCTTAAAGTTGAGCAAATCATCAACTTAGTCAACCGAAATAAAAACATCTTGGTTGAAAATCTTAAAGTTGAGCAAATCATCAACTTAGTCAACTGAAATAAACACATCTTGGTTGAATACCAAAAGTAAAAAACAATAATCTGAATGCTAAATCAAAGATGGGACACTCCTATTATATTGACAAAAAGAATATTACATTCTGAAGTGTGAGGCAAAAAGTTCCTTTGCATAAAAAGAACAAAAAAGCTAAAAATAGTACAGTTTGAGGTTGGCCGCATTCCACGATCGGGGTATTCCTCTTCCCTCCAAGTCCTCCAAGTGGTATGCCCTCCTGCCCGCCATACCAGTTATCTTGTAGGGTCCTTGCCAGTTTGCCCCTAGTTTGCCTTCACCTGGCACCAGGGTGTTGCCCATGACCTTCCTCAAAACCCAGTCGCCTACTTTGAACGGTCTGGGGTGCATCGTTTTGTTGTATTTTCTTGAAAGCTCTTGCTGGTAGGCGGCAACATGGATGAGAGCCTTTTCCCGGCGTTCTTCCACTAGGTCCAATTCCAAGGTAATAGCTTCGGCGTTCAGCTCGGGCTCAAAACTTTCACTTTGGAGGGTGGGCATACCGACTTCCAAAGGGATGACCGCCTCCATGCCGTATGCCAAGGCAAAAGGAGTTTCCCTGGTGGATTGCCGTGGGGTCATTCGGTATGCCCAAAGAATGCTTGGGAGTTCCTCGGCCCATTTTCCCTTGGCTTTCTCAAGCCTTTTCTTCAACCCATCAAGAATGGTCTTGTTCGATGCTTCGGCTTGACCGTTAGACTGCGGGTAAGCCGGGGTAGAGTTGTAGAATTCAATCTTCAAATCTTCACAAAATCCTCTGAAAAGGCGGCCATCAAATTGGGTGTCGTTATCAGAGATCAGAATTTTGGGGACGCCAAACCGCGTTACCACATTCTGCCAGACAAACCGTTTGACGTCTTTCTCTTTGATTGTTGCCAAAGGCTCAGCTTCAACCCATTTGGTGAAATAGTCTGTAGCTGTAATGAAGAACTTCCGATTGCCTGGTACAGTTGGGAGTGGTCCCACTATATCTAGCCCCCACATCGCAAATGGCCAAGGGCTGGTGAGGGGAAGAAGTTCCCTGGCTGGCTGGTGGATTTGGTGGGCAAATTTCTGGCACTTCTCACATTTGCGAACATACTTCTGCACGTCTACTTGCATGCACGACCACCAATACCCTTGCGAGATAGCCCGGTAGGCGAGAGATCTGCCCCCTATGTGACTGCCGCATATGCCTTCGTGAATTTCGTACAGGAAAGCTTCCACGTTACTTGGGTGTACACACTTGAGATAGGGACCGGTGAAAGACTTCTTGTATAAAGCGCCAGATGGGGAGAGCCAAAACCACTCTGACTTCATTCGGACTTTATGTGCTTCCTTTTTGTCGCTAGGTAGGGTCCGATCTCTGAGGAAAAGGATAATTAGGTCCATCCAAGAAGGACCTAGCTCGGTGCAGAGTACTTCCGTCTGCTTGGCTTCCTTAATGCTAGGCCTCGGAAGGAATTCAATCAGGAGAGGGCTGGGAGATGTACTATCGACCATGGAAGCAAGGCCGGCTAATTCATTTGCTCGGCCGTTGTCTTCTCGACCAATTTGTTGTACCCTTATTGCTTGGAAGCGCTTGATGTGGTCCCTTACCAGGGCTTGGTACTTCATCATTCTATCGTCTTTAGCTTCGTAAACCCCAGAAACTTGGTTAACCACAAGTTAGGAATCACTATAAACCATTAGCTCGAATGCGTGCATTTGAAGCGCGCTCTTAAGCCTGGCCAAAAGCGCCTCGTACTCAGCCTCATTGTTTGATGCAGGAAATCCAAGGGTGATAGAGTGTTCAGTGGTGAGTCCGTCTGGTGAAATCAGAACTACGCCTAGCCCGGCTCCGTGGCGGTTGGAAGCCCCATCTACGAAAAGTTTCCACATTTCGCCCACAAAGAGCTTCCAACATTTTGAGGGGTCCTGGGAGGCTTGCAGGTGGATAGGTGCGTGGTCGCTCGGCTGTCCACCATTAAAGCTTGGCTGTGCGGCGTCGGGTTCAATGCTGATTGGTTCCACTTCCTCCCCTCCTGGCGATGCGGCACCGGACAGAGTAGGTTGGTCGGTAATACTCAACTCCGTTGTCGCATCGTCGGGCGGTAGCATCATACTAGCTGAAGGTTCTTCGGCGAGGCGCGCAAGTTCCGCGTCGCCAGCATCGCCTTGCTGTGTTACTTCGGTAAAATCTGCGCTCACCTTCTCTGCTGCTACTGCAAGATCCACTGGGCATACGGGATGAGTCCCGGGTGAGCATTTAGCAACAAAATCTGCCAATGTCTGGGCCTTTATGGCAGTGCGCGGCTGGAACTTGACGTCAAACTGTCCCAATTCGACCGCCCACTTAAGAATTCGACTGGAGAAGTCCGCCCGCTCGAACAAAGCTTTGAGGGGGAACTCGGTCAAAACATTGATCATATGAGCATGGAAGTAGTGCGCCAACTTCCTAGAGGCCATTATTAATGCCAGCGCAAGTTTTTCCAATGGCAAGTATCTGGACTCCGCCGGTAGTAAGGTTTTGCTTACGTAGAAGATAGGGAGGTGCTTGATTCCTTCCGACCGGACAAGCACCGCGCTAACTGCATGCTGAGAAACGACCAGATAAAGGTAAAGCTCTTCGCCGGGCTTCGGTGTTACCAACAGTGGTGCGGAAGACAGATACTCCTTAAGCTCGGCCAAAGCCCGGTCACATTCTTCATCCCATGAGAACTTTGACTTCAAAGCTTGAAAGAAAGGGCGACAGTGATCTGATGACCGATTTATGAACCTGTTAAGCACGGCGCCCATTCCAATCAGATGCTGAACGTCCTTTGCCGAGCTGGGCTGCTTTAATTCTTGTATGGCTCTGATTTGTATGGGGTCGGCCTCGATGCCTCGGTTTGTGACTAGGAAGCCT
The DNA here is from genome assembly GCF_055761805.1 of Camellia sinensis. Classification (NCBI taxonomy): domain Eukaryota; kingdom Viridiplantae; phylum Streptophyta; class Magnoliopsida; order Ericales; family Theaceae; genus Camellia; species Camellia sinensis. The sequence goes on from NC_138962.1 coordinate 37,148,053, forward strand.
AAGAATTTTCTAGATCCCACGCCAAAGGCAGACTTAGACGCATTCAGGCGTAGCTTGTGTCGTTTGAGTATGGCGAACATCTCAGCCAAGTCGGACAAGTGGTCTACTTGATGCCGGCTTTTGACCACCATATCATCAATATAAGCCTCCATTGTCCGTCCTAGCAGAGGAGCGAACATCTTGGTCACCATCCTTTAGAAAGTTGCCCCGGCGTTCTTCAAACCAAAAGGCATGACTCGATAACAGAAGAGTCCCCTTAGAGTAGTGAAAGATGTGATTTCACGGTCGGGGCCATGCATTGCAATCTGATGATAGCCACGGTAGGCATCCAAAAAACTGAGCCTATTGTGTCCGGCCGTTAGATCGACAAGCTGGTCTATTCTGGACAGAGGAAAGCTGTCTTTAGGGCAAGCTCGGTTGAAGGTCTTGAAGTCGACGCAAACTCGCCACTTCCTATTCTTCTTAGGTACAACAACCGTGTTCGAAATCCACCGAGAGTAGTGCACTTCCTGAATAGCTCGTGCCTCAAGCAAGTTCTTCACCTCCTCTGCAACTAACTCGGTATAGTGTAGCGCCGATCTCCTCGTTCTCTGAATGACTGGCTTTGCCCCGGGAAAAATGTTGAGGTAATGGCAAATAAAACTTGGATAGATGCCGGCATGTCGTAAGGTGACCATGCGAAGACTTCGATATTTGTCATAAAAAATTCCACCATCTCGGTCCTTTCTTGGGCGGTAAGGCTTGATCCAAGCAAGAAGAACTTGTTCGGGCTGTCTGTATCAATCCGTACTTCCTCCAACTCTTCAACGGCTTTGTCCTCAGCCTTGGTGGCCACGTCGTCAAGGACTCCCCGGTCTTCTGGTTCTTCAATCATTTGGACGAAACCTTTGGCAGCTCGACTCCCGTTCACTGCCACGAAGCATTGCTTTGACATGACCTGATCGCCCCAAACTTCCTCAATTGCCCCCATAGCCGAGGGGAATTTCATCACCTGATGGTAGGTCGATGCTACGGCATGCACAGCGTGAAGCCATCCCCTTCCAAGGATCATGTTATATGTTAACGGCACTTGCAATACCCAGAACTCCACTTGCTTGACCACGGATCCCGCTTTGACCGATAGAATAATTTTTTCCAAAGGCCACTCCGGTTGCGAGTTGAAACCAACCAGTGGCGAAGTTGCCGGAGCCAAGTCTGTATCTCGGAGTTTGAGCTGTTTGAATGCGTCATAGTACATGATCTCGATCGAGCTTCCCTGGTCGATCAAGATGCGCTTGACATCGAATTCCTTGACGCAGAGGGTGACCACTAAAGCATCGTTGTGCGGCGTCTGAATGCGTTCTAAGTCCCTTGTAGAGAAATTGATTACGTCTTTCTCTTCGGTCTTTCCCCTCTTGATCGCGGGCTGGACCGACAAAACTTCCCTCATGTGTTATGCCTTCTTGATCATACCTCGAAGCTTGCATACACGTGCCAGTTCCACTATGCCGTGGATGACATTAACAACTCCTTGTGGGGGCGCCTCCAGGTTATCCGGTCCACGTGGGCCAACCAGAGCTTGATGTGCGGCCATCACACCCCCATCAATGTAAAGGTCCAAGTGTCCGGCTGCGACTAGCTCCTCCAAGTGTTGCTTCAGAGGCAAACAGTCCTCTATAGTGTCGACGCTCCCGGTGGAATGTACAGCGGTACCGCGGATTGAAGCCTTTTTGCGCATCACCTAACTTAGTAGGAAACCTGACGTAATCCTCGTCACGGATTTCACTAAGTATGCGATAGATTGGAATCTTAAAGACCGTGGTGATGCCCGTCCGAGCTTTCAACCTTCTGTTTGCATCAACTATGTCATCGCGAGGGTATTCCTCTCGGTCATTCCGCCGACCCCTACCCCGGTTCCGACGATTTGAGCCTCGGTCGGATTCCGCGGCGCGATCATTTGAATGGTCGGTCTCCTGTCCGACCGCGTGTACCTTGCTAGCCGTCCTTTTGTTTGTTGCTACCAGAATTGCCTTCGCGGTAGACGTTGCCGCATCATCCTCTACTCGGATGTGCTCGTTGATGCGCTACATTAGTTGGCCCATGGATGTCGGCTGGTGCATAGTAAGCGAGTCCCGCAATCTATGTCCGAGCGGGAGACCACGCTTATATTGTGTGATTGCTAGGTTGACCGGGCAATCCAAGATCTCGTTAAAGGTTTCCCAGTATCTGGAGTTGTACGCCTTGAGTGTGTCGCTCGGCTCCATCTTGACACTAAGAAGGTGGTCAACTTCCTTTGGCGTTCTGGTGTTTGTTTTGAAACGCGTCACAAAGGCTTCCGCCAACTACTGCCACCTTTCGATGCTCTCGTCCGGCAACCTCTCAAACCATTTCAAGCCCAGCTCGCCCAAACTTGACGGGAAGATGAGGCACATAAGAGTGTCATTCCCCCTATGTCCGGCCATGACCTGTCAGAAGTGGCTTACATGCATGTATGGATCGGTTTTTCCATCGTAGAGCGTGAACTTTGGCTGGTGGAGGCCCATGGGAAGCGGTGTTGTTTCTATCTCCAGGAAGAAAGGAGTGGCACTCAGCCTCGCCAAATCCGTGTTTGGAGGAGGGGGCACAATTAGGCAGGGTAGAGGCATTACGACCTCTTCACTGGCGCGACCCCCATAGGATAACCGCTGGAACGCCAGCACCCTCTGAGTCTCCCACCGGCGAGCCCGCTCCTTGAGGACTGCCCGCAAATCCTCTAAACAAGCGGAGCAGGAGTATCTCAACGTCGTCGCCGGATGTGAGGGTCGGTATGTGCTATCTTGCGCGCTAGACTTTTCGACGGGCCCGTCGGAATCTCCAACCTTGTAACTTCTGGTGATTGAGAGGGACAGAGTGTGCCGCTAGCTCTGATTGCCTGAACGGCGGGGTCAGGTGCGCTCACTATGGTCTCTCACTCCAGCTACACCCTTCCCTTTGACATGCTGCTTAAGATCCTCCATCTCCACCGCCATTCTCCGGATGACGGCACCTTGGTCCCTTAGCTTATGTTCCAGACGTCTGGCGTGCGATTCTCTCTGCCGCCAGTAATCGTATGGACTACAAGAATGACCAAAGCTTCTTCCATGCTTATCCTGCGCGTCTCTTGAATGTCCTCCTGGAGAAGCCTCCAGGTCCGCCAACGGAGTAATGATGGGGTGTCCTTCTCTCCATCTGGCTGACTCCGGGGTAACCCCATCGATGGCGGACAACGGAATCTCGTCATTGTTCGCCATGGACGGCGATCGAATAAGCTCAGAAGACAAGGTTTTGTCTATAAGATTCCCATAGACGGCGCCAATTGTACAAGGAGCAAATATTTCGGCAAGCCCGTACTCCTTTCTTCCAAGCTCCCTGTCTGTCCGATCGACCTGTGCACACAACGGCGGTGAGCTACCCGGCGGTGTGTGGCCGAAAAACCCCTCCGACGGTCAAATTAGCACACACGCTCAGGGATAGAGAAAGAGAGGAGAGAGTTGAGTGTATCTCACCCAAAAAATGATCATCTCCAGCATGGGGGCGCAGACACGCTTATATACCTTTTGCACCCCAAATCTACTCCCATTAGTCTCTCGACACGTGGTGTTGCTATCCCATCTGTCAGCACATATCCAGCAATCGCCACCTAACCAAACTATCAGGCTATCTTGGCAGAACCCGACAGACTGGCGAAACCACCCCGGCTTCTTGTAACCACGCTGCGCGACATATCTGAGTGATCAACTCGCCGAACCCCGGAATGACTGAGCTTTGTTGCATTCCGACAAGCCGAGCTTGAGGTAGGTCAAGCTGGTTAGCTGTGGGCCTCCCTGCCAAGCTAAACATACGAACCGTGGAATCCAGACTGGCAGGCGATCATCTTGGCCGAGCAACATCAAGTAGCCCAGTTTTCTACACAAACAAGCCCAAGTATCTCGGTCCAACATGGTCTTATGCCTTAACTGAGCACAACCTCTCTGGACGAGCCCAAGCTACCGCGGCCCAAACGTGTTCGGCGCTCAACTTGCCCGGCCTTGCCATGGCCCATTCCGGCTTATAAAATCTCACTCTCAATTATCAAGATAGTTGTAGGCAAAGGATAGTATCTTAATTTCATTGCAGCAAAAGACAATGCAAAACACAACTTTTCTACTGCTGAATATTTACATTCACAAGAATTCAGAAGCCTACTAAGGTAATAAATTGCTTGCTCTTTGCTTTCTTCATTGTCTTGGGCTAAGAAAACTCCCAGCGAATCTTTTACTGCAGCTATGTACAACTTCAAGGGCTTATCGCCCTTTGGTGGCATCAGCACTGGAGGGTTGGTCAAGTAGGCTTTGATTCCTTCGAAAGCAGTTTGATGCTCTGCTGACCACACAAATTCCTCTTCATCCTTTAACCTTAATAAGGAAGACAATACTTTAGTTTTCCCTACAGTATTAGAATTAAATCTTGAAGAAAATTAACCTGCCCAAGGAACTTTTGTACTTCTTTCTTACTTGATGAAAGTCTGGCTTCAATGATGGCTTTGGCTTTATTTTGATCAATCTGTATTCCCTTCTTGTGTACTACACAGTCCAAGAAATTTTCAGCTGATACGCCAAAAGCACATTTGAGAGGATTGAGTTTCAACTTGAACTTTCTCATTCTTTCAAAAGTTGCCTCTAAGTGAAACAAATGTTTCTCCATGGATTGGGACTTTACTACAATATCATCAATGTAGCACTCTAAGTATCCTCCAATGAGATCATGAAAGATTGTGTTCATAACTCTTTGATACGTAGCTCCAGCATTCTTCAGATTGAATGGCATTTTAACCCATTCGAAGGTGCCAATGTTCCAAGGACATCTAAATGCTGTCTTATGGATATCCTCTTCTGCAATGCAGATCTGGTTATAACCAGAGTGCCCATCCATCATTAATAAAATTCAATGTCCTGCTGAACTGTCTACCAATAAATCTACTATGGGCATAAGATACTCATCTTTTGAAGTTACTAGATTCAGATTCCTCAAATCGATGCATACTCTCATTTTACCATTCTTCTTAACTACAGACACAATATTGGATAGCCATTCAACATACCTGGTGTAGACACCCCATTTTTGACCGTCCTCAAGACTTGGACGTCACCATTGGAACACTTGGTGATTACCCTTGTTCGTGTTCGTTTGGAGTTCCCGGGGGTCTCGGCTACGCACCTTGCCTCAGGATCTCCGAATTCGAGCGCGTTGTGTCTGGTTTTGCACCAAACACTTGTGTTTTGCCTTGGAGGGGCAGGGAATGCCTTGTGAGACATCCCCACACATCACCGGCCATGGCTTGAGGCCACCGGCCAGTGATTTTGTGCCATCGGCAATGTATATTGCCGGTCGGCACTCTTTATTGCCGGTCGGCCATTTATTTTGCCAAAATGGCAATTTTGAATGGCCGATCACTGTTCATCTGCTTTTGGTAGATATTTTGTGCCAGCTGTGATAGCTGGCACCCACCTTTTCTCCCCTCCATACACGTGTATGGAGGGATCTCTCTCTTGACAAGCTTATTTGACAAGCTTTACAAGAGAGAGCTCTATAAGAGAGAGTCTCCTCTCTTGGTTTTAGGGTTACAAAAAAATAAAGAGGAAGCTCTGGTTCTAGGGTTAGGATTTATATATATTCTATCTCTATATCTCTCTCTCATTTTGCCTTTGTGTGTGTATAAGTGTGTTTGTGTCTTACTATTGCACACAAACACACAGTGCTACACCTTTTCTTGGTTCCTTGAAGGACCAAAGGTTGTCTTGGAGGTTTTGGAGCTGGTTTCAACCTAAAGAAGCTGCTGGAGCTCCATTGTTGAATAGGGTCTTCAAGGGTAAGAATTTTGCCCCTTTTTACCCCTTTCTTGCATTGTATTTTTTCCTACCTTACAACTGTTTTTGAGCCTTGTGTATAACATAAAAAAGTTCTGTTTTTAGGCCCTCTAAATAGTTTGTTAAGGGTGTTTTGTGATTTGAGGTTGTTTGACCCCTCTTGAGCCTTGTAAGGCCCTTTTTTGTGCCATTTTGAGTGAGCTCCGGGACCATTGAGTTTGGGCCTCCTCACCACTGAAATCTTGAGAGATTTTAGAGGTGAGGATGGTGCCTTGAGGTCCTAGGAAGGAGAGGGCCACCCCCTCTCCTTGTTGTCCTTGAAAAGGATCATTTTTGGCCTCTTGAGGGAGCACCATGTTTAGGTTCATGTTAACCATACCTTAGCTGATTTTTGTGCTTATTATGTCATAATATGCCTCTGTTTTCAGTTGGTTTTGGTACATCATGCTTGCTTAGCATACATGCCTTGTAATGCCATTTTGTTGCCTTAACACGCCTTAGGTTGTAAACCATTGTTCTAGCATGCTTTAAGCTTAGCTTTGTGAAGCTTTCATGCTTATTTTGCCATGTTTAAGGTCTGTCCTTAACCATTTTGGTCGACCATGGCATGCATTATGTAGCCCCTTTGCATTTTTGGTTTGTTGGCCTTAAGTGTATGAGTGTGTTGCATGCATCACTTGCTTCGATTTAGTGGGTTGGGATCATTTTCCATGTTATTTCAGTCCCTTTGATATGCTTGTATGCTTGCCTTGGACACCTCTTTAATGCTTTGACAGCTTATGCTGTATGCTCCATGTTTTGGCCTTTGTGCATACTTTTGAATTTGAGCCACTTAGATGCCATCTAGGGGGTCCCTTTACATGGTTTAGGTCTGCCTTGGACCTGTTTTAAGCCTTCTTGGCCTTGTGAGGCTTGGTTGGCTTAGCCATGGTTTAAGTCCCCTTTGACTTGCTTTAAATGCTTGGACCATTTGCATGCTAATGTTTGTCTTGTTTAAGTTGGTTTGGCACCTCTTATAGCGTGATTTTCAAGGCTTATAATGCATGCCATATGTCCATGATTATTCCTTTTTAAGTGTGCTTAAAAGTTGTCCTTTGATGCTTAAGCGTTAGGCCGTAATATGTGCATGTGTGTATGTGTGTTTGGTCCCTTTTTCTTAAGCATTTGGCCACTGGTTTGGACCTAACTTAGAGCTGTCCAATTAGTGTAAGTCCATCCCTTGCATGCCATTTAAGTGTTGTTACATCATCCCATGTTTGCATGCTTTGGTTGCACATGTTACATGCTTGAAATCACTTGCATTCGTCTCGCATTCCATTGGTCAAGTTGCTAGCATGTTGCGTGATTGGATTACATCTTGCATGCTCTAGTGGTTTGCATAATGGTGGCATGCTTGTTTTCTTTGTTGCTTAGGTTGTGTACCTGTAGACACCCCATTTTTTACTGCCCTTAAGACTTGGGCACTACTGATAGTTTGCTCGGTGTTGAGAGATGTGCAGGGCAAAGATTCAGTTTCTTCGGCAAGAAGAGAGGCAAATCTTTCAAAACACTTTTTTAGGGGTTTGGAGTTGAAGAAAAGAGGAAAGGAGAGGAGAAAACTGGTCTGGGAGAAGTTCGACATGAATCCGGGTAGGGGAGAATCGAGCAGCCCTCGCTAAATCGGGCTTATTCAATTGCATACTTGGATTTAAGCTATGAGGCCACCACCATTGGAAAGCTTACTTTCGGGGCTTCATTTTGCACTCAAGAATCTCCTAGAGCCAAGTCCGGGTGGGGGAGGTATGATCAGTTGAAGTCGGGCATCATCCCGGTTGGATCGAATCTGCGCGGCTTCACGAAAAAGGGCATAACGTTTTGCACAGGAGGAATTTTGATGCAAGGTTTGCGCCATTGGAAAGCTAACTTCCGGGGCTTCAATTTGCATACCCACCGGCCATTTTTTGACCTTGGAATCATCTATCGGCAATCTATTTTTCCGACCGGCAAAATATTATGCCGACCGGCACTTTATTTTGGCCGACGACCAAATTTTCTGGCCGGTTTGCACCATTTGCACCCTCCAAGCCCGGTGCATCCCAGCTGTGCCAGTTGGAATGCACCAACACACTCCCCCGTGCATATATGTTGCTATTTTGAACCCTTGACCACCTTTGGACCTCTCTTTTGCACCCTTTACTCAAGGCTTCTTGAGGAAGCCTTGACCCCTTATCTTGGCTTCCTCAAGAAGCCTACCAGCTATCCAAGCTTCTCCAATAAGCCTTGACCTCCCCTTTAAACCCCTTTGACCCTTTGAAGCTTGTCTTAGAAGCTTAGCATTGCCTATATAAGGAGCCTCTCCTCCTCCATTGTTTGGGTTGGATTTTTGGAACAAAAAACTAGAGATACATAGATATATCTGATATATACATACATATATCCCTTCATCTCTCACTATATCTCTCCCATTCAACCATCAAACACCCTTGTTCTTGGGCCATTTCTTCATCAACTCATAGCACAAGGCATCCAACGCCCATTCCAGCAGCTTGAGGCTGTCCTCCAGAGGTTAAAAGCTCCCAAACTCGGTCCAAAGGTTGCTAAAGATTGGTTCTACAAGGGTGAGTCCCACTTTCCCTCTTTTGTGCATTTTTTTTGGCCTATATCTTAGCTCCTTGTGGTTACATCTTTGGGCTCCGACCCAAACTTCAAATCATCATATTTTGAGGTCCTCTTCATGTTTGATTGAGGACCTCTTGCTGTTTGAGGACAGTAGCTAGCACTTCCTTCTTTATCTCTCCTTTAGGCCCTAATCTTGCATGTTATTTTTGGCCTATGTGTAATCTGTTTTGAGGCATGTTATAAACTGTGATTTCTTAATCCATCTTTCTTCATATATATGCTGCTTCCGCCTTTTGGTATCAGAGCCATCTTGATGTTGTATCCTGTTTCTAGCTGCTTAGTTTCTTCCAATTAATCCATTCTGTTGTTTATTTGATTAATCACGTTTTCAGTTCATCTTAATCACCCACAAGCTCGGTCTGTGTTTATCCACCTGGTTTGAGTCACCCACTTTCGTTCCCTGTCCAGAGTAAGTCCTTAGATTTAGGCAGTGTCGGACATAGGGGTCTCCCGAATAGGGTCTGTACTAAAACCATTTGGTATGTGGTAACATGACAAGAATAGGGTATGTATTAAGATATCTGTAAAACTGATTAATTAAACTAAAACAATGAATCGATTATTTAGAAGTAACTCATCAGTCAGTTCTAGGTCAACTGCCTTGCCCTCAATACCTAATCCGGGATTAGTCATTAATGAAGAAGATGTTAAAATACAAAATGATAAAATTGATTCTGGATGGAATATTCCCAAATTATCAATTTCAGAAATTTATAAAACTACTTTTATACAAAGTGTTTTTAAGGTCTCTCTTCATGTTAAAACTATTGAACAAGTTTATGCTTTAGAAAAACCCAGGGAAACCTGCCAGTTATTTGATAAAAAACTAATCAAAAGACATTTAGATAATGGTTATAATTTTATGCATATTGGTCTAATCCAAGTTGGTGTCAATCCATTAACCCTTGTTGGGAAAAATACCTCTGTTTTATTATGTTTAAGAGATGCTCGTTTTCTTAATTATAATGCTAGTTTAATGGGAATGATGGAAACTGGTCTTAATAAAGGTCCTGTACATTTCAACTGTTTTCCTGATTTTACATTAAGTTTAAGAGATCCACATATTCTCAAAGCATTAACATTAAACATTCAATTACATGGTGAATACACTGAAATGTTAGATTCTTCACATAATATTGCTTTAATTTATCGCGTTCATTATAAATGTATGCAAACCAATTTAAATGTCCATGCTTTACGAAAAAGTCCAAAAGATAAAACCTTATTAATCCAAAGTAGTAGTAGTGGTGAATCCAATATTAATATTCCCCAAATGATTGAATGGAAGGATATTAATCTACCTGAACAATGGGTTACTGTAAATGAAAACTACAAACATAAAGATCAACAATCTTCAATCCAAGATATTCATAATATCCAACAATATAATGATGGTTCAGTTAGCATTAAATTTAATCGCAGTCAGTCTTCTAGACATAGTACATCTAGTGTCCCTTCTGAAATATCAACTGAAGATGAAATATTTAACACTCCTCTATTTCGAAAAAATAGTCAAATACATCTTGGTCAACCCAATCAAAATAAATTAAAAGGCATAGAAAACTCTACAACTTCTCAGATTAGTAAACCTGTTTATACTACTCACACACATTTACCAAAAGAAGAAATAGCCTTAAATACTTCCCCAACTCAAACTGATTTTGACGAATGTATACCTCCAGTAAATCCTCAACTTATGACAATCAAAAAAGATTTTACTCCTGATTTAGACAGATTACTTATTGACTTTAGAACCAAAGAAAATAGGTCTAAACGACATGCTTATCGAGCTAAATATGATTCTGCTCAACAATCTCGAATAACTAGAGAATGGTATAATTTTATGGTTCAATATGGTTTTGAATTATCTTTCTTTGATTATATGGATCAATATTATAAGAAGATTAATACAATCACAAAACATAAATGGAAAACTTCTCCAAACACTTCTGTTAGCTCTAATCATCCTCCATTAGAAAATATAATCATTGATCACCAAGGATCTGAAGTCTCAGCCTCTCCTTTTAAGTTACCTGGCACTGATCCTGAAATCAAAAAAGTTATTGAACAAAATAATTATACTAACCAATGTTTAAAAACAATTGGTAAACAATTAGATAAATTAGAAGTTAATCTCGACGAACACTCTACAAAATCTGCTAAATCTCTAGATCAACCATTACTTAACCTACCTAGTCATCGTTCGAAACAAACCAGTCTAGTTACTAATAACCAATCTACCGTCAAAGCTATTGAACAATTATTTACTAAATTAACTCCCAATGATACTTCTACATCTAAAGATAAAGGTCTTTCTGTTTTGAATCAACAACCTACTCTTAGTCCTATATCTGATCAATCTGAAACTGATACTACTGATAATGAAATAAATCAATTAGCTCAACAATTTCAACCTTCCCATCTGAATAAAATTCACTATCCCAAAGTTAATCCTCACAATACCAAAAACTGGTATTCTAAACCAACTCCTGTTGACCTCCAATTTGAAGACACCAATATTAGTAATCAATTTTCTGTTTCTGCTAAAAGATTATATGAATGGAATATTGATGGTCTTAGTGAAGATCAAATCCTTCAAAAATTAAATCATCTCTCTATGGTTGCCAATAGTTATCTTAGTAATTATCCTCAATATTCTCAACCTGAAATTGTTTCTTTACTTACTTCTGGTTTTACTGGTATGCTCAAACCCTGGTGGGAAAAATATCTCACTGAAACAGACCGTGACTCTGTTATTTATGTCAATCAAACTGATGACAATGGTCTCCCTATTTTTGATGAATCTATAGGATGTTGTCACCCTGATGGAATTAATCAATTAATATATACAATAGTTCGACATTTTATTGGTACCCCTACCAATATTTATTCTCGTATCCATGATCAATTAAGTAATCTTAACTGTCCAACCTTAAGTGATTTTAGATGGTATAAAGATGTATTTACTTCTAGAGTTATGTTACGAGAAGACTGTACTAAATCATTTTGGAAAGAAAAATTTATTAATGGATTACCTAGCTTATTTGCCCATAAAATTCGAGATGTTCTTAGTCAACCTACTGGTGTTATTGAATATGATAATCTCACATATGGTGATATAATTAGCACTATTCAAAAAGAAGGGTTAAAAATGTGTATTGACCTTAAACTTACTCAGAAAGCTAATAAAGATAAACATAAAGCTAAATATGAATTAGGCAATTTCTGTGAACAATATGGTTTACCTCCTGTTGCACCCTCTCGTAGGAAACCACACAAATACTCCAAACATAAATCATCCTACAAACATTCCAATAAAAATAAATATAAAAAGCATTATACACCTTCTCAATCCAATGATAAATTCTATACTAAACCCAAAAAGAAATACCATAAATCTAAATCCCATCCGAAATCTAAATCAACTAAAGATGTTACTTGCTATAATTGTGGTCAAAAAGGACATTATTCAAATAAATGTAAAGACAAACAAAAATTAAAAGACAGAGTTAACCAACTCTCACTTGATGGTAATTCCAAAAATCAATTATATGAAATCTTTCAATTAAATCAAACTAGCAGCAGTACTTCTTCTTCTGATCATCCAGATACTTCATCTGATTCCCAATCACCTAGTGATAATTCTGATAATGATATTAAAATAGGTTGTAATGATGTTTGTTGTAAACCAGTTAAACAAATTACTGTCCTCACCAAAACTACTCAAGAAGAATCCGCTTTAATCGATCTAATTAGTAAATTAGATGATCCCAAATTAAAACAGAAATGTACTGATAAATTAAAATCACTATTAATCCATTCGGATACCAAACCAAAGTTTGATAAACCAATAATCAGTCTATCCAAAACTTTAGAAAGATTTAAAAATAAACAAAAAGAAGTCACCTTACAAGATTTACAACACGAGATCAATCAGATTAAACAAACCATTAAAAAATTACAACACCAAGATAAAAAATTAGAAGACGAGATTATTACTCTAAAGCTTGATAAAAATCTCGACAATTTCCAAAATCATGAATCCCCTCACGAATCTGAACATGGGACTGATCCTGATAATTTCGAATGTGATAATGATCCCTCTCAATCTCATGATCCTGAAGACAAAAGATTAAATCTTATTAATAAACTTTACATTCAAAAATGGTATTCTAAAATCAAAATAATTGTTAATGATTTTGAATTAGAATTAATTGCTTTAATTGATACTGGTGCTGATTTAAATTGCATACAAGAAGGATTACTTCCTACTACCTATTATGAAAAATGTCAAGAAAAATTAACTTCTGCTAATGGTACTAAAATGCATATCAAATATAAATTACCCAAAGTACATGTTTGCCAAGATAATGTATGTTTTAAAACCTCTTTTGTTCTAGTTACTAATATGACTGATAAAATTATTTTAGGATCCCCATTTATATATCTCTTATATCCATTTACTACATCTAGTACAGGAATAACTACGCATGTTTTAGGACAACCTGTTACGTTCAAATTTTTATCTCCTCCTGAACTATTACACTTAAACCAATTAAAAGATTGTTCTATTTCTCATCAAATTAGCCGCCTGACTCGACATTTAAAATTTCTTAAAGAAGAAATAAATCACAAACGCATTGACCAACAATTAACTAATCCAGTTCTTGTTTCTCACATCAATGATTTTAAATTAAAACTTGAATCGACTGTTTGCTCCACTTTACCTACTGCATTTTGGCATAGGAAAAAACATGTAGTTACCTTACCATATATTAAAAATTTTAATGAACGACATATCCCTACTAAATCTAGACCAATTCAAATGAATCATGAATTACTTGAAATGTGCAAAAAAGAAATTAATGACTTATTAAAAAATCGAATCATTAGCCCAAGCAAATCACCATGGTCTTGCTCTGCTTTTTATGTTAATAAAAATGCTGAATTAGAACGCGGTGTTCCTCGACTAGTTATCAATTATAAACCTTTGAATGATGTTTTAGAATGGATTCGGTACCCTATTCCTAATAAAAAAGATTTAATTAAACGACTTAGCCAAGCTGTTATTTTTAGCAAATTCGATTTAAAAAGTGGTTTTTGGCAAATACAAATTCATCCTAAAGATAGATATAAAACTGCATTTAGAAATCAAAATAAGCAGCTAGAAACAGGATAATCAAATAAACAACAGAATGGATTAATTGGAAGAAACTAAGCAGCTAGAAACAGGATACAACATCAAGATGGCTCTGATACCAAAAGGCGGAAGCAACATATATATGAAGAAAGATGGATTAAGAAATCAAAATAAGGACTAGCACAATAAATTATATTTTAAAATGAATACACATAGTTAAAAACAAAACATTTTATTAAAGGAAAATAACTTACAATTCGAAGAACTGCAAGGATCTTTAATTGGGTACAATGGGGAATCTGGTAAGGCTCTCAAAACACTCTGTTTTTTCTTACAACAATGAGGGAGAAGAAAATTTTCGAATGCCCGAGAGCTTACAATTGATTACAATTTAAAGAACATAAAAAGCAAAACAGTAAACATGTGATTTCTGAAAGCAGCTGGCCGAGCATGCGAAAAGCAGATGCTGTCGGTTGCTTTCGGTGGATTCATTGAATATTTGAACAGCTTTCAACAAAAGTCGACTAAGTGAATAGTGAACAGTAAAAGTGAACAGTAACTTTTACTATTCATCACTTTCGGTGAATTATGGAATCAATACAAATTGGCAGCTTTTCTCAAAAGAGTATTGATTGAAGCTAATTTGTATCCATATGGAATCCAAAGTTGGTTAAACGAATGGATCCTGAGCATCTTGAAACTCGGGTCCTGAATACTGATTGGTTGATTCTTCAGAGGAATGGATCTGAGCTGAATCGTCTGATCTGTCTGAATCGGTGGATTGAGCTTTAGCTTGATTTAACAGTTGATGGGCTAACTGGATCATGTCTTCTTTGGATGATTGGGCTTTACCTTTGGATCTGTCTTTGGGCTGAACAAGAGGTGGAATGGGCTTTGCTTTGACTGTGGATTTTGATTTGGGCTTAGGTTGAACTGGCTGAGCAGCAATGGCTTTGGGCTTTGATTTGGAGGATTTGGGCTTGGAGCCACTAGATGAGGGGCTTCCAAGATTGACTGGAGGAAGACTGGGCTGACTTCCTTGAGTAAATGCAGCAGTTGGGTTCTGCTGGGCTTGAGCAAGAGCAGGAGTTGGAGCACATTGATCAGGTGGAAATTCTTCTTGAACAATCTCAAGAATTCTGGGAACATTGAACTTAACCCACCATTTAACTGTGTGTTGGCGGATGATGATATTATCATCAATCCCATAATGCCACTTGAATATCCATGGAATCTTGTATTTAGCAATGAATATGAGTAATAAGGGAAATTGCTTCTGGTGAGTAGAAAATGGGTACACAGAGTTGAAATAATGAACTATATGTTTGAGATCATCAGGAAGGATAGCTGAAATGGCGCCATAGTGAGACCACCATCTCAGAAACCAAGTTGGTAACTCAGATTTGAATTTTTGATCAAATGAGATGAACCAGGAATGACTAAAAGTTTCATTTTGGTACAGGAAAATCTTGAACCAAGCATCAACGTAATCATGATAATTATATGGAATAGAATGGCTAGGTAGATCACGAAGCTGATTAGGATTACCCCATTCAGCCATGGAAACAATGTTGTGAATATAAAGTGAATGGTATAGGACCTTATAGGCATAGGTGCGGTCCTGAATTGGCTTGATTAAGATGGAATGGTGATTGATTAAAATATCCTTGTAATAGGCTAGGGTTTTTTCTGGATGGGAAAGAATGAAATGGCATCCAGAGCCAAAATGGAATTTAGCAATGTCATTGATGGGTTGATTTCGTGGGTGACTGGGTTCTTTATAGAACAGGTTGGTAACATGTGAATTGGTATATTCAGACCGAGATGATTTAACAGGATTAACTGGGAATGGAGTAACTGAAACGGATTGGCTAGATACAAAAGGATCAGAGGCCAATGCAGATGAATAATCAAGGCGCTGAATAGTACCAAGAGTTTGGTAACGGTTAATGAGGTCAAGTGAATAAGAGGGGGTAACTGACTCCAAAGGAGGAGGGACAATGAGTTGATTTGGTTTAGTGGAAGAGGAGGCCAAAGCCTTGGAAGGAGGCCTTGGACGAGACATCTGTGAAATAATAAACAGTAATTAGCAACCAGAAAGGAGATCAAGATAATCTTGATGACGATGTAAACAATTGTAGTTGTGAGCAAGTAAATTGCGGCGAGCTAGAATTTGGTGGTAATTGATGTATTGGGGTCTTTTGGTAGTGGGTCTGGCTGATTTGAGGCGGTGAATGCGATGGGTAAGCTGTTTAATGAGGGTTTTGAAATAGGTAATTCGGGATTTATGGTAAGCAGTAAATGGTGTAGTCATCCCTTACCCCCCTGTAAAAATTCCCGGGTAAGAAAATCAGGGAGGGAATTTTGACAACCAGGGATATAGGTAATATCAAAATCAAAAATACTTAAAATAGCTTGCCAACGAGCAAAAATTTGTTTACTAGCAAGATTTTGAACATCTTTTTCAAGAACATATTTAGCAGATTTACAATCAACACGAAGTAAGAATTTTTGATTTAAAATATCATCTTGAAATTTTTGAATACATAAAACAGTAGATAAAATTTCTTTTTTAATAGTACTATAATTGAATTGTGCTTTATTCCAGACACCAGAATGATAGCGAACAATTTGTTCAGACGATTGAGGAGTAAGTTGCTGAAGTAGAATGCCGCCATAACCAATATCGGAGGCATCAGTTTGAATAATTTTGAATGAATTTTCAGTGGGAATACCAAGACAAGGAAGGGACTTGACATATTGTTTGACTTGTTGGACAATAGAAGTATGAACAGAAGACCATGGGGGAGGATTATCCTTTAGCCTATCAAATAGGGGTTGACAAGTTTTCCTAAGATCTTTATAAAATTCAGCAATGTAATTGAGGGAACCTAAGAACCTTTGCAATTGAGTTTTATCAAGAATTTCATCAGGAAATTTGGATGCAAATTCAATTGATCGACTAATGGGTAGGATGGTATTATGATGAATATCATATCCTAAAAAGCGAACTTTAGTTTGAAATAATTTAATTTTAGGAGCAGAAATAACAAGACCATGACTTTTAATTGTATAAAAGAATGCAGTCAAATGTTTCCAATGTTCACTAAGTGATTTGGAAAAAATTAATATATCGTCAATGTAAACAATGGAAAAATGACTAAAAGGGTTGAATATGTCATTCATGATATGTTGAAATTCACTAGGAGCATTTTTTAAACCAAATGGCATGACATTCCATTCATATTGACCAAAGGGTGTATTAAATGCAGTTTTATATCTATCTTTAGGATGAATTTGTATTTGCCAAAAACCACTTTTTAAATCGAATTTGCTAAAAATAACAGCTTGGCTAAGTCGTTTAATTAAATCTTTTTTATTAGGAATAGGGTACCGAATCCATTCTAAAACATCATTCAAAGGTTTATAATTGATAACTAGTCGAGGAACACCGCGACTGTTGATCTTTATGTTTGTAGTTTTCATTTACAGTAACCCATTGTTCAGGTAGATTAATATCCTTCCATTCAATCATTTGGGGAATATTAATATTGGATTCACCACTACTACTACTTTGGATTAATAAGGTTTTATCTTTTGGACTTTTTCGTAAAGCATGGACATTTAAATTGGTTTGCATACATTTATAATGAACGCGATAAATTAAAGCAATATTATGTGAAGAATCTAACATTTCAGTGTATTCACCATGTAATTGAATGTTTAATGTTAATGCTTTGAGAATATGTGGATCTCTTAAACTTAATGTAAAATCAGGAAAACAGTTGAAATGTACAGGACCTTTATTAAGACCAGTTTCCATCATTCCCATTAAACTAGCATTATAATTAAGAAAACGAGCATCTCTTAAACATAATAAAACAGAGGTATTTTTCCCAACAAGGGTTAATGGATTGACACCAACTTGGATTAGACCAATATGCATAAAATTATAACCATTATCTAAATGTCTTTTGATTAGTTTTTTATCAAATAACTGGCAGGTTTCCCTGGGTTTTTCTAAAGCATAAACTTGTTCAATAGTTTTAACATGAAGAGAGACCTTGAAGAAGGGCTCAACACTGTTTGGATACTCCATGTGCTACTTTCTTTGAAATCCATGTTTTTGGCCTCATTTTGCATGTCTTTTTAGCCTATTTTTATTCTATTTTTGGACCATGATCAGAACTGAAAGTGGCCTTATTTTGACCTTATTAACATGTTTTATTAAGGGTCTTTGCTTGTTTGGTGAATGCTTTGTATACCTCATGTTATAGCCGCTTTTGAGCCTCATTTTGCATTGCATTTCTAGCATGTTTGTATACTGATTTCGGGGCTTACATGAACTGTAAATGTTCATATTTTGGGTCCTTCTTCAATGTTGTTGAAGGGCCCTAACATGTTTGGGGTCAGCAGCTGTGAGTTGCTTCATAATCTCATGTTTAGGGCCGTTTTTGTATGCCATTTTAGCCCTATCTTTGCTTGCTGTTTGGCCATGTCATAAACTGTAAAAATGCTTATTTTGGGGCTGCCTTGATACTGTTTATTCATCGCATGTCCATATTGTGCATGTTTGGTATAGCTACAGGCCATTTCGGGTGCCAAAATTCATGTTTCGGGACTATTCCATGCATCGGGTGTGCTTTCGCCTCATTTCGGGGCTGTTTTCCCCCACATTTCAGTGCTGGAATCCCATTAGCATGTTTGCATATCATTTTCCATGCCATTGCATTGCATATGCCATTGCCTCGGTTTGCGTGCCCGTGTGCACGCATTTCGAGGCACTTCATTTTCATCTTATGGCCTCCTATGTGAGTGTGGCTGAGGTCCACTTGTATTGGTGTAAGCCCATCTTGCATTATGTATGCCATGTTTCAAAGCGTTGCGCATGTTATGTTGTTAGCATTGTGTATGCCATGTAGTTGCATAGCATGTTGCATCCTTAGCTTGCATGCCTAGGTTGCATTGCATCTTGCATGCATGCCTTATTCCTTGACTCGATGATAGGAATTGGGCCTTAGTTTGTTTGATTGATTTGCATTTCATTTGACATGAAAGTTGCATACTTGATCCCTTGGGCCATCATGCATGGAAATGCGTGATTGGTGGTCCGAGAATCGAGACACATGCCCCTTTGAGTCATTACCATGATAAGGGACATGGTTGGTGCATATATGCCTTGAATTGTGCTGCCATGCTTTGCCTTGCCCTCTGTTGCTGTCAATTGCAGGTTCTGCAGGCATTCCTTGCCGACCGGCAGTATATATTGCCGACCGGCAGTAAACAAGCAGCCGATGGATTCATCTTGTGCCGGTGACTACACCACACTGCCGGTGGTAATTCTACTCAGCCGGTGGCACTCCTCAGTGTCCAAGGAAGCAGTCCTGAGGTTTTGGTAGCCTTCAGAGGAGCAGAGGAAAGAAAACAGAGGCAACCTATGCATGGCGGCGCATTTCCCGAGGCGGTTTACCTGTTTTCCTAGATTAGTTAATTTGTTAATTAATTAATTAATTTGTAATATTTAATTAGCTTGCGTAGTTAATTAATTTGTAATATTTATTCGGTCCCTCCGAGCGAGGGCATATTTGTAATAAGTGTGCGTGCGTGTGATGTATGTCTTCCAACCCCACTTCTCTCTTCCCTTTTATTTACCTGCTTATGATGGTAGACTAGGGCATATTTAAATTAGCATAACAGTATGATAGCATGCATGCATCCATACATCTGTCTTACATGCACCGGGCTCGGCACATCATGCTAACTGCACTTGTATTTCAATTCCAAGTTGAGAACTTGTTAGTTGCAGCATTTCATATGCCATCTTTAGGATAGCCGAGCCTGTTTAGATTGCATCTTTGCATGTGTTGCATTAGTCATTTTTAACATGAACTAGGATCATGCATATGATTACTGACTAGTTTCTGTTTTGGCTCGGAGTACTAGGTAAGCTTTTATGCTTTAGCATATTGCATGCGTGTGAGTGTTGCCATGACAGTATGATTACCATGAGGCTAGCTGCTTATGTGATATAACTGCTTGAATGCCTGTGGATGGAGGTTGAATTACCTAAATTGGAATAATGCATTAAAACTGTGAGTTTTAAGCCCACTAGATAGTGGCAAAATTATCTTCTCTAAAAGCCCACTTGAGGGTGGCAAAATCTGCATTTTAGCCTACTTGCGAGTAGCAAACCATTTTCAAAACAAACATGAAATGTTTTATTCCAATTTGGACGATTTGGTCTATACTTGTTTGCTGCGCACATAACATAGTAATTCTAGGCTAACAATTGGTTTAAGAACACATAAAGTTTTCAAAAACGGATATCACGGTTAGTAGAGGCCGGTCTTCGGACCGGGCGAAATGGGGTGCTCATAGCTGACCTTCCCCGATCGTACCCAAGCTCCCGAGCCGAGACAACTCCGGTGATGACGGACATGTGGCCTTCGGCACCGAGTCAGGGTTTCCTAAATTTCCCCATTAAAAAATATTTAGGTGGCGACTCTGTATCTGGCAAAGCAGTCCATGTTTGGCACTACTTTTTCAAAAATCTGTTTCTCAAAACGATTTGCCAGATTTGGACTCTTTGGTTCAGATTAAGAACCGTGACACAAATCGAGTCCGAACTGTAGCATGAGGCCCACACGGGCGTGTCTACAGTTTCTGGCGACTCTGCTGGGGATTTTAGAGAGCTTGACTCGAACTCATGATATCCTGTTTTGGTTTCGTTTATGTGTCTCTTTGCATTGCATGTGCATTGGTGCGCCTAGGACACCGTGTTTGCCGTCTGCCATTCCTGAACGGTTTGCCGGAGGCTTGTCTTGTCAAGGCATGACCATAAGGCTGACCGGTTATGGGCTCTGACAGTATGGGAACACAAACCCCGGTTTTACCGGGGCACCCTTTTTGACCATTCGACCTAGTGCATATTCGGAATCCATAGTGACCATTCCAAACTAGGACAGGTTGCTTACCCGATGCTAAGTTGTTTGAAACCGCTGTGTGCGTAGTGAAACCCTAGTTCCTGACAAAATAGGACAGGGAAACCCTACCCCAACATAGGGGTGTTTTGGCTCTCTCTTACTTGCTATGTGCTTTTAGAGTGTATCTCTATAGGAACGCATATACTAGTTTACAAGTCTGGGTATCAAGCCTGTGGGCATCAGCATCAGTTTTTGGGGAATCAGTTTTACCTGAGGGTATCGGTTTACAGGCAGAATTTAGGGCATAATTCAGTAAAGAGTGCAGTCATTCAGCTCTGCTCATATGGGTTATTGTGAAATCGGGCTGAGATGCTGTCTGTTTTCCCTTTTGCTAAGTAGTCTTGGAACTATAGCATCAGAAGGGTCTGATATCCCCCGGGTACTCTGGACCTGTGTTGTTATGTGATCGGGGGATGAACCACTTGCTGGCAGTGCTCAGTTTACTCCAGATGTGATGGATAGCACGCACTATTTTGAGCATTTGTGAATGCTATTTATTCTGCTTTCTGACTTGGGTATTGAGTCTGTCTTGTTGTATCGAGTCAGTCCTGTTGAGTCTGTCTTGTTATATCGGGTCAATCCTGTCGAGTCTGTCTCATTGTATCAAGCTAGTCCTGCTGAGTCTGTCTCGTTGTGTCGAGTCAGTCCTGTTGAGTCTGTCTTGTTGTATCGAGTCAGTCTTGTTGTGTAGGAGTCAGGTGATTCCGGGGGTGTTACCTCGGGCATCACTATTTTGTTTTGTGTTTGTCTTTTTGCCTTCTTTTGAGTCTGTTTCTGCCTTGGAGCCAGTTATGCCAACAGATTTGAATGGAACAACAGTGATTTTCACACTCTTATGTTTGCTTCTGCCGTGTGCCAGTTGTGCCAGAAGTATTGAATGAAATGACAGTGCTCTTCGCCTGCCTTTTTCTGTGCCTTGAAATCATTGTATCGACCTAAGTTTTTTAAAACTTTTTTTGAACACTGCGGTGAAAACGAAGAGGAAGGAATTCCTCGGGATTTGCAAAATTTGATCAAACTGAGGGAAAGAGAGGCGTGCTAAGCCCTTAATGAATGAGATCATGCTTGTTAATGTGAGTACTGAGAAGGATCCTGGCTTGATCCAGATTGGTCCCACACTGTCTTCAGCGCGAGTGATTTGTCGCTTTCTTAAAAACTTTCGAAAAATGTTTTGCGCAGTCCTGTGAAGACTTGTGTGGAATCGCTCTTGAGATTGTGCAGCCTAGGATCGCTCTCAGCCTCAAGATTCTGTCCATTTGTTTTCAAACCTCGGACTTAAATTCAGAATGTTCAATGGTCAACCGCCGTATGAGGCCTGTGTGGCCAGATTTGAAGCAGCCCTCGGACAAGAGGCAAGAAAGTCAGATCAAGAAGATTAGACCTCATCAGAAGAAGCTTGCAAAGCTAGAACAGAAGTACCCTTCAAACTAGGGGCAAAGATATCAGACGTGCTCGGAGAGCCGAAGATGAGTCCTCTTGCAAATCAACAGCCACTCTCCTGGATACGGATGGCTTCAAAATCCTACAACCATTTGGCATGGACCAAACTACGCTTTTACCCTTTGAGAGGCTCGCTGGGCCGAAAACCTGGAAGGGCGACCCAGGCAAAAGTTAGAGCAAAAGAAAAATACAAAAAAGGAAAAAATGCAAAGAAAAGAACAAAAAAAGAAAATCAAAAAAAAAGAGGGAAATGAAATGAAAAGAAATGAAAAGAATTGAAAAGAAAAGAAAAACAAAGCTCGCAAGGTCGAAAACCCGCATCGGGCGCCTTGGCAAAAGTTAGAGCCTAAAAAGGAGAGGTTAAATACCCGAGTGTACCTTAACCCCGAACTACGTAAGGCTTGATTCCCATGTTTGGGATACGTAGGCAACTTCATTCTGAAGTCCAGCCCTAAAACACTTCAAATTCAACTGTGTCCATGTGATGGTTCTAGTCATCTTTGTCTTTTCTGTATCCGGGAGTTCGGTTGCAATCATCGCTCTGAGGACTGATTGCAATGCACTACGGTGCCATTCAGACAAGGGGCAACTTTCCGTTGCCATTCAATGCGCTACGGTGCCGTGCAAACAAGGGGCAACTTTCCGTTGCCATGTAGCTCTCTTCGAGCAAGGGGGCAATTTTCCTCCAAATCTGAGGTTGTGCGTCTCAAGAGTGGGTTCCGTGCTTGTTAACATTGGTCGTTTGCAAAAATAGTTTTTGAGAATTTTTACTGAGGTTGACTATTCTCTCGAAAATTATTCCATTTTTCCAAAAAACTGGACCATTTCTTGGACCCAAAAAAGGAAAATTTTCAGTGCTCATAGCCTGACTTGCATGATTTCAAATCAAAAATCGAACAAGTGCGTTAATCTAACTCTCATATTGGTCAAAAATTGTTTTCGTAGAAAACCAAAAAAGGATGGTCAAAATGATGAACTAGGGGCACAGTTGAGTCAGGTGTTTTGTCTTTCCCCCGTCATCAACTACCCGCTAAGAAGGGCACCCGACCTGCCAAGAAGGGCACAACTGAAGTCAACAACAAAGGGCTAAAAGCTCTCTCATCCTCCAAGCAACGAGGAATCAAGTCAAGTACGACGCACGAACTGGGATGGGGCGAGATATTCCACTCCCTCATCTGGACAGATCTAACCACGTCCAAACTCCCCAGCAGGGCATCATCAACCGATGTTAGCTGCAGATTTGCTACACACCCAGTTGTAGCACAACCCCTCTATGGGAGAAACTTACTGTTGTGAACAAGAGTCTAGTGAAATACCAGGGGCAAGAGCCCACAATTTCCAGCTTATCCATCAACCACCCAGGGGAGGGATGAAAAACTAGAGATTAAAGAATAGAGAGATGTGCGCTGAGAGAAAAAGAGAGAAAAGGGTTTTGAGAGAAAAATCAAGCTTAAGAGCCGAGTGATGTGAGAATCACAAATAAGAAATGGTGGGAATAATACCCGGTGAAACAGGCTCCCTGTGCACGTCTGTGTGTCGTGTCTTTTGTTTTGTTTGTCTCGATTCTTGCTTTGAGTCGTTCCGAGCGTGTCTCGACGTGTTTAGGTTGTTTACCTTTTGTTTTCCGTTGTTGAGTCTTTCTCGCTGTGTTCAGTTATAGGCTCAATACCTGGTCGAAAACTCATCTCTCAATTTCAAAAATAAATCGTTTTGTGCTCAGAGTGCTGTGCCATCCTTCACGTTTGTGCAAAACAAGATTCATTTTTTTTTCCATAAAACTGCAGGGTCCACCCCCGATAAGTGTGAACGGTGAAACCAGGACCTATCTGAAGCTATGATGGTTCCAGACTGCAAAGCAAAGACAAAAGAGCGAAAATCGAAGTATCTGAGTTTGTGTCAACTTCAGAAAATTCCGTGATTGTACTCCGGACGTACCTCTTCAGGGCCTTGTCAATGCTCCGAAATATGAGTGTACCTCTACCTCAGGCGCAAGATCAATCCTGCTTCAAGGTTATGCACTCTTCCACTTACATTGTTATGCATCCACTTCACTTGCATTGTAATGCATTACACCTATCAAGTTTCTTCCTCAGTCATGCACGATATTGTATGCACGGTTCATTCAAAGAAGTTCCGTTTTAAGGTCATTCACTTTTGTGTATCAATCACACACACTCACTTTAGTGTATCAATCACACTTCATTTGCTTAGTGTATCAATCACACTTCATTCGCTTAGTGTATCAATCACACTTCATTCACTTAGTGTATCAATTACACTCTAATTTCAATCACACTCTAATCTACTTAGTGTATCAATCACGCTTCAGTTACGCTCTCATTCATATAGTGTATCAATCACACTTCATTTGCCTTAGTGTATCAATCACACTTCACTCGCTTTGAGTATCTACCACCCACATTCTCATTTAGTGTATCAATCACACTCTCTTCACTTAGTGTATCAATCACTTTTCTTTCATTTTGTGTATCTATCACACACATTCTCGTTTTCTGTATCACACTTTCAGTGTATCAATCACACTTCATTGATTTAGTATATCAATCATACTTGTTCACATAGTGCATCTATCACACTTTGTGTTCACTTTTAGTGTATCAATCACACTCTGTTCACATAGTGCATCTATCACACTTTGTGTTCATTTTCAGTATATCAATCATACTTTGTTCACATTGTGCATCTATCACACTTTGTGTTCACTTTTAGTGTATCAATCACACTCTGTTCACATAGTGCATCTATCACACTTTGTGTTCATTTTCAGTATATCAATCATACTTTGTTCACACTGTGCATCTATCACACTTTGTGTTCACTTTTAGTGTATCAATCACACTCTGTTCACATAGTGCATCTATCACACTTTGTGTTCATTTTCAGTATATCAATCATACTTTGTTCACACTGTGCATCCATCACACTTTGTGTTCGCTTTTAGTGTATCAATCACACTCTGTTCACATAGTGCATCTATCACACTTTGTGTTCCCTTTTAGTATATCTATCATACTTGATCACTAAGTGCATCTATCACACTTCGTGTTCACATTTAGTATATTAATCATACTTTGTTCACTTAGTGCATCGATCACACTTTGTGTTCACCTATTGTGTATCCATCACACTTGTTCACTAAGTGCATCTACCACGCTTTGTATTCACCCTTAGTATATCCATCATACTTTGATCACTAAGTGCATCTATCACACTTCGTGTTCACATTTAGTATATCAATCATACTTTGTTCACTCAGTGCATCGATCACACTTTGTGTTCACCTATTGTGTATCCATCACACTTGTTCACTTAATGCATCTACCACACTTTGTGTTTGCCTTTTGTGTATCCATCACACTCTTTCTCACTTCATTCAGTTAGTGTATCAATCACACACTTTCTCTTTGTGTATCTATCATACTATGCTCATCTTGTGTATCCATCACACTTTGCATAGTACAGTGTATCCATCACACCACGCTTACCTAGTGCATCCATCACACTCTCTTCACTTTTGTGTATCTATCACACTTCGTTCACTTTTGTGTATCTAACGCACATGTTCGTGAGAATTGCATAATTCTCTTACATCTTTTCTGCATGAGATGCAGTTTGGTTCATGTCTACTTGCTGGCATAGCATTCGCTTAAAATGTTGCATTTATTTTGCATAATTGCTTCATCACAGCTACATTCGCGCTATTTTGGCATCGCACTGTTTTGTGCAGTTTACATTCGCGCTATTTTGCGCACCTCACTTGTACTTGTTAGTACATTGCATTGTTTTGAGTGCAAACTGGCTTCGCATGGCGTATAAGTCCAATTATCAAAGTCTTCCTGCATATCATTTGCATCCTGCCCCTGAACTACGCTGGTTTGATTCCTTGCAGAGGGATACGTAGGCAGCCTGTGGGCACAACCATTTATTTATCGGTATTTTGTTTGTTTGTCCAAGTCTTTGGCCTTGTCAAAAATAGGTCGTCTCTGGGCTTTGACATTCACTCCCGTCATTCTTATGACTTCCGAGTTCTGTCAAAGAGGGGCAACTGTAGACACCCCATTTTTGACTGCCCTTAAGACTTGGGCACTACTGATGGTTTGCTCGGTGTTGAGAGATGTGCAGGGCAAAGATTCAGTTTCTTCGGCAAGAAGAGAGGCAAATCTTTCAAAACACTTTTTTAGGGGTTTGGAGTTGAAGAAAAGAGGAAAGGAGAGGAGAAAACTGGTCTGGGAGAAGTTCGACATGAATCCGGGTAGGGGAGAATCGAGCAGCCCTCGCTAAATCGGGCTTATTCAATTGCATACTTGGATTTAAGCTATGAGGCCACCACCGTTGGAAAGCTTACTTTCGGTGCTTCATTTTGTGCTCAAGAATCTCCTAGAGCCAAGTCCGGGTGGGGGAGGTATGATCAGTTGAAGTCGGGCATCATCCCGGTTGGATCGAATCTGCGCGGCTTCACAAAAAAGGGCATAACTTTTTGCAAAGGAGGAATTTTGATGCAAGGTTTGCGCCATTGGAAAGCTAACTTCCGGGGCTTCAATTTGCATACCCACTGGCCGTTTTTTGACCTTGGAATCATCTATCGGCAATCTATTTTTCCGACCGGCAAAATATTATACCGACCGGCACTTTATTTTGGCCGACGACCAAATTTTCTGGCCGGTTTGCACCATTTGCACCCTCCAAGCCTAGTGCATCCCAGCTGTGCCAGTTGGAATGCACCAGCACACTCCCTCGTGCATATATGTTGCTATTTTGAACCCTTGACCACCTTTGGACCCCTCTTTTGCACCCTTTGCTCAAGGCTTCTTGAGGAAGCCTTGACCCCTTATCTTGGCTTCCTCAAGAAGCCTACCAGCTGTCCAAGCTTCTCCAATAAGCCTTGACCTCCCCTTTAAACCCCTTTGACCCTTTGAAGCTTGTCTTAGAAGCTTAGCATTGCCTATATAAGGAGCCTCTCCTCCTCCATTGTTTGGGTTGGATTTTTGGAACAAAAAACTAGAGATACATAGATATATCTGATATATACATACATATATCCCTTCATCTCTCACTATATCTCTCCCATTCAACCATCAAACACCCTTGTTCTTGGTCCATTTCTTCATCAACTCATAGCACAAGGCATCCAATGCCCATTCCAGCAGCTTGAGGCTGTCCTCCAGAGGTTAAAAGCTCCCAAACTCGGTCCAAAGGTTGCTAAAGATTGGTTCTACAAGGGTGAGTCCCACTTTCCCTCTTTTGTGCATTTTTTTTGGCCTATATCTTAGCTCCTTGTGGTTACATCTTTGGGCTCCGACCCAAACTTCAAATCATCATATTTTGAGGTCCTCTTCATGTTTGATTGAGGACCTCTTGCTGTTTGAGGACAGTAGCTAGCACTTCCTTCTTTATCTCTCCTTTAGGCCCTAATCTTGCATGTTATTTTTGGCCTATGTGTAATCTGTTTTGAGGCATGTTATAAACTGTGAAGTTTCTTCTTTTGAGCCCTTCTTCAACATTGAAGAAGGGCTCAACACTGTTTGGATACTCCATGTGCTACTTTCTTTGAAATCCATGTTTTTGGCCTCATTTTGCATGTCTTTTTAGCCTATTTTTATTCTATTTTTGGACCATGATCAGAACTGAAAGTGGCCTTATTTTGACCTTATTAACATGTTTTATTAAGGGTCTTTGCTTGTTTGGTGAATGCTTTGTATACCTCATGTTATAGCCGCTTTTGAGCCTCATTTTGCATTGCATTTCTAGCATGTTTGTATACTGATTTCGGGGCTTACATGAACTGTAAATGTTCATATTTTGGGTCCTTCTTCAATGTTGTTGAAGGGCCCTAACATGTTTGGGGTCAGCAGCTGTGAGTTGCTTCATAATCTCATGTTTAGGGCCGTTTTTGTATGCCATTTTAGCCCTATCTTTGCTTGCTGTTTGGCCATGTCATAAACTGTAAAAATGCTTATTTTGGGGCTGCCTTGATACTGTTTATTCATCGCATGTCCATATTGTGCATGTTTGGTATAGCTACAGGCCATTTCGGGTGCCAAAATTCATGTTTCGGGACTATTCCATGCATCGGGTGTGCTTTCGCCTCATTTCGGGGCTGTTTTCCCCCACATTTCAGTGCTGGAATCCCATTAGCATGTTTGCATATCATTTTCCATGCCATTGCATTGCATATGCCATTGCCTCGGTTTGCGTGCCCGTGTGCACGCATTTCGAGGCACTTCATTTTCATCTTATGGCCTCCTATGTGAGTGTGGCTGAGGTCCACTTGTATTGGTGTAAGCCCATCTTGCATTATGTATGCCATGTTTCAAAGCGTTGCGCATGTTATGTTGTTAGCATTGTGTATGCCATGTAGTTGCATAGCATGTTGCATCCTTAGCTTGCATGCCTAGGTTGCATTGCATCTTGCATGCATGCCTTATTCCTTGACTCGATGATAGGAATTGGGCCTTAGTTTGTTTGATTGATTTGCATTTCATTTGACATGAAAGTTGCATACTTGATCCCTTGGGCCATCATGCATGGAAATGCGTGATTGGTGGTCCGAGAATCGAGACACATGCCCCTTTGAGTCATTACCATGATAAGGGACATGGTTGGTGCATATATGCCTTGAATTGTGCTGCCATGCTTTGCCTTGCCCTCTGTTGCTGTCAATTGCAGGTTCTGCAGGCATTCCTTGCCGACCGGCAGTATATATTGCCGACCGGCAGTAAACAAGCAGCCGATGGATTCATCTTGTGCCGGTGACTACACCACACTGCCGGTGGTAATTCTACTCAGCCGGTGGCACTCCTCAGTGTCCAAGGAAGCAGTCCTGAGGTTTTGGTAGCCTTCAGAGGAGCAGAGGAAAGAAAACAGAGGCAACCTATGCATGGCGGCGCATTTCCCGAGCCGGTTTACCTGTTTTCCTAGATTAGTTAATTTGTTAATTAATTAATTAATTTGTAATATTTAATTAGCTTGCGTAGTTAATTAATTTGTAATATTTATTCGGTCCCTCCGAGCGAGGGCATATTTGTAATAAGTGTGCGTGCGTGTGATGTATGTCTTCCAACCCCACTTCTCTCTTCCCTTTTATTTACCTGCTTATGATGGTAGACTAGGGCATATTTAAATTAGCATAACAGTATGATAGCATGCATGCATCCATACATCTGTCTTACATGCACCGGGCTCGGCACATCATGCTAACTGCACTTGTATTTCAATTCCAAGTTGAGAACTTGTTAGTTGCAGCATTTCATATGCCATCTTTAGGATAGCCGAGCCTGTTTAGATTGCATCTTTGCATGTGTTGCATTAGCCATTTTTAACATGAACTAGGATCATGCATATGATTACTGACTAGTTTCTGTTTTGGCTCGGAGTACTAGGTAAGCTTTTATGCTTTAGCATATTGCATGCGTGTAAGTGTTGCCATGACAGTATAATTACCATGAGGCTAGCTGCTTATGTGATATAACTGCTTGAATGCCTGTGGATGGAGGTTGAATTACCTAAATTGGAATAATGCATTAAAACTATGAGTTTTAAGCCCACTAGATAGTGGCAAAATCATCTTCTCTAAAAGCCCACTTGAGGGTGGCAAAATCTGCATTTTAGCCTACTTGCGAGTAGCAAACCATTTTCAAAACAAGCATGAAATGTTTTATTCCAATTTGGGCGATTTGGTCTATACTTGTTTGCTGCGCGCATAACATAGTAATTCTAGGCTAACAATTGGTTTAAGAACACATAAAGTTTTCAAAAACGGATATCATGGTTAGTAGAGGCCGGTCTTCGGACCGGGCGAAAGGCGGTGCTCATAGCTGACCTTCCCCGATCGTACCCAAGCTCCCGAGCCGAGACAACTCCGGTGATGACGGACATGTGGCCTTCGGCACCGAGTCAGGGTTTCCTAAATTTCCCCATTAAAAAATATTTAGGTGGCGACTCTGTATCTGGCAAAGCAGTCCATGTTTGGCACTACTTTTTCAAAAATCTGTTTCTCAAAACAATTTGCCAGATTTGGACTCTTTGGTTCAGATTAAGAACCGTGACACAAATCGAGTCCGAACTGTAGCATGAGGCCCACACGGGCGCGTCTACAGTACCTAACGTGCATTGCATGTTTTTATGCTCCCTTTTATGCCATGTTGCATATTAGCTAACATGCTTAGGTTGCATCGCATTGAACATACATGCCTTGCCTCTTGAAATCAAGTGATAGAGGTTGGGCCTTTATGTGTTACTTGGTTTGCATTTCATTTGACATGAAAATGCACAACTTGGTCTCTTGGGCCATCATGCATTGAAATGCGCAATTGATGGTCCGAGAACCAAGGACCATGTCCCTTTGAGTCATACACATGATAAGGGATAGGATTGGTGCATACATTGCTCGAATTGTATTGCCATGCTATGCCTTGCCCTCTGCTGCTGTCAATTGCAGGTTCTGCAGACATTCTTTGCCGACCGGCAGTGTTCAGTGCCGACCGGCAATCCATTGGTGGCCGATAGCTTCACCAACAGCCGATGATCACATACTACTGCCGGTGGCTATTCTACTCAGCCGGTGGTGTCTCCCAATGTCCAGGGAAGCAATTTTGAGACTTTGGCAGTCTTCAAAGAGGCAGAGCAGTGAAAACAGAGGCAGCCTATGCATGGCAGTGCACTTCCGAGCAAGACCCGAGCACACGCGCATCGGACCCTCTTCCCGAGGCCCCCCTTTTATTGCTTTTCTTATGCTTAGTTAATTTGTTAATTAATTAGGTGATTTGTAATGATTAATTAGCTTGCGAGTTAGTTAATTTGTATTATTCTTTCGGTCCCTCCAAGTGAGGGCGTATTTGTAATAAGTGTGGGTGTGTGTGTGCATGTCTTCCAACCCCCACTTCTTTCTCCCTTTTACTTACCTGCTTTTATGGTTAGTATTAGGTCATGTTTACTTTAGCATACCTTATGTTGTGCATGCGTGCATCATTCATCAGTACTACATGCACCTGGCTCGGCGCATCATGCTAACTGCATAAGTATTTCAAATCTAACTTGAATACGTGCATCAAATGGTTGCATTTCACATGCCATTTTAGGATTAGCCGAGCCTATTTTAATTGCATTCTGTATGTGTTGCATTAGCCATTTTAACATGAACTAGGATCACGCATGTTTGCTAACTAGTTTCTGTTTTGGCTTGGAGTACTAGGTAAGCTTTTATACTTTAGCATATCACATACGTGTGAGTGTTGCCATAATTGCATGATTACCATGAGGCTAGCTACTTATGTGATATAACTGCTTGAATGCCTGTGGATGGAGGTTGAATTACCTAAATTGGAATAATACATCAAAACTGCGAGTTTTAAGCCCACTAGATAGTGGCAAAACCATCTTTTCTAAAGCCCACTTGAGGGTGGCAAAACCTGTATTTTAGCCTACTTGCGAGTAGCAAACCATTTTCAAAACAAACATAAAATGTTTTGTTCCAATTTAGGCGATTTGGTCTATACTTGTTTACTGTGCGCATAACATAGTAATTCTAGGCTAATAACCGGAATAAGAACACATAATGTTTTCAAAATTGGATATCACGGTTAGTAGAGGCCGATCTTTGGATCGGGCGAGAGGGGGTGCTCATAGCTGACCTTCCCCAATCGTACCCAAGCTCCCGAGCCGAGGCAACTTTGGTGATGACGGACACGTGGCCTTTGGCACCGAGTCAGGGTTTCCTAAATTCCCCCATAAAAAAATATTTAGGTGGCGATTCTGTATCTGGCAAAGCAGTCCATGTTTGGCACTTCTTTTCAAAAAAATCTGTTTCTCAAAACGATTTGCCGGATCTGGACTCTTTGGTTCAGATTAAGAACCGTGACACAAATCGAGTCCAAACTGTAGCGGGGGTCCCTCGCGGACGTGTTACACCTGGCTGTCCTAATAAAGCCTGCCTTGAGGAGCCTAAGGATTTCTTCCTTGACCTTCTGAATCACTTCAGAACTCATCCTTCTTGGTTTTTGCTTGTATGGTTTGAAATTAGGCCTCATAGGGAGCCTATGTTCTACTAATGATCTATCCAACCCTGGTAGCTCATTATAAGACCATGTAAAACAATCTTTATATCTCTTCAAGACCACCAACAACTAGTCCCTGTTAAGAGCATTCAACCAAGCACTTATATAAGTGGGCTGCTGTATAGAACATTCCCCCAAGTTCACTTCTTCCAAGGGGTTTTGCATCTGAGGACTTGCTGATACTTCTTTTTTGATTTCTTTTACCTTCAAAGCAATCTCCTTGCTTTGTCCTACCTCCAGTTTCTTTGATTCAACCTCTTTGCCCTCTTCCTCATAGACAAAGTCTGTCCACAAGGCTTTTTCTTTCTGTATCTCCTGGACTTTTGTTTCAATGTCCAATGCACAATATTTACCCAAGGCCAAAACTCTGATCTGTTGCTGCTCCTGCTTACAGCCAATTGCCATGGCTTCTTTTTCTTGCCTCTGCACCTTCTAGACTAGTGATTTTATATCCAATATTGAGAACTTAATTAAAGCCAAAGATCTGGCCTCTTGTGTGTCATCTTTTTGCATACAACCAGGCATCATTGTCATATTTGGCAACAAACTCCTCATCAGCACTTTCTTGAACTAAGTGCTTCAGGTGTCCTAATTCCTAATTAGCCGCCACTTTGGCTGATCCATCAGGTTTCATCAGTACACTGAGCTGTGCCACTCCTTCATTATACAATTTGGCCTCTGCAAAATCTGCATAAGCTATAAAAGGTTGAGGATCTGCATTGATTTCCTCTGTCTCTCCACTGCCCAAGGCCATCATTATTTTCTGATGTAGAGAGAAAGACACACATTTGTTAGTGTGAATCCATTCCCTACCAAGTAAAGCATTACTTAGCATTGCTGTCAATAACGAAGAATGTAGTCATACAGTCCCTGGTTCCCACACTCAGGTTAATGGGCAAAATGCCTTGAGCCATCTGTTTATCTCCAGCGAAACCAGTAATGGTTGTACTGGTTGGGATTAGTCTGGGATTCCTTTTTCTTAGTTTCTTCAAAGAAGACTTCGGAAGCAGGTTTACTGCTGCCTCATTATCCATCAATACCCGATTCATCTGTATCCCATCAAAGAAGGCCTTAATATACAAGGGTTTGACATACTGTGTCATGGATGTCATGGGATACTCAAAAGGATATGAGAGGTTGATACTCACCTCTTCCTCACTATCATCTCTAGTTTTCATTGGTATGGCCACTTCAGATTCATCTTGCACCATACTCATTTGTGAGTCTTCACTAGAAACTGGAATTTGGTCAATTTCTTGACCCTCTTGGTTCTCATCTTCAGCTTGGAATTCCTGTGGTAGTATATGTACCATATTCACTGATACTGGAGGAAACGAGCCAAATTGGATGGCTGGCTGTACCTGTTTCTCCTCCTGGCCAACTTGTTCAATTACCTTAGAAGCATCTTCCATGCTGCATTCTGGCACTTCATTACTAACAAACTCCTTCGAATGGCCTGTTTCTACTGGCTTTTCAACTAAAAATGTCTGTTCAGCCATGAATGCTTCAAACATTTCTTCCTCAACTATCTCTTTCCTTTGGCCTAGGCCAACTTCTCCCTCTATGTCACTATCACTCTCCATCAAACCCTTTTCCAATCCTGCCAAACTAGATCTCTCTTTGGCCCTCAGTTCAGAATGAATTTTGGCCAATTGCTCTCTGCTGCAACTCATTTTGTCTTGAGGAGTTGAGTGGGGACTATGATCTGACTTTGGATTTTCCTTTCCTTCTATCTGGCCCTTTGACTGGACCAATGAAGAGCTTCCTCCACTTTCTTTCAGATCCTTCTGGTACTGAGTGTACCTTCGCTGGATCTTCCTCCTTTGAGATCTAGAAATCACTGGGACCATATTTGGTTCCTTTGTTTTCGGATGCTTTAGTAATACCCAATTGTTAGGAGCTACTAAAGGAGATTTAATCATCCTATCCTGGTCTCTAACAATATTTCTCTAGGTAGACATTTCCCTAGGTTTGTTCTGTATAACAAACCAATCTGGAACTCCAGGTACCCATGAACTCGCTAGCTCAGTTGTCGAGCTACCTCTTTCTCCCTTCGAAGCCAATTTTGAAGCTGGCTATGAAGGCCACTGCTTTGCCCTGACCTCCTGTTTTGGGCCTAATTCAGGCTTTCTATGAGGTTGACCACTTTCCATCATGCGTAAGGTCTCTTGCCCTTGGAGTGCATTATGGTGGTTGTTGGCTCAGCTATTGATGGCTGCTGCCTAATACCAGTTGGATATGGCCTTTTGTTATAAGCACTGGTTGGTTTAGGACGCCTCTGCGCGTCCTTATAATACTGCTTGCCATTAATCGGAAGCCCTTTCAACCACTTGTAGCTCAATCTGCATCTGGGACACATCCTTTGCATGACAGTTGCCTCTAAAGCATCATCATCTAGTGCCTCTTCATCAGAGTCTTCCCTCTGACCTGCAACACCTTGTCCAACAACTGGTAAACTTCTAGCAACTTTCTCGACAGTGGTCTGGCTGGCAACATGCATTTGCACATTGACCTCTTCCAATTCTTTCAAGGACAAGTTCTGGAAGTCTGGCATAATAACATTGGCTACCACTTCTCCAATTTCTGGGAATGAATTAGTATCAATCCCTATGGCCTTTTCTAGTTTAGCTGGGAATTTTAAACTCCCTTTTCGAATCTACTCTTGGATCTTGTCTTGAAAAACAATGCAGTTTTTAGTTGAGTGAGACCAAGAATTATGCCATTTACAGTATATTTTTCCTTTAAGTTGCTCTGGAGAGGGAATTTTGACTCCTTTTGGTAACTTCAGAAAGTTGGCCGTAAGCAAATGATCAAAAATGTCATCTGCCTTTATTAAATCAAAAGAGTATTTCCTATGAAGGTCTTTCTTTTTAAACTGCTGGTCAATTGTTGTGTCTTTTTGAATTAATGCCTCACAGCTCACAGGTTCTTTCCCCACAATCTCTGCTGCATCAATCTCATAATTAGGATCTCTATAATATGTCTTGTATGATGCATTATTTCGATCTTGTTCTTCCTCTAGTAATGCTTCATACCTAGACACCTTATAGCTTAGTTTCACTAAGTCTCTAAACTCAATTGAGTCAAACTTCTTTCGAAGCCTAAACTCTGAGCCATTTTGAGCCAATCTCACGAATTCTGGCTCTGGTAGGATGATCCTATATTTGTTTCGTGCTCTTTTGAATCTGGCAATAAATTAAGCACCCTTTTCATCAGGCCTTTGACTCAACCTTGCCAAGTCTGCTATGGAAACTTCTGGCTCCGTTTGGTAGAATTGGACATGAAATGCCTCCTCCATTTGTTGCCAAGTCTGAATAGAGCTAGGTGTAAGGTTAATATACCACACGAAGGCTGCCCCAGTAAGAGAATTTGGAAATAATCTTAACTTCATGTAGTCATTATTGGTAAATTCACCACATTGAGCAGCGAATCTAGCAATATGCTCCACCATCGACTGGTTTCCATTCCCATAAAAAAGGGCAAAGTCTGGTATCCTGAACCCTCTTGAGTATTTATGTACCCTATCTACCCATTCTGGATATGGTTTCCTGTACACAGGAGTTTGAACCCCCCAAGCCATCGGTCCACATATCTCTCTAACAATATCAGCAATTTGGTCCAGAGGGACCATATTTTGTGCTTGTTAAACCACTACTGGAGGAACAAACACAGGATTTGGTGGACAACCTTGTGCTTGAGGTCCTCTTGGTCCATAGGGTGGTATATTTGGGACTGGTTGTTCCTGTGGTACTGGTTGCTGTTGAGGGTATGGGTGACCCCTCTGAGCCTGTGCTGCAAAAAGACCTGCGAAAGGTGCTGGAACAGGTGGTGTGTCTCTTCCAGTTACAGGAAACCCTTCTAACCCCCCAGGTATAAATTCAAACAAGGGATTAGTGAACCCCCTAGTGCCAGGTATGGCTTTGAACATGGGATTTGGAAACACTCTTATGCCATTTTCTTGTGTTGGGGCAGATCCACCAATTTGTATGGCTTGACTGTTAAGTAATGAGGCATTTTGATTTGTCAAAGGCCTCGATATAGGCTCATACCAAGACTGAGATGATGGTCTCTCATAGTTTTGGTTACTAATTTGACCATTAGTATGTCCATTACTCTGCATAGGCTATTTATCTCTAGCCAATCTTTGCTGAGGGACATTTGTAACTTCCTCTATGTGCCTTGCATTAGTTAATTGATGAGTATTCATTTGATCCAAAAAGGATGTTGCCCATCTTTCCATTGTGTTCATTAACTGCTGTCCCATGGCATCTACTAAGTCTCTCCATGGATTCATTGGTTGAGTAGATGGAGCAGTGGATGGTCCAACTCCTT
The DNA here is from genome assembly GCF_055761805.1 of Camellia sinensis. NCBI lineage: Eukaryota > Viridiplantae > Streptophyta > Magnoliopsida > Ericales > Theaceae > Camellia > Camellia sinensis. The sequence continues at coordinate 37,184,522 of NC_138962.1, forward strand.
GGCCTCGTCCAATACTCTGAACATGTGGTACTTGCTCCGAAGTGCTGGTCTGTTCAATCATAGGTTCTGATAAAACAAGTACTTTCATAGGATGTGTCATCACATTATCCTCTGGATTAGGTATTTCTACCTCTCCTTCCACGCCTTTTCCCAAGCGTTCATTTTTTCCTTGTCTCCTACGTCTAGCCATTTTAATTAGTCCCACCGGGCATGCCAAAAATATATGTTGGCTTTTTTGGCTTTCGAAGGTTACTATTGTAATTGTGAGCGTGCCAGCAAGGATCAATCAGTCTTTACAGAATATTAATTGCCAACCAATTATCAGATGATTGTGTTTTAGTTCTTTCAGCCTCAATGAAGAGGACTTTTGCTGATGGCTTTGTTTAGGAGAATTAAATAGACAATGATTAAATGAAGAACAATTGTAGCATTTCATTAAATAAAATGAAAGACTTACAAAGATCCAAATCAGCCTCGTAGAGATTTACAGCAGCAAACTACTTGAAACTACTTCTATGAACGAAGTGCAGTGCAGTAATTGAAGTACAGAAATGTAAAGAACAAGAAATGTAAAAACTGGAAAGGAAATAAAGTAGAATAAAACTGATTTTTTTGATCTGAGTCTGGGGCCACTTTCTTGGGTCTTCTCTGCTATTTATACTTCTCAGTGGCAACCGTCCAATCATTCCTCCATGATCGCTGATCATGTTGCCTTATAGTTAGTTCCACTATGCAATATCTGCAGTTAGACTTCCCTCATAATTTTGAATTTAAATATGAGTAACCGTTGATGCCATGTCACCTTGCATCTCTTTACTGATTTAGTGCTACGCAAATCTACAAAAACCAATGCTAACTGCCACGTGTCTGATCATGATTGAAGACTTGAATTGCCTTCCCGTATTGCCCTCATCTTGCCACGTGTCGAACTGTAATTGGCTTATACAAAATATGTAGCCAACAAGAATCAATTGTTAATTTTGTTTAATTTATTAATTCATTACAATTAATATCAATTAATATACATGTCATTTCATTTAATAGAAGTTATTTCATTTTTTTATTATTTTGTTTTGTTTTCATTAATATCAATTAGAACAATTATTACAAATTTTTTTTTATATTTTTTTTTAATTATTATTTATTGATATTAATTGAAATAAATTTATTTAAATTGTGCAATTTATTTTAATTGATTATTTTTTTTAATTGGTAAAGAAATTACCAAATAAATTTATTTTTGTTTTTAATTATTATTTTTATTATTTTTCTTTTAATTATTATTTATTGATATTAATCGAGATAAATTTATTTAAATTGTGCAATTTATTTTAATTGATTATTTTTGTTTTTAATTGGTAAAGAAATTACCAAATAAATTTATTTTTGTTTTTAATTATTATTTTTTTAATTTTTTTTTCTCTTCCTTCCTCATGAACCATCCGTACGCCGGTGGTCTGCAACCTTAGCCACCGCCGCGATCTAGAACGGCAGAGAGGGAGTGCCGTCGCTCGTCACCGTTCACCCACCTGAACAACGCCGGAGATGGTTTATTGGTTCGTGAGAAACAGAGAGAGAGAGAGAGAGAGGGGGGGAGGGAGAGAGAGAGATAGAGAAAAATGACGGCAGATCGCGATGCGTAGGGTTTTGAGATCGCGATGCCTTGAGATCGCGATGACGACGACTCTGGATCAACCTAGATCCTCATCTTCATCAACGAGCAACCCAGATCCCGTTGTGTCGTCATCCCCGTCGCCATCGCGCTTTCAAACTCTATTGACCCAACCATGCGCAAAGAGAGAGAGATAGATTGCAGGTCTTCATCTTCATCGACACCAACCCAGATCTTCATCTTCATCGAGATCTTTATCTTCATTGAGAGAGAGAGACAGAGAGAGAGAGATAGAGAGCACAACGTCGGAAAACACCTCAACACGCTGGAAATCGCCAATCACTCTCCAAGATGAGCGAACAGTGTTTTCATTGTTGTTTACATAGTGGCATTTAAGTAAATAATGGCGATTATGAGGGGCATTTAAGTCATTTTAGCACCCACTATGCAGCTGTGCGCTTAAGCTATAAACTTAAGCATCCCCAGACCCACTTTCCAAATAAGTTGAAAATTAGCTTCATTTAAGCTATAAGTTGGTGAAATAAGCTAAGCCAAACACATGTTTTTAGCTTAAATTAAATTAAAAACTGAAATAAGCTGCTTATAAGTTCTACCAAACAGGGCCTTTGCATGGGATTGGACTATTAGTCCAGATGGACTAATAGTCCATTGTTTGTTTCAAAAGTTTTGCTCCGAACTGTTAGTCCCATATTTGTGGGACTATGCTATCCCGTGAGGGGTGTGATAGAAACCATGGGATAACTCATGGGATGAGATTAGCTATTAAAATTATATTTTTGCCCTCTGGTATTTAATTATATATTATATTTAGTAAAATTCAATAAAATTTAAATGTTTCAATTTAAAATAAAATAATTTTATTTAATTTTTATTTTTGTTTTATTTATTTAATTTTTTAAAATAATTTTTTATAGATATTTTATTGATGTTTTATTTTAATTTTTTTTATATTTTATTTAATTTCATTATTTAAATTTTAATAGATGTTTTATTTTCTTTCATTATTTAATTATTATTTTTATTTAAAATTTTAATTAAACATTAACATATATTTTTATTGATATTTAATTTATTTAATTTTTAAAAAATAAATTTATTTAATTGTGCAAAAAATAAAATAAAATAAAATTTTATTTAATCTAGCTAAAAATAATTAAAATATTAAAACTATGTTTAATATTGCTATTACTTAGTAAATATTTGAAAAGGATAAAATAGTCATTTGAGCATTTATCCTTCTCCATAATATCGCAAACAAACATTGGATTTACCAAAATAGTTCAATCCAGACATCTAATCCCATGACTAAACAAACATAGGATACAAATCCAGTTCAACTAAATAGTCTGGGGATAACGTATCCCAAGACTAATAGTTCGATGGATTACAATCTCCGCTTATCCAGTCCGTCTAAACAAACACACCCTTCCGGTACTGTGAATATCTAAAATAATATAAGTAGGATTAATTATATTAATGATCTTTTTAATGGTGTGAAATTTTATATTTGGTTTTTATAATTTTAGCAAAAAAAATAATATTTCGTAGCTTCAAAAAAATTGGCCCAAAGTGGCTCGAATACCCAAAGCAGCATGGGTGGATGGCTTTCTCTCTCTCTCTATCTCTCTCATATATATATATATATATAGATGTGTGTATAGATCTGTGTATACACACAAATCTGGTGTTGATGATGATGATGTGTTGTTGATGTTGTTGATAATGCTGATGATGATGTGTTGTAGATTAGGAAATATGCATCATCCGGTGTTGATGATGATGATGATCTCAGGTTGCTTTGTTGATGATGAATCATCTGGTGTTAATGCTGACAATGATGATGATAATGATGTGGTGTTGTTGATGTTGATGCTCTCTCTCTCTCTCTCTCTCTCTCTCTTTCTCAGTTCCGTTTTCTCTTATCTTCATCTTCATCTTCATCTTCTTCATTTTCGCCAGAGAGAAAAGAGAGAGAAAAAATAAAAAATTTCAAAACGAAGCCAGTCGGGCTAGTGCCCACTTAGGTCCCACAATCATGAGTATTATATAAAGCAGCACTGCAAGGTAGCTCGAAATGCCTTTGGCCCGACTGGCTCAAATTCCAAAATGACGTCGTTTTGAAATTTTTTTTTTCTTTGAAGATGAAGAAGATAAAGAAAAAAAAAGAGAGAAGAAAGAGAGAAGAGGGAGATGGGGAACCGAGAGAGAGAGAGAGAGAGAGAGAGAGATAGCATCCACATCAATAACAATACATCATCATCTATAACAACCAACAATCACAACACATCATCATCATCATCAACAACACATCATCATTATCTTCCTGCATCTGTTCTTGCTCTGTTTTTTTTTTCTTTTCTTCTTCCATAACTCAGAACAAAGAGAGAGAGAGAGAGAGAGAGAGATCTATACACACACAGATTTGGGAACAGAGAGAGAGAGATACACAGAGAGAGAAAGAGAGGTACACAAATCTATACAGATCTGTGTATACACACAGAGGATGGCGGTGCCGGTGATGGTGGCGCCGGTGATGGGTGCTCTCTCTCTTCCCCCTCTTTCTTTTCTCTTCCTTTTTCTCTTCTTCTCTCTCTTTCTCTCTCTCTCTCTCTCTCTCTCTCTCTGTTTCAGAGATATAAGAGGGAAGGGGGAAAAAAAATGCCCAAAACGACGCTTTGGGTGGTCGGGCCATTCGGGTTAATGGAATTTCGAGCTACGAAGGATTATTCTATATAAAATATTTTATAATTTATTTGTATCTTTATCGTTGCTCTGATTTTATTAATCTCTCTACTTGAGTGAAATTTTATATTATCTCTTATAATTCTAATTTTTTTAATTGAATTTAAATTATGTATTTTTATTTTTGTTTTAATGTCGTTTATTTGTCTTAATATTTTAGACAAAAAAAATTTTGAAATTAGAATGCCTAAAATAAAATTCAAAAGAAATTATAAAAAACGTCACTAAATGTAAGTTTTACTAAAATATTAATGATGAACTTTATTAAAATAAAATTGAAAGTGTAAAATTTAGCCAAGCTTGGATGACAAAGAATGAATTGGCAGAAGAAAGTAATTTCTTCTGTTTATTTTAATAGAAATCACATTTCTAAATTGAATGGAAGTCTAATTCTCTCCCTTGTTTAGGAGAATCTCATATTTGTATAACAATCTCATAAATTAAATAGAAATCTAATTTTCTCACTTTTTTAGGAAAAAAATAGTGAGTCCACATTATTTATTTTTTTCATTTTTATTAAAAATTCTTATAATTGAATATGAAACAAAAAATTTAGAATTTTAGGATAAATTAGGTTGATTTCTTTTGAAATTTGCAGAAAATACAACAAATTTTAAAATTTTGGTATTATTACATCAATCTCCTTTTTAATAAGGTTAAAGTTAATACGAATTTACTAATAAACAATGAAAAATATATATTTTAGCATAGAAAAGAATCAAGTTTAATATGAATAAAACCTTAATAAAAATCTCAAAATCAAACAGAGGTCAATGAGATTCTTTACTACTAATAAGATTTATATTCCTTTAAAACTTTTGTGGTTTAAAGATGGTTTTATGTTGATGAATAATAAGTCCAAAAATAGATAGGACTAAATACAGAGATGACTAAATACAGAATAAGTTACAAACGCTCACAATGGGTAAGGTCCACATAATGTGAGACTCACATGTGGGACTCAACTGACATTTGCGTTTGGTCTTGTGTTTCTCTCCTTGTTGGTTGATGAAATGACGAGAAAGTGAACTATTTTCTTATATTTGATTTATAAGTTGATATAATTAGGTGAGGAATGGTGAGAAAGAAGAATTCTTTGCAAAGGCTTGGTTTGGGGACGTAATAAATAAGCTGCTTATAGGCTTATTTCAGTTATATCATACCCAAAACAACCCTAAGACTATTCAGCTTGTTTGGTTTTGGTTTTGATTTTGGTTTTGGTTTTTAAAAAATAGTTTTCAAAAATTTTAACTTTTTATTTTCCGTATTTTAATGTATTCAATGAATTTTTTTAATATTTTAAGCACTTTTTTTAAATTTTTAGACATACCTAATATAAATACATTTAAAAAGTATAATATTTGTGAAAAAAATCTTTAAAAAATTCACTAAATATCAAAAAATACAAAAATTCAGTACATTTTTTTATATTTTGTATATTTATTAATTTTTAAAAATATTTTATTATTTAGATACATCTAAGCAAGGTGCATCTAAAAAAGTAAAAAAAATGGCTTAAAATTTTAAAAAATATTCACTAAAAATAAAAAAACATGAAAAACAAAAAATTTCAATTTTTAGAAAATTAAATTCAGAAAACTAAAACCAAACACACTGATTTCATTTCTCACCAAAAGTGGGTGAGAAAGAAATTGATTTCCACTCATATCCTTCTCTCATATGCTTTGCTTTCTCACACATCCAAATATGATAGTGAAAAAACACTCTGTTTGGTTTGGTTTTTGAAATGAGTTTTGAGTTAATATTTTAAAAGATAAGTTTTTGAAAAGAAAAAAACTTGTTTTTATTATGAGTTTTAAAAAGAGTTTTAAAACTAATTTTTGAGTTGTATATTTTGAAAACTTATTTGGTTATAAGTTTTTAAATGAATTTTGAAACTAAATTACTTCTTTAATTTATGTTTTTAATTTTTCAAACAAAATAATTATTTTATTTTTTAAAAATTATTTAAAAAAATTTAGAAAAAAGTTATTTAAAATTTTTTAAATATTTATTTTACTTTATTTTTGAAAAAATTATTTATTTTTTAAATATTTTAATTCTTTAAATATATTTTTTAAATCTTTTATTTTATTTTTAAAAAATAAATTTTTTAAATATTTTTTATTTTTAAAATATTTATTTTTTTTAATTTAAATTTTTTTTGGATTGCCCATATATGTCAAAATCATAACAAATTATTTGGCCAATACTTAAAAAAATAACAAAATATTTTTTTTGAAAAAATAAAAAAAATTTCAAAAATAAATATAATTTTTTGGAAAAATATTTTTTAAAAAAATAAAAAATAAATTTTTTTTAAAGAACAAAATAAAAAAAAATAAATTTTTTTTTTTTTTTTTCAAAAAATAGAGTTTCTAAAATTGTTTGGTTATGAGTTTTTGAAAAGAGTTTTCAAAATTTTGTTTAGTTATAAGTTTTGAAAAAAAATTTGAGTTTCAAATTGTGATTTGAAAATTAACCAAACGTTACCATTTTTTTTTTTTTTTGAAAAATGATTCGTAACTCGAAAATGTTTCGGCTCGAATGGCCCGACTGTCCAAAACGATGTCGTATTGAGCAGTTTTTTCTTTTTTTTCCGTTTATATCTGAAATAGAGGGCAAGAGAGAGAGAGAGGGAGGGAGAAAGAGAGATGAAGAGAGAAGAGAGAGGGAAACAGAGGGAGAGAGAGAGAGAGGAGAAACCGAGTACAAAGCCAGCCACAACTTTCGCACATCAACAGCACTGCAAATTATCTATCTTCATTATCATCTTTGGTTCTTGTTTGTTGATTTTGATTTGGGTTTTTCTTTCTATTGATTGAGCTTATTGGGTTTAGATTTATTTATATATAAAATTATATATATATATATATATAAAGATATGTATGTGTATAGATGATGATCTAGTGTTGATGATGATGATTTGACTCATTTTTTATGTTGATGATGATGATGATGATGTATAGATCTCTCATATATATATATATATATATAGATATGTGTGTGTATAGATGATAATCTGGTGTTGATGATGATGATGATTTGGTTTTGATTCTCTCTTTTCTCGTCTCTCTTCTTTCTTTGTTGAAGAAGAGAAGACACAGATCAGAACAAAGAATGAAAAAAAAAAAAAAAAAAATCAAAACGACATCGTTTTGATTTTCGGGCCAGTCGAGCCACGCCGATTTCGAGCTATGTAGTGGGACTGTTTTTTTTTTCCCAATTACATGAGAAATCACAATAATTTCTTTTATTTTTTCACCCTCCATTTCAACCGGAGTGTAAAATTGTTAGAATTACAGATTTTTTTTTTTTTTTTTTTTTTGTTGAATCATGTATATAGTGTAAAGGGTAAATTACACCTATACCCCCTGAGATTTGAGTTTAATATATATCACTCCTAACGTTTGAAAAATTATACTGAGCCCCTGCCAGTGTAATTATTTAGATGGAATTAACGTTGGTATCAAAAGACATTTTTGCCCCTAAACCTTTATTTGCAAAAATTAATAAAATAACCTAGATATTTTGTTGCTAGGATTTCAGAGAAAATGACAGCTATTGTGATTGGACCATTTTCTTTATGGTATATTGGTAATTTTGTAACAACCCCGACCTCTGATTAACGTTAATTCATGATTAATTATGCCTAACAGTAATTAGGAGGGAATTAGGCTTAAATTGCATGTGCATTGCATTATTTATGTGTCTTTTTATCTGTTCAGTGTCGAAAGACCTGTTCACATTTTAGTTTCGGGTTACGAATTGAAAGCCTTATCGGCATTCGAATCAGAAATTGACTAGATTTATGTGCTAATTAGAATTTATAGAATTTTATGGTAGGTTTAATTAAAATTCGATTCGGAACAATTAAATTTGATTAAAATAATGCCCTTTGATTAGTTTTGTCAAATCACATTATAAGGCCATTTTTGACCTACTAAGCCACTTTTTCATTTTTATCTCTCCCATTTGTTTTGATGCCCAACGTGAGATAGAGAAAGGGAGAGAAGAGTTGAGCTCAACAAGGAAATTTCTTGAAGGTAGAGGAAATTGGAGAGAGTTTGGAAGATTTAGCTACCACACTTAAGAATCCAAGACTTAAGGTAGGCATTCACCCTCTTAACTGTAAAATTGATCTGCTAGTACAAGAATTCTAGTGAATTAAATGGACTCATGTGGGGATTAAGCTAAGAATTGGTGAATTGAAGCTCAATATATACATGCATGTGTAATTCATGGCATTTAAGGTTGTCTTTCTAGAGCATCCTTGCATGCATGTCATAATCCAAGCTTTATTTTAGAAATTCTTCATGTTTCATGTCATATTGTTGTAGTTGATCATGTTTTTGGGTTGAACATTGCATATGGTCATGTTTTGGAAGATTTGGATTCAAGGAATTGCATACGAGTCATGTTCTTGAATTATCTTTAAGTTTCAAGTTGAATTTTGTACATTTGGGTTGCTCTTGGGCCATGATTTCTTGAATTGATGCTTTAAACATGTTGTTTCATGAGTCATTAAGTGTTTTCCAAAGTTTTGGGCCCAGAAAATAAAGTTTGGTACATTTTGAGTTGAATTTGAGCTTGGTGATCAAATCTGGAAATTCCAGAAATTTGATCCACGCTCGAGCGTGGAACTCTACGCTTGAGCGTGCACTCTGAGTACATGCACATCCGCTCGAGTGACGGAGTTTGCGCTCGAGCATGAAATGCATATACCCATAAGTTCTTGTGTTTTACAGTCCGCTTGAGCGAGGGAATACACAGTCGAGCGGGGGCCGAGCGTCAATCGAGCGTGAAAATCATGCATCCAGCATTTTTCAAGAGTTTCCAGTCCGCTCGAGCGAGGAAATTCACGCTCGAGCGGGGATTCATTGTCTGTATGTCCGCTCGAGCGAGGAAAGCCTCGTTCGAGCGTAGACTTTATTTTCAGCAAGTTTTGAGAAATGTTTTCCAGCGCATTCTTGCATCCTCATTCCATCCTAGGCATTCCTAGGCCATGTTTTAGACTCCATAATGAGGATTAAATGTTAGAAACACACTTAGAGCAAACAACATAAGTTATATACAATTCGAACGTGTGTTTCAAGTATGTATCTGTTATGTGCCATGTAGGTCACGTGCCGCATATCGTTTAACCAATCTGCTCCGTCTGTCTGTTTCAAGGCCAACTGTGAGTAATAACTTAGTAAAGTTATGTTTAACTGTATTTATTTTCTGTGTGACAAAATGAGATCTGTTTCCTGAAATGATATGTTATGTACAATGAATGATTGTCCAATTTTCTGTTATGTATTCGTGACATCCTTAGCATCATGTGATATCTGTTGGCTGTTACCTGGTATCGGAGATTCCTTTATGGAACTTAAATTTGTTAGCACTCTGTTACCCGTACCGGAGGCCCCGTCATGAGGGCTTAGCGTATCTCTGCTCTGTTACCCGGATCCGGAGGTTCCTTTATGGAACTGGTCATTCGTGACCTTCACGTGTCTGCATCTGTTCTGTATCTGCTCTGTTAGTGCTAATGGATGTATCATGTAAGCTTAAGCATACTTTATGATTTATGTATATGATCTGGACAAATTATGAATTTGATACAAATTGGAATTATGATTTCTGAATCTGTACGGACTCATTTATTGAAACCCCTTTACTCTGTTATTATTCACTGGGCTTTCGCTCACTGCTTATATTATATATGTAGGTGAGCTGGCGTGTGACCAGGGCCAGAGTTGACGGCCTTCGTCTCTGTTTTTGTCAGCCAACCGTTGTATCTCTCGAGGAGGTTCCGATTGAAGTCCAGTTTTATGGCTGTTTTTGTACTTATGCTGGTCTCTGTCTGTTTGTAAAGTCAAATCATGGGAATTACACTCTTGTATATGTTTTGTAAATATGGTATCTTTGACCGGCATGCTGATGTATATATATAAGTTTTGAAGTTTACTGTCTCATGTACGTTACCACAGCTCATTGGACCTTGTCTATTTTGAATTATTGCTTTCGCAGCCCCTTATTATATGCTTATCTGTTCAGAGGCCTTTGGTAATCTACGGATTACTGGCCGGTTACGATGCCTAATCTACAGGGGCAGGTTTGGGTCGTGACAAATTTTAAATAGGATATAAGGCTACAAAAGACATTTTAAAGTCCCAGAGGGAAATTCAATCACTTTTCCTTACTTTTTGTTTATTTCATCAAGATTCTCCTAACAGGTCTAACGTCCACCTCACGGCAGGAGGGTTTGTGAAATAAGACTATTAACTGTAGGGGTATGAATGTAATTTCTAGAACGTCAAGGATGGAATGCAATCGGACCAAACCTCAAGAAGTGTCAGTGTAATTTACCCTAGTATTATAAAATTATTTATCTATATCTAATTTATCTATATATATATTATTATTAAAAGTGAACAACTCACTTGTGTCTGAATTTTGATAACTTCTCCTTATAGAACATGTCCTCATTTTCCTATTTGAAAGAAAAGTACTTGAAGTTAGGACCTCAAGTTTGATAAACAAAACTTTTACTCCTTACAAAACATATATAGTAAAAATTTTGTTTTATTTTTATTTATTTTTATCATATACGCATTGCATGCACAATCTATTAATGAATATATATATATACATATGTATATTTATGCTATTATATTAAGTGAGATTGGACTTGGTATCTAAGCATTCTTCTTATGGCATATGTTTCTATTTTTTTATATAACAAATAAATAAATAAATAAATAGGTGAGAAAGGGTGACAATTTGAACATTGGCCTTCAAATTTAAAGAAGACAACTCTTATTACTTGAATAATATATAATAAATATTGGGCTGGGACTTATCACGGGTCTCGTTTCGATAATTCGAATCATTCAGTGTATAGAACTTGTCAAGTATTATATGCTTGTAAAAAATCACATTAATCGGATATCGATAGCTATCTCATCAGATTAAATTTATATCAACCGTTTATTTTTTATCGTTCATTTTTTTTTTATACAAAACGGATTTGATTATATAATTATCGATATTCGATCAACATGATTTTTTTAGAGGCATAGAGTACTTAGTGAGTTCTACATATTAAACGGTTCATATTATCGAAACAGAACTTGTGGTAGACCCTTACGAGCCGAACAATACTTTCTAATCTGATCACGAACTAAAAAAAAGTCAGCCCCTAAATATTTTATTTTATTTTTATTTATTTAAATTACACGCATAGTTGGTACATATGTATATTAGTTGGCCGAGGGTGAGGCAGTGGTAATTTGATGACAGAAAGCAAAGGGGTGGCCGTTTCAGCTTCTAGCGGTGGCGTGTCTGCCTCTGGCAGCCAAAATCTAGGAACCATGCGTTCCAGTGATCCTAGATCTCCAGGTGTTGGAACCCGAGTTCGTCTTCGACCCCAAAACGGTTCAACGAATGGAGCTCTATGTCATGTCCAATCTCCTGGAGGCTCCCTTCGACTTACTCGACTACTTCATCTCCAAGCTCCCTTCTTCAGCTTCCAATTCCAATTTTCTTGGCCCCATTCTATCATCTTCTTCCGAGATCATTCTCAACACCATTCGTGGTAATTTCGAACCCAAACACTCCTTTGATTATCCTGTTCTTAATTAAATCAATTAATTTGATTTTTTTTTTTTTTTTTTTGCAGTGATTGATTTCTTGGGTTTTCCTCCGTCGGCAATTGCAGCGGCCGCCGTGCTTACCGCCGTCGGTGAAAGTGTCCATTTACCAGAAGGCGGCTTTTATGAGAGAGCAAATAAAGTAATTTTTTATGGTTTGTGCTATATGAATATAGTTAATTACATATTATTAGTTCTCAAAATATACATTTTGTTACACTTTTGTTCTAAATTTTTTAATTGTTGGATTTTGGTGTCTATATCAAAGTATGCGAGCTGTTACATTTTAATTCTTAATGTTAGTGCAGTTCAAAATTAATAACGGGAGAATGAATAATTTTTTTAAATTTTACATGAAATATCAACAAAATCAAAATGATCAAATATATACAATTTCAAACTGTGCATTTTTTTTTTTTTTAAATTTTTGTATTTTCATTCTTGATCTGCTAATTTTGTTATTTTGATTTCTTATAAAATTTAAAAAATATTGTTCCCGTTACTCATTTTGAAGAGTGTTGATGTTAGGAACTAATGTGTAGATTGTATATTTTGAAGACTAAAGTGAAACAATCAAAAGATTGATGAGTGACATACTCTTGAATCCTTTCATTAAATATTTATTAAATCAAAAGGGAATTCTTTTTTTCTTAAATTAAGAACTCATCAAATTTTTTTATCAAATTTAAATTTGATAAAAATTTAAAAAGATGAAGTATATGAGATGATTTTTTTTTCATAAATTTTATGAAAAATGAAATTTGAGATAAAAAAGAATTTAAAAAAAAATTATGATGAAAGAATTGCAATAATTTATATTAAATCAAGTTTTTAGTCAAATTAGATTAAAAAATTAACGAAGAGTTGAAAATATTCTAAAGCGTAACAAAAATGTATATTTTGAAACTATTTGTGTAATTAATCCATACGAGTGAAATATTGTCGCTGAAATGTAAAATCTTGATTTCATTAGGACTGGTTTGTAAATAGATTCGCGAGATATTCTAATTCAAAGCATAAAAAGCTGTGTAAAATTTCGTGGGTAATTAATTAATTTTGTGTTGGGGACAGGAAATGGTGAGAAGCTGTCACCAACTAATGGAGGAATACCTAGTGGACACATGTCCTTCGGCTGGCTTTAAACATCAAACAGTCGAGCCGCCTTCACCGTTGAGCCCAGTCGGCGTGCTGGATGCGGCGGCGTGTGCGAGTTGCGACACTCATTCGGACAATCGGGTCTCTCTTTCCGGGTTTGGGTCAAGTCAAGGTGAACCTCCGAACAAACGGCTCGATCGTCTGCGTCGGATGTACAGTAGCATTGTGAATCCTTTTTTCAACTTACATTTTGCGGAGAAAAGAAAAAACAAAGCCTCTTTTTGTTGTCAATCTCTTTGCCGTTGATTGCATGTCATGAACGGTGGGGATCGTAGAGGCTATTTTTGTAATTTTATCTTTATTTATTGTTCTTAGTATTATATTAGTATCATAGTATATAAATATGGTGAGTGGGATATTTGAAATTTTTTGAAAGATTAGAAGAATGATGTGGAAGTGAAGTGAGAAAAAATTCATATGTTAATATTTATTGATTAAAGTTGTGGAATTCACATGTGGTCTTAGGCCGGGGCTCTGCTTGAGGTTATTCTGCATGAGCAAACATTATTTTTTAAAACTATTTAAATTTAATTAATATACCCAATTAATTTTAATTTAGATATTTTAACATTTTTGATATGTGACTTCAAATTGAGATCCACGATGACATAAGTATTCTTGATATTTTTTGTAAATAGATATTTTACATGATGGGTTGTTGGCACTTAGACCTCTTTAAAAAAAAAAGGATAAATTATAAATATATCTTTTGAAATTTACTTAAAATATAAATTATTTTCTATAATTTTGAAAATTATATCATGCTCTTTAAAATTGTTAATTTCATAATAAATGTGTCATTTTACAAACAAATCATCAAATCAATTAACAGTTTTTAATGATGTCATAAATATATTTCAATTAATAATTTACCTAAATTTATTATTGTATAGAAGAATAGTTATAAATTTAATTTTTTAAATTAATTTTGTTAAATAAAAATTTCTTACAAGAAAGTATTTATAATTTTTTAAATTATAAGAAATTAATCATATTTTAAATAAATATTAAGAGATGTATTTATAATTTATTTAAAAAAAAGAAAAGAATTAAACCTAATACAATTGAGGGGAACTGATGGGTCGTTGAACACACCAAAATTAAATACTAAACTATACCAAATTCTATCAGAATAATGGCAAGTCCAGATATCGATCCACAGGGACTATTGTGAAATTAAACTAATTTAATTGTCAAATTCCTAAATTAATTTTGATAAAAAGATTGGTTGTTTATAACCTAATTTAATAACGAATAAATTAAACTAATAAATTAAATTATCAAGAATAATTGAATTTAGGTTTACTGAATTGGGAAAAAATCCTAAGGCAGAGAATTCACCACTAACCACATAATTAGAGTTTCCAATTGAAATTAATTATGCTATGGTTTGAACGAATTAATACTTCACAACTACAAGCTCAAAGCATTTAACAAGAAGATCATCACATTCAATGTACGAGCACGAACCATCTCAAGTAATACGAATCGTTCACTCTAAACTAGGGTAGTGATACGACTCGTTCCTCGTAGCATGGTTCATCCCATACCTTGAATGTGAAGGAATAGAAAACTCATGTATGGATAATATTCAACAATCACAGAAAGTCAAATATTTGAAAAGATAATGAAAATTATATATAAAGAATTTCTAAAACACCATACAATGGTTCAAACCTTTACATAATATAAAATCAAAAAAGAAAACTACATAATTACATGACTAGGGTTTCATCAAAACCCTAGAAAAGAAGACTAGCCACTCATGGAGGAGTGGAAGGAGGTAGAAGGAGAAGGAACAACCATGGGAGACATCTTTGAAGCTTCTTGTTTCTTCCTCTTTTTGCAAACCCTAGCCTCCCTCTTTAGGTCAAAACAATTTCAGAACTCTAATCCAACATTTTACTTGCCCTTTTATACTTCCAATCTCGTCCAAACAGGTTTAAAACGTCGATTTGACTTTCCTAGAAAAAGTCAACGCACGTGCGGAAAAAGTCAACGCACGTGCGGAAAAGTCAACGCTGCCCAAATTCTGTCTTTTTGCTCATTTTATGCTCCGATGATGTACAACCTGATTGACACTCAACACACATAAAATATACAGTTTGACCAGCAAGTGAAGTTAAGAGATTCTAATTAACGGTCTCAATGATGTACATTTCGGCCTTAATCACATCCCTCAACTTACTACTTGCTAGTCCTCAAGCAAGTAAAATAAAATAAAATTAAACAAAATCTATCTATTTCCTCTTTCGTGGGAAAACGGTTGCATTTAGCATATGCAACAAGCCTTTAAACCACAAGGTTACCCCAAGTAGACGAGTAAAGTCTCGTGAGGGTTTCTAGAAATGATACCCACAAACATTAACATATTCATATATACTCAACAACAAATGACCACATTACTCCACCTAACAATCAACTTATGTGCCACTACAATGTGATATTTAGACATCATGAGTCATTAAAGACACAGTGGACAAGCATGAAGGAATCTATTGAGTCAAAACCACAATTCAGTTAATACAAAAGTAAAGTTCACTATACTTGTGCATGCTAGTAGACAAGTCATGAGTACCCTCGGTGTAAAGTGCAATCTCCATATTAGTTAACTATCCACTATAATAGCCCAGTGTAACTCATAATAACACCCATCATATACAGAAAAACTAACCTGTTGCAGCTAAGATTTTCAAATTTTTTTTTTTTTTTTTTAAATGACTGTGCAATGTCTTGATCCCTTAAGCTTTCTAATCAACCCATGTAACGAGCATTGGGCCAATGACTCCCAAACCAGATGGTTTTAGGGCACTAGGTGTAAAGACACCCGTACGGGCTTAATAACTCGAGTTGAAAAGGCTACGAATCCGAACAAGTCATTCTTCTTATTTTTCCTTAACTGTGCAATGTCCAAGTCCCTTAAGCTTTCTAATTAACTCATGTAGCAAGTTTTGGTCCAATGACTCCCAAACCAGACGGTTTTAGGGCACTAGGTGTAAAGACACCCCTACGGGCTTAATAACTCGAGTTAAAAAGGCTACGGACCCAAACTAGTCAATTTTTTTTTTTTTTTTTTTTTTTTTTTTTTTTTTAAGAATCTTGGCTCCTCATTTATTCTTTTCTGCAACTCTAGCTATTATCAATGATGTACACTAGGGATTATAATAAAAAGATCATTGCTATGATAGTGTGTTCATGTGAATTAAGGCATACTCATGACAAGTGCACTAATACCACAAACATAGACAACTCTCCTCGTGCAAACATGGCATGCAAGTATCTACCCAATAAACCATTTTCATACAAGTCTACTATGCTATCTAATTAACATATGCAAATATCATCACTGTACTAGCAAAAAGTCACATCAGGTGAAGTAATGCAATCAAGTGAAAACAGGTATAAGCATGAATTATGAGCCAAATAGGAATGCACAAAAGAAAATATAACCCTCATCCCCCAACTTGAATATGACATTGTCCTCAATGGAAAAGTAAAGAGAAATGAGAGAAAATTACCAGAATTGTAGGTGCACATCCAGGTAGGCAGAGAGTAACATATACACACTTCATTTTTGTTTTGTTTTTTTTTTTTTGAAGAAAAGAAAAAAACGAAAAAGAAAAAGGAAAAGGAAAATAAAAATAAAAATAAAAGAGACAAAGCAGTATACAGGCGGGTACTACGGAGAAGCCGGTGGTGGTGGTGGTGGTAGGAAATGCTGGGCAAACAAGGCTTGCATCAAAGCGCGCGTCTCGAAGGTGTCATCCTAACCCTGTTGCTGGATGGCGAGGTTGTCGGCGTGTAGCTGATCGAAGCGCACCTGAGAATAGTCGCAATGAGCCTGAAAATCCGTGCGCAACTCCATGAGACTCTGGTGGTGATCACGAAGAGTACGGTGGACCTGATCGACAGAGTGCTGAAGCTGTAAGTACTCCTCGCGAGTCATGTAGAGTGGGTCCCCTTGGGGAGGCACGGGGGGAACAAGATGAGCTGGGTGGTCATGTACGGGGTCCTGGGCCTCATCAACTGGGGCACCTACCGGCTGCGGGATGCGAGATATGCTGTGCTGCCATTCCCGCTGGCCGAATGTCGGATACCCTCTATCAATCTCCTCATCCTCAGCAATGGGGAGGTGGTTCAGCTCAAACACAAGTGTCAACAAATTGGCGAATGGTAGGGGCCAAGTCAGGTTCTGCAGAGGAGTAGGCCGAACTGCCTCACATAGAAATTTCTGCAAATGCATCAAAATGAAATCCTCAAGCGGGACCTGATAGCCAAGCTGATACCCGTGTAAAACCCGCACAAACTCCAAACGGCGTTTAGCTCGATGCCCAAGTGGGAGGACATTCTTATGGACCATGGAATCAAGGAAAAGCAAGCGGCTAGGTAGCTTGCTCCGCCGCAGGCATGTGAAACTGTTGTCACCGTGGGCTCCCAGGAAGTATTGCTGGATGAGGCGATGGATGGATTGTTGATCCTTAACTTTCGGGAAAGGCTGATAATCTGGTTTGGCGAAAAACTCTAACACTGTGGCAATCATGGCTGAGGTGATGTGGACAACTTGACCATCAATGTTAGAGAGCAGTCCAACCGTGGTGGGTGTCTCATGCAGGTTCTGGTAGAATAATCGGACCAAGTGAGGATAAGTGGGCGCTGCCACAGCGCAAATGCCCAACTGTTGCCGGAGTCGGAGCTGCTCAACCGCCCAAGTAGTGTCCTCGTCATGCTGGAAAAATGGCAGGTTGAACTACGTGAGCTTGTGAAGAGGCCGTGAAGCCCACTCCGGCCGTGGCAAGTCTCCTGGTGGTGGTGGCGAGGATGGTGGTGATGGTGGTGGTGGTGGCGCCGAAGAGGAGGCACCCCTGGCCTTTTTGGAGGCCCGAGCAGAGACACGGCGACTCATATCCTGCACACACCAACAATAAATACAGATACCCGTGAAACCAGCATGAGAATCAAATAAAATATGAAAGAACAAATTTGCCCATTAATGTACCACATGCAATTCCCATTTTTTTTTTTTTTTTTTTGTGTGTGTGTGTAACAACGAAATTAAGTAAATAAATGAAGTAAAATGTCATTAAATTAAATTAACTAAACTATAAAATAAACTAAACTAAACTAGACTATAAAATAACTAAACTACAAAATAGACTAAAGTATAGAATCAAACAACCAAAACTAAACATGTTTATTTATTTATTTATTTATGTTTTGTTTTATTTTGTTTTGTTTTGTTTTATTTATTTATTTATTTATTTATATATTTTTTTATTATTGTTATTATTATTATTTTTTTAATGGAAGAGAAGAAAATTAAATAAAACTTCAGAAAAAAAAATAAAATAAAAACTAAACTACTTAGTAATTATATGAACAATGACATCATAGAATAAGATAAAAATAAAATCATTAACTACACAAGTATAAGAAAAATAAAAATAAAACCAAATTTCACTAACTAATTAAATTAACCCAGAATCACTACGAAGCAATTTAAACTAAACAAATATAATAAATAAAAAAAAAACTAAATTAGGATTAGTGTTAGCACCATACTTTCTGAGGTTCACGTGCGGCTTGGTCAAGGATCACTCCCCCGCACTTGCTTATTTGGCGCAGTGCCCAACCATGTTTTGGTGAGATGGTGCCGCATGTGCGTGCACAGTGCCGCACATGCGGGAAATTGTTTTATTTATTTATTTATTTATTTTTTTAAAGGAAAAGACAGATTTTGTTTTTATTTATATATATATATATTTGTAAAATTGAACAAGTATAACACCCTTCTTTTTTTTTTTTTTTTGAAAGAAACTAACAAACATGCATTCTACAATTAAAAGAGCACAAATAAAATAAAGAAAATAATAAGCATAAAAAAAAACAAAAAAGAAAAGAAAATAAAATCATAATGACCACTAAAATATTAAAAAGAAGTAGATCAGTCATGGCTAAACAATTTTTTTTTTTTAGATGAACACTAGATCAAGATAAAAATAAATAAATAAATAAATCAAAAACTCTACAAATTGATTCCTACCTTCACAAATCTATGCAAAAGAAAGAAAAGAAGAAAAAGAAAAATTTACCTTGAAAAAGTGGAGAAAGAGAGAAAAAGAATGGAGGTTCGCCAGAAAAAATGGTGGTCGCCGGAGTTTCGTCGGACGGAGAGGGAAGTGATGCCAGCGGTGAGACGATGGTAGTGAGGAAGAAGAGAGAAAAAGAAAAGGGAATAAGAAGAAGAAGAAGAAAAAGAAGAAGAAGAAGGTGGGTTTGTGGGGTTAAGAGAGAGAGAGAGAGAGAGAGAGAGAGAAAGAGATAGAGATAGAGAGAAATCTGAGAGTGAGAGTGATTGGGAGAGAGTGAGTTGTGTTAGATAAGGTTTTTTTTTTTTTTTTGGGTACGAAAATTAAAAAATAATTAGTAAATGAAAATAAAAATAAATAAAAATAATAAGAAAACAAAACAAAATTAATTAATTTTTTTTTATTTTTTTGTTTTTGAAATTTCTCCGCCCCGCACGTGCGGGAGTCAAGGCCGCACGCGCGGCGATTCCATCCCCCGCGCTTCTCTTTTTTTTTTTTTTTTTTTTAAATTTCTTCGTCCCGCACGTGCGGGAATCAAGCCGCACGTGCGGCTGGTCAACGCACGCCCCTTCGCACCTGCTTATTTAGCAGAGTGCAAGGCTGGTTTTGCCAAATTTTCCCGCACGTGCGGGGCCCAGGCCGCACGTGCGGCGATTTCTTTTTTTTTTTTTTGAACAAGTATAACCATTTTTTTTTCTTTTTTTTTATATATTATTTATTTAAAATTGATCAAGTATAAACACAGAAAATAAACATGAAAGCATGCTTTTAAACACTGAGAATAAACATTTCTACCTTTAATTGACATCCGGAATAAATATAGCGCAAAAGAACATACAGAATGCCCATTAAAGGTATAATCTTCACGCGAAAATTTCGGGTACTACTTTTCTCCCTAACTGTATTTGTAACTTTCCCTATTCTCCAACAGGGTGACAGACTAGGTTGATTTGGTATCCAGAATCGAGGCGCATAAAGCTACCTCAATCTATGGGGCTGCCATACAGAGTTCAAGCCGAGGTAGTTTTGAAGCAATCTCCACACCCCTGGGTATTTAAACCAGACTTTAGTCTCGGAAATCCCAAACTTTTGTGTTCTAGGCTTTGCCATTCGAACTCTAGTTTCCACCGTCTCAGTTGGTCTCCTAGGAACTCACTACAAACACGGTTAGGTGGCTACACCAGACCGTCAGATGCCGTTCGGGCATGGCAAACACCAAAGGAATTACACCTTTAGAGGATTTAAAGTCTCCTAGACACAAGTAAAGCATAACGAGAACAAAGAAAAAAAAAATAGCATAGAAGGGAAAGAAAAGAGAACAAGAAATCAATTTATCAATCATAGTAAAATGGGTCCATCAAAGCAATTGACTCAATCATATCCCCATTCCCAATCCCCTCTATATATGGTTTCAATCTTTGGCTATTCACTTTGAAAGTGTGGCCAGTTTTTGGATCTCGCACCTCAACGGCGCCATGACTAAATGTCTCAACAACCTCAAAGGGGCCATCCCATCTTAATCTTAGCTTACCTGGAAAGAGTCTCAATTTTGAATTAAAAAGCCACACTTTTTGGTCGGGTTCAAAGGATTTTCTATTAATGTGCTTGTCATGGAATTCCTTAGTCCGAGCTTTAAAAACTCTCGAACTCTCATATGCATCATTCCGGATTTCCTCCAGCTCATTGAGTTGCAATTTCCGGTTGAGCCCAGCCGCGGCCATATCGAAGTTAAACTTCTTTATGGCCCACAATGCTCGATGCTCAAGTTCAACCGGGAGATGACAAGCTTTGCCAAACACCGCCCTATATGGTGACATCCCAATGGGTGTCTTATAAGCAGTGCGGTAAGCCCATAATGCATCAATTAACCGTTGTGACCAATCTTTCCTATCCGGTCTCACCGTTTTCTCAATTATGTGCTTTACCTCCCTATTTGAGACTTCTACTTGGCCACTAGTTTGAGGGTGGTATGGAGTGCCAACTTTATGGGTGATAGAGTATTTCTTAACTACCGACTCAAAGAACCGGTTACAAAAATGTGTACCCTGATCATTTATTATGGCTTTAGGAAACCCAAAACGACTAAAGATATTTTCATGCAAAAATTTGATTACCACTCTATGATCGTTTGTTCGAGTAGCTATTGCCTCCACCCACTTAGACACATAATCTACTGCCAAGAGAATGTACTCAAACAAGAACGACGACGGGAAAGGGCCCATAAAATCAATCCCCCAAACATCAAATATTTCTACCACAAGAATAGGGGACGTTGGCATCATGTCACGCCGAGACATCGAACCCATTTGCTGATAGCGCAAACAAGTTCTACAAAATTGATGGGCATCTTTAAAAATTGTGGGCCAATAAAACCCGCTTTGTAAAATCTTGGCGGCTGTTTTATGCCCACTAAAATGACCGCCACATGCAGAAGAATGACAAAATGTAAGAATGCTATGCACCTCACTCTCCGGCACACACCGTCGAATCACTTGGTCGGAGCAATATTTAAACAACTCCGGATCCTCCCAAAAGTAATACCTGACCTGTGAAAAGAATCGGTCTTTGTCTTGCTTAGACCAATTCTACGGAGTTTGCCCAATGGCCAAGTAATTCACAATATGTGCAAACCACAGGGGGCTCGCTTGTGATAGCTCATAAAGCTGTTCGTCCGGAAACGAATCATGCAAAATAAGAGGGTCGCTGTTATACTCAACGAGGATTCGGGAGAGATGATCCGCCACCACATTCTCAGATCCTTTCTTATCACGGATCTCTAAATCAAATTCCTGAAGCAACAAAATCCATCTAATCAACCTAGGTTTGGTCTCTTTCTTAGATAGTAAATACCGCAAAGCGGCATGATCAGTGAAGACTATGACCTTGGAACCTAGGAGATAAGACCGGAATTTGTCTAAGGCAAAGACCACAGCTAGCAACTCTTTCTCGGTAGTAGTGTAGTTCAATTGAGCATCCGAGAGAGTGCGACTAGCATAATATATAGCAAATGATGCCTTATTGACCCTTTGGCCCAACACAGCCCCGACAGCATAATCGGAGGCATCACACATGATTTCAAAGGGAAGAGACCAATCTGGTGATTTCATGATTGGGGCGGTGGCCAAGGCCATTCTTAGTGTTTCGAATGCCTTTAAGCATGCTTCATCAAAGACAAAAGGTGCGTCCTTAACTAGTAAACTACACAAAGGACGTGATATCTTACTAAAGTCTTTGATGAACCTATGGTAAAAACCAGCATGCCCTAGGAAAGACCTAATTTGACGCACGGAATTGGGTGGAGGAAGGCCTGCAATGAGGTCAACCTTAGCCTTGTCAACTTCTATACCTCAAGGGGACACAATGTGTCCCAACACTATACCCTCACGAACCATAAAATGGCTCTTTTCCCAAGTCAAGATTAGGTTTGCCTCAGTACATCGTTCTAACACTCTAGTCAAGTTCCTAAGGCATTCCTCAAAAGACGGTCCAAACACCGAAAAGTCATCCATAAAAACCTCTAAGAATTTCTCCACCATGTCAGAAAAAATGGCCATCATACACCGTTGAAAAGTCGCCGGTGCACTACACAGCCCAAAGGGCATGCGCCTGTAAGCAAAAGTGCCAAAAGGGCATGTGAATGTGGTCTTTTCCTGGTCAGCGGGGTACACCGGGACTTGATTATACCCCGAATAGCCATCAAGAAAACAATAGAAACCCTGCCCCGCTAACCGCTCTAGGATTTGGTCAATGAAAGGTAAGGGAAAATGGTCCTTCCTAGTCGAGGAATTTAGTCTCCTATAATCAATGCACACTCGCTACCCAGTAGTGGTTCGTGTGGGGACTAACTCTCCTCCTTCATTCTCAATAACAGTGATGCCCGATTTCTTGGGCACTACTTCTGTGGGACTCACCCACTTGCTATCTGAGATGGGGTATATGATACCCGCATCTAACAATTTCAAAACCTTCTTCTTCACCACCTCTTTCATGTTAGGATTCAGTCTCCGTTGCATTTCACGAGAAGGTTTGGTGTCCTCCTCTAGGTGTATATAATGCATGCACATGGAGGGATCTATCCCTTTCAAATCAACCACTGACCACCCTATAGCACTCTGATGTGCCACGAGAACACTCATTAACTGACTCTCCTACGCTGTAGTCAAGTCAGATGCAATGATGACCGGTAAAGTATCTTGGGGCCCTAAAAATGCATACTTGAGTGTGGCTGGAAGTGGCTTCAACTCAAGTGTAGGTGGTGTGACCAAAGATGGTGTGGTAGGCTCTCTCGACAGAGGAGGAAGTGACTCAAACCGGGCTTTCCATGGAGGAAAATCCGGTGTAGAAGAAGAATTGAGTAAGACATTCACCTCCTCAACTGACCCATCTATATCAAAATTTTCAAACCCAAAATGAGCTAGACAAGCCTCCAAAGAGTCCTCTACAAGAATGGAGGGCAAAGCCTCCTCAACAATCTCATCCACAACATCCACTAATAAGCACTCCTCTCTCTCATGAGGTTGTTGTGATGTTTGGAAAACATTAAGTTTCACTTGCATGTTACCAAATGAAACTTCCATAACCCCGGTCCGACAATTAATGCATGCATTGGCCGTAGCCAAGAAAGGTCGACCCAAAATCACCGGGATTTGTTTCCTCGAATTGGCTACCGGTTCCATATCTAATACCAAAAAGTCAACAGGGAAGTAGAACCTATCAACCTTAACTAGCACATCCTCAATCATGCCACGTGGCACTTTGAGGGACCGGTCAGCCAACTGAAAAGTAACAGTAGTGGGCTTCAACTCGCCAAGCCCAAATTCCTCGTACACAGAGTACGGCAACAAATTAACACTAGCCCCTAAATCCAATAAGGCCCTATCAATGAAGTGGTCCCCTATAATGCATGCAATGGTTGGGGCACCTGGGTCCTTAAGCTTAGGAGGTGTGTCATTCAACAAGATGGAGCTTACTTGCTCCGTGAGTAGGACCTTTTGGGACACATGTGTCCTAGATTTACGCTTTTGCGTACAAAGGTCCTTCAGAAATTTGGCATATGATGGTACTTGCTTAATCACCTCCAACAGGGAGAGGTTGATTTTTACCTGTTTAAAGACCTCCATCATTGCCTCCATAGATGCCGCCTTCTTATTAAAAGGGGACGGTGTATCAAGGCACTGGGGAAAGGGTGCCTTAGGCACATATGGAGTGCTAGGGACTAACTCATCCCTCTTAAGTGTTTCCCCCTCACCCTTGCTCTCACTTGGTGAACCACCGTGGTCACCCTTCCTAACTCTAGTTGCATCAAACGCAACTGATTGAGGCTCTAACTCCCTACCACTTCTTAAAGCAACCACCGCCTGCACTTGCTCATGTTGCTTACCATTCCCACCCAAACTCTCTGCCCCGTATTGTCCCTTAGGGTTGGCCACAGTTTGACTTGGTAATTTTCCCTCTTCTCTCCGATTCATGTTGTTAGCCATTTGACCCAATTGGGTCTCTATCTTGGCAATAGAGTGAGTGTGGGAGTGAACTATCGGTGCTAACCCCTTTAGTTCTGAAAGAACTTCCAATACCTGAGTCTCAAAGGCAGAGTTGCCCTGAGGAACAGGCGGGGGTTGTGGTTGACGGTATGGTTGTGGGGGTCTATACAGTTGCGGTGGTCGGTAAGATGATTGGTTGGCAAAATTATTGAAATTCTGCCTTGGTGGTGGAGGATTGTAAGAAGTGCCTTGTGAAGGGGGCCTCCATGAGAAATTAGGGTGATTTCTCCATCCCGGATTATATGTGTTGTAGTATGGGTCATTACCCGGGTTGGAGAATCCTTGAGCCGCATTCACATGCTCTTGGACTAACTCCGAAAATTGTGATGCCGAAGGGCACTCACTCAAGTCATGAGCAGGGCTCGCACAAATAACACATGCCTCGTGAAATTGAGGCTGATCATGTTGGGTAGGAGCATGTCCCGTAGCTAATAATTGGTCCATTTTGCAGGGCAATGCCTCTACTTGTTGGGCTAACTCTAGGTTTTGCCCGACCTCATAAATGCCCCCTCTTTTCGGGGCTCCAACTATGGGTTGCCGGACTTGCCGGGCTGCGGAGGCATGGTGAAGGGAATTATCACTTAGGTTCTCAAACAATTGTCATGCCTCGGCATCATTTTTAGACATAAATGTCCTACCACAGGACGAATCCACCATTTGGCGGTGTGGCTCAGTTAAGCCATAATAAAATGTTTGAACAAGTTGCCAATTAGGCACTTGGTAGTGAGGACACTGTTGGAGAAGGTCTCTAAGTCTTTCCCACATCTCATGGAATTGCTCGCCATCCATTTGAGCAAAGTTTGTGATGGCTCGCCTAAGCTGGTTGGTTTTACCTATGGGAAAGTACTTCTCCAAGAACCGTTGCTGTAATTGGTCCCAAGTTGTGATTGAATTAGCAGGTAAAGAATTTAGCCAGTGTTTGGCTTTATCCTTTAACGAGAATGGAAACAATCGCAACATTAAGGCCTCATTTGTGAAATTTTGGATCCTCACTGTCGAGCAAATTTTCAAAAATTCATTCAAATGCTTATAAGGGTCATCATGAGTTAGTCCATGGAATGATGGGAGCATTTGTATGGTGCTGGACTTAATCTCATAATAAGCAGCAGTGGTGTTGGGCAATTGGATGCATGATGGTGATGTATATACAGTGGGTGTAAAATAATCCTTAAGTGTCCGGTTAGGCACATTCGGGACATTAGGATCTGCCATCTCTAATGGCTCAATGTATGAATATTCAAGCCTAGGAATACAAGCAGAGGTCCTAAGTCTCCTAAGGGTCCTTTCTAGTTCAAGGTCCAAACTCCACAATTCAGGGCGACAAGAACGACGCCCGTGCATACACTACCCATACACTACCCAAACACACACAGCAAGTTCCGACTCTGTGCACTAAGTATGAAAACAAAATACCAAAGGAAAAAATACTCACAGCGGTTTAACGAAAACGCTTTACTCGTCTTGCGGATGCTTGACGTGTAGACGTTATCTCCAATCTCTGTTTGAGCTTTGACTTCCGTTTTAGCACTTTGGTGCTTTGCTTGTGAGTGTTTGCTTCTGTTTACTCACTTTAGCGCTGCGGGTTTTTTTTTTATTTTTAAAGCTCGGCTGCGCTCCGCTTGCACTTCAGTGATAGCTCCAATTTCAAACGCTCTGCACACTTAGCAACACCAAAAGCATAAAATCCTAAACTAAAAATTAAAATAAGAATGTAACTTTAAATTAACTAATTTCGCCAGAAGTCCCCGGCAATGGTGCCAAAATTTGATGGGTCGTTGAACACACCAAAATTAAATACTAAACTACACCAAATTCTATCAGAATAATGGCAAGTCCAGATATCGATTCACAGGGACTATTGTGAAATTAAACTAATTTAATTGTCAAATTCCTAAATTAATTTTGATAAAAAGATTGGTTGTTTATAACCTAATTTAATAACGAATAAATTAAACTAATGAATTAAATTATCAAGAATAATTGAATTTAGGTTTACTGAATTGGGAAAAAATCCTAGGGTAGAGAATTCACCACTAACCACATAATTAGGGTTTCCAATTGAAATTAATTATGCTATGGTTTGAACGAATTAATGCTTCACAACTACAAGCTCAAAGCATTTAACAAGAAGATCATCACATTCAATGTACGAGCACGAATCATCTCAAGTAATTCTAAACTAGGGTAGTGATACGACTCGTTCCTCGTAGCATGGTTCGTCCCATACCTTGAATGTGAAGGAATAGAAAACTCATGTATAGATAATATTCAACAATCACAGAAAGTCAAATATTTGAAAAGATAATAAAAATTATATATAAAGAATTTCTAAAACACCATACAATGGTTCAAACCTTTACATAATA
The DNA here is from genome assembly GCF_055761805.1 of Camellia sinensis. Classification (NCBI taxonomy): domain Eukaryota; kingdom Viridiplantae; phylum Streptophyta; class Magnoliopsida; order Ericales; family Theaceae; genus Camellia; species Camellia sinensis. The sequence continues at coordinate 37,211,678 of NC_138962.1, forward strand.
TAAAATCAAAAAAGAAAACTACATAATTACATGGCTAGAGTTTCATCAAAACCCTAGAAAAGAAGACTAGCCACTCATGGAGGAGTGGAATGAGGTAGAAGGAGAAGGAACAACCATGGGAGACATCTTTGAAGCTTCTTGTTTCTTCCTCTTTTTGCAAACCCTAGCCTCCCTCTTTAGGTCAAAACAATTTCAGAACCCTAATCCAGCATTTTACTTGCCCTTTTATACTTCCAATCTCGTCCAAACAGGTTTAAAACGTCAATTTGACTTTCCCAAAAAAAGTCAACGCACGTGCGGGAAAGTCAACGCACGTGCGGGAAAGTCAACGCTACCCAAATTCTGTCTTTTTGCTCATTTTATGCTCCGACGATGTACAACCTGATTGACACTCAACACACATAAAATATACAGTTTGACCAGCAAGTGAAGTTAAGAGATTCTAATTAACGGCCTCAATGATGTACATTTCGGCCTTAATCAGGAACATAGATCTTGCCCTTGCTAAACGGATGCCAAAATAGTCATGGAACAAAAGAAAGAAGAAAAAAAAAAATAAAACAACATAAAAAATAAAAATCTAGTGGGCCCCAGAAAAATATCAACAAAACACTAATACTGTGTTTGGTTAGGGGATTTGGGAAAGGAGATGGAAAGGAAAAGAGAAATGTAATCCCATTTTTGTTTGGTTATAATAAAAAATATATGGGAAAAGAAAGGGAGTGAGAAATAAATTAAGAAATAGGAGAACCCTCTAGAACATAAATTCTTTTTTATGTCTGTGAGAAAAGATCGAGAAAACTGAGAGGAAATTTATCGAGGAGAGAGAATTTCATTGTTCATGGCTTCTCGCAAGAGACCATTCATGAATAGCTTCAAAAAACCACCACCGACAAGTTTTGAAGATCTAACTGCGGTAGCAAACTCTGATTTGCAGCATCATTCAACAAACCCTTCCAATTAAGGATCATCATTTGCTTCAATTGGTAATCTTCAATCAATGAACTCGAGTGAAGATTTATTGCCTGGAATTTTCGATCAGGTATTTGTGCTCCTCTTTCATTTTCTCTTACCTTCTCATCAAACTTAGATCTTTATTGATTTCCACGAATTTGTTTATTTATGTTCAAGCTGCTTTACAAATTTGCTTCGAAGTGAAATTGCAGATCTAACTCTGGTAGCAATCTCTGATTCGCAGCATCATTTAGCAAATCGCTCCAACCGGGGATCATCATCTGCATCACTGAACTCGATTGATAATTCATTGCCCAAAAATTTCGATCAGGTATTTGTGCCCCTCTTTTGTTTTCTCTTCTCCTCTCATCAAACTCAAATCTGTATTGAAAATTCCATACATACACACACCTATATATGTTTTATTATGAATAAGAGATTATAGATACATAGGTTTGTTTATCCATGTTCAAGCTGCTTTGCAATTTTTGCTTTGAAGTGAAATTGCAGAAACCTTGTTTGTTTTCTAAGTAGTTTGATGATTTAATATCTTCTTTTCACTTTGCATGGGATTAAATTGGATTTACATTTTCTGTTTGTTTTATTTTATTTGTTTATCTGTTTGTTTGTTATGACAATTTGCTTGTTATATTCTGTAGATGTGTGCCTATTTGGTTTATTTCACTTTCTTTTGTTTTGTGTTTTTTCATGATTTCAAGCTTTATAAATTAACCCTTTCATTCTCATGAAATGTTTGATTGAATGTTTATTTGAAACATGAGCTTTTGGATGGTCTATTGTATTGGATTAAATTAGTTTTGGGTAATATGAGTATAGATTTCTTATGATCAAATTAATCATGTAAAACATTTCTAAGTGCATCCTATAATAGTTGAACTATTGATGCATTATGTCCCTAGTTTCTTCGATCTTCTCCTGCAAAAATTCCATTGTTTTTAGCATTAATATAGTTTTGTCAATGCTTTTCTTCATTAGGAAAAATAGAAAAACTGTTTGGATCACTCTAGATAGCTTTAATTTAGTATTTTGGTAAAAAATGTAATATATTTATGTGTATTGGGTATTTCTGGCTTCATGTACCTAAACACTTGTTGTTGACTATAGAGGTTTTCGTTCCACTAAGAAGCCTCTAATCCTATGGAATAGTGTGATTTGTGTTGTGCTTTCGGTTATTTGAACGGAAAGAAATACAAGATTTTTAATGATAAGTTTGAATAAGTTGCAGACCTATGAGGGAAGATTTTTTACTTGTCTTCTTTTTGGGTTTCAATATCAATATCTTTAAAAGAATGCCTTTGTTTTTTTATTTCTAGAGATTGGAAATTGCCTATTATTTGTAGTTGTGATTATTTTTTCTCTTCCTTTTCTTATGTTTTGATGGACTTCTTGTCCCCCTTAGCGTACTTTGTACTTTCTTTATTATCTGATTTTAACAATAAGTCAGTCACATGTGCCCCGAGCCAAGCGAATAAGAACCAAATATCAAAGTCTGTGATAATTACAATAGATCACTCAAAAAATATAATGCAAAAATGAATTGCTACAAATGCTATTTCAAATAATCAAATAATATATTTTCCAGTAGTTCCCTATTACTGCCCATATCCAGTAGAACATCCAAATAGTTTACCATTTGACCAAGGAAGAATTCAAATGTAACACCATATAAAAAAGATATAGTAGGCCTAGTAATTCATATTTCTGCATCAACTTGTTGTCTCCTATTCACTTTTACATGCTTCAAGTTAACCAACCAAATGGGTTGTCATTTTGAGTGTTGCCTAGTCTATGAACTTTTTGATGTATCATTTCAATTCTGGAACATTATTAACAAGTGGATGTGATTTTTTATATTAAAAAATTGTAGATACATGATCAAGAGGAGTGGGAAAAGTATAGAAAGTGGGCAGCCACTTGTGTAGCTATGTATGCTTCATATGTTGTCAGCCTTGTCTCAATTCTTCATTGTCGTGATCATATAAGGAAGTCAATTTCAGAACAAGGAGATTATGAAAGATGTGTCCTAATTAAACGGCTGCCGACTTTGGAAGATGCAGATTGTCGTAGCCAGTTACGCATGAGCAAAGATGCGTTTGCCACACCAGTTAGCATGCTTAAAAGAACTCAGTTTCTTAGAGACAATCCTCAAAGTAAAGTAGAAGAATAAGTTGCAAAATTCCTTCATATAATTGGCAATAATTTGAGGAATCATACGATCAAGTTCTTTTATAGATGATTGGGTGAGACTGTTAGTCGACATTTTCATCAAGTTCTTAAAGCTATTATATCATTGGAAGATATCTTTTTAAAGCAACCTGATGGATTCAACTGCCCTCTAGAGATTAGAAACAATCCCAAGTATTGGCCTTATTTTAAGGTAGTTACATGAATGCGATTAGGGTATATAATATTATATGTTTGGATACAAATAATTAATTTTTACAAGATTGTGTTGGTGCAATTGATGGTAGACATTTTCATGTAAAAGTGCCAAACAAAGATGCACAAAGATACCGAGGACGAAAATGCTATCCCACTCGAAATGCTTTGGCTGCATGTTCTTTTGATTTAAAGTTTACATATATCCTTCCGGGATGGGAATGATCTGCTTCAGATTCGAGAATATTAGATAATGCATTAACAAGAGAAATAGATAAATTGATCGTTCCTCAAGGTGATCACTGAACGTGTATATAAGCTAATGAATATAAATCTTATTTTGTTTTCTTTCAAACTAACATCATTTAGTTACTTGTTGGTCCTAGGGAAATATTACTTAGTAGATGCAGGATTTCAACTAAAAACTGGGTTCCTTGCTCCATATAGAAGTACTCGTTACCATTTGGAGTATAGTGTTCATCAACTAGAAAATTCTCGAGAGCTTTTCAACCTTCCTCATGCGTCTTTGCGAAATGCAATTGAAAGAGCCTTTGGTGTCCTAAAGAAAAGGTTTCCAATTTTAGGAAGTGGGACAGAGCCATATTATGATGTTGACACTCAAGCAGATATTATTTTGGCTTGTTATATTTTGCACAACTGCCTCATGGGTATTGATCCCAATGAAAGTCTTATTGAGGAGGTTGATACAGAGCTTAGAAGAGCACAAGTGCAAACTAACGTGGCTAGATCAAGTTTAGCTGAAGAATGTAGAGAAGGAGAATTGTTAAGGGAACGAATAGCTACTGACATATGGAGGGATTATGATATAAATTTTCAATGACAATAAAATTATAATATGGATCCTGGAAAACAGAGAGGGGCTGGAAGGGTTATTTGATGTTCTTGTTCTTGCGATGTACCCATTATGTACTCATTTGCTTTACATCAATATAATCTTTTTCTTTTGTTGATAAAACAAAAAATTGACAAGTTAACTATTATTATTTGAATGTTATCTTGGAATGAATTATATTTTAATTTGCTATTGTATTATGTGAAACATTGAGTTTGTTTGGGTAATAATTTGCTACTAGCTATGCTCTTATTCCGACATGTTTTATGGCATTTTTTAGTGTAGGTGGAAGGTGACCAAGAATGCTCAGTAGAAATTGACAAGAAACATTTGAAATGGAATAATCAAATGGATGTTGTTCTTATTGACTCACTCTTGGACCAAATGCTCAAAGGACAATAAATTGGTGGTAGTTTTACATCATCTGCTTATAGAGCTGCAAGCAATGCGGTGAGTACCAAGTTTAGTGTACATTGTGATTCCAGTCATGTAAGGAATCGGTTGAAGACTTTAAAAATGAATCTTGCAATGGCTAAAGATATGTTAACAACTGATAGTGGATTTGGATATAATCATTCAACACAACTGATTGAAGCTACAGCAGGTGTATGGGCAACTTACCTCAAGGTATATCTACTTGCAAGATTGATATAGTTCTGTACTAGAAAATTAAAATATTTGTTCATCATTATTTAATATAATATTTTATATGTTATTCTCTATAGGCAAAGCCGAAAGCTTCTCAGTTTCGACATGCTTCGATTCAAAACTTTCAAAAGTTATGTCAACTCTTCGAAAAGGATCGAGCAACTGGGAGTCTTGCTATAAGTTCAAAAGAAAAGCGACTTCGTTGGGCTGGGCAATAAATTCTTTTGGACGATGAAAATACTGATCATACAGAGTCACTCTCAGAGAATTTTGATGGGATTAGAACTCAAGATACTGCTGAAGTATCTTGTTCCTCTAACTCAAAGAAGAGAAAGAATAAATCAGGTGATACTCTGAGTGAGGAAATAAGGTCAATTAAGGATGGTCTAGATGCAATTGCAGCAGCACTTGATCGTGGTAACCTTCGAAACTACACAAACAGACAATTGTTTGAGGAGATTAAGAAGGTTAGTGGCATGAGTGATGCTTCTCGAATGAAGGTGTATCAAGTTCTTGCTAAAGAATTGAGTGATGCTCGAGCGTACCTAGAATGCCCTATTGAACATCGAGGTCTTTGGTTGTCTGTTAAATTCGGATCTTCAATCTTTGATGCATAGTACCATTTTTCTTTCTTTGGTACTTTTTTATTTGAATATTTCAGGCATTAGGCTTGGATTTTTTGTATGTAGACTCCCTTAGTTGCTTGCTGCATTTGAATGGTAGATTCAGGGCATGTATGTGTCCTTGAGATTCTAAATGGTCTCTGTTGCTTAATGGCCTCTGTTGCACTTCTTTATGATATTGTGGATATGAATGCTATGTACTGCTTATCAAGTTTTATTTTAATGTTTTTTATGTATGTTCTGCTTATGGAATGTAGTGGTTTCACTCTGGTTTATCTGTTCTGGTTCTATGCTTATATGGATTACACAGGGATTGAGGTCTGGTGTTCTGGTTTTGATGTGCTGCTTTGATGCACTGGTGTTGAGTTTGGTTTGGTGAAGGAGCCTGCATTGATGCACTGATGTTTTGTAGTATTATCTATTTCTGTTATATGTTATGCTATATGTTTTGGTTGGATGAGTCTGTTATGCTGGGTTTGATGTTTTGCATTGATGCATTGAATCTATTTTGGTGGATGAGTTTGTTATTCTGGTTGTGATGCATTGCTGCATTATGATACATTTATGTTATGGTTTCTATATTGGTGGATGAGTCTGGTGTCCTGGTTTTGATGCTCTGCTGCTGATGCTGGCTGTCTATAGGTGGTTGTAGGTGATCGATTTGTTTTTTCTATTTCGTTGGTTGGTTTTGGGCTAGTTTTATAGGTGTTAGCTGTTCAATTTGGTTCTTCCAATCATAAAATTGATAGACTATTTGATTTGGTTTTCAAAAACTTGTTTTCAATTTTTTTTTCCCTAAAATATTAATTAGGTGAAGGAAATAAAAAATACTTATCATTTTTATACAATTTTATTTTTTGGGAGGCTATAAATAATTTTTAAAATTAAAAAAATGATTTTTTATTTTTATCAAATTAATTTTTTATTTTTTATTTTTTATTTTTAAAAATTAAAACTTTTTTATTTTTTTCTAAAAAACAAACATCACTTTGATCATGTGCAGCCTTATTTTTTGTTGTTGCAATTCATACTACAATTTTGTGTGTGATGAAGGACAATGAGTGAGTTTTTGATAAATGATTTCTTTTCCTCTTTCGATTCTCAATGCAACCAAACATAGTTGGGATTTGGAATCCTATTAATTCTTCCTCCTTTTCCTTTCATTTTCATTTTTCTTTTTAAATCTCTCAACTAAACACTATATAAAACAAGAAGCAGATCCAATTGATATTCCATGGGTATACACAAAGTGGGAATTCCAAATAGTCAAACCACAAAGTTGTTTAGCTTTCGTAAAGAGTTTAGTTAGTGAAAAAAACCTACATTTGAATGAAGATTAGCAACGTGATTACTCGTATAATGGATTTGATTGACATAAAAATAACAAGTAACGACAAACTCACAATTTCTAGAAAGAATGGAAAGATTGCAATAAATCCAATGTCTAAGACAGCTGGCACTTAAAAAAAAAAAAAAAATTCCAAATTCACTTTTTTTTTTTTTCTTTTTTCTTTTTTTTTTTTTTCTTTTCTTTTAACAAAATCTTCTCTTCTTTACTACTTTAGCAAGGAGGCAGTTTCCAAGTATGGTTTTAGGGAGATTGTGTTTGAATAGTTTGAGATTTACGATTTTATATTAAGTTATAAAAAAATAATATAAAATATGATGTGATATTTTTGAAGCGCTTAATAATTTTTTTTTTTGCTATTAACTGAAATTAACTCTATTTTTACTCTTAAGTCTTGTTTGGTAACTTTTAATTTTAGTTAAAAAGTAAAAAAAAAAAAAAACCATTATAAGTTGTCACATCACTCTCTCTACTTTTCTGCATATTTTTTCGTAAAAAGTTAAAAAATTACTAAAATAACTTATTTCCAAATGAGGTTTTAGTTTGCATTTCTGGTAGGTGTGATGCTTGGAATCGAGTAATGTGTGTATGTGATGTAGTTTTCTTTTTTCTTATATTTCTCTAATCAATTGTGAAAAAAAATAAATTAAAAAAGTTTGTATTTGTTTGTCAACAATATGTATGTATCTAGATTAATTTTGAATTTCATGTTGCATAAAAAATTGAACATTCAAAGAAAAAATTGAGTAAATCTAATTGTACAGATGATAATAGAATAAGACACAAAAATAGAATGAAGGAATCCGCCATTCGTCTAACATCTACATCTCACTTTATGAAAATCTTCTACCATTATAGCACAGGAAGAGAGTGCCACTTAAAAACTCTCCCATGGTTGGACTTGGACTTGGACTTCTAAAGAGTCCACAAAGCCTGGGGTTGTACTTGGGCCTGGAAGACTTGGGCAGTGTCAGGATAGGCATAAAACCAATATGTTCAATGAGCTGGGCATGAACAGTTGGGCATGGACCAAGATTTGCTATTCAGTCTCAACTCAATTCAGAAAAATAAAAGGATAACTTACCTATTTGCTTGTGAACCTTAATATATAGCCCCCTTTTTTTTTTTTACATAGAGATCTCTATTACATAATAAATAGGTAAGAAATATCCGTATCATTATATGTTTATTTTAAATTAAAAAAATTATCAAGGAGAGTTTTCAAACTTGAAATGACATAGTACTTATAAACTATTGATTTTGAATTTAAATGATAGATTACAATCTTATGAAAAAATGAAATGGAGATGCAAAGAGGATTAGAGTCCTAGAAGGGAAATAGCAGAAAATAATTAACCACACTCCCAGCAGTTAGATTCATATTCAAACATCATGTGTGTGATAAGGAGTGCCTCATTTTTTATTTTTTATTTTTTTTAACAGAGAAATTAAGACAAAACAGTAAAACAAACACTAAGCCTTCGTTTAGCATAAGTTAAAATAAAATTTTTTGGCTAAAATAATCACAAAAAAAAATAAAAAATAAAAAAAATTAGCCCAATAAGACAAAATGTCACATTCAAAGCATAATCATTTCATTTTTTCTCTTACTAAAGTCAAAAAAGCCAAAAAGTCCATTCCAAATGAGATTTTTTAACTCCAGGTTAAAATAGCTAAGCCAAAAAACCAACCCACGTCCCAAACGAATCCTAAGAAGTATCAATTAAAGAAGCAAGAGCAAGATGGGGGAAAGAAACTTGCAAGTTTCACTACACCATCATGATTAAAGACTTTCAATGATATTTTGATGTCATAATAGACACTATTTATGACCCTATCAAGCGCCATTAAAAAAAGATTTAATGGCACTTCAGTGACACTTGTAAGTGCTATTACATCATCAAGGCTAAAGACTTTCAGTGACACTTTAATGTCATGTTAGACACTATTCGTGAAGCTATCAAGTGCTATTAAAAAAGACTTACAATCTAAAAAATGTCACTACATAGATTTTTAATGGCACTTGCTATGCCACAATTGATATTTTTAACAACTTCATAAATGTTACTAAATCCAATTCATTTGTGCCATTAAATGGATATAAGTGCCATTGTCACTTATTCTAGTGACACTTTGCAAAGCTACTACCACTATTATGAAATGCCATTTATATGTTCTTTTCATTGACACTTTTAAAAACCACAACTAAGCATGCGTAAATGCCTGTAAAAATTGAATCAAGTTTATAAAAAATTGAATATTAATTGCTACATTCTATATTAATTTGACATCCATTCATCCTGTAATATTTTTGTAATAATAAACAAATATTACCACCATAGGATCATCACGTCAAAAACAAAAAAAATTCAAACCACAATCATTTTCTTATCTAAAAATATAAATTTATTAATATTGCAATACAAATCATAATCAAAATTATAAAATATTCTACCACACTAACAAAGTTAAAGCAAAAAAAAAAAAAAAAAAATTAAAAGAAAATTATTCCAACCATAAGTTCTGAAAAGCCATAATGATATCCATCTTTCAGAAAGACAAATTATCAAAACAAATTCAGTTCCCAAATTCTCAACCTCGCTTGTATAAATATTCTCGACTAGCATCCATGACTTGCTAAATCTGCATTTAAAAGATCAACATATAAAGGTAATTAAAGCTATATTAAGTTAATATAAATTTGTTAGTGAAATTAGTATTTACGAAAGAAATATACCACAAATGGAGCAAGCCAAGCAACATGAGCTCCAATAGCTTGTTTAATTATTTTGACAAGTCCATATGATCGGATCAAGCTCTGATTAGGTTTGACTAGCATTTGATCATGTACCTCCCAATAGTCGGGTCCTAGTTCTTCCCCTTCTACTTCTTTAGATGGGTTTGAGCTTTTAAGTATTCCGATTGCAATTGTTTTTGTTGGCCTAATGATACTTTTTAGAACAACTATATCTCTCACCTGTAAATCAAGATTTAACTACTTAAGTAATTATATATTTACAATTAATAAATAATATTTAGAAAATAAACTAGTGTAAAGTGCCAAAGTAAAGATGATCATAATTGAAACTGATATGCATTTCTCTAGTAGATAAGCAAGTCCCATGATTTAAATACTTAATTGAGACTTTTAGAAATACCATGTTTACGAATGCAAAAAATAAAAAAATAAAAAAATAAAAAAATAAAAAAATAAAAAATAAAATATGGGGCTTTAGAATCTTTCTTGAAGTGTTGATGTGAAAATAGATTAGTATTATTTTGTCATCTTATTCATCCTTACAAACAGAAAAAGGGTAAAAATAAATAAATAAATAAATAAAAATAGAGCAAAATAATGCAAAATCCCTTTAATATTTAAACAAACACTTGAAAGACATTATATAAAATCACAACATAAATATAATAATAGTAAATCACAACTAACCTTTTATATTAAAAGATGAATATTAATAAATTCATGAGTTAAAAGGTTAAATTTTCCAGATTGTATCAAGTTTTATGTCTAAAACAAGCAGATCATAAATAAGTGACAAAGATAGAGGTATTGCGTGTGTTTGATGAGAGTGAGAAAGAGAGAAAGAATACCTAATGAACTTTGATCGTAGAAAATGAAAACACAGCAAATGTGTGGTGTAGATGGTAGATAAGGATGGCATGAAAGATAAAGAATGATAAACCCTTGCTTCATTATTTGGCTCCCGCCTCGTTGTCCTACCAGAATAAAATTTGTTTCACCAATTTCAAAATTGTTGGACTTCTGCCTCTGTTTCTATCTCGATCTGCTCTGTAGATTTTGCCTCATCAAATTTGGTTTGTGTCACACCCCAAAATTTGGACAATTAAATATTAAATTAGAATTAAACCCCAATCAATATTCCATCATCCAAATCCTAGGGATGAAACAAAAATCTAAATATTTTTGTCCCAATCTGGTTTAAGTAAATTTCAATGCTCAAAAAAAATACAAGGGATAAAAAAAAATAACAAATGTCAACCAAACCATCCATCATAAATTCATGACTATCTAATACCTCCAACATTAAAGTAGTAACAAATAGTCAAAACAACTTAAATAGTGTAAAGTTAGAAAATAACCCACAATGCCAAACTATCAAAATACTAAGTCATAAAATAAATAAATAAACTAATATTGACCCTAAGCTCCAAAGAACAAAAGAAGTCCGAAAGACATCTTTTACAACCGTAGTTATTTTTCGTCACCATTTCCAACTAATTCTGTAAAGGAAGCTCGCCTGCACTCAAATAGAATGCATCTAAGATGCTAAGAGACAAAACGGGTTAGTATACAAGTATACTTGTATGAGCATAAGATTTGACACCCACGTGTCCACTAGACACAAACAAAAATGCATTTAATTCTTGTTACGGGACAAGACAAGCAATTTCATCCGCACCAAGACGAAAAAATAGTTTCCAGAGATACGGTAGCATTTAATTTCTTACCCGTACACAACTAAATATAAATTAATAATAATAATAATAATAATAATAATAATATTGTGGATCAGTCCTGCATAAAAAGTTAGTAAGACCCACCATTCTGCAAAAAATAAAGTTAGTATAATTTAATCATAAGTAAATTATTGAAGAAGTATAAAAATACACTGTTTCATGCTTAAATCATTCGAATTGACCAAAGCTCAAAGAAAAAAAGTTGTACAAAATCAAATTTCCTAAAAAACATCGTGAGCGAATTTAGTAGAAACTGAATAGGTTGAAAGAAAAACTTGATAGAAGAACCTAGACGGAATTCAACCGAAAAATCTGAAACTGAAAATGAAGCAAAACTACCCTAAAATGAGTTTTTTTTGGAAAAGTTCAAAATACAAAAAATGTTCAGAATAATATTTTACTTAGGTTTACGTGAAATCAATGAAAATGAGCTCGTTTCGTTGGTTACAACAACATCTAAAGTTTGTATTGCTAAAACGAATAAAAACTATCACTACAAGAAAAGTGGGTTTATGAGACGGAACTATTTGCGACGGCACACTTGCCGTCTCAAAAAAGTAGAGTATTTGCGACGGTATTCGCAAATACTGTCATTTTTTGAGACGGCAAATTGTGCCGTCGCAAATACCGTACTGTCGTTTTTTGAGATGGCAAATTGTGCCGTCGCAAATACTCTGCTTTTTTTAGACGGCATTTTCTGCCGTCGCAAAAAGTGACTTTTGTGTTTTTTTTTTTTTAGTGAATATTTTTAAAATTTTAAATATTTTTTTAAGATGCACCTTACTTAGATGTATCTAAAAAAAAATTATGAATTTTTTTAAAAAAATTAATAAATACATAAAAATACAAAAAAAAAATGTATTGAATTATTGTATTTTTGGTATTTAGTGAAGTTTTAAAAGATTTTTTTACAATTTTTTTTTTTAATTTTTAGGTGTATTTATGTTAGGTGTGTCTAAAAATTACAAAAAATACTTTAAATATTAAAAAAATTCAGTAAAAACAATATAACACGGAAACAAGAAAATATAATTTTCTCAAAAGAGTTTTTGGAAAACTCTAACCTAGCATAGTGATTGTGGTTTTGAGACAGCTTCATATATATACAGTCACAAAATGGTTTGAATAAATTCAACGGTATTTTTCTATCGCAAAAAAAATTTAAAAAAACAATGTCGTCTTACTCTTTTGATATAACATTTCTCTTTTCATTCATTTTTTCATCTTCCTGTCTCTCTGTATCTCTCTCTCTCTCTCTTCTCTTTATCTTTTTCACTCATCACTCTTCTTTCTCTGTCTGTTTGTTTCTCTCTCTCATTTTCTCTCCGTGTCTCTCGCCTATCTCTCTTCTCTCTATCTCTCGCATTTGTTTTCTCTCTCTATCTCTCTCGCTCATCTCTCTTCTCTCTATCTCTCTCATTTCTTTTCTCTCTCTCTCTCTTATCTTTCTATCTCTCTCGCTCATTTCTCTTCTCTCTCTGTCTCTCTCTTTTTCTGTGTCTCTCTCTTTCACTCATCTCTTTTCGCTCTATTTTTCTCTTTTTTTTTGTCTATCTCTCGTTCATCTCTTGTTTCTCTCTTTTTTTCTATCTCTCCCTCTCTCCATCTCTCTCCCTATCTCTTTTTCTGTCTATCTCTCTTTCACTGTCTCTCTCTCACTCATCACTCTTCTCTTTCTCTCTCTCTCTGTCTACTTGTTTATTTGTCTATCTCTCCCTCACTATGTTCGCCTTACTCACTTTATTACTCTCATTTTCTCTATTTATCGAGCTCCTTCTCAATTTATCGATCCACTACAAACGATGTCGTCTTACTCTTTTGAACATTTCTCTTTTCACCCATTTTTTCATCTTCCTATCTCTCTGTCTCTCTTCTCTTTCTCTCTCTTATTCATCACTCTTCTCTGTTTGTCTCTCTCTCCCTTTTTCTATGTGTCTCTGTCTCTTTTCTCTCTCTCTCTCATCACTCTTCTCTTTCTGTTCATCTCTCTCTTTCTCTCTGTCTCTGTCTCTCTTCTTTTTCTCACTCTGACTCATCACTCTTCTCTATCTGTCTGTCTATCTCTCTCTTTTTCTCTATGTCTCTCGTCCATCTCTCTTCTCTCTATCTCTTTCATATATCTTCTCTCTCTGTCTCTCTGTCTCTCTTCTCTCTCTCTTATTTTTTTCTCTCTCGCTCTCTCGCTCATCTCTTTCTGTTTCTCTCTCTCTCTCTTATTTATCTATTTTCGCTCTTTTTTTTCTCTCTCTCTGTCTCTCTCTTTGTCTATATCTTTTCACCCATTTTTTCATCTTTTTCTCTCTCTTTTCTTTCTCTCTCTTATTCATCACTCTTCTCTCTCTCTCTCTGTCTATTTGACTCTCTCTCTCTCTCTCTCTGTGTCTCTCATTCATTTATCTCTTCTCTCATCTATCTTCTCTCTTTTTCATTGACCACAAAAAATTAACTTTATTTTAATGGAAAATATTATTCCTACTTTTACCAAATAAAAAAATAATAATAATTTTTTATTCATTAAAATAAATATAAAATAAATATAAAACAAATAAATTTTTAACTTTACCAAATGAAAAAAAAAAAATTCATCAACTATAAAAATTATTTTAATTATTTTTTATTTTAATAAAAAATTCATTAACTATAACATTTGTGGGTGTGTGGGTGTGTGTAGGGTTTTGTTTGAGAACACACACACAACACAAACACAACCCAAACACAACAGAGCCGTCCTTCTCCTCATGCTTGCTCTCTCTCTCTCTCTCTCTCCATCTAGGGTTTCGCCTTCCTCTCTCTCTCTTTCACACAACGACGGCGCCAATCATCCGTCACCACCGATCCTCCCTCATTCCCGATCCTCCCTCATCGTCGCTCGTACCTCACTGTCGATCCTCCTCCCTTACCGCCGCTGCTGCCTCCCTCTCTCTCTCTCTCTCAGAAACGACGTTGACGGTTGCTCGCCCCTCACCGCCACTCCTCCCTCACCGGCGATCTTCCCTCACCGCCGATTTCAAAGGGTATCTCTCTCTCTCTCTCTCTGTGTCGGGATTTCGGATATAGGGGGTTTTCATACACACACACACACACACACACATATATATATATACATCTGTGAGTGTATATAGGGGGGTTTTTGATCTGTTACATATATATATATATATATGATCTGGTTTTTTTTCTTGATCTGTTTTTCCCATACAGATCTGCCTAGTACTGCTACTCATACCAGCCTCTCTGCTGTGGACGAACACGACAGCCTTCTTTTAGAAGTAATTGGAGAGTAATTGATCTTGGGAAATATAAATAAATATATATATATATTATTGAGTTTTTGATCTGTTACATATATATATATATATGATCTGGTTTTTTTCTTGATCTGTTAAATGTATATATATATATCTGTTAAATATATCATTCCCTTTTTGATTTATGGGGATGCAATGTCATCTTGGTTAAGCTATCTTGTGATTCAGAGTGTGTTTTTTTGGTATTGAAGATCGATTTTTTTGTTGTTAGGCTTTCGGTGAAGAGAGGTGCTCCGAGGTAAGCAACCAATGCTTGGAAAATGACTCTTACGTTTTCAGTTGGGAATTATCCCGTGATGGATAGAATTATTTGGTATATTCACTGATACAGCTTTCTTGCAATTGTCATTTTTTATAATATACTTAATTAAGATGAAGTGAATTTATTTTTTATAATATACTTAATTAAGATGAAGTGAACTCTATGCATGATAAAGAGAGTTTGAGTTTTTGTTAGTATAATGCTTATAGACTTGGAAAGGAAATTTAATTTTGTTGATGAGAAACAATTGGAGATGGAAAGAATTTTGAATTTGATTAAGCCTAATGTAATGCTTAGGCATGGAAATGAAATTTCATTTTGTTGATGAGAAGAGCAATTAGGGAAGGAAAGAAATGAGAATTTTGAATCTGATTAAGCCTAATACTAGCTCTGCATGTGTGGATTATTTTTACAATTTTCATTATTGGTTTTATTTTACATTCATTGTAACTGAATGTTAGTTAAAGTAAAACATATAGCTAAATTATGCTTGTTAGAACTGGTATCTTGAATATCCTTGATTACTAAATTGGATTATGCAAAGAGGAACTCTAAAATGGGTAAATAGGTGGAAATTCTTATAATGACTATCCACTTTTGTGTGTGTGTGTGTGTGTGTAAGGTTCTTTTCGGTTTACTATTCTTGATCACGCTTGTTGCTTTACTTCCCTATGTTTGGTCAGGACATCAATTTCTTGTCTAACATCTGGGTGATTCCCCATTACCAACTTTTTTCCCCTTGAAAGCATAAAATGTGGTCTTATCCTAGCTTTGCACTCCATCAATTTGTCTAAGAAATGAGATTCTTATGATGACTATACACTTTGTGATATATATTTAGAGGGAGAAAGGTTCTTTTCGGATTACCATTCTTGATCACGCTTGTTGCTTTACCCCACTATGTATTCCTCATGATTCATGATGTCAATTTCTTGTCTAAAATCTGGGTGATTCCCCACTACCAACTCTTTTCCCTTTGAAAGCATAAACTATGGTTTGAGAAGGAATTTTTTTCTTAAATTCTAGAAACATAAATTTTCCTACAGTTATCCCTCAACAGGCAGAGAAAATGGGCTTGAGGAAAATGAGTCAAAGAAGTTGGGCCATACCTTGCTTCATTTAAAAATGTTGGAGTGGACTAACATACATTTGTCGCTTACAGATTCTTTCTTCTAATATGTAGAGGTTAGTAAGGTACTACGCATACAAAAAGCTTCAAGGAATGGATCTTCTATATACTTATCTGATAGTGAGCATGGTTATTCAGCTCTAACCATGGATGAGTGTCGTCTATGGAAAGAAACTAAAGATCTTGTATCAGTGTAGACGTCCCCCGAACGCCCCGGGAGGGTGAGTCCCGTTCTGTTCATTTTGGGGTCACTACAGCTCAGGACTCTCAAATTTGTCACGGTTCTAAGTCTGAACCAAAGAGTCCAAATCCGGCAAATTGTTTTGAGAAAACAGATTTTGAAAGAAGTGCCAAACATGGACTGCTTTGCCAGATACAGAGTCGCCACCTAAATGTTTTTTTAATGGGAAATTTAGGAAACCCTGACTCGGTGCCAAAGGCCACGTGTCCGTCATCACCAAAGTTGCCTCGGCTCGAGAACTTGGGTACGATTGGGGAAGGTCACTTCGTGAGCACCCCCGCTCGCCCGATCAAAGATCGGCCTCTACTAACCATGATATCTATTTTTGAAAACATTGTATGTTCTTATTCCAGTTTAGTAGCCTAGGTTACTATGTGATGCGCACAGCATACAAGTATAGACTGGATCGCCCGAATGGGAACAAAACATTTCATGCTTGTTTATTGAAAGATGGTTTGCTACTCGCAAGTAGGCTTAAAATGCAAATTTTGCCACCCTCGGGTGGGCTTAGTAAAGATGGTTTTGCCACTATCTAGTGTGCTTAAAACACACATTTGATGATTTATTCCAATCCAGATAACCCAACCTTCACCCACAGGCATTCAGGCAGATATATCATGTAAGCACATAGCCTCATGGTAAGCATGCTATCATGGCAGTCACTCACACGCATGCAAGGATGCTAAAGCATAAAACTTACCGAGTACTCCAAGCCAAAATAGAAATCACATTAGGAATCATGCATGACCCTAAGTATACAGAAATGCCTAATGCAACATATGCAAAAATGCAACCTATAGTAGGCTCGGCTATTCTAAACATGGCATATGGAATGCTACAGCTAACATGTATTCAATTTGGAATTGAAAATACAATGCAGTTAGTATGATGCGCCGAGCCCGGTGCATGCAAAATGGATGAATGATGCAAACATGCTGTCATACTGTATGCTAATTGAAATATGCCCTAATCTAACCATCATAAGCGGATAAATAAAAAGGAGAAAGACGTGGGGTTGGAAGACATACAACACACACACGCACAGTTATTACAGTTGTGCCCTCGCACAGAGGGTCCGAATAAATATACAGTCCCGAATAAAAGACTATTACAGTCCAAATATTTCATTCCAAATAATATACAAATTCCTAATTAATTAATAAATTAACTAAGAAAACTGTAAAACTGGCATGCAAGCCAGGGACTGCCTTGCTCCTGATGAATGATGCATGTCTGGGCTGCTTTGCACAGAAATCCACTGGGATGCCCCAATTAGCCTCTGTTTACACTTTTTCTTGAAATGCGTGCCAAGCCCCGAAAAGTTACTGATTCTTCATTTTGCTGCAACAGAGAGCAGGAAAGGGGCATAGCAATGTATTTTCACAAATATATGTATGCCTCGATCCTCGTGCCACCAATCACGCATACCGAGGCATGATGGCCGAGGAGTCGAATTGCACAACTCAATATAGAATGAATGCACATGAAAACACAACAAGACCTAACTCCATCATGGATGATCCGGAGTGTCGGTGACTGGGGAATTGAGATACATTCCGTCACTCGGAGTACGAAATGCACCTCGTTTCCCGTGCCCGGGCTGACTCCTATCCCGAACACGATGCAATATGCATGATGTGCATGAATGCAACTAAGATACAGCCTAGTATGCACAATGCTATGAAAATGAGATGCCTCGAAATGCGTGCACACGGGCACGCAAACCGAGAAAATGACATACGCAACGCAAATGACATGGAAATGTGAAACGGGCTTACACTAACATGAGAGAGCCTCAGCCACACTCACATAAGAGGCCTGATGGATGAAAATGAAGTGCCTCGAAATGCGTGCACACGGGCACGCAAACCGAGGCAATGGCATACGCAATGCAATATGGCTAAAATGGCATGGAAAATGCAACATGGACTTATACTAACATGAGAGAGCCTCAGCCACACTCACATAAGAAGCCGATGGATGAAAATGAAGTGCCTCGAAATGCGTGCACACGGGCACGCAAACCGAGGCAATGGCATACGCAATGCAATAGGGCTAAAATGGCATGGAAAATGCAACATGGACTTATACTAACATGAGAGAGCCTCAGCCACACTCACATAAGAAGCCGATGGATGAAAATGAAGTGCCTCGAAATGCGTGCACACGGGCACGCAAACCGAGGCAATGGCATACGCAACGCAATAGGGCTAAAATGGCATATAGAATGCAACATGGACTTATACTAACATGAGAGAGCCTCAGCCACACTCACATAAGAAGCCGGTGGATGAAAATGAAGTGCCTCGAAATGCGTGCACACGGGCACGCAAACCGAGGCAATGGCATACGCAACGCAATAGGGCTAAAATGGCATATAGAATGCAACATGGACTTATACTAACATGAGAGAGCCTCAGCCACACTCATATAAGAGGCCGGTAGATGAAAATGAAGTGCCTCGAAATGCGTGCACACGGGCACGCAAACCGAGGCAATGGTATATGCAATGCAATGGCATGGAAATGATATGCAAACATGCTAATGGAATTTCAGCACTGAAATGTGGGGGAAAACAGTCCCGAAATGAGGCGAAATCACACCCGATGCATGGAATCTCTCCCGAAATGCAAATTAGGCGCATAGAATGAACTACAGCTATACAAAGCATGCATAATTGGTGCACAAGATGAAAAGACAGAAGCAAGGCAGCCTCAAAATAAGCATTTTTACAGTACAAATCATGGCCAAACAGCAAGCAAAGATAGGGCAACAATGGCATGCAAAAATGGCCCTAAACATGAGATTATGAAGCAACTCACAGCTGCTAACTCCAAATAGGTTAGGGCCCTTCAGCAACATTGAAGAGGGGCCAAAAATAAGCCACTTTACAGAACTGTAAAAACCTTAAAAACAAACATAGATATGGCTAAGCTCTTATGCAAGAAAAAGGGCCAAAAGGTGGCCAAAGAGGCAAGTGGTATATGCAAAGCCCAAACTGAAAAATTCCCTTCTACAACATTGATTAGGGACCAAAAATAAGCATATTTACAGAACTGTAAAAACTCCAAAACAGTATACAAACATGCTAGAAATGTAATGCAAAATGAGGCTCAAAAGAGGCTATAACATGAGGTATACAAAATATTCCACAAACGGCCAAAGACCCTTAATGAAATATGAAGAATGGGCCAAAATAAGACTATTTTTAGTTCTGTAAAATGACCAAAAACCGAAGCATAATAGGCTGCCAAAGCATGCAAGAAAATAGCATTCAAGGAAGATATTGAAGCAAGTGCAAGATGGGGGGCTCAAACAGGGTTGAGCCCTTAAGAAAAAGTGAAAAAGAGCTCAAAATAAGGCCACTTTCAGTTATGGCCGGAGCTTAAAGCAAAAAGCATATATGGCTAAGAAATGTTGCAAAAATAAGCTCAAAAAGGGGGAAATGGCAACTCACCCTTGTAGACCACTCTTTGGTTGCTTCTTGGACCAAGTTGCAGCACCTTTAGCCTCTGAGAAGCCCTCCTTGCTGCTGGAAATGGAGTGGTTGTGGTGGTGCTTGGTGTTGATGAAGAAATGAGGTGTAGAACTTGGATGTTTTTTGAGAAAATGAGAGAGATAGAGGGAGATTTGGATGCAAGACTTGAAGACAATTTTTCTAACCCCTTAACTCTATGTTGCCTGCTGATTATATGGACAAAAAGGGGGAGTAGAGGAGGGGCAAAGGTGGGGGAAAATTAGGCAAGTTTTCCCCCACAAAATATCCCCCGGATTGGGATATTTTCTGGGGGAAACAGCTATACAGCTGTAAAGTGGATGTTGTAAGGATCATGGCCGGCTGGTTTTTGGAGCTCCAGGTGGCCGGCCGGCCACCTCCCTTAGCCGGCCGGCTAGGGGTCAAAAGGGTCAAGTTGAAATAGTGGCCGGCCACCACTTTTTAGGGTCCTCCCATGTGTGTACAACACAAATATGTGGTCCAAAGTTCAAGAAAGAGGGCCTAGGCTGTTCAACATTAGCCCGGAAGGAGGGGGTCAAAAGGGTCAAGTTGAAATACTGGCCGGCCACCACTTTTTAGGGTCCTCCCATGTGTGTACAACACAAATATGTGGTTCAAAGTTCAAGAAAGTGGCCCCAAGGTGTTCAACATTAGCCCGGAAGTGTGAAAAAACGGGCATCGGAGGGCGTCGGAGGATATATAACTGGTTACTGTAACAATTACTGGCCTCCCACCCTTCTACGGCCTTCCCAGTGATAAAACAGAGGTACCTGCCAAAAATGAACGAAAACCGTTGCAAAACGAATGTTCGGGGGCCAAAACGCGCAGTTCGGGGTCCCGAAAATGGGCTGTTAAGCACCGAAAGTGGCATTCGGCCACGAAGTGGGTTTCTCAGACCCCAGTGTCCCTCAAAAGGGAGTAAACAGGAGGTATGCCAAAAATCAGAGCAAATGGAGATGGTTAAGCGGTCCCGAACCGAGGCACACGGCCAACGGTTCCGAAAAACCGGAAACCGGACTCCGAAATGGGCAAAATGGCCTATGGCCACAAAATGTAGCCCACGGCCACTAAGAGATGGTCTACAGGACCTCTCCCTCCCCTCAGGAAAAGAAACAGAGAAAATCGAGTCTGGTTCGCAAACCGAGGCAAGGCACAGAAGAGGGTTCGGAAGTCCGAAGGCAGGGCTCGCAGCCAAGACTCTGAAACTTCTGAACGAGCACATTATGCAATATCACCAAGTGCTCAACTGGTGACGTCTAAGTCTCAAGGTCGGTCAAAAATGGGGTGTCTACAATCAGCCCTAACAAGGGAAATAGCAAAGCAACTATACGTGAAGCATGTAATCTGCCCACTGTTAGGTCCTGAATATGTTGATGCTGGGGTACGTTGCCATAGCATTGTAGGTTTTACCAAAATTTACTTTATTTGTATTTCTAATTTTGTTGAGTTTTGATGAGAAGTTAAAAAGCAGAGACACTTCTAAGAGGGGAGAGTGTTGTGTCCAACACCGTGTCCGATACGACACTCATCGGACACTTCCCAACAATTAGACAAATACGAAACACATTACAAGTTTGAATAAAATAACTTATAATCCAATGATGAAATAAAAACAATGTGAATTATGCATATTCTCCTCCTTTAGAGTTTAAAAATCATTAATTTTGACTTACATATTCATATATATGACATACAATATATAAAATTATATATTTTACACCCTGTTTTTTTTATTTTTTCGTAAAATTTTTTTCGTTACACCTGATTAACTACCATATATAGAGTTAATTGTAATCACATATTAGTATTCTTCTCACAATTCTTTATGATGGACCCTCTGCATGTGAGTTCCTACAAAATAAATTTGTGTATTCTACAATCCAAGACAGGTAGGAACCCTTTAAGTCCAACCCTTCCCACTCCCATCAGACATGAAAAAATTCCCCAGGTATATTACAATAAGAGTTTATTACACTATTTTGGACTACAATGAATTCCATTATTATTATTATTATTATTATTATTATTATTATTATTATTATTTTTTGTGAGCAGGGAAAGCTTTGGTTTCTCCAATTGAGAGATTTGCAGTTGTTCCTGATGACAACGTAAGTGTTCTTTCCACAATCTTCATTGTCTTCATTACTGGTGTTTAAATAGTTGGTTTCTCCAAAAGATTATAATTTGCAACTGTTATCTATTTATTTGTAGGTCAAAAGGATAAATTTTGCCGAGGGGAAGATCTGATTCTAGAAGTAAGGAATTTGGAGCTTGATTTTTGAAATAGGCTCAAAATTGAGATCTTGTTGGAAATTTTTTAATTTTTGTAAGAGCATTTAAATATCCAATGTGCTGATTGGTGAATTTTAGATTTTATTTTATTATTTTATTTTTTTTTAGGATTTGGGTGAATTTTATAATTTAAATATGCTTTTGTGAACATGTACAGTTTAATTGTTCTTTGTAAAATATTGAATTTGATGGTTTGATCAATTTAAATTTTTATTTTCTGTTATGATGTTTTTGTGAATAGAATGTAAATAATCAGCTCTTAGAGAGAGAGACGGCACCACCGTCGAAAAAAATAGAAAATTTTAATATTTTTATTAATTTTGTTACAGGTTTTACTTTTTGCGACGACATTATACTGTCGCAAAAAATAGAAATTTTATTATTTAAAATAGAAATTTTATTATTTTTTAATATTTTTTGCGACGGCATTACACCGTCGCAAAAAGTAGTGTTTTTTTTTAAAAAAAGACTATTGGCGACGGTATTTTTTACCGTCTCAAATAACATTTTTAGCAACAGTAAAATAGGGCCGTCGCAAAAAAGTCAAGACATTTCAAACGTTATTAGCGACTGCATGGTGCCGTCGCAAAACATTAGCGACGGCACTTACCGTCGCAAAAACTCTTTTGCAACCCCTGCAGTTGCGACCCCCCTCTTGCCGTCGCAAAAAGTCATTTTGTCGTCGCAAAAAGTATTAGCGACGGTATTTTACCGTCGCAAAAGTTAATTTTTTTGTAGTGTATTGTAACCAAGATCATTCAATTACAAATTCTAATTGATCTTTTTAGTAAAAAATTAAAATGCAAAAGTTGTCAAGAATTACGTATATATGTCTCTGTCCAAATTTTATAATTTATCGAGGTCATTTACTATTTCTCGAGATCTACAAATCAATACAATTAAACTATACCAATAAACTCATATTTAATTTTTTGTACCTTAACTCTACCACTTCAACCCTTCACTTTCGAACTACACATATATCTCATGTGCCTCCCATATCCCTAACACCGTTCCGAAGTTAATTTGATGAAAAGTTAAACGCTCATTTGATTTGATAAAAAATTTGACATCGCCTTAATTTGATAAGGTTTTAATACCATGATTAGAGTAGAAAAATGAAACGTACTTCATCAAATTTAAATTTGATGAAATATCTAAGTAAGTATTAGAGATGCTCTTATACGGGTGATCCATGGGATAAGAGATTTTTTGGGTAAAATTATAACTAGGAGAATTTATTAGTAGAATATAAATTGCTTGTATTCAATTAGTCTATAAAATATTTTTGTATTTCAATATTATTTTTGACATTTAATTCATCAAATTCTAAATTTCATAATTAAGATATTTTATGAATAGTTTTATTCTTACAAATATTTTTTGAACCCTTAGAAATTTAGTGATGTGAACATTTACATTAAATAAATTTGACAGTGTGCATGTTCACGTTAGCAATATGAATGTTCACATTGGCAAATTCTAACTCTCACAATTAAGATATTTTGTAAGCAGTTTTATTCTTACAAATATTTTTTGAACCCTTAGGAATTTGGTGATATTAACATTCACATTAAGTAAATTTGGCATTGAGAATGTTCATATTGACAATGTGAATGTTCACGTGGAACATTCACACTGTCAATGTGAACATTAATGCGCACTTTATCCTATTATTATTAGGGATATTTTAGTAACTATGTTATTCATAGAATTTATTAAAATATAAGAAAATAATTTAGATGAAGTGGAATAAAAATAAGTGAAGAGATATATAAATAAATGTCCTTTTACATGGTTTCATGCAGGGAATATTGTCACAAAGTAAAAAGAATAATAAAAGAGGAAAAACTATGAGGGGTGTGTATCATGCGGGTGTTTGGAAGGTTGTTGTTTTAGTATGTTATTTTAGTTTTTAACTGTTTTAGTATACTAAAATTTTTATATTTGAGAAGATGATTGAATTTGTTTGTAGTTGAATGTGATGTTTTTTAGAGAAAAAGTGAAATGATTATGAGTTTGATGTGACATTTTATCTTATTGGCTATTTTAGTATATTTTGTGTTTTTGTGAATTTTAGACTAAATTGGGCTAAAATCCCACTTCCCAAACAACCCCATATGTACCTTATAATTAAAAAAGAAAATGATACAACTTCATATATTTTTGAGTCACAACTTTAAAAAAAGAAAAAAAAAAAAAAGTCATAACTAAAAAGATATCATAATTAAAAAATAAAATGATATAACTAGAGATGTATATGGTACATCGCATTCAAAAGGTGTGTATAGTATACACCCCTTAAAAAGTGGGTATTATATGTATGTACCTTATAACTAAATAAAAAAAATGATATAACTTCATACTTTTTGAGTTGTAACTAAAAAAAATTATAACTAAATATTATATGAAACATAACTAAATATATTAAAATAATATCATAATTAAAGAAAAAAAGTCATAACTAAATAAACAAATGACATAATTAAAAAGGTATATAATAAAAGGT
Organism: Camellia sinensis; assembly: GCF_055761805.1. Lineage (NCBI taxonomy): Eukaryota > Viridiplantae > Streptophyta > Magnoliopsida > Ericales > Theaceae > Camellia > Camellia sinensis. The sequence continues at coordinate 37,236,232 of NC_138962.1, forward strand.
TTGTATCGCAGAATTCTCCTGATAAAAGACGCACAAACTTTAACATGGTAAAACAAAGAGTGTACAACCTTTCTATCAAAAAAAAAACAAAAAACAAAAAGAAAATAAAAAAAGAAATTGTATGAGTACAGAATAATCTTCTCGTTCGATCCTGTTGATCAAGTTTGAGCTCCTCCAAACGTCGTCGCTTTACTCCCTAAAAACACAAACGTGAGCTAGCCGGCGGGTGTACGCCGGATACCCCTCCGATGCCTAAGTTAGCAAAATAGACAAATAGCTCTGTGTATTCGAGAGTCAGAGTTGCAATACCTGTACATAGGTCCTGTCATGAGTTTTTATAAATTTCGCTTGACACAGTCCTAGTAGGATTCCATCTCTTCCTCATAAGAATCCTACTAGGAATCACTCACCCTACTTACTACTAACCAGTGAGATGGTTTGCACAATCCTAATGGGACTCTACTCTCCTTAGTAGAGTCCTCCTAGGAATTAAAAAGTAATGCTCATCTTTCTACACGTTTCCCACTGCTTACTCAAGGGAGATGGTTATACCGTGGTAAAACCTTAGTACGACCGAGCTAACCCATGATCTTCGACATACATAGCTCGGCGCTTCTATGTTCAACGCTTAGCTCAGTCTCCATCCACCTATACTTCGGTTGGTTACCACCGAGACCAAGCTAATCTGCAATTGTCTCTGATCGGGATAACAGGAGTGGGGTCCAAGTCACAGAACCCAATCGCATCGGCCCATAGCCTGGGTACTTCTTATACTTGGACCTTGCTCGGCCCATAGCTCGGTCCATCACTATTCCTGGACCCAGTTTAACTCCAGCTCACAAAATCTCCCTCTCAGAAATAGAAAAAGAAAGTGTACTATCAAACAAAGAATATTTATCGTTGAACATGCAATGAAATTTGTTATTTAGGTAAAAAATAAATAAATGATTGTAGTACAGATATTTGATTTTTTTTTTTAATTATATATATATACGTAATGTATCCTGCAGTACCTATCCTTTTAAACATGTATATTCGTTTTGGGTTGACATAAATATTGCCAAAATCTGATATGATCTTTTTGAAGTTATGATAGGAATACATTGAATCAGAATGCTGAATTTATAATATAATGTGTGATTAACTAGTAACTTCAAAATCATAACTTTGTACATCACCTCATAATTAGAGTGATACATAACAAGCACACTTATTTATTTTTTACTGGAGAAGTTATTTGATGTTCTTGTAATAATATTTCACATGGCCTGGTTTAGAAATTAATTATTTTAATTGATTTTTTTTTTTTTTTTTGTATTTATAAAAGGGTAGAGTATCAACAAATTTTAAATAGTAATATTATAAACTGCTTGGTCTTTCATTTTTTTTTATGGATCCAAAGATTCCATTTTAGTGCGAATTACATAAAGGATCAAGTATAAATATACATATGTTATGTGTTGAGAGACAAATATGAGTTTTTTGATATTGTTAAAATTACTAAACATAATACTTTAAAAATTCTTTAATGTACTTTTTTTCAAACGTAACACTCTGATATAACATTCAAAAAAGTAACACTCTAATGTAATACACAAAAAAACTCCTTAATATATATTTTCTAAACGTAATACTCCAATCAATGTAACACACTGAAAAACTCCTTAATGTACTTTTTCCAAATGTAACAATGTAACATTCCAAAAAAATTCCTTAGTATACTTTTCCTAAACGTAACACTCCAATCAATATAATACACAAAAACTTCTTAGTATATTTTTCTCAAAAGTAACACTCTAATCTAACACACGAAAAAACTCTTTAGTGCACTTTTCTCAAACATAACAACGTAATATTTCAAAAAATATTCTTTATGTATTTTTTTCAAACTTAACATTTCAATCAATATAACACGCAAAAACTCCTTAATGTACTTTTTCCAAACGTAGCACTCTCATATAATACTCAAATGTAATACCAGAAAATCACACTAACAGAAAATGTAAATTTTCACGCTCGACAACCAACACTTCAACCACCAATCCCTCTAAAAATAATCTTTCATACCTTACTCTTCCATTCCCATCTCAAAAAAGAATCAGGAAAAAAAAAATAATAAATTATAAAAAGGCATTCACTTAAACTCAAATGACACCAAATTAAATAAATACAACTTTTCAAAACATAAAAGACTAATTGGTTCATAAGAAAATTCTTAGAATTAAATGGATCAATATTTCTTCATATGAGATTTATGATAAATTTTCTTTCGTAAAAACACGAGCAAAAAAATAAAAGAGTTGTATGTAACTTGTAATTACTTTTTGACTAAAAACTCACATTTCTAAACAATGCCATATCTAGTAACACATGTTTTGCTATCTCTCAAAAAAATAATATAAAAGCAATAAATCACACTATTTTAATTAATCAAAATCAAATTAAAATATTACGTGTAATTGTTCGAAGAGCATTAAATAATTTACCTCCTTTAGAGAGTGCAAATGATAAATTTTGCCTTAAGGTTAAAATAAGTTGAAAAATAATGAAATATTTCTTAATATTATGTGACATCATTTAAGTATTCATCCTAATAAATGAAAAATTGCAAAATATACTAGTGAATCGTCCATTTACACTTAATGAATAATAAAAACGAGTCAATATTATTTAACGGTAATGCTATACAAATAAAATTTTTATACAAAAAATTTGTATAGAATGACATGCATTCTGTAGTCTTTTCGCTAAAATATCCACCATTGTGCATTATAGTTATAAAATGCAACAGTCATATCATTCTAAATCTTTATTTACCTGACTTGTAATTTTTTATTTCATCATTAATTAAAAACACAAAAAAAAAAAAAAAAAAAAAAAAAATCACATTATACACTAAGAGGATGTTTAGAATAATCTAAATAAATTTTTTTTTTAACTTTTTACCAAAATAATGCGAAAAAAATAAAAATGTAATGTAATTAAAAAAAATAAAAAGATAAAAAAAATATACTTTGTGGAGCAATGCTAAAAACTACCTGTACATAATAATAACCAACCTAGTAAGCTCTACTTAGGTGGGTTCATCTCATGAAACTCACGTGAAGAGAGAATTATGTACAGTTCTCCACAACAAGAACTACAACTCCGTCGTGGGTTAACCAAGTCAAAACATAAACAAACCTTTCTTAGGATTAGTTTGAGATGTGGATTGATTTTTTAATTTTTTGATTATTTTAGTTTGGAGTTAAAAAGTTTCGTTTGGAATATGCTTTTTAATTTTTTTTAACTTTTGTGAAACAAAAAATAAAATAATTATAAATTAGATGTGATATTTTGTCTTATTAAATTAAAAAATCTATTTTATCTTTTTATAATTATTTTAACCAAAAAAATCTTTTTTTTTTCATGCGAAACGAACTCTAAGAGTAAGGCTGCGTAAAAATTTAGCGAAAAGCCTTTGCCTTTTTTTCATTCTTTTTTTTGTCTTAAACAATTTGCATTATCAACCCAAACGATTGCGTAAAAATAATTGTTTGACTAAATGATTAATTAGTTGAATTGAGTAGCGTGCGAGTCGTGCTAGAATCCTTAGTCTTGGTTTCTGGACAACAGATTTAAATCCTTATTCCAAGAATCCTAGCTAGAATCTAACAACTCTATTCTTTAAGCTATCCCTTGCATCTCTTCTAAGGCCTCTTCTTGGAATAAATCTGTTTTTGGAAATATTTTTCGTAACAAGAGATGGCTTCTGGGTAGAATTGAAGATATTCAAAAGGCCCAGTCTAACAAGTTTTCTCATAATCTTTTTATCCTCGAAAAAGAGCTTCTGAAAGAGTATAATAATATTTTGTATCAAGAAGAGCTTCTTTTTTTTCAAAAGTCCAGAGCCAATTGGATAACAATGGGAGAAAGAAATACCAGGTTCTTCCATGCTTCCACTTCGGCTAAAAGAAGAAACTCGAGGGTGATTACACTACTAAAAAAAGGGCCTTTTGAGTCGGTTTTTTGAGTCGGCAAATTTTACCGTCGCAAAAGGTAGCTTTTTTGAGACGGCACAGAGTTACCGACTAAAATACCAAACCTTTAGTGTCGGCACCGTTGGCCGACACAAAAAATTAATATTTGATAACATTATTTGAGTCGGTTGAATTTACCGACGCAAAAGATAGACCTTTTGAGTTGGCATAGACCTTTTGCGTCGGCAAATTTGTGCCGACGCAAAAAATTAGACCTTTTTGTGTCGGCAACTGATGCCGTAGCAAAAAAAAAAAAATTATAGCCAAGATATATATATATTTACTTGATTATATTTAATAAATATATTTATTTACACATATACTTTTATATTAATATTGAGTGTATATACTATAAATAATATATATCTCGTTTAATATCTGAAAGAGGTATGGTGGTGAAGTGGATTTAGTGCGGTGAGTTTGGGTCAAATTGTCCAAATGGGTGTGTGTTCAAACCTTGGGAGCCTCAATGAGAAAATTATGAGTTAAATTTTTTTAAAACATTTAACCACTTTTTGAGTCGGCAATCTACCGTCTCAAAAAATTAAAACTTTTTGCGTCGGCAGATTGCCGACTCAAAAACTTTTTGCGACCCCACCATTTTCGTCCCTTGAGTTGCCGTCGAAACGCCGTCGCAAAAAGTTTTTGCGTCGGCAAATCCGCTATTTGCGACGGCACGCTGCCGACTCAAAAGCCCTGTTTTCTAGTAGTGTTACCCTTAAAGATGAGGGTGGTTGCTGGGTTTCGAACCTTGATGACCTTAAAAGCTTGTGGGTGATCATTTTGAGGGGATGTTCACTTCTTCATCCTTGGTGGAAAGGGAGGTGTGGAACTATGGTACTACCTCTAATTTCTCAAGTGACAAGAATACTGCTCTTTGTAGACCTTTTTCCAGTAAGAAGATTTGGACAGCCATGAAATCTATTACAGGGTTCAAAGCCCCTGGGTGTGATGGTATTCAAGCTATTTTTTACCACTCCGTTTAGGATATTGTGGGTAACTTTGTGTGTAACTTTATTAAGTCCTATTTTAGTTCTTGTGGTATACCTCCAGAAATAAACAAAACCCTAATTACCCTTATTCCTAAAGTCAAAAATCTTGAAACCATTAAAAAATTTAGATCTATCAGTTTGTGTAATGTACTTTATAAAACCCTCATCAAAGTCCTTGTGAATAGGCTTCGACCCCTCCTTGATAAAATTGTTAGTCCAAACCAGAGTAATTTTGTCCCTAGCAGGTCTACTAATGACAATATCATCATTGCCCAAGAAATTATCCATACCCTTAGATCCAAGAAAGGAAACAAAGGTGAGATGATTTTTAAAATTGACTTGGAGAAAGCCTATGATAATGTGTCATGGACTTTCCTTCGGGACACCTTATTGGAGCTGAATCTGAATATGAATTGGGTGGAGTTGATTATGACTTGTGTTACTAATGTAAATTCCACTATGCTTTGGAATGGAGAACAAGTTCGGGATTTTCATCCTAGGAAAGGACTCCACCAGGGAGATCCCTTATCCCCCTATCTCTTTGTGTTATGTATGAAGAGGCTCTCTAACTTGATTCTTGATAGAGTCAATTGTGGCAAGTGGAAGGGTATCAAAGCATTTATAAGAGGTGCTGAAATTTCTCACTTATTTTTCGTTGATGATCTGTTATTATTTGCAAAAGCAGATACTAAAAATTGTGACACCATTATGGAGGTTCTTAACTACTTTAGTACTCATTATGGGTTGAAAGTGAACTTGGCTAAGTCTAAGTTATTTGTTTCTCTTAATGTGTGTAATTTTATGGCCAGGAACTTGAGTGTTTTATGTGGTATCCCTATCACCCAAGATTTGGGGAAGTATCTTGGGATACCTCTGCTCCATAAGAAAGTTAACAAAACTCATTTTTCTTTTATTTTTGATAAGCTTCAAGGGAAGCTCTCAAGTTGAAAAGCTAATATGTTGTCTTTGGCAGGTAGAGCCACCTTTATTAAATTAGTGATTGCTGCTCTACCTGCTTATACCATGCAAACAATGAAGTTACCTGTTAATGTGTGCAATGACTTGGACAGAGTCAACTGAAACTTTCTTTGGGGAGAGGTGGGAAATTCTAAAAAAATTAACTTGGTTAAGTGGAACACTGTGTGCAAGAGCACGAAAATGGAAGGCCTGGGTATTAGATAGGCTAAGCATTACAACACTGTTTTACTTTCTAACTCATTGGTGATAACTGTTTGTGGACTAAAGTGCTCAAGGCTAAATACCTCCAAGACGGGTCTCTTCTTGACTATTCTAACAAGAGAAGAGCTTTCCACACTTGGAAAGGTATCCTTAGTACTAGAGAGACTCTTGTGAAAGGTAGTGAGTGGTGTGTTGGGGATGGTACTCAAATCTCCATTTGGTTTGATTGGTGGTGTGGAGAGAGTAATTTAGCATTACTCTTTCCCCAATCATCTCTCATTAATTTTGAAATTGTTAATCTTCTTTTAAATGAGAAAGGTGGTTAGGAATCTTTAAATTGAACTCTAAGCTTCCTAGAGAGGCTGTTGACCTTGCTCTTAAAGTTCATTTACCTCGTTTTGTTACTCATCCGGATACACCTCATTGGCCTGGTTTTGGTTCTAGTTCTGGTCATTTTTCCACAGCTTCAGCTTATGAGATGGTTGCCGCTCATGAGGTCGAAAATTGTAATTGGCTTTGCTTGTGGAAGTTGAAACTCCCCCAAAAAATTAAGGGCTTTGTGTGGCTTGTCTTACATGGCAATTTACTCTCGAACAGCCAAAGAATCAAGAGAGGTCTTACTAACTCTGCTGAGTGTAGTAGATGTGGTTGTCAATTGGAAGATATTGATCATATTTTCAGAGACTGCCCTCAAGCAGTCATTATCTGGAGCAGTATGGGCTGTTTGGAGTGGCTGTCTAGGGATCGTCATATCTGGTGATACATTGGTTGGAATCTAATCTCAAATACAAACTTTTTTCTATTTTGGATCCTACTCTTTTTGCTGCTATTCTTTGGTAAATTCGGAAAGACCGCAACAAAAAAGTTTTTGATAATGTTGAACTTCGTTGATATCAAAGTATTATACTTTCATGTAAATATGCTTCTGCTATTAAGAAAGCATTTAGATCTTCTGTTTTGCATCCTAGTCTTTGTGATGTGGTTATTAATTGGTGCCCTCCCTTTGTAGGTAGACTAAAGTTGAACACTGATGGTAGCACAAAAGGAGACCCTGGGAAATGAGGCTTTGGTGGTCTTATTCGTGATAAGAGAGACATCTGGCTCGCTGGTTATTATAGAAAGCTTGATGTTTGTACAAGTTTAGAGGCGAAGCTTTGGGCTATCTACCGAGGCTTAACTATAGCCTTCGAGAGGGGGTATAAAGATCTCACTATTGAAACGGATTCATTATCTGCAATTGAGCTATTGAAAGAAGGATCCATGGTCTCTTCTTCGGTGAGAAGCTTGGTGGAGGACTCCAAATTCCTTATGCAAATGTGTGGCTATACCATTCAACATGTTTTGCACGAAGGGAATAATAATGCGGATGATCTTGCGAAGTTGAGAGCTACTCAAGTTGAGCCTCTTGTAGTTATGGATGAGGCCCCTGTAGAAATTAGAGGGCTAGTGATACAAGATATGGTTGGACAGGGCTCTCTTAGGCCCTGATTTGTGTGTTCCATACATTGGTGTTTCTTTGTTGCTTTTCTTTCTTTTGTTTCTTGTCTTTTCCTTTTCCGATGTACCAAAAAAAAAAAAAAAAAGTGGGGCGTTTTAATAAGCCAGGTGATATCTAGTGTTTTTATTTATAGTTATTTACATCATGTTCTTAATTATTAGTAAATATTATTTTATTATTTTATTCATGAATTCATAAATTTTGTAAATATTAGTTTTAATTTTTTTTAACATCTTTTTTATTAACTTATTTTCATTTTCAGTAAAAATTTTTTAATTTTTCAAAAAGTTTTAGGCTTGTGGATTCTACTCGACAAAACGAATCGAAAAATTAAAATTTAAAAAAAAATAGAAAAGACAAAAAAAAAATAGTAAACTTTTTTTGGCTTTTTTTATTTTTTCTAATTTTTTTAAGTAAAAAAAATGTTTTTAGATTCGTCACAAGACAAATTGAAAAAATAACATTTTTTGACATAATTTTGGAAAAAAGTCATTAAAAAAAAATAGAGAAAAAAGTGGCTTTTTAATTTGTTCTCAAACAACTTTGAACTATAAAAAATATATTACTTTAATCATTGCAGAACATTTATAGACTTCTTCCAAAATAGGTGTATTTTTATATGATTTCCTTAATTAAAAGGATCAATGTGTATAAATTCATAAATGAAGGATTAAAGTGATATTTATTAATTTAGTATGATTAATTATTTTGTGTATGCAAAGAGCAAGGCAGTGAGTCCGGTCTGTCATACCTAGATTCAGGACATTACAGCTCATTTCTTAGCTCCAAAGCCAAACTAAAAAAATGTCATTCTTTGCTTTTTGAAGCCCCTTCCTAATGTCGTCCCTCTTTTGACCTTTATTTCAAAAACAAGGAAGAACTAATCAAACAATTATTATCATATTTCAAAATTCCAATCCAAATGAACGGGTGCCTCTTTGCAACTCTTATGACAAGAAGTTAAAATTACTTTGTTAAAGTTATTTTTTGGTTTATTATAATATAATTTTTGGGGGGGATATATAACTTTAATGATTAACATGTCATTTTGACACAATCGATTCTCTTATCATTTTTTGATCGTTGGATTTGTTGGGTATATCTCCTTATTGGAGTGTAGGATTCAATTGGTTTATTAAAAGAGTTTAATTTGATTTGGTATTAGTTATAATATATTTTTATATATTATATCTAATTTGTGGAGACTCAATTCCATTTGGATACAATTAGGGTTTGATAACAAAACCCAAGATTCAATAATATATATATCTAAATATATATTGTTTCGAAGTGCCGCGGCTGATTATGTTTCAATGCATTCTCGGTGATGGTGCTGTGTGATTTGCAAATTTGGTGTTTGGTCTCTGATAGCTCCGGGTGATTATTTTGGCAAGGACGAATTCATTGGTCTTTGTGAGATTCGGCTAATTTGGGTTAATTATTTTGGATCTTCTATAACTCTGGTTTTGAAGATTTTGGTTCATCTATTTGGTGAGGTCTTTCCTCTTTGTTTATTTGTAATTATTTGGAATTCACCAAAGGGTGGTTTTGTGAGACCATTCGTGTCTCATTTGTAATCGTTTGAAAACTCTTTGGTTGATAGTGGAATCATATTTCGATCCCGTAGACATACCTCACATTGAGGGAACCACGTAAAAATTCTTGTGTTGCTTTTGATTTAATTTTTTCGCATTAATTTTTATTCCCATTGATTGATTTACTTGTAGGGAATCACATATTTTCCCTAACAACTGGTATCAAAGCTTACGATTTATTTAAATTTATTTATTTGTGTAAATCAATGGAGGGGAATGTGGGTCGTATGTCTAGCTTCAATGGAAGCAATTGGGTAACTTGAAAAACTAAAATGGAGGACCTATTATTTTATAAAGATTTATATGGACCCATTGAGGGTGATTCTGGCAAACCCGAGGGTATGAAAGATGATGAATGGAATAGGCTTAATCGAGCAGCCGTTGGTGTTATTCGTCAATGGATCGATGACAGTGTATTTCATCATGTTGCTACTGAAACTTCGGCACATGATTTATGAAAAAAATTAGAGTCTTTGTGATAGAAAATCAGCCACAAATAAAGCATTTCTGTTTCGTAAGTTGGTTAATTTAAAATATAAAGATGACAACCCCATTCTAGAACATTTCAATGAAATAAAAAGTATTGTTAACCAACTTGCTTCTATGAAAATTATTTTTGATGATGAGTTACAGGCTTTGATGCTACTTAGTTCTTTGCCCGAAAGTTGGGAGACTTTGGTTGTGACCGTTAGTAATTCGGCGCTCGATGGAGTTGTCACAATAGGCCAAGTCACTAGTAGCCTGTTGAATGAAGAAACTAGAAGAAATCAGCGGGTTCCTCTCATTCGGAAGCATTCGTTGTGAGAGGCCGAAACAAAACAAGGGAGAGGAGTAAGACTCCTCATGGTCATGATCAAAGCCGTAACAAATCAAATGATGGTTCTTTTTCAAAGAAAGACATTGAGTGCTATTATTGCAATGAGAAAGGGCACATGATGCGAGAATGTCGAAAGCTCAAGAACAAGGAAAAAAGGCGTGACAAAAGTGTGGATAAGAAGCAAAAAAACACAACGGCAGTTACTACCGATGATCTCATGGTTGTTTGTGAAGATGATTGTATCAATTTTGTGGGCCAAGAGAGCAATTGGATGATTGATTCTGGTGCTTCTTTTCATATGACTTCTCGAGCTGATTTCTTCACTACCTACACCAAAGGAGATTATGGTTCTGTTCGAATGGGTAATGAAGGTTTGTCCAAGATTATTGGTATGGGTGATGTTTGCTTGGAAACAAATTTGGGTTGCAAATTGTTGCTTAAAGATGTGAGGCATGTTCCCGACATTCGCCTCAATTTGATCTCTACTGGAAAGCTAGATGATGACGGCTTCAACAACAAATTTGGTGATGGAATATAGAAGCTCACAAAGGGTTCTTTGGTGGTGGCTAAGTGTAAGAAAACTCACACACTTTATTCGATGCAAGGAAAAATTTGTAAAGGTGTTGTCAATGCACTTGAAGATGATACTTCTACCGAATTGTGGCACAAATGACTTAGGCACATGAGTGAAAAGGGGCTGCAAGTTTTGTTCAAGAAAGTGCTTCTACCAGTTTGAAAGGTACACATCTTAAAACTTGTGTTCATTGTTTGGCGGGTAAACAACATAGAGTTTCTTTTAAGAAAAATGTTACTTCTAGAAAAGAAAATGTGTTGGAGTTGATTCATTAAGATGTTTGTGGTCCTTTGAAAGTTAGAACACATAGTGGTGCACTTTATTTTGTTACTTTCATTGATGATTCTTCAAGGAAAGTTTGGGCTTTTCTACTGAAAATTAAAGATCAAGTTCTAGAAGTATTTAAGCATTTTCAGGTCATGGTTGAAAGAGAAACTGGGCAGAAATTGAAGTGCATCCGATCAGACAATGGTGGTGAATACATTAAACCATTTGATGAGTATTGTCGCAGCCAAGGTATTCGGCACCAAAAGACAGTTAAGAAGACTCCTCAACAAAATGGCGTTGCCGAGAGGATGAACCGCACCATTATGGAAAGAACAAGATGTTTGCTTTTACAAGTTAAATTGCCAAGATCCTTTTGGGGTGAGTCATTGAGGATAGCGGTTGACGTGATTAATTTGTCTCATTGCTATCCTTCGAATGGTGATGTTCCAGAAAGAGTTTGGACCGGTAAAGATGTGTCTTATGAGCACTTGAGAGTGTTTGGTTACCGAGTTTTTGTTCACATTCCAAAGGATGAGAGGTCCAAGCTTGATATTAAGTCAAGACAATGTATTTTTCTTGGTTATGGACATGATGAATTCGGGTATAGATTGTGGGATCCGGTCGACAAGAAAGTTATTCGAAGCCATGATGTTGTGTTTCTTGAAGACCAAACAATTGAAGATTTTGGCAAAGGTGATCAACCGGAGCCAAAAACTAGTGATCTCATTGACATGGATCCATCTCCTTCATCTTCAGTTGATGATGAAAATGGGGGAGATATGCAGCCACCTATTGAAGATGTAGAGGATGATGTTAATTCTAATAAAGTTGATCAACCGGAGCCTGCATGTATGGCCACCAGTATCCTTGTGAAATGACTCTGTAAGCTAACGATCTTCCTCCTTGGTGGCTTCCGCACACCCTTTCGTGTCTTTCGAACAAGAATGCTTCTACTTTGCTGGGGTGGACACACTTTAGATAAGGTCCTGAGGATGACTTTTTGTATAATGCCATAGATGGGGAGAGCCAAAATCGCTGTGACTTTGCTCTAATTTTGTTGGCTTCTTTCTTGTCTTCCTGTAGGACGCCGTCTTTTAAGAACAGTACGATGGGATCCATCCGGGATCCATCCATGAGGGGCCTAATTTGGTGCAACACACCTCTTCTACATCGGGGTCCTCAATGCTTGGTCTTGGTAGGTAGTCAATTAGTAGCGGGTGAGGGATGGATGTATCTGCCATTGATGCAAAGCCTGCTAGTTCGTCTGCTCTGCTATTTTCCTCCCTACCAATCTGTTCTATCCTTACTACTTCAAATTTCTTGATCTCTGTTTTGACCAATTCTTAGTATTTGGCCATCCTGTCATCCTTTGCTTCATAGTCGCCATAAATTTGGTTTACCACCAGCTGTGAGTCGGTGTAGACCATTAATTCGGTGGTCTTCATATAGAATGCTGATTTGAGTCCTGCAAGAAGTGCTTCATACTCTGCTTCGTTGTTTGATGCTGGGAAGCCAAGGTTGATTGCTTGCTCTACAACCAGGCCGTCTAGTGAGATGAGGACTATGCCAAGTCCTGCACCATGTCGGTTAGATGCTCCGTCCACGAAGAGCTTCCACATCTCTCCAACGAACAACTTCCAGCAGGTGGAGGGGTCAGATGATGTCGTGGGGTCAAGAATGTTGCTGGTGTTCTCTTCAAGGTCCATACTGGCTGTCTGTCCCTCGCTATCTGATTGAACCAAGTCTTTATTTGTTGGTGAGCCTTGGCTTGGTGTAGCATAGTTCGTTTCTTCCTTGCTCTCATTATTCTGGTTTGCCTTGGGGTCCGACTAAGTATCCTGCACCAGGGGTTGCGCTATTCCGGCATCAACTTCCATCCCTAGTTTGGTTATGTTAGTCAAGTCGATTGGGCAGATATGATGACTTCCCGGGGTAAATTCTGCGGCAAAGTCTGCCAAAGTTTGGGCCTTTATTGCGGTTCTGGGTTGGAACTTAATGTCGAATTGTCCCAACTCTACTGCCCACTTCAAGATTCGCCCAGAAAAGTTTGCCCTCTCAAACAAAGCTTTTAATGGGAAAGATGTGAGGACGACTATGGTGTGGGCGTGAAAGTAATGCGATAACTTTCTTGAGGCCATCATCAAGGCCAAGGCCAGTTTTTCCAGTGGCAAGTATCTTGTTTCGGCACCCAGCAATGTCTTGCTGACATAATAGATGGACAGATGTTGGATTCCTTCCGCACGGACCAATACTGCGCTAATTGCGTATTGAGAGATTGCCAGGTACAAGAAGAGTTCTTCTCCAGGTATTGGGGTGACAAGCAGTGGTGGAGAAGACATGTATTCTTTCAAGTTTTCTAGTGTGCGGTCGCATTCTTCCTCCCACTCGAACTTGGCTTTTAATGCTTGAAAAAATGGTCGTAGTCTGTCTGACAACCGGCTAATGAATCTGTTGAGTGCAGCTGCCATGCCGGTGAGATGCTATACCTCTTTTACTGAGTTAGGCCTCTTCAGATCCTGAATAGCTTTGATCTGGGAGGGGTCTGCCTCTATACCCCGGTTGGTTACTAGGAAGCCCAGAAATTTGCTAGATCCTACATCGAACGCGCACTTAGATGCATTAAGGCGCAACTTGTGTTTCTTCAGAATCTGAAACATCTCACCTAGGTCCCTTAGATGGTCATTCTTGTCCTTGCTTTTGACCACCATGTCGTCGATGTCAGATTCCATTGTTTTGCCTAACAATGGTTCAAACATCTTGGTGACCATCCGTTGGAATGTTGCCCCTGCATTCTTTAGGCCAAAGGGCATGACCTTGTAGCAATACAGTCCTCTTGGAGTTGTAAAGGACGTGACCTCCTGGTCTGGTTCGTACATGGCGATCTGATGGTAGCCTCTGTATGCATCCAAAAAGCTAAGCCGGTTGTGCCCCGCTGTTAGGTTTACCAATTGATCTATCCGTGGTAGGGGGAAGCTGTCCTTTGGGCATGCTTTGTTGACTGTCTTATAGTCGACGCAGACACGCCATTTGCCATTCTTTTTTGACACCACGACTGTGTTGGAAATCCATCTGGGGTAGTGCACCTCTCTGATAGCTCCTGCCTCTAGCAGATTTCCCACTTCTTCCGCCACTATTTCGGCGTGGTGGAGTGCCGATCTATGAGTGCGCTGAATGATTGGTCTGGCGGATGGGTGGACATTGAGTTGGTGACAGATGAAGTTTGGATCAATGCCTGGCATGTCATAAGGTGTCCAGGCGAACACTTCGATGTTAGAGGTCAAGAATTCCAAGACCTTTAATCTCTTAGTGCTGGACAGCGACGAACCGAACAAAAAGAACTTATCCGGGTTCTTTTCATCTATTCTTACCTCTACCAAGTCTTCCACCGTTTTTTGATCAGCTGTTTTGCCGACATCTGCGAATAGTTCGTTGCTCTCAGGTTCTTCCACCGAATGAACATATCCCTTGGCAGCACGGCTGCCATTAACTGTGACGAAGCATTGTTTGGACATAATTTGATCTCCAAAGACCTCTTCAATTATTCCGGCTTCGTTGGGAAATCGCATTACTTGATGGTAGGATGATGCTACTGATTTCATGGCATTGAGCCATGTTCTTCCCAAGATTATGTTGTAAGTGGAAGGGACCTTTAATAACCAAAATTTCACTTGTTTTGTCACGCTCCCTACCCTGACTGGCAGGATAATTTTGCCGACTGGCCATTCTGGCATTGAGTTGAATCCGATCATGGGGGATACAGCTGGTGCCAGGTCTTTGTCCTCCAATTTCAGTTGTTTGAAGGTATCGTAGTACATTATCTCACACGAGCTACCTTGGTCTATCAAAATTCGTTTGATGTCGTAGTCCTTGATGCGGAGGGTGATGACCAGTGCATCGTTGTGAGGGCAATATATTCTTTCCAAGTCTTTGTCTAAAAAAGACATGGCGTTCTTGGCCTCTGTTCTCCCCTTTTTGATGGTAAGTTGGGCACTTAGTATCTCCCTTAAGTGCTCAGCCTTCTTGATCGGCCCTCTGAGCTCGCATACACGCTCAGGTTCGAATACTCCTTGTATTACATTGATTACTCCTTGAGGCGGGGCGTCAATTGGCATTCCATTGGGGTTATTGTGGTCCTGGGGGACTGGTTGCGTTCCTCCTTCAATGTATTTATCCAGGTGACCAGCTGCCACCAACTCCTCCAGGTGCTGTCTCAATAGCATGCAATTTTCAGTACGGTGCCCCTTTTCTTTGTGGAAGGTACATCGCGATCTTTCGTCGTAGTCTTTCTGTGCTTCTCCTAGCTTAGCTGGCCATCTGACGAAAGGTTCATCGCGTATTTCGCTCAAAATCCAGTAGATCGGTTTCTTGAATACCGTGGTTATGGCAGTGCGGACTCTCAACCATCTTTTATCCTGGTCTTGTCCGTTGTCTCGCCTGCCTCGTCCGTTTTTGTTCGGACGTTCTACCGTGTTGATCTTTGCTGTGGTCTTTTTATCTAGTATTGCGGTCGTGCCAGATTTTATTTTAGCACAGGCGCCATCCTCTTCCACCCTGATGTACTGATGCACTCTTTCCATCAAGGCCTCCATGGTGAGGGGCGGTGTCATGGTGATTGAGTCCCTTAGTCTGTTTCCGACTGGAAGGCCTCTTTTGTACTGTGCAATGGCGAGATTGGTGGGGCAGTCCCCAATCTGGTTGAATGTCTCCCAGTAGCGATTATTGTAGGATCTTAGTGTCTCCTTTTCGCCCATGTCGATGGAGACTAACTGGTCAATCTCCATCGGGGTTTTGGTGTTCGTTCTGAACCTCGTGACAAACGCCTCCGCCAATTGTGCCCAAGAGGCTATGCTGCCTTCTGGAAGTTTTTCGAACCAAGTCAAGCCTAGGTCACCAAGGCTTGATGGGAAGAGGATGCACATCAAAGCCTCGTTTCGCCGATATACCGCCATAACCTGGCGGAAGTGGCTTAGGTGTATGTAGGGGTCCGTCTTCCCCTCGTACGTGATGAATTTGGGTTGAAGGAAACCTGAAGGAAGGGGCGCGTTTTTAATTGCCGGAACGAACGGCGAGGTCTGCAACCTTGCTAATGCTTTGTCCGTTGGTTCGTAGGCAGGGCGTGGCAATAGCATTCCGACCTCGACGCTTCCATACGTCCGAGGAGCCAACCGCTGAAAGGTAGATACCCTGTGAGGGTTGCGCGCCCTAGTATCCTCCTTCCATCGTGCATTTTCTTCCAACATGTTCCGCAAATCGAATGATCTTGGTAACTCTGTCTGCTTGGATGATGTCTGGTGCGAGCGCGAGGGTCGATAGGTACTTCCCTCCGTGTAAGACCTCAATGATCTCGTTCTCTCAGACCTGGAGAAACGAGTTCTGGAGGTTCTGGATTGAGTATCGCCTGTCTTGAGGCTTCTACTCTCTGCTTGTGATGGTGTGGAATGCCTTCCACGGTCTTCTGAGCGGCGAGGGGGCGTCTTGCTTTTGCGCCCCTCTCCTGTCGCCACTCCTTTTCCCTTCATCTGGCGCTTCATGGCCTCCATGTCTGCCGCCATCTTCCTTATTAATTCATCTTGCTCCTTCACGCGGTCTTCCAGAACTTGAGGATCAATCCTCCGCCTTTGTTTGCCAGGACTTCGTGAACGAGAGTGACGGGGGCTGTTAGTCCGTCTCCTCTCCCTTGTATCCCTCTTGGGACTTTGTCGCTGTGGCTCTAAGTCCGCCATAGGAGGGATAGAAGGTAGGCCTTCGCGTCTTGCACCCCCCTCTGGTGTTTGTCCGTCGATGGCGGACTGCGGCAAATCTTCGTTATGCGTCATTGCTTCTAAAGAGGAAAAACTTGATCAAGAGGTTTTGTTCTTGTCTGAATTCCCACAGACGGCGCCAATTGTACGGGAAAGAAATAAACCTTCTCGTATAATCCTGTTGATCAAGTCCACGTTCCTCCAAACCTCGTCACTTTACTCCCTGAAAACACAAACGTGAGCTAGTCGGGGGGTGTGCGCCAGAAACCCCTCCGATGCCTAAGTCAGCAAAATAGACAAGTAGACAAAAGCTCTGTGTATTCAGGAATCAAAGTTGTGTTACCTCTCCATAGGTGATTTTTGTGAGCTTTTATAGGTTCCGTGTGGCACAATCCAAGTAGGACTCTTACTCTTCCATGTAGAGTCCTCCTATGATTCATACTCCTGAAAGATAATACCTATCCTTCAACACCCCCCTCACTGTTTAAACCAAGTGAGATGGTTTTACCATGGTCGGAGTCCAATGTGGCCGAGGTACGCATGGCTATGCTTAGCCGTAGAACAGACTGAACTATCCTTAGTTCGGTTCGTCCTTTTATTGCCCTTACCTCAGTTCCTCCTGTACAAACCGTGGTAAGTCTAAACTGAGCTAACTTTTAGGAAGGTTTAGACCGAGCTAACCATACTGCGCCATAATCGGTATAAGTTTTAGTATGGTGACCGAGCTAAGCTCCTTGGGACCGGAGTAACTTTACACCTCTCTTGGGCCGGAGTAACTTGATGGCCTTTTTACTCAGCCCTTCGCACTGTGGTTCATAACGGCCCATTACCCAGCTCGGCCCAATTTTCATATAAATTACCCTCTCATATATATATATATATATATATAATAAAATAGATAAACTTAATCTCCAAATTCAAGGTCTAATTTCATACTACAAACAGAACTTAAAAAGAAAAAAAGAAAATAAATAAGTAAAAGAAAAGAAAAAAAGTGATTGAGACAGCCTTCAATTCCAAATTTAAGGTCTTGAAAAATAAAAAATGATCGAGATAGCTTTTAATTCCAAATTCAAGGTTTGAATTTCAGTGTCAAACAAAACACACACACACACACAAAAAAAAGAAAAGAAAAGAAAAAGAAAACCGATTGGGACAGCCTTCAATTCCAAATTCAAGGTCTAAATTCACACTGCCAAACAAAACTTCGGCCAAAGGAAGGCTTGCCAATTAGGGTTTTTGTAAGACTTAATCAATCAAAAAGTGTAAGCTCTCTTTCATAAAAAATAAGTACAAAATATTATAATTATTGCATAGATAGTGAGTTCAAATTTATGATCTATTGTCTGTTCTGATAAAGAGAAATAATTTTATTATTTATATTCTCAACCATTCATCTCTTAGCGAACCTTGTCCAAGCCCTTAGCCCAATTTCATAATTTTATTTATTTTTTATTTTTTATTTTTTTTCTGGATCAATCAGTAGGAGTATTTACAATATAGAGAATTACAATTGAAAATTCACACGTAAGATTTAATAAGGATAGATCCCTTGACCTTCCATATTAAAAACTAGGATTAACTCGTACTTAAAAGCACGCCCCGTTATAATTTAGTCCAATCTAGATCAACCATTAAAATTTGAAATAGAAAGATACTAAATCTTAACCGTATGATCTCAATCTTCTCCTTCAAATTGACCCGAGCTATCCAAATGTCCACACAAGACAAATGCCTCAGACATTTTCAAAACCAGCCTTATTTTGTTATATAGATTGTGAATGATTTTGAATTCTAATTAGAAATATAGAAAAAAAATGCATTTTATTTTAAAAATTTATAATATATAATATTATTCAAATATAAAAAAGGCTTCTTGCTTAGATTTTATCTTAAACTTCTATTAAGTTTTTTTTTTTTTATAAATAAATTAAAAAAAAAAGGATGTTTCGTGCCGATATCACAACATCCGTAGGGCTTGACCCTAGGGTAACCGGTTGATAGCTAAATTTAACTCAATTCATAGGAAGGGACCCATCACCGAGGCACCCAATGGAGCTCAAGCATGTGTCACAGAAGAGACGAAGTATCAATTGGAATATAGCATGGCGTCTCCGAAGAGAGTCAATTGGACAAAGCCGGCATTCCGAAGAGAGTCAATTGGACAAAGCCGGCATTTCGCATCTCCACATGAGGCCGCCACCCTTGGTGGTAACTTTTATTAAGGGTCGAGCCGCCCCAATTTTAGATTGAATATATTTTTCAATTGTTATAGTTATAAAAGTGTATTTTTTTAAATATATTTACGTGTCACATAACACATAATCATAATGCATGCAAATTCTTAATCCTAATCCACCTAATGCATCTACCAAATGCTAACTGTGTTGATTATATTAGATTTATTTAGCTCAACCCTCTAACTTTACTGGTCAACTTAAATAAAATAATCATCGACAAAACATATGTTAAAAATATAATATTATTTTGAGCAATCAACTATCATACCAAATCACATTCAAATGTCTTTTGAGTTGAGAGCAAGCATTGATTCAATTATATTTTCGACAACGGTGGTAAAGTTAGACTGACTATTATTTACTACTATTTGACGAGACTAAATTTTATGTAAAATGAATGCTAATATTAATATTTTGTGAGACTTATTACAAAATGCTGTTAATATCATACAAGATGTCACATTAGTTGATACTAAAATTTAATCATCACACTATTATTTTTTTACGTTGTGTTTGGATTAAGAATTTAAGGGAGGGACATGAAAAAAAAAGAAAAATGAAAGAAAAAAGTAAAAAAAAAAAAAAATTAACTTATATTTTATTCAATTTTTTCCTTTCCCTCCATAAATTCACTTCAGAGTGCACATTTGACTGGTAAGAATTGAAAATCGAGAATCAGAGCCAAACCAATAATGATTTTAGGAATTGACCTCTTTGATTCAGTTCTTCATTTGAGCATTGATTAAACCGAATCAATCCCATAACCAATCCCATAAAATTAATTTTTTATTTTATTTTTCCCACTTAACCTTGCTATCATTCCCACTCCTTTTCAAATCAGCTTAAAATATGAGCTTTGCTACAAATATATACAAATCCTCTAGAAATATATACAAATCCTCTCACCTATTATTGATATTCTTATTTGTTTTACATTAATAGAGAACAAACGCTTCTCTATTCACTGGTCTCTACCTATCATTGATATTCTTACTTGTCCTACATTGGTAGAGAACAAATACTTCTCTATTCACGGGGCCTCTTTTGAGAAGGCAAAAAAATGCCAACTTATTGGCTTATTTGAGCACTATTTGACATAAACTAAATAAGTACACTTATTTAGGCTACATCATCTTTCTACTTTTCTATACATTTTTTCGTAAAAAGTCAAAAAATATACTTATTTAAATCATTCAAAGGAACCCCTTGGATCACATCATTTTTTTTTACTTTTTTACACATTTTTTCATAATAAGCCAATAAATAAAAATAAAAATAAAAATAAAAAATCACTTCCCAAAGTACGTATATCAACTTATAGCTAAATAACAATAAGGTAGTTGGTGGGCCTAACTTTGTTTTAGGCCCAACATTATGTGCAGCCTGCAAGAATTGGGCCAGGTGCATAATCGTTACAATAAATCATGAAAATTATTAGAACCGAACTGAATTAGGATTTATTGGTTGGTTTTAGATTGGGTTGGGTCTGAGTTGAGTTTAAACCCGAACCAAATCAACCCATGTGTAGTGAGGTTGGCTTGACTCGATAAGAATTGGCTTGGGCATTATGTAAGTCTGAAGAAGATTTTGATATTAATTAAGTAACAAGTGATGGCTCTTTCAAATAAATGTATACGTAGTTGGCGCACCAGATTTGACGAACTGTTTACCACCTCCCCAAGCAACCCATGACTTATGCTCACATGCATGGATAATAGGCTATTGAGAATTGATTTTATTCATAATCAATTTGGGTCTCATTTGGTGTAGGAGATGAGATGAGTACTAATAATAATAATATTATTTTTATTATTATGTGGTAACATTGGGACTTAGCACACTGTTACATTATTCTAATGACAAATTTTATATAAAAATTAAATATGAAAATCAATTTAATTATTATTATTATTATTATTATTATTATTGTTATTATTTTTTACTTTTAAGTCATGATCAACAAGGATATACTTTGATTGTCCACCATGCTATTTTAAGGAGAATAACAAATTAGTGTATATTTTGAAGGAAAAAAAAATCAAATTAATGATAAATTTTGTAAATTTTAATTATTAATAGCATAAAATTTTCCATATATATGTAATTATTTTTTTAAGGTATAACTAATTTGTAATTTTCCCTTATTTTAAAAGAAAACTACCGTGGTGTGCAATATGTGGAAAATTATTACTAGCGAATGGTTAGCAAGTGAAAACTTTATTTACAAACATTTTTTTTTAAAGTACCTCTTACCTTTTTTATTTTTTTATTCTCCTCTCGGACTTTTTTCTATCAAATATTTCTCTTTCTCTCTCTAGTTCCTTATTTTTATTTTTTATTACCTCTATCACCACTCATCCATCTTCCCCAAATTCCACCCTTAAAACCTTGGCAACCCTCCAACGGCAACAGAGGCAAATATTCAATTACAACAATGTAAGTTTAGAAGATGTTCATAACTTATGGTATTTTTAGCTCAAAGGAGGCTGACCTTATAAGGATAATTTTCTTGAAAAACACAGCGAAAATTGTGATAGTGGTTCGTATTTTTTTCGGTACTGAACTCCCGAATATATGACCAAAATTCAGGAACACAGGCTCGAACATTGGTTATTTATTCAGGAACACATGTTCGAACATAAAAATTTGATACACTTCAAAGGATTAAAATTATTTATATTTGCAAGGGTTTTTGTTTTATCAAGTTCGTGAACATATGCCCACATGGGTTTATTAGTTCAGGAACACAGACCCAAACATACCTTATTTGTTCAGAAACACAAGTCTGAATATTCTCAGTGAAAAAGAGAGGAGAGATGTCACGACCCAATCCTAAGGGCTTAGGGCTGGAATCGCAACTTACTAAACAATTCCAAGCTTAACAAATTAAATGGTGCAGGCCAAGGAAAAATGGCAGTAGGAAATAATTAAATAGAAAATTAATTTCATTCTGCTATTTTAATAAAAGAAAATACATCTATAGAGCTTTTATTATTTTTTTGTAATTGACTATCAGTAAAAAAACAACAAAAGGAAGAAAGGAAAAGAAAGGCAAAATAACAGATTATATAGCGATCCCGGTTTTGACACGAGCTTTGATGTATTCCAGACTCGGGTTTGGTGGTTAAATATTGTATCCATGTCCTGTTTTTTCCTTTTGACTCTTTGTATTTGAGTTTTGGAATTTGTTGGGCGAGTTTAGAACAGATCTGTTGTTAATTGGTTTAGATTGTTGATGCCCAGATTTTGGCCTCTTCGCTCGAGCGAGGCTTCTTACGCTCGAGCGAACTTTTTGTAATTTGCTTCTTCGCTCGAGTGAGGTTTCTTGCGCTCGAGCGAGAATTAGGAGTTCTCAGGTTTCTTTCCAGACGCAGCTTTTTCGGGGAAAGTGGAGCTCTTCGCTCGAGCGAGGTTTCTTGCGCTCGAGCGAGCTTGTGTTATTTGTTCCTTCACTCGAGCGAGGCTTGTTGTGCTCGAGTGTGCGTGTGCATCTATGACAGACCTGAAGCTTTGCATTCTGTGCTCGAGCGAGGTCATTTGTTGTGTCGGGTCGCTCGAGCGACAACTCTTCGCTCGAGCGAAGACCATGTATATCAGTTCGCAGCAGAGATATTTTACTTTACTTTTTGATTTCTTTTCATCCCAAAACTCTAATCCGGCACACTCTCTCTTTACAAATGCACCTTGATTTGGGGATCTCTCAACCCTAGTCCCTTTATTAAATAGATAGAGCATTGTGGGGGCTTCTATTTCATCCGAGCAAAATCCAGTTTGGTCATCTTTGAAGTTCTTCTTCTTCTCCATTGGGCTTCTACACTTGAGGTAGGGATCTTCTACACTTGTTTATGACTTTTAACCTAGGTAGTTGTTGTTATGAATATATGGTGAGATTTGAGATGTTTAAAGGAAACCTAGGGTTAGGTTCAAATTTATGAAGATGGGGTTTTTTGTATTGTTGTATATTTGACCATGGGATTGGGATAGAAGGTGACTTTGTGTTATAATAGATGTATTTGACCTTTGGGGTGGTATTGGAGAAATGAGGAAATTTGCTCTAATATGAGCTAAATAATTATTTGGTATAAATAATGGAATTAGTGTGAGAAATATGAAATTGGAAAGTTGTGTGAATGAATGGTGTAGTTAGATTTGCTTAATCATTCACCTATGGAAAATTTGATAATTCATCTATTAATAAATAATATATCTATTTAGAAATATATGTTTGGAGCTATCGGTGGAGGATAGCCATGATTGTTGTAGAAGTTGTATGTGTATTAGGTGAATTGAAACTAATCAATTGAAGTATGTCATTGAATATGACGGTGTAAGTAAAACATTAAATATGTGTTGTGAATAGTCATTACGGTGGCATGCTATCTAGACCGTTATCTTGAGGGGGGGAGCTTAGAAGAATGATAAAAAAAAAAAAAAAAAAAAAAAAAGCACAGAACACATGAAGGAGGTGTTAAGCGTTCAACTAATCTTGAAGAAAGGGAAGACAAAAGAGAAGAACGTGATTTATTTCTCTAACAGAGACCTAGCAAGGTTGCAGAACCCCCACAACGACATGCTGGTGGTTACTTTGCACGTCAAGAACTTTGACAAAATAGTGCGAGTGGCACATAACCACAAGGTCTAGACAAACATTCAATATAACAATACATAGTTGCGCCCGTAGGCTGGGACAAAATGCAAATGATATGCACAGTGCAAGAACATAACTTATGATCATTCAATGAGACTACAATGAAGCATTCAAAAGCATGTGTTATGCAAAGAAAATGCGATATTTTAAGCAAACCAACAAGGTACAGTAATCTCACACATGAGAAAAAGTAAGTGAATAAACATGTCATGCGTGAGAATCACAAGCCGAACCGCACCCTGTGCAGAAAGGATGTAAGAAAATTATGCAGTCTTAACTACGCATCACGTAGAAAAGGCAAAGAACATCATAACCCACGGGTGCACTCGAGGTGTGAAACAAGATCTTAATGCATGGCACATGCGAGGAAAGATGATATGAACCTAGGGACACACCCTAAGGTTCCGAACCAAAAGAGGACAGCAATAACAATCGAAACACATCCAAAGTATTATGCAGCCAAAACAAAGAGCGGTATAAGCAAAGGAATCGGCCCGGGTGCTTTTAACCACAACATCCTAACACGTCACGTGCGAGAGAGAAAAGAGAGTGGTGCAAACACTGGAGGGTGGTATGAACATCGGGCGCACGTCCCAATGTTTCTAAACAAAACAAGGCAGTTTTGATAAAATATGTATAACTTTTAAAATATACATTACTCACATCAATAAACACAATGTAAAACACATGTAAGGCATGTTACAACTTGATGTACTAAAACATATTGTAGATTTGCGGCCTATGTTGTATCGCTTGACTTAGAATCAACACACTAGCTAGGGATACCACATTTTTACTCCATTAAAAAAATTATTAAGAAAAAAACAAGGATGAATCATGGAAGGAAAATAAACAAGCTAGCTAAATGTATATTACTTACAATGGTATTATGTATTTTAAGGATTGAGTCTATTTTTAGGTACTTATTGTGCATACCGGATACCGCACTAGATGAAAGTGGATCGGGGCTCCACACTCGGTTAGACTATCCAAGGAATGAGGTCCCTGCAGCAAGAAGCATCGTAAAAGCTGCCCGGCCGGGGTTGGCCGGATAACCCCTCTGGTATGGGAATTAGTGATCGGAGAAGAAGTGTAGAGAGTTGAGTTTGTAGTAAGTGGGGTTCAGCTTAGATCAATTACCTTCAATGTGAAGTTAGTATAGTTTATATAGAGCTCCTTGCTTGTTTCCCAAGATGGTTTCATGGAGCTTTGATGCTGCCAAGCTTCTTTTTAGCATGGCCCCAGGTGGGGGATCATCTGGTAGTTGTCTAGAGGTGCTTATACTCATTGTAGTCATGCTGATAACAAACCATATTCCTCTAGTTTAACTACTTCCGTGATTCCAGGTGTAGGGGACCAGCTGAGGTGGCAACTCGCACATGTATATGCTCATAGCTTCCACGTTTCTTTGAGAGATTCTCTCAGCTCGGCACCGTTGTGCCTCAGCTCGGCCCTTTGCGAGGCTACTGTTGGGATGGGCTAGCCCATTCAGACATTTGTGTACGGATTCGACCCACTTTG
Organism: Camellia sinensis; assembly: GCF_055761805.1. Classification (NCBI taxonomy): domain Eukaryota; kingdom Viridiplantae; phylum Streptophyta; class Magnoliopsida; order Ericales; family Theaceae; genus Camellia; species Camellia sinensis. The sequence goes on from NC_138962.1 coordinate 37,261,323, forward strand.
GTTTTGATGATGGGTTTGACCCATTAGTTCGGCCCATAGGATGGGTCCTGCAGCTTGGCCCTAGCCCAGTATTACAGCTGGGCTGGCTTTTCCACTGCGAGTTGGGCCCAAGTGCTTGAGGACTTGGGTGAACTGTTAGTAATTGAGTTGGGCTTAATTGGGTTACCCACATGCTCGTCTGACCTATTTGGATTTAGGCTTAGGGGATTGGACTGGCCCAAGATTTGAGTTTGACCTACTTCTTATTTAGCCCCTTCATTTTCCCCCTTGCTCGCGCTAAGGTTCCCCTTGGGGGAAGCTATGGTTCTGTACTCCAAACGTCACGTCACTTCAGTTCTGCCCCAGTTCGGCCTTAGTGACGGTTCAATCCTGACACACAACCCCTGCATGCGTCCTTTCGTGGTGACGCGTGGCGGCGTGGGATAAGTGTGCAGAGATAGTACGCCGATTCCATACTGATGGTTGTGCTTTGTGTACCTTCACGCTGGTTGTTGCAATAAATGCTCTGGGCTGTCAATCCAAAAACCCTTTATCTACTTTTCATTCTTCTAGAGAGTTTCAAAAAACCCTTTCCGTTCCTCTAAGCCAGTCTCGTTGGTGCTCTGTCCAGACGTTCTGCTGCTGCTCTTGCTTCAGCATCGCTTGCTCACCACCGCTGCTCTGATCTCTGTAAGTTCTCCTGTGATTCTTCTTCCTTATCTTTTTCTGTTTTGATCATCTTATTTGGCCCTTGCACCATTGTATTCCACATCTTATTATCTGAGTTCTACCCATGTCCCATTAGGTTTGTTTAATGAGGAAGTTCCGCTCACTAGTTAATACTCTCGAGGCTATGGCCATGTTTCGTCGTGACTATAATATCCCTGATGATGTGACCCTTTCGCTGGCAAAGGTCGATGCCAAGCGTATGGACACTAGGAGTACTGTCGCCTTTCTGATTGTAGCCATCATTCAGGGAGGGGTTCAGTTTCCCCTCGACCCTTTGGTGCGCCGATTTCTGCACCAAGTTCAACTCACCCCAATGCAAGTGTCCGTTAACCTATTCTGTGTCGTCTGTGGTGTGTCCACCCTCAACAAACGGTTGGGTTTGAATCTCGATATCTGGGACATTTTAGGCTGCTACACTCTTTCGCACAACAAGGATCACAGCACGTATTATCTGCATATTCGTTCGATCGATTGTCATCTGGTGACTGGCTTGCCTGATTCAGACAAACATAATGATGATTTCCTGCAAGTTGGTGGTAACTGGGAGTTCCCTGCTGGGACTAAATTCCAATCCGAACGGATGCCCCAGAAGGATGGCTATCCAAGTTCGGGTCTTTCCCTCTAGTGTCTTTTGTATTCCTTGCATTGTTTTGGATGTTGCTTTAATGTGGTACTTCTTTTTTGCAGAGGCTTCTCATTTTCAGCGCAGGCTAAACCGGGAAAACACTAAGGCCATCAAAGCCATTCTGAGGTACAAGAAGAGGTCCGTACCTGAGTTGTTGGATTACCAAGCAACTTACCATTCCACCATTCCGAAGAAAGCCAGGCTTGCTGCATCCCTTCTAGATTCTGACACTGAGACTGATACATCTCTCACCCCTCTGGTTACGAATCGCCGCTGAAGCCAGGGTGTATTGCCTGAGAGGACGTCATCTCCTACCTCCAGTTTCGCAAAGGGCGGGTCTGTGTCGAAAAGAAGAGTGCTAGTGGATTTGGAGGCTAGGGCTTTTGGCGCCTCTGGTGCTTTAGAGACTTCTTTGTTGAAGGCCGAGGCGAAGAGCCTCTTGGATGTGAAATTGGAGGTAGGGGCTTCTGGAACTCATGCTACTACTGCCGAGCCCTTCACTTCAGTTGCTGGGAGAGCGAAGAAGAGGGAGAGAGAGACTGGCAAGGCGGTAGTTGGGGAAGTTTCTGAAGATTCTATTGAGGATGAGGTATTTGAGAAGTGGGAGCCGCCGATGTGGCATGGCTGATCATAATGAGCCCTGCGATATTCCTGTTCTGAAGGGGACCCTTCAGATGATGATTGCTGTAAGTGCTTTCTTGTTTTGCTTGTTTTTGGTGTTATGTTGCTGCTTCCTTTCTTTTAATACTTTGCAATCCGTTGTAGTGTATTCAGAGGATGCATCTGTCCATCACCAGAGCGGAGCAAGTGGAGAAGGCCGTACTGAAAGCCGTTATGAATGCTGAGAGACTGACAGTGAGCCTGGAGGCCGAAAACGAAAGACGCAGAACTGCCGAGAGGGAGGCATTCTGTCTGAACAAGGTTGCTGTTTCGGTTGAGAAGTCAAAGAAGGCTGCTATTGGCGCGTAGGCCCAGCTTGAAGGAAAAATGGCAGAGCTGGAGACCGTTATCGCGGTAATGGCTGCTGAGCATTCTGCATTGGAGGCCAAGTATTGGCAACAAGGTTGGGATAAGGCTGGGGCTACCTATAAAGAGGAAGTGCTGGTGCTGCGAGACAAGCTCTTTCTGAAGGGTTGGTCGAGTGCTCTAGCCGCTGCTCTGGTTCCTGAAGGCTCTCCTCTGTTTTAGGATGTCCTAGTTCCCTCAAAGTCCTTGGGTTCAAAGGTTGTCTCTGTTTCTGCCCCTGCAGTTCTTACGGCTGAGGTTTCCCCATAAATTGATTCTGCAAACAAGGCTCAAGAGAGTGATGTTACCATTGAAACGGTGAATGTTGAAGGGGGTAGAACCCTAGAGACGAAGCCGCGGGAGATGTGGTTAAGAAAGCTTCAACTTCTCAAGAAGTTGGAGCTGCCACTACTTTTCCTGCCCGAGACGGCCTGGACAAGATCGTGGACACTGCTCCTGAGGTTCCCTCTGTTGATGAAAGCTGAAGTTTTCTTTGGAAATATTTGAAGTTTTTGCTTTTTGGACTTTCTTTTGTTTTCATGTTTCGGATGTACTGTGGCTCGGTCCCCTTGATGAGTCCTCTCTTTATACTTGCCAAGATAATTTTTCTTCTTTTCTTTGTTGCTGGCTATGAGGCCATCTGTGCCTTTGTTGAATAATGGAATTTTTCTTATGATTTTGCAATCTGATACTTTTTGACTTTTACATCTGAATGTTTTCTGTACTGTTGTCCCCCCGGTCGCGCACTGTTGGGACCTCAGGACCGAATGGATGCTCGTTCTGGTTCTATATTGTTTGCCCCCGGCCGAGCATTGTTGGGACCTCGGGGCCGAACAGATGCTTGGTCTGGTTAGCGAATACGTTGATGGCTGTGCTTGGTTTTGTACTAAAAGGAAGAGGGTCTTACTTAGGTCCACGTTGGTTCTAAAAAATAATTGTTTGCCCCCAGCTGGAGCTAAGCAAGATCAGTACTGAAGACTGTGCTCTCTTGGCAGAGCTGCTTAAGTCTGTTGCAACTTTGATAGCATAAGTGCATTTGAATGGGATAAAGGTATGGAGAGGTGTTTTACTCAGGTCTAGGTTGGTTTGAAAAAACAATTGTTTGCCCCCAGCTGGAGTTAAGTAAGACTAGTGCTGGAAGTTTGCTCCCAATAGAATTTAGCCTAGTTTGTTCCAACTCTGTTTGTATGCAGTAGTACTAAAGTGTCGATGTGACGATATTTAAGAGATTTAGTAGACTCAGAGATGTTTACTTAAGATATGTTAGTGCGGTTTCCACCAAGCAATTCCACTTGGCTAAAGTCCAATTTAGTTGCCAAACATAATTCCACCAAGCAGTTCCACTTGGCATGTTTGAGTGCTAACTAAATTTTAATTCCGTTCAGTTGTTCTGAAACTAAGTCCATTTGGGTTAAGACCAAAGCTGAGTTCGTTTGATACACATCAAAACTAATTCCGTTTGATAAACATCAAAGCTAATTCGGTTTGGTAAGTACCAAAGCTAATTCCGCTTGATAAACATCAAAGCTAATTCTGTTTGATAAACATCAAAGCTATTTCCATTTGATTAGTACCAAAGCTAATTCTGTTTGATAAACATCAAAGCTAATTTTGTTTGGTGAACACCAAAGCTAATTACAAAAATTTGATAGTCTTGAGAAAAATGTGGAGGCATTTGTATTGGCCAAAAGATAAATGTCTTTACATCCTGATAGAGAAGTTAGGGATTAATTCTATGGATAGTATTTCTTGAGATTTGCTACATTTCAGGGCCGAGGTATGGCTCGGCCTTTTAGATTCTCTAGGTAGTAAGCTTCATTTCTAGTTAGGCCCAAGTTTTCCTTCGCTAGGCACCATTTTGTGATCCATAACTTTCCTCAAAACCAGTTCTCCAGGTGTGAATTGCCTTGGGAAAACTTTTTGGTTGAAACTTTTGATGAGCTGCTGCTGATATGCTACAAGTCTGATCAGTGCGGCTTCTCTTCGGCCTTCTGCCATATCCAGTGCATATGCAATAACTTCCTCATTACTGGTGCTTTCAAACAATTCAGACCGGAGGGTTGGGAGACCTACTTCAAGTGGGATGATGGCCTCTATTCCATAAGTCAGAGAGTAAGGTGTTTCCCCCGTTGAGCGCCGTTCTGTGGTTCGGTACGCCCATAGCACGTGGGGTAACTCTTCAACCCATTTTCCTTTCACATGCTCAAGCCGTTTCTTTACTTCGTTGATGATGGTTTTGTTTGACGCTTCTGCCTGCCCATTACTTTGTGGGTACCCTGGAGAAGAGTTTCGATACTCGATTCTGAGGTCAACACAAAACTTTCTGAAGATTTTTCCATCGAACTGTGTTCCATTATCTGCAATCAGTACCCGCGGGATGCCAAAACGTACCACCACGTTCCTCAGGACGAACCGTTTTGTTTCCGCTTCTTTGATACTTGCTAGTGCTTCGACTTCAACCCACTTAGTGAAATAGTCGGTTGTAGCGACGGAAAATCATCTGTTCCCAGTGCCTCGTGCCAACGGTCCGACAATATCCAAACCCCATTAGGCAAAGGGCCATGGGCTGGTGAGTAGAGTGAGACTTTTGGCTGGCTGATGAATTAGTAGAGCAAACCTCTGACATTTATCGCACTTCTAAACGTACTGTTGTGCATCTTGTTGCATCCGCGGCCACCAGTACCCATGAGTGAGGGCTCGGTGCGCCAGTGACCTTCCACCAATGTGGCATCCACAAATCCCATCGTAAATTTCGTAGAGAACATTTTCGACCAGATTTGGATGCACACATAGAAGATAAGGGCCGAGATAGGAGCGTCTGTACAGCTTCCCAGATGGTGAGATCCAAAACCAAGCTGACCTATGTCTGATTTTGTTGGCTTCCTTTTTATCTTCGGGGAGAGTGCCAGATTTTAGAAAAGCAAGTATCGGATCCATCCAGCTTGGCTCTAAGTTGCTGCAGAGGACTGGAGATGCAATGCTTGGTTCTGGCACGAACTCAACCCAAACTTTTCTAGCATCTTTGGTATCTACTGATGAGCCGAGGCAAGCTAGAGCATCAGCATGGCTATTTTTGTCCCGACTGATTCGTTCCACTTGTATGAATCAAAAATTTTTGAGTAGATCTTTGGCCTTGCTTGCGTACATAGCCATTCTTTCGTCTCGTGTTTCATAGACCCCAGAAAGCTGGTTTACCACCAGTTGTGCGTCACTGAAAATAAGAAGTTGTTCTGCACTGAAGTGTTCGGCACTGCGTAAGCCAGCCAACAATGCTTCGTATTCCGCCTCGTTGTTAGAAGCCTTCCAACCGAGCCTGAGAGCCTGCTCTCAAATAAATCCCTCTGGTGAGATAAGTACTACTCCTGCCCCCGAGCCTCGGTTATTGGATGATCCCTCGACATAAAGCTGTCAGATGTTTCCAATAAAGAGTTTTCATGCTTCCGAAGTGCAGTGTTTTCCCTATTCGGTGGTGCGTGGCACTTGTGCCGAACTGGGACTCCCTGGCTTGGTACTCTGGGTGGGAGTAAATTCTGCGACGAAATCTGCTAAGACCTGGGCCTTGATTGATGTCCTGGGTTATACCAAATGTCAAACTCACCAAGTTCTACCGCCTATTTTGCTGTTCGGCTAGAGAAATCTGCTTAGCTGAATACATATCTAAGGGGGAATTCAGTGAAGACATTGATGGTATGCCCCTGGAAGTAATGTTGCAACTTTCTTAAGGCGATAAGCAGCGCGTAAGCTAACTTTTCCAAGGGTAGGTACCGTGTCTCGGCATCTAGTAAAGTCTTGCTAACATATTATACTGGCCTCTCACTACGCCAGAATTTGCCTTTAACGGCGGTTTGTAACCGCCGTTAATAACCATACAACCGTCACAAAAACTTTTAACGGCGGTAAGACAACAAAAAGTGTAACCGTCGTCTATACAAGTGTCGAAAATAATTTAACGGCGGTTATTTTACCGCCATTATTAATAACGGTGATATTCACGACGGTTATTAACCGCCACATAAAAAATCGACGATCTTGAAAATTGGAGGCGGTTTGTAGAACCGTCGTAAATGTCATGCCTTTAATGACGGTATTTTAGAGTCAAAAACGGCAATTATTTACTGCCGCAAAAGACTACAAAAATTAACGGCATTTATTTACCACCGTTAAATAATTTTCAAAATTAAATATAATTTTCTTTTAGCGACAAAATTAAACTGCCGTTAATTATGAACCTTTTGTTAGCGACAGTATTTTTAGAATAAAAAATGGCAGTATTTTACTGCCGCAAAAGATTACAACAATTAGTGGCATTTATTTACTGCCGTTAAATATATTTCAAAATAAATGTAATTTTCTTTTAGCGACAAAATTAAACCACCAAGAATTATGAACCATTTGTTAAACTGACTTTGTTTATACATTTTTATTCAATACCTGCTAGTGTACTCAATGAAAATCATTCAATAGAAGTGTATAACCTACTAAAGCTTCCATACATTCAATATAACAATATATAAGCTGCCACAATACAATTTATAGCCATACAAATCCATACACCATATTCAATTAACAAAATCTATTCCAAAATACATGTCACATGTAGCAAAGTTCCAAATACATGTCACTTGTAGCAATTAGTTCCAAAATACATGTCATTTGTAGCAATTAGTTCAAAATATTTGTCTCAAAATATAGTGTCAAAATAAAAGTCCCAAAAGACATTTGCATTTACATGGTCCACCTAGCTCCCCCAATCTGCAAAATGCTGCAACTAGTTCCAAAATTTTGTCTCAAAACACAAGTGCCAAAATAAAAAGTCCCAAAAAGCATGTACATTATCTACATGTTCTATCTAGCTCCTTTCAAACTTGCAAATGTAGCAATTAGTTGCAAAATATTTGTCTCAAAACACAAGTGCCAAAATAAAAGTTCCAAAAAGTATGTCCTTTATCTACATGGTCCATCTAATTCCCCTCAATCTGCAAAGTCTACAAATGGATCCTCAATCTGCACATGTATAAAAAGATATAAATTTAGCTACCACTAAGATTTAAAAATATAATAAATATAGTATTAGTGCATATGCATTACATCAAACGAAGGCCAAGCTACACATTTGTGAAGTGCATCTCCAACTGTTTTGACGCCTTCAAGAGCTTTCACCAAATTTTGACGAGGCTTTATCACTTTCGTAATACGAACTTCCCAAAATTCTGGCCCTAATCGTTGTCCACCTACTACTTTGGATGGGTCCTTAGAAATAACTATGCCAATTGCCACAACTTGTTTTGGCAATTTAGAAGTAAGTAATTCTACTTCTTGTACAACCTTCAAAAAAAATTAATGTGTAAATGTTGTGTATAAAAGCAATCACATTAAAGTATTTAGGATTAAATACACTTTACCCTCTTCTAGTTTAGCTCAAAAACAAAAGAAAATAACGTTTGCATTTTACTCCATACCAGAGATGTGTATATTTTTAAACTATAGGGAGGCAATAATGTGTTTTCTAACTAACCCAAAAATTTAACTAGTATTCCTTGAATAAATAGAACTAATAATAATGTTTATGAAAAAATTTAATAAATATGTTTAAATACTCATTATGCGTAAACATTGTCTTACTTCATGTGATACCATTAGCTCTTCATTCAACTAGTGAGAACTAGAGGCATTTGGAACCTGTTGCATATTGAATAATGATCTGGAACCATTCTGTTTAAACATAACCATATAATTAGCTAACTTTACAATATCCAATTTATTATAGTAAAACATACTTAAATTAAACTAGGATTAAATACACATTACCCCTCCAATATGTGAAGGCATTGATGGTGATTGAGGCATTGGATATCCCATAGTTTCCACATGAGCTTGCATTTTGTCACACTTGCGCTCTAACTGAGTAAACCTTTCACCCCACTCAGCTAATAATTCCTGTCGCACCTCTTCTCGTACCTCTGTGCGCAATTTATCCATGTCTATACGTTGTCGAGGTCCAGAATATCTTGTCCCAAACACCTGAGATGGGCAAGGTCCTAATCCATAGGTACATACACGACCATGCCCATCTACTCCTAAGACCTCAGTGGATAGCTTCTCTCGAAATTTTTCAGTTTGTAAGGACTCGGGCACTTGAGACAATCCCTCTTTCAAACGAGACTAAAATATAAGAAAAAAAAATTATTAGAACATGAATAGGTAAATAATTAATCGTAAACATTCATATTATTACACATACAATGGCTACATCTGATGCCTCATCAACTGGATCTCCATTCTTCTTTGTGTGTGTCTCTATGTAGACCATTATCCGATCTGGTTGCACCTTATCTCTCTTATACATCTTCATTATTAGGAACAATAAATACATATTACAACTTTACCAAATACAATGCATATTGAGAAAAATTTGTTAACCTATCATTTACCTCATCCTTTACCCGACAATGGGCCTTTTTCCCACTTGTATGGCACATTGTCAATTTTTTTCGATTGTCACTGTTGTTTGTACTGCGTTCCTGTCACAATAAATAGATATCAAGATTTGGTACAAGTCTTTCTCCAACAACTCTTGAAGCAATTTAGACCTTTTAACAAAAGAGCTTAATAGCCAAACCTTTATACACCATATTCTTTGGCAAATATATGCATGTGTTTAGACAATGCTTTGCTCTATATTCATAAACTAATTGAGATTTTATTTTACTTCAGTCAAGGGCAGCTATCTTTATGGTCATAACCAAAATAATAATCATAATAAGTCATGTAATCAATACCGTAACAAGTCATCATTATGTCTTAACTAACACTAAAATCAGTCATCCTCAAACATTACTCGAAGCATCGCCAAAGACTTTATTGACCATAACTGGAATAACAACCACAATAAGTCATTATCAGGTCATAAAAAACAGAATTTTAAGGTAAAAAAATTATAGAATGCAACAATTAATACCTGTGCCTCTAGACTATTCCAAAATTGAACGAGAATCTTCCATTGACTAGGATCCACCCTATCGGGACAATTTGCTAAGCGTTCTTCATTAGTTTGGTACTTGTTGAAGTGCTTTCTTTTCAGTTGGTCTTTCCAGTCTTTCCATTTCTTTCCAACTGACATCAAGCAATTATGCTTGAAAATATCTGGTGCATCAGTGTTTTCCTATATATATAACGAGATATCAAACAAATATATTTGTTAATTAAAGTATGAGTACAAGAATAAGAATTATATAGTACTTGCATTTTCATACCTTAACTTCCTGCCATATACGTTCTTTATAGGGGTTTAACTGTGGAGCTCTCCAATCATTGAAAGTTAATGGTGCAAAATTCTCATTCTTGGCTAGAATGCCTAACTGACTTTGTAATTTTGTAGCTTCATCGCCAATAGGTTGATTCTCTTCATTTAATGTAACCTTTAACTTTTGTCCCGTGCCCCATCTGGCAAAAGGACGACCAGCCCCTCTTGTCTGTCTAATTGCTGATTAACCCGTGCTGGTAGCTATTGAAACTTTTATAAAATAGGCATAAAAGAAAGCAAAAATTAAGTAAACATGTGAATTTCAGCTCAAGGTTCTAATTCATAGCGTAACATGTAATGGTAATTGCTCTATGCTTGATGGCTATTCAAATTAAATTACCTGCTCCACTTGATGACTGCAATTCATGATTACTTTGTTAGGAAGAGCTCAAGGTTGGAGTCATATTGTTGCAAAGAGGTTGTAGTGGTTGCGACTGTGATTCTGACTGCGACTGTGGCAGAGGCTGGGGCTGAGGATGTGACTGATTAGTAATAGATACTGGTTGTGAAACATCAGCTATGGAGCCAGCTGTCCAACGGGGTTGCTTTCGTTTCATAGTCATCTGGAAAAAAACAAAACAAAACAAAACAAAAAAGTATTTGAACACTTGTTACTTGGATGCAAGGATGTACAAATAAGTATGAAATTATGTATGCAAACTTATGTGCTACAAACTTAAGTATGAAATTATATATACAAACTTATGCAAGGATGCAAGGTTGTAGTGCCTGTGGTTGTAGCTGTGATTATTGCTATGCCGGTTGTAGCTGCGACTGAGGCTGTGGCGGATGCTGTGACGGATTAGTCGTAGGTGCTGGTTGTGAAACATTAGCCATGGAGCCAGCTGTCCAACAAGGCTGCTTTCGTTTTGTAGTCATCTTAAAAAAAAAAAAAAAAGAAAGAAAAAAAAAAAAACACATTTGAATGCTTATTAGTTAGATGAAAGGATGTGCAAATAAATATGAAATTATATATGCAAACTTATGCAAGGATGCAAGGTTGTAGTGCCTGCTGTTGCGGCTGTGATTGTGGCTGTGGTTGCAACTGTGTCGGTTGTGGCTGAGACTGAGGCTGTGGTTGATGTTGTGACTGATTAGTAGTAGGTGCTGGTTATGAAACATTAGCCATGGAGCCAGCTGTCCAATAAGGCTGCTTTCGTTTCGTAGTCATCTAAAAAAAAAGAAAAAAAAACACATTTGAATACTTATTAGTTAGATGCTAATGAATATATGAACACTAACTAATGAATACAAATTAAATAAAAAGTAAATAAGTCTCACTGTCTTACATGTGCTAACTTTTAGGATAACATAGAATCATGCACAAAAGAAGAATTAATAATCATTATCATAGTCGTCATCATCACTGTCACCACCATCAACATAAATATCATCACTGTCATCATCATAATCATCTTCTTTTTCATCACTATCATCATCATAATCCTCCTCTTCACCACTATAATCTATAGTGGCATCATCACCACCATCAACAGTTGTTCCATTCACATTTGACCGAACCCAATCAACTTCATCCTCCTGAATGTATGTTGAATCATCTAGATGTTGACTAGAATATGGCTCAACTTGCGGACATGTTATTGCATCTTCAAAAGATTCCCTCCCGCGCATATCATACAAATCCCTGGGTGTCATCTCCACAACTATATGCCAATCTTTCTCAATAAGGTCTTGAATATACCAAACTTGTTGTGCTTGGGATGCAAAGATGAATGGTTCATCTGACATTCAATTTTGTTGATACCAAAGATGCTTAAAATTCACAAGTGTGAACTTGAACTCATCTTGCCTCTTCCCCACATTGTTATCAACCCAATTACATTTGAATAACACAAACTTGAAGTCATTAGAATATCTCAACTCAATTATATCAGTCAAAGCCCCGTAGAAAGTAACTTCTCCACTAATTGGTCATCTATCTCTTAAACTTGCCTAACTTTGTGTATATGCAGTCAATGACACTCCACTGTTTTGAGTTTTTCTACTCTCCTCACGTTGTTTAGTGTGAAACCTAAACCCATTTATAATATACCCACTGTATCTTCTTGCCCAATTGTCTGGTGCTACGAACAAAATTTTTATTTCATCTGAGATGTTTGCATTTTCAGTTTGTTGCAAGTGTTGAACCTACATTTTAATCTAATGTATTAGAAATCACATATCAGAGATACCATTATATATACATATACCACTATTTTAATCCAATGTTTGCATGTATGACTTACGTGCTCTCTAAACCAAAGAGGAAATTCTTCGTTGTGCTTTCTCATAAGATCACGCTCACTTAAACGATGTCTATCAGCTTTAAGCACTTGAATGTGTTTCCTGCATGATTGAGAATAGGTATAGGATATTAAATATGTTATTTAATTGACTAGAAATTGAATATTTAATTTAGTAGATTTCTTACTCTCGGAATGGAGTGACTACATTAGAGTTGGCTAGCATATATCTATGTGCTTGTTCCCATGCAGTTTTATCAAGTAGGAATAATTTCCCTTTCCCTTTCCCTAAAGAACGTCCTCTTTGTTCACCCTCATAATTTCGTATCGGCCGATTTAATTTTGTCTCAACATCATGCAAATATCGACTACAAAATGTCAAACACTCTTCTGCTAAATACCCTTCTGCAATGGAACCCTCTGGATGGCTTCGATTACGCACGTACTTTTTAAGTGTAAGCAAATACCTATGAAAAAATAAAATTTATTTAGTTAGAAGATAAGCTTGACCAGGGCACGTCATTTATATGTACCTAAAATTGAAAAATTAATGCATACCTCTCAATAGCATACATCCATCTGTAATGCACTGGTCCAGCAAGTCTTGCCTCTTCTGCTAAATGAACAGGCAAATGCTCCATGATATCAAAGAAGGAAGGTGGAAAAATTTTCTTAAGATGGCAAAGAGTCAATCTAATTTTCTCTTCAAGACGACCACAATCATTTGGATGTATTGCTTTTGAACATAACTGTCTAAAAAAAGTACCTATTCAATCAAGGTTTCACAAACATTCTTAGGCAGTGTCCTTCTCACAGCTAGAGGCAACAGTTGTTGCATTAGAATATGGCAATCATGGCTCTTAAGCCTTGAATAGTTCTCTCTTTGAGTTGTACACGGCGTGAAATACTTGACGAGTATCCATCCGGAACTTTCACATTTTTTAGCACCTTGCAAAATATTTTTTTGTGCTCTTTATTCATTGTGAAACAAGTTGTAGGTAAAAAAACTTTACCATTTGGCCGTTGTTGAGGGTGAAGAGCTTTAGAAAGTCCCATCTCTTGAAGGTCACGACGAGCTTTTAGACTATCCTTTGTTTTTCCCACAACATTCAATAGGGTCCAAAGTATATTTTCACACATTTTTCTCAATGTACATAACATCAAGATTGTGTCGAATTAAATTGTCCTTCCAATATGGTAATTGGAAAAAAAATAGTTTGCTTTCTCCAATTATATTCTTCTCTCAAGGTTTTATGAATGCCTCTCCCATCCTCAATAACTTTTCTTTTTTTAGACACACGTGTCTTTTCATTTCCATCACCCTTCCCATATTTGTTCTCAATGAATTCTATTTGTTTGAAAATATCATCACCGGATAATTGAGGTGGCATTTTCTTTGTTTCAACACTTCCATCAAAACCTATTGCATCTTTCCGAAACTTATGCCCTTCATCTAAGAACCGCCTATGTCCCATATAACAATACTTTCAACTATGTTTTAACCATCTAGAATGGGTATCTTTATTACAAGATGGACAAGCCAATGCTCCTTTTGTACTCCATCCAAATAAATTAGCATATGTAGGAAAATCACTTATGGTCCACAACAAAGCTGCACGCATATGAAACATCAGGTTGCTTGATGCATCATAAGTAAGTATGTCATCAGTCCATAATTCCTTTAACTCGTCAATTAAAGGTTGCAAATACACATCAATATCATTTCCAAGACCATGAGGCCCATCAATAAGCAAAGATAACATGAAATATGGTTGCTTCATGCATAACCAAGAAGGCAAGTTATATGACATCATCACAACAGGCCACGTGCTATGAGCAATGATCATTGTCCTAAATGGGTTAAAACCATCAGATGCTAATCCAAGTCTGACATTTCAACTGCCACTAGCAAAATCTTGATTTTTTTCATCAAAAGTTTTCCATGCAAGTGAATCAGCTAGATGTCTCAATATCCCATCATTGGTGCGTTCATTTGCACGCCATGTCATGAGTGATGCTGTTTTTGTTGACATGAATAGCCTTTGGAGCCTTGGCTTTAAAGGAAAATGCCTTACTTGTTTGGCAGGAATTTGTGTTACTTTAGTGGTTCCATCCTCTAAACGAAATTTTGATTCATTATATCTTGATCTCCCACAAATTTCACATTTATCAAGCATTTTTTTGTCTTTCCAAAACAGCATACAATCCTTAGGACAAGCATCATACTTTGTGTAACTAAAGCCTAAGGCTTCGTTGAACTTCTTTGCTTCATAGTATGAGTCCGGCAATGTTTCACCCTCGGGAAATGTCTCCTTCAACAACTCAAGCAACATATCAAATGATGTATCAGTCCATCCATTAAGTACCTTTATGTGCAACAATCGAACAACAAAAGAAAGAGTTGTGAACCTCTTGCAACTTGGGTACAACTCACGTTGTGCATCTTCTAATAGTTTAAAGAATTTCTTTGTCTCTTCATTAGGCCCCAATCCCATATTTCCATGTATTTGATTTTTAGTAAAGACACCATCTTCCATTGGAACTCGAAATGTGTCATGTACCAAACCAATCATATCATCAATTACATCGAATTCTTGATTTTCATTCACTTCATTTCTACCACATGGAGCCAAGGCCTCCCCATGAATTGTCCATCTTATGTAGTTAGTGTTAAACCCATTTATGATGATGCGCTCTCTTACGCCATTTAGGCGTCTCATATCTCAGGTTAACACATTTCTTACACGAACAAAATATCTTCGACTCTAAAGGCTTATTAGCATAAGCAAACTCAATAAACTTTTCAACCCCTTGCACATATGTAGGGTCTAACCTATTTTTTATATGAATCCAATCCTTATCCATACCAATTATCTTCAAGATTACCTGAAATTTTATATGTAAACACGTATATAACAAAGAAATTAAAAAGTATGAGTCAACATATAATTAGCATGATTATATACAATAAAGAAATTCAAAAAAAAAAGAAGGTGCAAGTCTCTAAATATAAATATAGAGAATCATTTGCCTTAGTTAGTTGGACTGGCAAGTGTCTTCAAATAACTTATTTTGATACATATCAACACAAAAAGAAAGAATCATAAATATAGGACAGTTGGCATCTTAGTTCCAAAAAGTCTTTGTTTAAGGACAGAATTTTTTCAAGGATTGTATGTTTAAGGACAAAATTTTTTCAATGTTTATGATACAATGTTTAAGGACAAAACAGCTAAATTCTGAATTTGTGGGAGATGTTTAAGAACAAAATTTGTTTAAGAAGTCCTTGAAAATTCTGTATACATAATTGTCCTTACAAATTCTGAATTTTTTGAATTTTTAAAAACTTCTGTTTAAACATAATTTTTAAACTTCTGAATTTTCTGAAAACTTCTATTTAATCATAAAATACTGTATGCTGTTTAAAATTCAGAAGTTTATAAAATTATGATGCTGTTTTCAGAAAATTCATAAATTTTCTGAATTTTAAAACTTCTGTTTTAAAAATTCTGTATGCTATTTTAAAATTCAGAATTTTAAATCTTCTGTTTCAGAAAATTCAGAAAATTAATCATAATGAAAATTCTATATGCTGTTTAAAAATTCTGTATTAAGTATACATGATGCAATCCTTGAAAATTCTGTATGCTATTTTCAATGCTGTTTTGTCCTTAAAATTCTGCATCATACAACTAACTAATTCTACATCATCCTTAGGAACAAAGACTCCAAGAACTATTTTTTCATGTACTACAAACATAATTTTTCCAAAAGCTAAGTCTTTGTTTAAGGAATTGTGTTATGATATCCACTACTTATTTGAGTACATGAAAAAATTACATGAACTGATATTACTCATTGTTAGTCTTTTGGTTAAATTTGGAGTTTCTAGCATCAACTATTGTAGCTAGGACTGTTATGAAGGTTTTTTGTGGCAATGCCTCTTGATAGTCATGTGAAATGTTTGTGATAGTAGTCAGTGGCAGTTTTGAATTGCTATAAGAGTTTGAAAGTTTAAATCTTTAGATTGGTTTCTTATCAAAGTCTATTCAGATTTGAGATAAAGATTTTTATGGTGCTTTTCTAGGTTGGGACTGTCGTAAGCAAAAAAGACTGGAAAGTAAGATGGGCAGTCATTAGGAAGGTTTGAAATTCAAATTGTTGTAGGTGTGTGCAGGCAAAGTTTTTTTTTATTTTTGTGTGTGTGTGTGTGTGTGTAGAACATCCATTATGATTTGTCTCTAATTATTACTTGACAATACCTGATAGTTGGGTTTAGTGGAAACAAACTTGTCACGCCCTCAAAATTAATCTATTATATATCATTGACATGCATTATTTAAAGAAGACATTTTATTAATTCATTCATCAGAGTATTACTAAATAATCAAATAAAATGCCCTACAGGCTTACATCTTTCCAAGCCAACACTTGGTTACAAACATTCGAGTTCTAACTCAATACAAGAAAAGCCCTAGGCTTGAGTTTTTACATGTGCTAACAAATAAAAGCAAATAACAGAAAAATTGTCTTCTTCAATCCAGAAGCCAAACCCTCCCAAGCTAATTCCTTGGAGGTAGTTTATCACCTGAACCTGAAAATGATGTTCCCATAAAGGGTGAGCCACAGCCCAGTAGAAATATACTAAACCACATATAAGCAATGAATAAAGCAATAGCATTCAACAGATGGTTAACCAAGATAATCAATTACTTTATTTTACAGTCTCATGACACTATTGTCTAAGATACATTTTACTTTCCAATTTTATCAACATGGCTCAGAACCTGGCCAAACTTACAACTGTGAATCCCATATATCATATTCACATCCTTCCAATATCAACTAACAAATGAGACTCAAGCTCAAAACAAGCACTTCATACTTCCAGATTGATACACATTTTAGTGCTGTATCAATAAAACACTTCTATATAAATAAGCACACATAAAAGTGATGCTAATGGAGTCCATCCCCTATCTCCTCCCAAACAAAATCCGGTTTAGAGGTCTATCCCCTGTCTTCCCCTAAACCGTGGAGTACATCCCCTATCTCCTCCCACACACAAACAATGTATGCAAATGCAATGCTCAATCAATACACGTATTTTCTGTATCAATGCCACAGTCAAAATTAATGACTTAACCCATGTGATTAGTTCCAGTTATTCCTAATCCACATGCAATGTCTACAACAATCATGACTATCCTCCACCGATAGTCCAAAACAGTTATTTCTAAACTGAAAATAACTATGTCCACAATTCAATAGACAAATTATTCAAATTATCCAATTATGCCATTTAATCAATGAATTCCCCAATTCCATGAATTTAACCATCTTTTCCCAATTCCATGAATTACTTATACAAATCAATTCAATAATTCAACTAAGGTTTTTCCCAAAATTTACCAAAGTATTCCCAACATATTAAAATACCAAAACTTAGAACATAACCTATAAAATGGAGTAGGAAATCCCTACCTCAAAGAAAACAACCCAAAAAGGTGAAGAAAGAGATGAGTGCCCAAAATACCAAAGTGCTCCAAATCGTCAAATGCTCAGATTAAATGGTAGCCCTTGCCTCACTCTATCTTTTTAATGAAGGATCTAGGGTAGAAACACACCCTAAGTGGATCAAATCTAAGAAAGAAGGTGAGTAGGGAGAGAGAGAAGTCGAACCTGGGGTTTTGAATCAAAAGAATATGAAAAAGACTGATCAAATCCCGCTGCTGTGTATATAAACTGGACAGGCTCGCTCGAGCGAAGACTTGGTCGCTCGAGCGACCAGACACAGAGAAACTACGCTCGAGCCAAGGAAGCCTTGCTCGAGCCAACAACTCAAATGCTCGCTCGAGCGAAAGAAAGCTCGGTCGAGCGAAGAACTCAAACCCTCAGGTCTGAACCCAGACACACGCTCGAGCGAAGGAACTATAGCTCGAGCGAAGGATGAACTAACTCGCTCGAGCGAAGAAAAGCTCGCTCGAGCCAAGAATGCACAGCTACAGGTCCAAATCAAACACTACCTCTCGCTCGAGCGAACAACTCCTCGCTCGAGCGAAGAACCAAAAACCTGGACAGCAACTCTTGGTTTCTAAACCCAACCAACCTGAAACAAACCTGCCCAACACATCCTATAATTCCAAAAGAGAAAATAAGAAATAACAACAACAACCATTATACAATGACAGAATCTACGGAACAGTCCGGATACAATAATTAAATGGGAAAAGACCGGGGTCGCTATAACCTCCCCCCCTTCAAAGAATTTCGTCCCCGAAATTAGGCACAAATTTGAAAACAGTTTTTTTTTTTTTTTTTTTTTAATACCCAAAGATAGTATATAACAATAATAAACAACTTGACCCAATACTGGTCACTTCATCTTTTATCAAGAGGTATCCCACAATATATATAAAACAACATATATTTCAACCTGCACCACTATTATGCATTATTCCCTTCAATGTTAACAATTTCCATATCATATTCAATTGCATGATATATATAACACATCCAACAATGTAACCAACATATACAATGTTACACTAATCTTCTATAATGAAACAAGTTTCAAGATACAACCAATTACCAAAACATACTCAATGTTTTACAACTTAAGACATATGTAAAGCTCTTAAGTTCAACAATATAACAGAATCTAGTTATAAGATTACAAATCAACAAACATGTCCGGATATTTCTCGCGGACTTCCAATTCACGTTCACAAGTGGCTTCCTCCACTCCGTGGTGTTTCCACAAAATTTTGACCAAAGGGATGGTCTTGCCTCGCAAGACTTGATCCCGCCTATCCAATACCCGAACCGGTCTCTCCTCATACGAAATATCCACATCAACCACTAAATCGGTCCAATCCAACACATGTGATGGATCCGGCTCATACTTCCGAAGCATACTCACATGAAACACGTCATGTACTCCAGACAACTGCGGCGGCAAAGCTAAACGATAAGCAGCCTCGCCAATCCTCTCAAGGATCTCAAACGGACCAATGAATCGAGGGGACAACTTCCCACTCTTCCCAAACCTCATCAAACCCCGTCTAGGTGATATCTTCAGAAAGACATGATCACCCACCTCAAACACCAAAGGTCTCCTCCTACGGTCGGCATACGATTTCTGACGACTCTGTGCTGTAACAAGCCTCTTACGGATAAGCTCAACTTTCTCCGTAGTTTCCCTCACCAACTCTGGACCCAACAGAGGTGCATCACCCACCTCGGCCCAACACACAGGAGATCTACACGGTCGGCCATACAAGGCCTCAAATGGTGCCATACCGATACTAGACTGGAAACTGTTGTTGTAGGCAAACTCCACCAACGGCAAGTGCCTCTCCCACGACCCACTAAAGTCTAGAACACAACCCCGAAGCACATCCTCAAGTATCTGAATAGTACGCTCGGACTGTCCGTCAGTCTGAGGATGATAAGCCGTGCTAAAGGTCAACTTAGTGCCTAAGGCACTCTGCAAACTCTGCCACAACCTAGCAGTAAAACGAGGATCTCTATCTGAGACGATCGTCACTGGGACCCCATGCAATCTCACTATGTCCCGAATATACAAGTCGGCAAGATGATCTACCGAATCTCTCATGCGCATAGAAATAAAGTGCGCCGACTTAGTCAACCGGTCTACAACCACCCAAATAGCATCACTACCCCGCTGAGTCCTCGGAAGACCTACAACGAAGTCCATAGTGACATGCTCCCACTTCCACTCGGCAATAGGCAAGGGTTGCAACAAACCCGCTGGCCTCTGATGTTCGGCCTTCACTTGCTGACAAGTAAGACACTTAGATACGAAAGTTGCCACATCTCTCTTCATACCCCGCCACCATAACTGACGACCCAAATCCCGATACATCTTAGTGCCTCCCGGGTGCACCGCAAGGCGTGAATGATGAAACTCTCGGAGTACCTCCTCTCGGCAAGACTCCGGCACAAACGGACGGTCTCGGTATCTCACACTCAGGTCGGAATACACCGAAAAACCTTTCTCAACCTTTCCACTGGAAATCTTCTCACGGAGAGAGTCTACCTCAAGGTCACCTCTCTGAGCCTCTAACACTCGAGTCACAAGTGTAGGCTGTGCAACAACAGAAAACAAGGCCGCAGTCTCAACGGATTCGCCCATAAGTAAATCAAACTCTCCAAGTGCACCCAACATCTCCCACTCTCGGATGGCTATGCTAGCTATGTCACCAACAGGTTTCCTGCAAAGGGCATCGGCCACCACATTGGCCTTTCCCGGATGATAATGCAACTCAAAGTCATAATCCTCTATGAACTCCATCCACCTCCTCTGCCTCAAGTTTAAGTCTTTCTGTGTAAATAAATACTTCAAACTCTTATGATCCGAGAACACCTCGAATTTCTCACCATAAAGATAATGCCTCCAAATCTTCAAGGCAAATATCACTGCTGCTAACTCTAGATCATGTGTAGGG
The DNA here is from genome assembly GCF_055761805.1 of Camellia sinensis. NCBI lineage: Eukaryota > Viridiplantae > Streptophyta > Magnoliopsida > Ericales > Theaceae > Camellia > Camellia sinensis. The sequence continues at coordinate 37,281,678 of NC_138962.1, forward strand.
TAATTCTGCTCGTGAATTTTCAACTGACGAGAGCCATAGGCAACTACTTTCCCTTCTTGCATTAACACACAACCCAGACCCTCTCGTGAGGCGTCACAATAGACTGCATAACCCCACCCTCTCTCTGGAATAATCAATACTGGAGCGGTAGTCAGTCTAACTTTCAACTCCTGAAACGACTTTTCACAAGTCTCACTCCATACAAATTTGACTCCCTTCCGAGTCAGTTTAGTCAATGGTGATGCTAACCTGGAGAAATCTTTCACAAACCGACGGTAATACCCAGCTAACCCCAGAAAACTGCGGATCTCAAATACACTCTTAGGCTGTGCCCAATCCTGCACTGCCTCTACCTTGGATGTATCAACAGACACTCCTTCACCGAATACCACATGGCCTAAGAATTTGACTTCTTTCAGCCAGAACTCACACTTTCCAAACTTGGCATACAGCCTATGGGCTCTAAGTAACTCAAGCACCACCCTCAAATGTGCCTCGTGCTCCTCCTCAGAAGGCGAATAGATAAGGATGTCGTCCACAAAAACGACTACAAACCGATCCAAGAATTCCCGGAAGATCCGATTCATCAAATCCATAAAAACTGCCGGTGCATTGGTGAGCCCGAATGGCATCACCAAAAACTCATAATGGCCATACCGCGTACGGAATGCCGTCTTCGGAATATCCTCTTCCCTGACCCTCAACTGGTGGTAACCCGATCTCAAGTCTATCTTAGAGAAACAACGGGAACCCTTCAACTGGTCAAACAAATCATCGATACGAGGCATAGGGTACTTATTCTTAACCGTAGCCCGATTCAATTTTCGATAATCTATACAAAGTCTCAAAGCACCACCTTTCTTTTTAACAAAGAGGGCCGGTGCTCCCCACGGTGAAACACTAGGACGTATAAAGCCCTTATCTAGCAACTCCTGGAGTTGGATCTTCAACTCAACTAACTCGGCTGGGGCAAAACGATAAGGTGCCATGGAAATCGGCGCCGTGCCGGGCACTAGGTCAATAGAGAACTCAATCTCCCGATGCGGTGGCAAACCAACAAGATCCTCGGGAAAGACATCCGAGTACTCACAAACCACCCTTGGCAACACAATCTGAGTCTCATTATCCTCACTAATCAAAAGGTTAGCTAGTAGCCCACTAAGCTCACTCCTTCCTCGCCGAACATACCCCGGTGGCAACACATCACCAACCCGGTCCCCCAGAAAATGAAAATACTCTCCGCTCACGGTACAACAAGTGACCCTCTGGCGGTAGCAATCAATCACTGCCCGGTATGATGATAACCAGTCCATACCTAAAATAACATCGAAACCCCTCATAGGCATAACTACAAAGGAAAATGGGATTCTATGATAATCAACCTCTATATCACAACCCCTAACGCCTTGTTTCAAAATCAATTCACCCCCAAGAGGTGATACTACACATATAGGAGATGCTAACTGTGCTAATTCCAACTCCAAAACAGATGCAAATGCAGCAGACACAAAGGAATGAGATGCACCCGTATCAATCAAAACATTAGCAACCGAGTTGCAAAACAAGAAGGTACCTCTCACAACTGATGGTGCTGGCACAAGATCCTGTGCGGTAACAGCATACACGCGCCCAGACGACCTCTGATCAACCTGCTCAACCCTAGGAGCATAAGATTGCTGCACCGACTGAGACGATGAAGCCCCCTGATTGGCCTTTGAGGCCTGACCCGACTGAGCTGGCTGCTGACCCTGAATCGGCCTCAAACCAGATGCACCAGATGTGCCACCCAACTGCGGGCAATACCTCTTCATATGCCCTGGCTGACCACACTGATAACACGAGAGTGGCTGACCTCTACCCTGACTCTGGCTCTGAGATCGAGCCGAAGAAGATGCTGCTCTCTGAACTCCTCCCCTCTGAGGACAAACTGGAGACTTGTGGCCCAGCTGGCCACACTTGAAACAGGTAACGTCTCCCTGGCTGCCTTTCCCCGAACTAACACTCGGTACAGGAAAAGTCGATCGAGAAAAGCTACCCTGAGACTGCTGGGGATTAAAACCCTTCTGTCTCCTACCATCATTCTGACCATCCTGACTCCTCTTGAAGCCCTTCTGCCCTTCCTCCTCCTCCTGCATCATGATCTCCATATGGGCTGCAGCATCAACCATACGCCCATAATCTCGAATCATAGTTCCCCCAACTCTCAGCTTGAGGCCACGCCTCAACTTCTTCTCAAACTCAATACAACGGCGTTCCTCAGACGCCGCCAACTCAGGTGCAAACCTGGACAAACTAGTAAATGCAGCCTCAAATTCGGCCACTGAAGAACTCGCCTGCTTAAGCTGACAAAACTGGTCTCGCAGCTTCTCCCTGACTGCCGGAGATAAAAACTTCTCCTGGAATGCATTCACAAAAGCCTCCCATGTACCTCCTATACGCCCCTTAGTAAATTTCCACCACTGACCCGCATCCCCCTTCAACTGGAAAGATGCCAAGGTCACTTTCAACCCCTCGTCTTCGATGCCAAGCATCTCAAACGTCTTCGTTGTCTGTTCGAGCCATTCATCTGCCTTAAGTGGCTCTTTAGGATCACCCACAAATTCATCCGGATTGGACCGGAAGAACTCCCTCTTCAAAAAGGAAGGTCCTGCATCCGCAATACCAGCCTGAGCTTGATTCTCAGCTCTAAGAATGCCTACTGACTCCCTGAATGCCCCTGCTATCTCTCGGGCGAGAGCGCCCATAGCCTGCTGGCCTACTGGCTCGGCCACATTGGCTTGGCCAATTCCCTCCTGAACTGCCGGAATCTCTTCTGGCACAGGCAACTCCTGCCTACCCGGCCTACCACGCCTACCGCGTCCTCGTCCTCGTCCTGACATCCTAATAAAGGAAACAAAGACATTAGCACATTAATAAATGTGCCGAAGCTAAACACTCGCGTCCTAATTCAATGGACAACAATAATTCATTCCACGTAAGCACATAATCACATAAGCACCTACGAATTTCATTCCCGGATAATGATAGTCCCAATGCGTTACTATAGTTCCGGTTGGAAGCAGCAGTGATCAAGTGCCTTTCCAACAAGACTACAAGAAACTCAAGGGTCCAATCAACATCCTAGAAACTACATTCCATACCCACATAATCACATAAACATGTTATCACATAAGCATATAACATTACACTAAGTCTCTATCAAACGAGACGAACCCAATGTGATACTAATCACTTCCCACGTACCCAAAGTATTCAAACCCGGTACGCTCTGATACCAAGTTGTCACGCCCTCAAAATTAATCTATTATATATCATTGACATGCATTATTTAAAGAAGACATTTTATTAATTCATTCATCAGAGTATTACTAAATAATCAAATAAAATGCCCTACAGGCTTACATCTTTCCAAGCCAACACTTGGTTACAAACATTCGAATTCTAACTCAATTCAAGAAAAGCCCTAGGCTTGAGTTTTTACATGTGCTAACAAATAAAAGCAAATAACAGAAAAATTGTCTTCTTCAATCCAGAAGCCAAACCCTCCCAAGCTAATTCCTTGGAGGTAGTTTATCACCTGAACCTGAAAATGATGTTCCCATAAAGGGTGAGCCACAGCCCAGTAGAAATATACTAAACCACATATAAGCAATGAATAAAGCAATAGCATTCAACAGATGGTTAACCAAGATAATCAATTACTTTATTTTACAGTCTCATGACACTATTGTCTAAGATACATTTTACTTTCCAATTTTATCAACATGGCTCAGAACTTGGCCAAACTTACAACTGTGAATCCCATATATCATATTCACATCCTTCCAATATCAACTAACAAATGAGACTCAAGCTCAAAACAAACACTTCATACTTCCAGATTGATACACATTTTAGTGCTGTATCAATAAAACACTTCTATATAAATAAGCACACATAAAAGTGATGCTAATGGAGTCCATCCCCTATCTCCTCCCAAACAAAATCCGGTTTAGAGGTCTATCCCCTGTCTTCCCCTAAACCGTGGAGTACATCCCCTATCTCCTCCCACACACAAACAATGTATGCAAATGCAATGCTCAATCAATACACGTATTTTCTGTATCAATGCCACAGTCAAAATTAATGACTTAACCCATGTGATTAGTTCCAGTTATTCCTAATCCACATGCAATGTCTATAACAATCATGACTATCCTCCACCGATAGTCCAAAACAGTTATTTCTAAACTGAAAATAACTATGTCCACAATTCAATAGACAAATTATTCAAATTATCCAATTATGCCATTTAATCAATGAATTCCCCAATTCCATGAATTTAACCATCTTTTCCCAATTCCATGAATTACTTATACAGATCAATTCAATAATTCAACTAAGGTTTTTCCCAAAATTTACCAAAGTATTCCCAACATATTAAAATACCAAAACTTAGAACATAACCTATAAAATGGAGTAGGAAATCCCTACCTCAAAGAAAACAACCCAAAAAGGTGAAGAAAGAGATGAGTGCCCAAAAAACCAAAGTGCTCCAAATCGTCAAATGCTCAGATTAAATGGTAGCCCTTGCCTCACTCTATCTTTTTAATGAAGGATCTAGGGTAGAAACACACCCTAAGTGGATCAAATCTAAGAAAGAAGGTGAGTAGGGAGAGAGAGAAGTCGAACCTGGGGTTTTGAATCAAAAGAATATGAAAAAGACTGATCAAATCCCGCTGCTGTGTATATAAACTGGACAGGCTCGCTCGAGCGAAGACTTGGTCGCTCGAGCGACCAGACACAGAGAAACTACGCTCGAGCCAAGGAAGCCTTGCTCGAGCCAACAACTCAAATGCTCGCTCGAGCGAAAGAAAGCTCGGTCGAGCGAAGAACTCAAACCCTCAGGTCTGAACCCAGACACACGCTCGAGCGAAGGAACTATAGCTCGAGCGAAGGATGAACTAACTCGCTCGAGCGAAGAAAAGCTCGCTCGAGCCAAGAATGCACAGCTACAGGTCCAAATCAAACACTACCTCTCGCTCGAGCGAACAACTCCTCGCTCGAGCGAAGAACCAAAAACCTGGACAGCAACTCTTGGTTTCTAAACCCAACCAACCTGAAACAAACCTGCCCAACACATCCTATAATTCCAAAAGAGAAAATAAGAAATAACAACAACAACCATTATACAATGACAGAATCTACGGAACAGTCCGGATACAATAATTAAATGGGAAAAGACCGGGGTCGCTATAAAACTTATGTGCCTACTTATTTATTTATTTATTTATTTATTATGGGAATCTATCCAAAAAGATTTAAGTGAAGATCATTGCCTGTACATCTCTACATGGCAATAGTTACAAGTTGAAATATATGCAAGTCTACATATTACAATACTTACAAGTTGAAATATATGCAAGTCTACATATTATAGGCCTTAATAAATAATCCATTACCCTTCATATTACAGGTTTAACAAACACAAGACATAATAGACATTTCATCAAACAGGTGGTGAGTGCCACTAAAATTCAAAATTTGAACATACAAAAGCATAATAATTCTGAATTTCAATAACTAATAAAATGAGTTCAATCATTTTTTTTGATTAGCAAAAAGAACATTTAGTGAAATGGAGGTCTTTCTCAACTTGGGTTTTGCTCAAAACTCTATAAAATTTCTTCAATGAAAGAGAGATCCAAACTGATAAGTGAGAGGGAAGGCTCTCTTGAAGGAAAGAGAGCCTGCATGTATATGCAAAAATCCCCAATTTCAATGTCTCTAATCTGTGAACCCACAAAAATCTCCCTGAAAAACTGTGTTTTGATTTATGGGTTTGTTTATTTTGGCTTCTTTAATCTTTGTTAACCTATATATATATATATATATATATGTATATGTGTATATATGTATATGTATGTGTATCAAAACTAATAATAAGAGGGAGATTTAAGAAATGTATAGTTGATACTTGATTCCATTGAAACAAACCCTAAAATGAAATTACCTTTCCTCTAATCATTGATAGCTTCATAGAAACACTATCGGCAAAGGTAGAATGGCAATAGAAAGAGAAGGAAAAGCATGGAAAAAGAAACCAATGGAGGCAACATGAAGCCAATAGGGGAATCAGAAGGTAGGCAAAGATCTCTTACCTCTAACGATGGTGCTATAGTGCGACAATGGTGCTTCGAACGACCTCCGATGCTGGTACTTCATACGACCTTCAAACGACAATGGTGACTTTTCGTTTCACTTTGCAAAGCCTCTCTTCCAGAAGTTAGAGATGTAAGGAAAAAAAACTAATCAATTAGAAGAAATAGGTAAAATACGATGCCGTTTAACAATTAATGGGAGGGAATCCAATTTTTTTTGAGAGGGAATTAAAAAAATGTGGACTACATTTACGGCAGTCTTCAAACAACTGCCATAAAAGACTGACCCTTCAGTTTCACTCTGTTTTTTCGTCATTAACACTCACATTTTATCGGCTGTTTTTCGTAACTGCCGTGAATACTAAAATTTTAGAGGCGATATCTTTACCGCCATTTTAAGTATATTTTTAACGACAGTCTTGTTACCACCGTGAATGAAACCGCCGTTAAAGATCAAATTTGGCGTAGTGTCTATTTCTTGTTAACTTCTCGAATCAATACCGCGCTTACGGCGTGATCTAAGACTGCTAGATATAGGTACAACTCCTCCCCTGATTCTGGAGTGGACAGAAGAGGTGGTGTACTGAGGTATCTTTTGAGACTTTGCAATGCTTCAATACACTCGAGACTCCATTCAAACGCTGCCTTTTTTCTCAACAGCTGGAAAAAAGGCTTCATCCGGTCTGAGAACTTGCTGATGAACCGATTTAGGGCGGCCGCCATTCCGGCCAGCTTTTGTAGCTCTTTAGCCTTCGTTGGTACTTCAAGCTCTTGTATGGCTTTGATTTGATCTGGATTTGCTTCGATTCCTCTGTGAGTGACCATATACCCCAAGAACTTTCTTGTTCCTACCCCGAAAGCGCATTTCAAGGCATTAAGGTGAAGTTGATGATTCTTTAGGATACCAAAGACTTCTCCTAAGTCTGCAAGGTGGTTTGTAGAGAGCTTGCTTTTTACTACCATATCATCAATATATGCTTCCATGGTCTTTCTGAGTTGGTCCTTGAACATCCGAGTGATCATTCGCTGGTAAGTTGCTCCGGCGTTCTTGAGGCCGAACGACATTACTTTTAGCAATAATGCCCCTTGAAGTGATAAATGCTGTCTTCTCTTGATCCGGACCGAACAGTGGTATCTGGTGATAACCGCTATAAGCATCCAGAAAGCTCATGCGCTCATGCCTTGCTGTTAAGTCTACCAGTTGATCGATGCGAGGCAAAGGAAAACTGTCTTTGGGACAAGCTTTGTTTAGGCAGGTGAAGTCAACACAGACCCTCCATTTTCCGTTCTCCTTTTTTACTACAACTGTGTTGGACAACCATTGTGGGTACTGGACTTCTCTGATTGCTCTCGATGCTAGGAGTTTTTCAACTTCGGTAATTACTGCCTCAGTGTGCTCAACTGAAAATCTCTGACTTTTCTGTACAACAGGCTAAGCGGAAGGGTTGATGTTGAGTTTGTGGCAAGCAAATTTTGGGTTCAATCCTGGAGTATCATATGCTGACCACGCGAATACCTCCATATTTTCCCTCAGCAGTTCAAGCAGCTGAAGTTTCTCATCAGCGCCTAGCGAGGTACCGATAAGGAAGTACTTTTCTGGATCATCCTCATTTACTAGGACTTTCTCCAAATCCTCTACCATCTTTTCCTCTAGGGCTTCCCCTACATCTTCCAAGACTGGCTGTTCGGCCACTTCCACTGACCGTACCCAGTTACAAAGTTGCTTAGCCTTTAATGCCGCCGTAAAGCAATGTTTGGACGCAACTTGATTCCTTGAGATCTGCTTTACTCCGTGTTCTGTTAGGAAACGAATGAGCTGGTGGTAGGTTGAAGGGACCGCTTCCATTTGGTGAATCCATGGACGACCAAGTATGGCTTTGTAAGGGGAAGGTGTATTAATAACTAGAAACTCTATCTGGAGGGTCTTCGTTCATGCCACAACTAGCAACACTATTCTGCCAAGCGGCCATTCTAGCTGTGAATTAAAGCCAACTAACGGAGCTGCCGCTGGGGTGAGATGCTGCTCGGAGAGACCAAGCTTTCTGAACAAGTCATAATACAATATGTCTGTTGTACTGCCTTGATCTACCAGGACTCGTTTTACGTCAAACCATTTCCAATTCCCACAGTTATAATCAGTGCATCAGTATGTGGGTGTTGTATGCATTCTAAATCCTTTCTAGTGAACGAAACAGTGCAAAAGGGGGATTTGGGTGCCGTGCATACCTTTTTCGATGCGGGCCCTACTGACACGACCTGCTGAATTTGCACAGCCTTAGCAATCTCTTCTTTCAGTGCCTCTTTACGTTCCTGGATCGCTGTTCCATGGATCACATTTATTATCAGCTGAAGTGGATGCTCAATGTTCGGTTCTGGTGGTGGGTTCCCCGGCTCAGTCACTGCTTTATCCTGATCAATGCAATCCCAGAAATGTCCGGCTGCTACTAGGTCTTCTAAGTGTTGTTTCAGCACTCTGCAGTTCTGAGTCATATGCCCCTTGTCTTGGTGATAGATACATCTAAGCTTCTGATTACGCCGAGCTGGATCTCCTAACATTTTCGGCAGCCAAATAAAGAAGGGCTCCCTCTTGATCTTTTCCAGGATACGATAGATGGGTTCCTTAAATACGGTCACGACTGCTTCATGAGATTTGGACTTATCTACCTCATTCAGTGTGAGTCCCCGGTGTTCCCCTCGGTCCGTTTTTTTTCTTGTGCCGAGTTGTTTGTTCTGCGGATGCTATCTCGATGGGGATCTGGTCATCCTCGAGGCAAGCATACTACTCAATCCCCGCACGTAAATCTTTCAATATTATGGGCAGGCGCTTGGTAAGTAACTGTCTCAACTTACTTTCCGGGCGCAGACCATGTTTGAAGAACATAACAACCATCTGCTCACTGCAAACGTTTTCCTCTAAGTCATTGTACTCTTCTCAATACCTCCTAGCATAACTGCGTAGCATTTCTTCCTGCTCCTTTCGGAGACCGAACAGTGTATCCGACTTTTTCGGAATCTTAGTGTTGGAGACAAACCTGGCTAAAAACTCTTCAAAGAGCTGCTTCCAGTCATAAATTGATCTAGCGGGAAGTCGATTGAACCATCGAAGTTCGGTTTCTCCCAAGCTGGACGGGAAGACTTTGCACATCAATGCCTCATCTCGGTTTCATAGAGACATCATCTGTCTATAATGGCTAATATGCGTCAATAGGTCTGACTTTCCATCGTACAACGTGAACTTTAGCAGGGTGAATTTCTTGGGGGGTCTCATGGCCTCAATTTCTGGGGAGAATGGGGAAGAGACAAGCCTATCTAATGCTCGGTGCTCTCTCTGGTGAATGGTACGGTCTAGATGATCCCAACGTTGTTCGTTCTACTTGTTGCCAATTAGCCAAGTATGAAGGTCTTGAGGAGGGTACTTAGTCTGTTGGCTAACCGTCTTCTGCCTCTTAGCCCTTCTACAGCGTGACCCATGGGTGTGGCTGCTCGTCACTTCACTCTGTACCGGGATTGGCTGGCTTTGTTGCCCAGACTCATTTTTGGGGAACTTCTTTGCTGGTGGTTCTCTAGATAAGCTCCTCCGTCGTAAGCGAGAGGGCTCTGCTTCAATCTTCTTTTCTGTTGGATCACCCAATACCGTTTTAAGTTGCGCTTTCAGCTCCTGTATCTCCATCCCCATAGAGTCTATGATTCGATCTCTGTAATCCTTTTCCAGAATAAAGTGATGAGAAGAACCTCCAGTGAAGGGTAATCGATGCTCAACGGATTCGGGGGTCCGGTTATTGTTTCCAGTTTGTTCTTCTAGGACTGTTGGGAGTGACAAGCCTTTGTCTTTTGTCTTCTCCGTCTATGGAGTATGTGTCGATGATGGGATGTCCTCAATCCCCATCGTCAGAACTGAGTGCAGAGCTCAGAGACAAAGTGATCCATGCTCACTGCACCAATTGTGCGTACTGAATACTGCACTAGATGAAAGTGGATCAGGGCTCCAAACTCGGTTGGACTATCCAAGGAATGAGGTCCCTGCAGCAAGAAACACCGTAAGAGCTGCCTGGCTGGGGTTGGCCGAATAACCCCTTCGGTGTGGGAATCAGTTATCGGAGAAGAAGTGTAGAGAGTTGAGTTTGTAGTAAGTGGGGTTCAGCTTAGATCAATTACCTTCAATGTGAAGTTAGTATAGTTTATATAGAGCTCCTTACTTGTTTTCCAAGATGGTTTCATGGAGCTCTGGTGCTGCCAAGCTTCCTTTTAGCATGGTCCCCAGTGGGGGACCATCTGGTAATTGTCTAGAGGTGCTTATACTCATTCTAGTCATGCTAATAACAAACCACATTCTTCTGGTTTAACTGCTTCTGTGATTCTAGGTGTAGGGGACCAGGTGAGGTGGCAACTTGCACATACATATGCTCATAGCTTCCACGTTTTTTTGAGAGATTCCCTCAGCTCGGCATCGTTGTACCTTAGCTCAGCCCTTTGCGAGGCTACTATTGGGATGGGCTATCCCATTCAGACATTTGTGTACGGATTCGGCCCACTTTGGTTCTGATGATGGGTTCGACCCATCAGTTTGGCCCATAGGAGGGGTCATGCAGCTCGGCCCTAGCCCAGTATTGCAACTGGGCTGGCCTTTCCATTGTAAGTTGGGCCCAAGTGCTTGAGGACTTGGGTGGACTGTTAGTAATTGAGTTGGGCTTAATTGAGTTGCCCACATGCTCGTCTAACCCATTTGGATTTGGGCTTAGGGGATTGGACCGGCCTAAGGTTTGAGTCTGACGCACTTCTTATTTAGCCCCGTCACTTATAGTAGTTGTCAAAGTAAGAAAAATGTTATAAGTTCTAAATTTTCTATTAAATAAATGATCAAATATCTTACATGGATGTGGGGTTCACTTATATGAGACATTTAATTATTTGCTTGATAGAAAATTTGGTATCAAAACATTACCCGTTAAAGTAATGTACCACTATTAATGCATTGGCAATGTTATATTATACCTATTGTTTTAGCGATAATAGATCAACTTTATTTTAAAGGGGAATATATTGTGCAGTAGAATATGGGGGAAGTTAATGGTAACTTTCACAAAATTCTAATAGCAGTGGCATGTAAAAATTATGCATTGAAAATGTTATATTATATATTTTGCTTTGGCGATAATAAGTCTACGTCATTCTTTGTTTAATGGACCTCTTTACCCTTTTTGGTTTTATTTTCCTCACACTTTTTTCTATCAAATCGGGTGTGGGCACACTCATTCTCTCTTTTCTTACTGTATAACTTTTAAAATGTAACACTGATTATTATAAAATTAGTACTATTGAGTAGATATTGATGATACCTTTAAAACGAGATTAATATTAATTGTATTTAATAAAAAATTATATTGTTTTGAAAAAATTACATGATTAAAAAGACATCTATGGTTGAAATTGTGTAACAAAAAAAATTTATAATACAAATAATAAAATGATCTAAAATTAGTTAAATATAAAACATAATTTTCTATCTCAAAGTGAAAAAAAAAAAATGAAAATGTAGAGATGGTTGTTAAGCAAACTAATAAATTTTTTGTTAGTAACCAACGTGTCATGCAATAAAAAAAATTAAAATATAAAACATCACCCACTTCAATAATGTAATAAGGCTTCGTTTGGGAACAGGTTAATTTAGTAACTTTTTGGTTATTTGGTTAAAATATGAGTTAAAAAAAACTAGTATGTTTGGGATGACTTTTTGACTTTTTACGAAAAGATGTGCAAAAAGTAGAGAAAAAAAGAGAAACGTTGACTTTTTGGTATGAGTTGTTGGCTTTTTGGCTAATTTAGTAACTTTTTGACTTTTTGACTAAAAAGTTCGGTTGCCAAACGAGGCCTAAGTATCACATTAACAAATAATAATTTTTTAATAAAATTTATTAATTTATATAGTATTAGAAAATGGCTACATGGTTGCACTCTCTAATTTATTGCAAGTGCTTTTGAGAACTTGATTTTTGGATTTTATTTTTTATTTTTTTTCACTATAAGACAAATATTTTACAAAATCAAAAAAAATAAATCCAAACAAAATATCACATCAAACCTCATAATCATTTCACTTTTTCTCTTACAAACATCACATCAAATCACAAAAAAACCCAACTATCTTCCCAAATACAAAAGTTTTTTTCTCCAATAATATCCTACAACTAAAAAACCTTACAAAAAAAATTCACTTTCCATACACCCGCAAAGTGACTCCATTGGATGACTCTTCTGTACTGAAATAAGTCATTTTATGACTTGTTTTGATAGCTTGGCTAAAAGTAATTTTTTTGAGTTATATCACATTTTCTATTTTTAATACATTTTTATAAAATAAATTTAAAAAGTTAAAAAGTCTTAACCTATTTTTCAAAACAAGCCTATATTAAAGTTGAAAAGAAAAGTGAAAAGAAGAAAAAAAAGAAAAGAAAAAAGGTGAGGTTATTAAGAGGAAGACTAGCCCAAAAAGAGAAGAGAAAGTAACAATCATCATATTTTTTTGTTTGTCAAATTATGGAATAATCTACTTTAAGAAAACTTTTTTTTTTAAATTTATTTTTTTTTTTTTTGTATATTTTAAAAACTCTCTATTTATACTTATCATTCTAGCATTACTCTAGCTCTTTCAACTTGTTCTACGTTGTGTAATTCCACGTCACTCATAAGCACAAAGGTAAATCCCAAGTATGGTTTTGTTAACTATCCTACGATAGTCTTCATTTGCAACTCCTAATATGCTCTTTTTTAAGTCTATTATTTAAATATTTGATTAAATAAATCATAATTCTTATATTTAAGATATTTGATGGATAATTTTATCTTTACAAATATTGTTTTAAACACTTAGCAATTTAGTGATATGAGCATTCATGTTTTACAGTGTGAATGTTTACGTTGACGTGTGAATTTTGACAGTTAATATGAATATTATTATTAGTTTGATAATTATGTCGCTCACAAGACTTATTAGAATATAAGAAAATAATTTAATATAAGTAGGTGAATATAAATTTATGACTAAATGTCATATTTTTAACATATTTTGATATTTATCTTCCAAAAAATAAATGAAATAAAAGTAAAAAGACCCATATACATATTCATCAATTTCTATCTTTTTTATGGTAAACGGATAAATTATTATTTTCATTATTATTACAAATCTCTATTCATTTTGTTTTTATTTTTCTAACCTTTAAAAAAAAAAAAAAAAACATAGTCCACTTTATTTTCTAAACTTTTTTTTTTCTTTTTTCATTCTATTTCCTTTAATTCTAGATCTATATTAATATAGGTATACGAAAAAGGGGACAAGGACTCTAACAAGTGAAAAAGTCCCTCGAGTTATCTAATAAGTTGCCTTCAATCATTTATTTATCTATTAAGCAAAAGGGTGAAAATATTAAGAAATAAAAGTTGTTTATTATTAATTTATTGGGTAAAAATAATCATATAATAATAATTGAGAGGTTAAAATTGGCACGATATGTGAAACTAGTTAGAACTAATGTATCTGATTAGGAGGTTAGTGGTTTAAAATTTTTCACCTGGGTGTGAGTTTTGTTGTATTAATTATTGTTATATTTGATTTATGTATGAATCAGATTAAAAACAAGAAGCAAGATATGTGGAATAGTTGAATAGGTCTATACACAAAAACAGGGGTAAAATTCTAGAAAAAGGGCCCAGTACATGACTGAACTAGTAAAAAATGACTTGTTTAACAAATATTCGACTGACGAAGACTTCACTATTCAATTACTTCTCTCTTAGCACTTGGCAAAAGTATTTATAATATAAAAAATTACAATCAAATAATTATATATACATCAGTCCAATAATTAGCACCAAAATAGGAAAAAAAGAAAAAAAAAACAGTTGAAAAAAGTTTCATAATAGGAGAAGAATTATCAATCTTTGTCTTTAATAAGTAGAATTTTTAGATAGAAGTGTACAACCATAACTAATTGAGTTAACCCAATTAGTTTCCTATTATAAGTTGGTTGTATCCAAATAGAAGATTAATTTTTTTATTTCCTTGATCAAAATTTAGTCCAAAATTAACTAGCGTTGTAGTATGAAGTTGTGGATTTAATTCAAATAAAAAAGAGTTTAATATCTTTTTGAAGTACTTATTTTTCCTATTATAATAAAAAAAATTTCAATTCAATTGTAACATTTATGAAGAGCTCGTTTGGGAAGTTGGAGCTTGGACTTTTTTGGCTAAAATAGTCACAAAAAATATATATATATAAACTTTTTAATCCAATAAGACAAAATATTACATCCAACCCATAATTATTATTTTTTTTCTCACAAAAAGTCAAAAAAACTAAAAAATCCTTTCCAAACTAAATTTTTTAACTCTAGGCTAAAATAGCAAAAAAGTCAATCTACTTCCCAAATGTTAGTATATTATTATATGTTAGTATTGTTAGTATATTATTATATGTTAGTGTTTAGCTTTAATAATTAGTGTCCCCCCTTGCTTTATGCTTTCGGTGCCTCAATTGGCATCCTATGTTGTCTTCTCCTCTCTATAAAGAGAGTGTACATCTCTTTGTAAATACATACAATTACAGAAACAATTCAGTGTCTCTCTCTCTCTCTCTATCCTCTCTCACTCTCTCAAACTATTATTTCATCTCTATATCCTCTCTCACTCTCTCAAACTATTATTTCATGGTATTAGAGTCCAGTGTTACATTTCTGGCAATTTTCGATTTTGGTGTTTAGTCCCGTACACAGTGGCACTACATCAAACCGCTCGAAATTTCTTCACGATTCCAACGGCACCAAGCCCGTTCTCAGAAAACCTTCCACGCGCCCACATGCGCCGCCTTTGTCCTCTGCGCGTCACCACTTCCGCCACCACTCTCACACGCGCCCGCACGCGCCATCTGTTGTTGCTCACTTCCGCCACGCGCCCACACGCACCCATACGTCCGCGGCTGACGTCAGCCCTACCTCTCCCGTACGCCGTGCCTGCTACTATACGCCTCTCATGCGCCGCTTCACTAGTGTGCACCCGTGTGCGCCAAAACAGCTACCGTGCGCCGCGCCTGCGCCTGTCCGCTACCGTGCGCCGCCGCCTTCCTGCTAGCGTGCTCCTCCCTGCACTCTGCTAACGTGCGCCGCTGACATCATTGCTGACATCATCTCTGTCCAGCATGCATTTCCTTGCTATTTTCGACCTTCCGGACTCACTGGTACACTCTGTTTTACCTAATTTTGCTCATACAGGTCTATTCCTATTGCTTTAACCTTACTCAACTAGTATTATGGATCGTCATGATGCCTCCCATCCCATTTCCGTTATTTTGAATGGTTCAAACTATGTTCTGTGGGCCCAAGCCATGTCCTCCTTCCTTAAAGGCAAGAAGCTCTGGCGAATTGTCACCGGGGATGTGACTAAACCGGTGAAAGACAGTGCCACTAATGAAACTACTGCTCCTACTGCTACATATGAAGACCGACTTGAGGAATGGGACAGTAAGAATTACCAAATCATTACCTGGTTTCGTAATACCTCTGTTACCTCTATCAGTCTTCAGTTTGGTCGCTTTCAGCTTGACTCTGTAACTACTCCTGCAAAGGACATCTGGAATTTTTTGAAAGAACGATACCAGATTACTGGTCTTGCCCATCAATATCAACTTCAGAACCAACTTCACCGCATGCGCCAAGAATCTACTCAGTCCATTAATGACTTTCTTTCTCAAATGTACTCTATTTGGGATCAGCTTGCTCTTTCAGAACCAACTTGGCATAACCACGAAGATACTGTTTTATTTACTATCTATCGCAACCAGCAAAGGTTGGTGCACTTTCTCATGGCTCTTACTTCCTCTTTTGAGCCCGTACGTACCTCTCTGCTTCATCGCCATCCATTGCCCACTCTTGAACAAGCAATTTCTGAGTTGCTATCAGAGGAGACTCGTCTCGGTACACTTCAAACTCATCATGTGGACTCTGTTCTTGCCACTCCTCCGTACCGGCCATCATTTACCCAGCGGACCACTGCTTGCCTCTATTGTCAGAATCGGGGCGTTCCTTCAACCCATCTCCTGGTCAATTGCCCCGTCAGATCCTGTTGCTACTGTAACAAACTTGGTCCTGGTCATCTGCAACAGGATTGTTTTCACAATCCATCCCGATCATCCTCCAATAGCTACTCCTCTCGCGGTGGCTCTTCCCGGGGAAGCTTTCATCGTTCCGGGAATCAGTCTCATCACACTGCTACTGCTGCTTCCGGGAATCAGTCTCATCACACTGATGCTTCTGCCTCTGCGGGGTTCTCTGAGTCACCTGCTCCGTCTACCCCTCACTTTTCTCCGACGGATGTAGAGGCCATGCTCAAACAACTTCTCTCCCTTTCTGGTACACCTCATCCTACTGCTTTGTCTGTAATCCCAGGTAACTCTTCTTGGTATTTTGACTCTGCCTGTTGTAATCATATGACCTCCAGTTCTACTATCTTTTCTTCCTTCTCCTCATCTCCTCATTTTCCCTCAATTCATACAGCTGATGGTTCCCTCATGTCTGTCCGTCATGTTGGTACTGTTTCCACCTCTTCTTTATCTATACCTCAAGTTTATCATATCCCTGCTCTCACCTTAAACCTTATTTCCATTGGTCAATTATGTGAACTTGGTCTAACTGTCACATTTTCTGCTACTGATTGTTTGGTACAGGACCCTCAGACAGGACAGACTATTGGGATCGGCCGTAAGCGTGGACGTCTCTATGAACTCATTCACCTTCATGTTCCTGCCTCTCCTCAGATCGCTGCTCCTACATCTACTTCCTCATTATCTCCCTTTCATCTTTGGCATTGTCGCTTAGGGCATATTTCTGTTAATCGCTTAAAGTCTTTGGTTTCTAGTGGACAGTTGGGTCATGTAATTCCCGATCATTTCGATTGTATACCCTGTCAACTTGCCAAACAACCTGCTTTATCATTTAATAAAAGTACTTCTGTTTCCCTTGCACCTTTTGATCTTATACATTCGGATATTTGGGGACCCTCCCCTACTACTACTATGGGGGGATCCCGCTATTTTGTTGTTTTTATTGATGATTTTTCCCGGTTTACTTGCCTTTTTCTCATGAAAAATAGGTCTGAACTTAAACATATTTATTATAGATTTGCCCAAATGGTCCACACCCAATTCTCCAAAGCCATCAAAATTTTTCGCTCTGACAATGCTATGGAATATCGGGATTCAGATTTCCTTTCTTTTCTTCAGCATCATGGTACACTGCCTCATCGTTCTTGTGCTGGCACGTTCCAGCAAAATGGCCGCGCTGAACGGAAACATAGGCATATTCTTGACACTACTCACGCTCTCCTTCTCTCTTCTTCCTGCCCTGAAAACTTTTGGGGGGAAGCTGCCCTCACTGCTGTTTACACTATCAACTGTGCTCCTACCCCTGTCATCCATAATCAAACTCCCTTTGAACGTCTGCATGGTACTCCCCCTCCTTACGCCAATCTCCGGGTTTTTGGCTCTGCCTGCTTTATTCTACTTCAATCCCATGAACACACCAAGCTTGAATCTCGTTCTCATCTTTGTTGCTTTCTTGGGTATGGAATTGAACATAAAGTCTTTCGCTGTTGGGATCCTCTCTCTAAACGTCTTCGTATCTCCCGCCATGTCGTTTTCTAGGAGCACCAAATGTTTTCCTCGCTATCCTCCTTTCACTTACCCGTACTTTCCACTACTGTACTGTTTACTAATCCTTCCATAGATCTTTTCTCTGCTGATTTTGATACAGGTTCCTCCTTCATCGAGACGCCCTTGCTCACTCCTGATCCCGTCCAGCCTGCTCTCCCTGAAGATCTACCTCTTATTGCCACACCTCCTTCTCCACCGGTTCTTCCTCCCACTTATCCTCCTACGGGTCGACCATGCCGGGTAACTCAACCTCCTATCCATCTTCGTGATTATATTGTTGGATCTGCTGCCTTCTCTACTTATGAACCTACCTCCTATCATGAGGCTTGTACTAATCCTTTTTGGCAGCAAGCTATGACTGATGAACTCCAGGCCTTGGACACAGCTCATACTTGGGATCTTGTTGATCTTCCTCCTGGCAAGACTGCGATTGGATGCAAATGGGTTTACAAAATCAAAACACATTCTGATGGCTCTATTGAACACTACAAAGCTCGTCTTGTTGCCAAGGGTTTCAACCAGGAATATGGTATTGATTATGAGGAGACATTCTCTCATGTTGCTCGACTTACCTCTGTTCGCAGTTTACTTGCTGTTGCTGCTGTTCGCCACTGGGGGCTCTTTCAGATGGATGTCAAAAATGCTTTCCTCAATGGTCATCTTCTTGAGGAGGTCTACATGCAACCTCCACCTGGGTCCACTTTTCTACCTCATCAGGTTTGCAAACTACAGCGTGCTCTCTATGGCCTTAAGCAAGCGCCTCGTGCTTGGTTTGCTACGTCCAGTTCTACCATTCATGACTTCGGGTTCACCTCTAGCTCCTATGACTCTGCTCTTTTTATACGGACTACTTCTCATGGTACCACTCTTCTTCTTCTGTATGTGGATGATATGATTATCACTGGTAATGATGAAGCTGGTATTCTCCACCTCAAACAGTTTCTCCATTGACAGTTTGAGAAGAAGGACCTTGGTACTCTTAACTACTTATTAGGCCTTGAAGTCTCTCATGATTCTACTGGTTCCTATTTGTCCCCGGCCAAATATGCATCCGATCTTCTGGCTCGTGCTGGTCTTACTGATTGCAAAACTACCTCTACTCCAGTTGATCCTCAGATTCGTCTCACTCCTCTCGATGGGACTCTTCTCTCAGATGCTACTCTTTATCGCCAGCTCGTCGGCAGTCTTGTCTATCTCACAGTAACTCGTCCTGATATTGCCTATGCTGTTCACATTGTCAGTCAATACATGTCGGCTCCCCGTACTCCCCACTATACTGCTCTACTCCGCATCCTTCGCTACCTCAAAGGCACTCTGTTCCATGGCCTTCACTTCCCTGCTTCCTCCTTTCTTGAACTGCGTGCCTTTTCCGATGCTGATTGGGCTGGGGATCCTACGGATCGACGCTCTACCACGGGTTTCTGCTTCTTCTTAGGGGATTCTCTTCTTGCTTGGCGTAGCAAAAAATAATCCCTCACTGCCCGCTCTAGCACCGAAGCTGAATACCGAGCTCTTGCTGATACTACTCAAGAACTTCTCTGGCTTCGCTGGCTCCTTGCTGATATGGGTGTTTCTTCTTCTAGTCCTACCCCTCTCTATTGTGACAATCAGAGTGCCATTCAGATTGCTCACAATGATGTTTTTCATGATCGCACCAAACATATTGAGATTGATTGTCATTTCATTCGCCAGCATGTTACCTGTGGTACTGTTCATCTTCTCCCTATTGCTTCCGTCGATCAACCCGCTGACATCTTCACTAAGGCTCATCCTCCTGGCCGCTTCAATGATCTTGTTTCCAAACTCAACTTGGTTGATGCTTTCCCTCCTTGAGTTTGCGGGGGGATGTTAGTATATTATTATATGTTAGTATTGTTAGTATATTATTATATGTTAGTGTTTAGCTTTAATAATTAGTGTCCCCCCTTGCTTTATGCTTTCGGTGCCTCAATTGGCATCCTATGTTGTCTTCTCTTCTCTATAAAGAGCGTGTACATCTCTTTGTAAATACATACAATTACAGAAACAATTCAGTGTCTCTCTCTCTCTCTCTATCCTCTCTCACTCTCTCAAACTATTATTTCATCTCTCTATCCTCTCTCAATCTCTCAAACTATTATTTCACCAAACAAACCCGAAGTTATATAAAAACATTTGTCCCATAATATATAACCATTTAACTAAGGGGAGAATCATCAATGAAATTCAACATCATCAAATCTATAACTAATCATAACTTATTAATTTTTATAGGTTTTGCGAGCAAGTATTTCTAGAGTACAAAAAAAGGCACAAATAAAAAAAAATAAAGAATATGATGAGATATTTTTCACTGAATTTAATGTATTTTTTTTATTAAAATTAATACATTTTTTCTAATATTTTTATCTATTTTCAAAATATTTTCTTAGCTCAATCCTAATATTAACCAATGTCTCAAGGCACTCATTAATATGTGCCTAAATTTCTATACAATTCATATGACATTAAAAAAATATTATTAAATACTTGTAATTGAGTTCATATTCAAATTATTACGCATTAACTTTTTTATTTTTGATTACATTATAAATATACTTTTTGAGATTTATTTAAAATATAGATTATTTTATATAGTTTTAAAAATTATATCCTACCCTTTTAAGTCTGACTCATTTTATTAAAAAATTATTAAGTCAATTAATAATTTTTAATAATATCATAAATATGTTTTAATTAGTAACCAAAAAAAAAGAGAAAGAAATATAATTTAATTAAAAATTCAAATAATTTTATTACTGTGCAAGATAATAGCTAACAAATTTATTTTATTTTTATTAATTTTATTAAATAAAAAATTATAACAAAATATTATTTATAATTTTTAAAATTACATAAAATAATTCGTATTAAAAAAAAATCTATAGAAACTTGGTTTTCATTTTTTAAAAACAGTTTTCAGAAAATTCTACACTCTTATTTTCTGTGTTTTTTTGTTTTTACTGAATTTTTAAAATATTTTATGCAAATTTTTTACTTTTTAGACACACCTAACATAAATACATCTAAAAAGTAAAAAAATTATAAAAAAATCTTTTAAAAATTCACTAAATACCAAAAATATAAAAAAATACAAGAATTTAGTACATTTTTTGTATTTTTATGTATTTCTTAATTTTTTAAAATATTTTTTAATAATTTTTTTACTTTTTAGACACATCTAAGGAAGGTACATCTAAAAAAATAAAAAAAATGTTTAAAATTTTAAAAATATTCACTAAAAATAAAAAAAATATGAAATTAAAAAATTTAATTTTTAAAAAATTTAATCTAAAAAACTCAAACCAAACAGAGTGATTTGTACCATTTGTGTCGTGTCGTGCGATGTGCAAATTCCGAGATTGTGGGTTATTTTGGGAACTTGGCTAAAAGCCATTTTTTTTTGTTAGTAGCAAAAGCCAAAAGTTGGCTTTTTTGGCTTTTTTTTCATTTGGCAAGTTGGTTTTTAGCCAACGGTGCAATTATAATTTTACCCCTCATGGGTCACAATGTGTTACATAGGTTCAGTTGTAAATATTTTAAATAAATGGGGGTAGTTTAGTCATTTTATTATGATTTGACATCATAAACAAATATTAATCAAAAAAGTCAAAAGTCACTTTTTACCAACTTCCCAAACCATTTGTCTAAAAAAACCAAAAACTTGGTTAAAATTCAAAAAATTACTTTTTATCATCTTCCCAAAACAACCCTGTGTTTTGATTGTTCAATACAATTTCAAAGGAAAAAATACTCCAAAAAAAATAAATAAATGAAAATTCTCTATATGCTGCCGTGCTTGATGGCTAATCATTGCCAAAATACAGTGAATCTCTGTGATTTCCAGACAAATCATACGTCTAATGATAGAATATCTTAATCAATGTGTTTGGTTTACTTTTTTAGATTAAGTTTTTTACAAATTTAATTTTTTAGTTTTCGTAATTTTTTATTTTTAGTGAATATTTTTAAAATTTTAAATAATTTTTTTTATCTTTTTAGATACATTTTACTTAGATATATCTAAAAAATAAAAAATTTATAAAAAAATATTTTAAAATTTTAATAAATACATAAAAATACAAAAAGAATGTATTGAATTCTCATATTTTTTTTAAAATTTTTGATATTTAATGAATTTTTAAATAATTTTTTTTACAATTTTTTTACTGTTTAGGTATATTTATGTTAAGTATGTCTAAAAAGTAAAAAAAAAATTACTTAAAATATTAAAAAAATTCAATAAAAACAAAAAAAAACACAGAAAATAAGAAAGTAGAATTTTCTTAAAAGTATTCTTGAAAAAACACAACCAAACAAGCTGAATAATTTTTTAAATCAAATGATCGACCAGACGTTGGATTAGCTTTTTTTTTTTTTTTTTTTTGAAAAGGGAGGGCAGTGATTATTTGATTCTGAAAATTTTATTATACACCTTTTATATTATATGTATTTTAAGGTATATTATTTTTTTTTATTGAGGCATTTACATATAAATCTTAATTTATAAATTTATATTTCATTAAATCTTAATTAAAAAAAATTTAACCTTTAAGCCTTATTAAATTTTTAATAGTCGAAATTATCCTTTAAATAATGATTATTCATTATTTATGATTATGTAAAGGAATATAATGATTTGACATTTATTTTGATTTTTAAAATTTTAAAATATTAACTTTCAAATTGAAAAAACTAAAAAAAAAATTATGTGCCAAAAAAAAACTATTTTCTAAAACCACTTTACAGAAAATAATGATTTTCTAAAAACACTTTTCAAAAAATTATGTGCCAAAAAAAACTATTTTTTAAAAACACTTAACAGAAAATTATGATTTTCTAAAAACACTTTTTAGCAAATTATTTTTAAAAAATTTAAAAAACTGAATTATTTTTTTGTGCAAAACTGAAAATTTTGTGTCTATAAAAGAGCATGATTATGAAACATTTATGTGCGAAATTGAAAAAAAAAAACTTTAAAAATAAAAAAATTAATAATGTTCTCAGTTTTTAAATTGAAAAAAACTGACAATTTTTTCGGTTTTATTAGATAGTTCATTCAAACCAAGAAGTAGAAGGGTAAAAACGTTTAATTTTATACTTTATTTTTTTTATCAGTTAATAAAACAATTATCTGGAATATTACTATGTAAAATTGATAATATTCTTAATTTTAAAAATTATGACAAACTGATAATATTCTTAATTTTACTAAATAAAACTTATTGGTTCAAAAAATCTTAGATAGGGTCTGAGCTACCATAAGATTTGTAAATAAGACTTTTAGGTCATTAACTTTTTTTTATTTATGATTTTTTTTAATAATGGCTTTATTTTAGTTATGATTTATGAAATTTTTGATTATATCTCATGTATTGTTTGGTTTTGATTTTTTTTTTAATTATGACTTAAAAAGTATGAAATTATATCATTTTATTATTTAATTATAATGTGTATACTGTACATATTTTTTAAGAGGTACGTACAATATAACAATTGAAAAGTATATATTAAACTATTTAAAAAAATTACAAAAATGCATGAAAATATAAATTAAAATTTTAATTCTTTTCAATGATTCTTGATGAATATTTGAACTCATGATCCCATGTGCATGTTCAAAGTTATTACTATTAAAGTTACAAATGTTTCTACCAAATCAATTAACAATATAATAATAAAAAAATTACAAATTAATGAAAATAAAAAATAATTACAAATTTATGAAAATATAAGGTAATACCAGTGAGAATTATTTTGCAAATGATAGTTGCCTCTTTTGGCAATTAGGTTAAAAGTGAGTTTATTAACTATATTTAACTTTTTGAGTCACATTATTTTTTGTATTTTTTTTAAATATAAATATAAAAATAAAATTTAAAATTTTACCTTTAATACAATTTTGAAAATAGGCCCATTTTCGCTTAGATCCGATCACTGACTTATTCATAAATTTAAAATATTTTTCACATTGTGAATCGATTATTGTTTCTTTATTATGAGAATATTGCACTGAAATAATAGCCTCCCATGTGATTTTTCATGTATCTTGACGAGTCACATTATTTTTTAAATATGGTGAAAATTATTTTCTATGTGAATGTCCATTTTAATCCAACTTTTTTATTTTTTTAAAATAAATTTTTAATCCATTTATAAGTTTCGATTTAAAAAAAAAAAAGTTGGGGTTGTTTGGGCTCATGGAGCTCACTACGGATCCGTTTCGATGATCTTAACCGTTTATTTTGTAAAGTCTTCTATATATATTATGGAAAAATTAAATCGATTTGATAATCGTATCATTTTTATTTTATTATATTTGTATTTTAAAAAAAAGATGACAAATATATTTTGGAAAATAGGCATTTTTTTTTGTTGGAGACAAACGAAATAAAATTAAAAGACTGCAATTATTAAATTAAATTAATTTTTTTTTCATGAATAATAGATAAAGTGATTTACAAAATAAATTATTCAAATAATTGAACCGGGAGACTCAATTCTAAAAGAAAAATAAACATAAACACCATTAAATTAGAAAACAAATTATAAGCACCAAAAGGTCATATGAGCGATGAGTTTGATTATTATTTTTTTTTTTAATGAGAGTTGTGTTTAATTTAATAGAAATATTAAGAAATTAGGCAAATCCATCTCTCAAGCAAGCAAGCAAAGGATGGACAAATCTCCATGTGCAAATTCCAAATTTATGCCTGCTCTCTCTCTCTCTCTCAAGTGCAACCGAGAGAGAGGCCTGATTGTTTGGGATTATAAAAAGGAGATTGAGATTACTAATACTTTGATATTACTAATACCTTGTTTGTTTTGAGAGATGACCTTGGGACTACTAATACATTGGTATTGCTAATATCCTTGGCAAGGATGGTTCTAGAGGGGGCAAAGGGGGGCCGCCGTACCCCCAAAAATTTGAAAAATATCATATATTATACTAGAAATTTTAAAATAATTTAAAATTATAAGAGTTCGCACTCCAAAATTTTTTTTAGATAATTTCAAAATTATATAGAGTAGCCCCCCAATTTGTAGTTTGATAAACATGTTCAGTGTTACTTGTGCAGTCCTAAGAAACATAATTAATGATAGAAGCAAATCGAATCAACGAGCTGAGGCAGATGGAGTTTGTGATTCCATTACATCTTTTGAGTTTGTCTTCATCTTACATCTTATGAGGGATATCATGGAGATTACTGATGATCTTTGCCAAGCTTTGCAAGTAAATCTTAAGATATATTAAATGCAATGCATTTGGTATCTACAACGAAGATACTTATTTAAAAATTTAGAGAAGATTGATGGGTTCCATTGTTGGAGAAAATTAAATTATTTTCTAATGATCATCGTATACAGATTCCTGATATGAGTTGTCCTTATAAAGGAGGTCGAGGTCGGTCTCATTCTGAAAGAGATCAACTCACCATGGAACATCATTTTCGAGTTGATATTTTTATGGTTACATTTGATTCTCAATTACAAGAATTAAACAATAGGTTTAAGGAAGATGTAATGGAATTGCTTGTTCTTAGCTCAGTTTTGGATCCTAGGGATGGTCATAGATCATTCAAAATTGAGGATATTTGCAAACTTGCAAATAAATTTTATCCCATGGATTTCTCCAAGCAAGAAAAATTGCATTTGAAATATCAGTTGGAAAACTATAAGCTTGATATTTCCATACTTTCCGAGTTTCAGAAGCTGTCAACCATTTCTAAGTTGTGTCAAATGTTGGCAAAAATAAAAAAGTCGACAAGTTATCCTCTTATTGATAGATTGATCCGTCTTGTGTTGACTTTATTTGTTTCAATTGTTACATCAGAACGTGCATTTTTAGCTATGAAACTCATTAAGTCTAAATTGCGCAATGAGATAGAAGATGGTTTTCTGGCTAGTTACTTGATTACGTACATTGAA
This sequence comes from Camellia sinensis, assembly GCF_055761805.1. Classification (NCBI taxonomy): domain Eukaryota; kingdom Viridiplantae; phylum Streptophyta; class Magnoliopsida; order Ericales; family Theaceae; genus Camellia; species Camellia sinensis. The sequence goes on from NC_138962.1 coordinate 37,307,464, forward strand.
AAAAACATTGCTCAAGGGTTTGATGTAGATTCTATCATCCATACTTTTGATATTATGAAAGAGCGTCGAGTTCAATTGAAGATGCCTAATTTTAGTATATAAATGCATGTAGAAATAGTTACTACTTTTTGTAAGTGAATATGGGCAAAAAAATATTCTCAATTGTATAATCATCTTTTGGTACTCAACTATGTTGACAAGGAATATATAGTTTAATATTTTATCGTAACATTATTGATTTTTTCCATATTAGTAGAAATTGGTATTGAACTTTAAATTTTATTTGTTAGAGGTTAAATGTACTTTGGCCCCCCCAAAGTTATAATCTTGGATCCGTTCTTGACCCTTGGAAGGGGGATTCATAGTGAGGAGGTAGAGATGATATTAGAAAAATAATGAGAGGATTATAAATTTTTTTATTTTTTATATATTAGAAATTTTTTTTAAAATGTTAATGTTTAATTTTTATATTTTTTTTATTTGTTTTATTATTTTATGTAAAAATAATTTAACAATTTCTCATTATCAATCCCCTCACTAATAATTCTCTTATTATTAATCTCTTCACTATTAATTTTTTCAATTCTATCTCTGAAAACAAACGAAAAGAGAGAAAGGAGAAGTTTGTTGCTATTTTCACACAAAAACCTGTACTTGTGTTGGGTGAGGAAGTCACGTTTATTGCTGATGTTAGGTTGCTTTCCGAAGAATATACATAGAGAGACCCACTCGCAAATATATTATATTAGACTTCCCAACTGTATAGAAAACAAAATATATAATTGGTCGTTGGTGAGCTTCTTTTAGTCCCAACGTCCCTCGCCTAATCTTCCATTTCCACATCATCATCACCCCTCTCTCTCTCTGTCTCCCTCTCTCTCTATATATATCATCTCCATCATTTCCAAATGTGTGGGTGAAAATCTGACCACACTGCCTGCTTAGTGATCAACTGGAGAGCAGAGGCAGAATAGATGGCTTCAGCAACCTGAAACAGAAAGAAAAGGCTCCGGCGGTGGTTCTTCCACCCGGGGGCACTCCGACGATCAAGTCAGTATATCTCTCAAAGATAATCAAGTGCAAAACTTAATACTCAAAACATAAATTGCATACTTTAGACCCACGGGGGTGCCTATTTTTTATAATATACTCAACCCAAGTCCCACTAGAAGTATGACTTCTATGAACTCCAATTTAGTGCTTACTTTGGACTCTTTAAGAGATAAAGATAAACTCCCTTAAGAGTTTTATCTTGGTTAAGTCCCCTCTTTGTCTTAGGACTCTTGTCCCTTATCTGCTTATCTCGGATTCCGATATCTTCGGGGATAACCTCGGCAACTCCGAGACCATCTCGGCTTAACTATGACGACACGTGGCACCTCGGCTGACACGTCGGCGTCACCATGCCACGTGTTGGTATTCAGAAAATATATCTCCACAACTGCCTCCTAGGTTCTATTACCTCGGCATTCTGAGGTGATGGAACCTATATCGACATTTCAACATTTCTTTTCTGAGTAATGGCTCAAAAACTGTTTAGCCGAGATAATCCTCTTCCAGTCGACGTGTTCTCTTCGGAGAACAAGGTTTCGAACGTACTTTCCCACGCGCATGAGCTGTCATGCATATCTAATCGTTCCTTTCACGTGTTTTGTCTTTATTGGAGCGTGTCTGTGACGCGCCTGAAAGCTGTCTGTCATTTGTTTGCGCCGTCTGACGCGTGCGTTGCTCCAAGCGCAATAATTGCCCTAATTTTGCCGCCGTTTCAAATTTTTGACAAAACTCTTCTTTGTCTCTATTTTTCCTTCACTTTTTCATTCTGATTTCTTGCTTTTTTCTCTCTCCGAAAGCTCTTTCTTCTTCGAATCTGCCATTTCTTCGATCTCTCTTCTGGAACTGTCCTTAATCTCCCATTCTTGCGAAACTTTCTTTGCTGTTGCAACCGATTTCTGAGCTCGGCGAACATTGCCCCGGCTTCATTTGTTCTGGTAAGATTCTTCCCTTCTTTCTTAATTCTCTCTATGTGCTTCCGTCTGCCTGTTGCTATTATCGCTTTTGTTCAAAGCCTTGGATCTGTTTGTATCTTGAATCATGGCTACATCTTGAACACTTGCATTATTTTACCACTTTCTCTTCTTCTTTTTTTACTTATGTATTTCTTTTGTTTCTGAGAATCATACCTCTGTTCTTTGATTCTGAAGCGTCGCCTTTGTTTTCTTGTTTAGATCTGTGCCTTCGATCTTGATCTTTATAGTTCTTTGGCTTGGGAGTTGTGTGTAGAACCTTCAATTTTTAGGGAAAACTGAAACAAACCTTATCAGTCCTTTCCTAGGTCTTTGCCGAGGTTCTTGCAACCCTTTAAAACGCCCATCTTCTGAAACACATTTTAAGCTGATATAATGGGTATGTGGAGGCATAGGGTAAATACCCCAACAAAACTTGAATACTTTAGGCAGGAATTCTCTATCCCAGCCGATGTTCACCTTAAGCTAGCTGGGGATAATGATACCATCATGCCCACAGATCATACAATGCCTTTTCCTATAGTAGCTTTTACCGAATGTGGACTTCGGCTTCCACTTCACCCCCTTTTTCGTGAAGTTCTTCATTTCTACAGGCTGAACCCCATGCAACTTACTATCAACTCCTATAGGGTGATTAACGGTATTATAGCTTTAGCTAGGCAGGAGAATCTTAGAATCACCTTGGCTGACCTTCAGTACTGCTATACCATGTGTCCCCTCAACCTGAAGGATAGGGGCTTCGTTTATTACCTTAAGCCGAGATCTACCCAGTTTAAAATTGTAGCCGACCTTCCAGACTCCAACAAAGGGGCTGGAGATGACTTTGTTATTGCGTCGGAAAATTGGGAATTTGGCCCAGACGAAGATGTGCACCTCTACCCTCTTCCTCGAACAATTACAGAGGGCAAGGGTAAGAGCCCTGAGCCAACACTTAGTTGTTTTTATTTAAGTCTTTAATACTTTCTGTTTCTGACGTCTGTTTCTTTGTTCTGCAGATCTTCATCAGCCACCGAAAAACTTCCGTCAATCCTTCTTTCCAGGAACAGATCTGAAAAAACTCCTTGACCTTCCAGTCCATAAACGAAAAGCCCCACTGTTACTAAACTTCATCCCTACATATAAATCCACTTTGCCCGACATCCCAAAAAGGAAGAAAAAGAGTCTCTCTCCACCTACTGCTACAACTGTAACCGCTTCTTCATCCCGAACAGATCAAGGATCCACCTCTGACCCAGCCGATCTTCCATCAACTTCGGCCCCCTACTTAATACCAATTCCAGAACGTAAACGTCGACGAAGACTTGTAAAGACTGCCGAGATGGTTCGTCCAAGGCCTGTCGTTCAAGATCTTCTTGCCGACCTTCCAACTGGCGCCGAAGCTGTACCAACGCAATCAATGCTCCCACCAAAGCCAAAGAGAGTTAAAAAGGCTCAGCCCAAGGCCAAGGCTACAGATGCCGAGGCTGAGGATGCTTTGCCTATTTCTAAGCTGGCAGAAAGCAGAAAATCAACCTCTGCTTCCACCAAGAGGTCTGCTGAGGGCCAACCCTCAGGGTCTACACAATCAAAGAGGCCAAGGTCATCGTCCGCGACGACCTCGGCGTCAAAGAAGCCCGACGTTCCATGGGCTCCTGAACTAACTCTAGAGGATAGGCCTATCATGGCCAGTGAAAGTGCCGATGATATTAACGTTGGTGTTGCCCTCAGCACTACTCTTCTTCTTCCGAAGGATTTGAACCGAAATGCTGAGCTTAGTGAGTATGAGAATTACGCTCTTATGCTCCAACACTCCGTCCAAGTAAGTGTTCTTGTCTGTGCTTGTGATTCTTCCTTCTTGTTTTTTACTGAGAATATTTTCTAATACTTCTGTTTTTTCCTCAGGCCATCCAACGTGCCCATTCATTTTCAATGCAATCCTTTGAAAATCGGCAAAGGTTGGTTGATATGAAGAGGGAAGCATCTTCCATGAAGAAAAAGATCAAATCTCTTGAATCAAGGATGAAAAAAATTAGAAGATCAGGCCGAGGCGGCTACTAAGGCCCAAACTTTAGCTCTTGAGAAGGCCGAATCCGCTGAGGCTGTTAAAAAAGTTACTGAGGCTGAGAAAAGAGAGGCCGAGGCTAAGAAGGCCCAAGCGGAGAAAGAGCTCCAGCAAGCTCTGGCCACCAAAGAGGCCGAAGTCAAAGAGGCCGATGAAAAGGCCTATGCCCAGGGCATGGCCGACGTCGCAGAGGACTACAAACTTCAAGTCAGGCAGGCATGCAACAGGGGATTTTCCCTTGGTTGGATGTCCTTGATTAAAAAGCTTGATCTTCCTGTTGACTCGCCTTTTCGTAATGCCAATGTCATTCCTTTACCATTTCCTCCTCCAAGTCAGACTGAAGACGAATCAGAGACTGAGGCTGATGCTGAGGATGAGGATGAAGAGAAAAATGATGATGAAGCCTTGGTGAGGAAATCCAAGGATGGTGTTGAAGCCAAGTCCCCTCCTCCTGCTGAGCAGGTTATGGACTTAACCTTGGATAAGGAGGGTGATGAGGTTGAGGGGGCAACCAAGGAAATTGTCGCTAAGGAAATTGTCACTGGGCAGCTATCGTCCGATCTTCTCTTGATAGAAAGAAGTGTTGAGACAACAATCGCAGAGATTGATGCCGAGATACAAGCGGAACAAGTGGCTGACGAGGTACCACCAGAATCGTCCGAGGTCCCAGTCCCTGTAGCTACTAATACTGAAGAGTCTTGATTTAAAATGCCTTTTGTACTTTTTTCTTCTTTTTCTGTACTTTGTACTCTGTACTTTCTTTTAATTTCTAGATAGTGTAAAACTCCTTCTTATGGTCGACATAACTTTTTCAATATGTAACTGCAACTGCTCTTTCTATAGATGCTTTTTAATCTTGTGATGTTCTGTTGATTGCTTCTGCATAGTTCTATACTTGGAAATTTTTGTATGCTTCTTCATGTTGCATCCTTTGTGCAATCTTCTCGGGGTTACATACCTCGACTATAACTACAAAACTTTACTTCGGCAAAATACTGACCTGCAATCTTGTAAATTGCTACAAATTTCAACAAGTGTTAACATATACTGTAGACTTTTCTAAGTGTTAAATAAATTTCAACAAGTGTTTAAACAATAGACTTAGCCTTTACTTCAACTTGTAAGTTTCTGTATACCTCGGCTGGTGACCATATGTCGGCTTAACATAAACTTGTAAATTGCTAAAATTTCAACAAGTGTTAAGCATCTTCCTTAGGTTTAAGTAACCCATATATTGCTATGAGAACTTAAGCAATAACCTCGGCTTAACTTCAACTTGTAAATTGCTTAAAATTTCAACAAGTGAAGATAAGGAATCAGCTTAATTCCAACTTGTAAATTGCTACAAATTTCAACAAGTGAATTAAGGAATAATCTTGGCTTAACTTCAACTTGTAAATTGCTACAAATTTCAACAAGTGAAGATAAGGAATCAGCTTAATTCCAACTTGTAAATTGCTACAAATTTCAACAAGTGAATTAAGGAATAATCTCGGCTTAACTTCAACTTGTAAATTGCTACAAATTTCAACAAGTGAAGATAAGGAATCAGCTTAATTCCAACTTGTAAATTGCTACAAATTTCAACAAGTGAATTAAGGAATAATCTCTGCTTTTTCTTTGCCCCCAATGTGAACCTGAGTTTGACTTGGGTTCACATTAATTGTGTCTTCAATAAACATCAATGCATAACTTTCTCAATCATGTGTGTTGAAAGAATTCTGAAAAGACTTTATTGATGATATCGGCAAAAATATGATGTACATCTAATGATAGAAAAATTTCAAATTACAAGTATTCCAAGGTCTGGGCAGTGCTTTGCCCTCATTGTCCTCAAGCCGATAAGCTCCATTGCCTAATACTGAAGTAATTCTGTAGGGTCCTTCCCAGTTTGAGCCAAGCTTGCCTTCCCTAGGGTCCTTCTTGTTCCCGACGACTTTTCTCAAGACTAGGTCACCGACTTGAAAATCTCTTTGATTGACTTTCTTGTTGTAGGCTCTGGCAAGCTGTTGCTGGTATACTGCAAGCTGAATTGCAGCTTTCTCTCTTCGTTCTTCCAATAAATCCAGATCTTGGGCTAAGAGTACGTCATTGGTACCATTTTCTACTCCCTGGGTTCTGATCCCTGGGATGCCGATCTCCAATGGGATGACTGCTTCTGTGCCATAAGCCATGGCAAAGGGGGATTCTCCTGTTGATCTTCTCGGCGTAGTCCGATATGCCCAAAGTACATTGGGCAATTCGTCTACCTATTTTCCTTTTGCTGCCTGCAGCCTTTTCTTTATTCCATCCAGAATTACTTTGTTGGATGCCTCTGCTTGCCCATTGCTTTGGGGAAAACTTGGTGTTGAGAAATAATTATTGATCTTGAATTTTGCACAAAAGTTCTTGATGAGTTTGCTGTCAAACTGTGTTCCGTTGTCGGCAACTATTGCTCTTGGAATCCCAAATCTGGTGATAATGTTTCTCCATATAAAATTCTTGACGTCCACGTCTCGGATTTTGGCAAGAGGTTCTGCCTCTATCCATTTTGTAAAGTAGTCTGTTGCTACCAGCAAGTATTTTCTTTGCCCAGTTGCTTGGGGAAGTTGTCCAACCAGATCCATCCCCCATTGGGCAAATGGCCAAGGGCTGGATACTGGGTTTAGGTCGGCGGCTGGTTGATGTATCAAAGGTGCAAACCTTTGGCATTGTTCACACTTCTTCACATAGGCTTCGGCATCCTTTTGCATGTAGGGCCACCAATACCCCTGGGTAATGGCCCTGTGGGCTAATGATCTGCCCCCAGCATGGCTTCCACAAATTCCTTCATGAATTTCGTAAAGAAAATCTTCAATCTGCAAAGGGTGTACGCACCTTAAAAGCGGCCCAGTGAAGGACCTTCTGTAGAGATGGCCTTCTGCTGTTAGACTGAATCTGGCCGACTTCAGTCTGATTTTATGTGCTTCCTTATGGTTTTCTGGCAGCTTCCCCTCTTTTAGGAATGCAATGATTGCATCCATCCAACTTGGTCCCAAGTTCACGCACATTGCTTCTTGTTCGGTACTCTGTTTATCTATGCTCGGGGCCGACATGTAGTCGATCATAATTGTCCTTGTTTTTCCAGTTTGAATTGAACTGGCCAGGTTAGCCAATGCGTCGGCGTGGGTGTTGTCATCTTGGCTGACTTGGAATAATCTGCAGTTCTGAAATAGGGCTGCTAATCTGATGACTTCCTTTGCATATGCCGACATTCTTTCGTCTCTGGCTGCAAATTCTCCTGTTGACTGGTTAACAATGAGTTGTGAATCACAAAAAACAATTACCTCATCTGCCTCTGCTGCTGCTGCCAGCTTTAGCCCTGCAATTAATGCTTCATATTCTGCTTCATTGTTGGAGGCTTTGAACCCCAAACGGATGGACTGTTCTACTATTTCTCCATCTGGAGATATCAGCAGTACTCCTGCCCCTGCTCCCTGGCGGTTTGAACTTCCATCGACGAATAGTCTGAATGAGTCACCGATGTAGATGCTGCAGGGTCTAAGCTTCTCCTTCTCTTGCTTTTTTGTCTTTGGCTGGAATTCTTTTTGCTTGTTGGGACAATGCTCATCTTGGCTCGACGGAGCCCGATGTGCGATGGTTTCAGGTGTGAGTTCTGCGACGAAGTCGGCCAAAACTTGGCCCTTTATTGATGTTCTCGGTCTAAACTCCAGGTCATACTGGCCCAGGGTTACCGCCCATTTTGCTATCCTTCCTGTTAAGTCTCCTTGGTGCAACAAGGACTTCAGTGGGTGCTCCGTTAGGACCACAATCTTGTGTGCCTGGAAGTAATGGCTCAACTTCTTTGAAGCCATTACTAAGGCCAGCATTAATTTTTCCAGTGGAAGGTATCTTATTTCTGCGTCGGCCAAAGTTTTACTTACATAATAAACAGCCTTTTGTTCTCCTTTTTCCTCTCGGATTAGTACTGCACTGACTGCGTGTTCTGAGACTGCTAAGTACAAAAACAGTTCCTCCCCTGGTACTGGGTTGGAAAGAACCGGAGTTGTGGTCAAGTACTTTTTTAGGTCGGTTAAGGCGGCTTCACATTCTTCTGTCCATAGGAAGTCCGTGGCTTTTTTCACCAGGTTGAAGAAGGGTCTGCACTTATCTGAGCTTCTGCTGATGAATCTGTTTAGTGCTGCGGCCTTTCCAGTAAGCACTTGAACTTGCTTTGCCGATGTTGGGCTCTGTAAGTCCAGGATGGCCTTGATTTGGTCTGGGCTGGCCTCAATGCCCTTTCTTGTTACCAGATATCCTAAAAATTTACCTGATCCAACTCCAAAGGCGCACTTTGAGGCGTTGAGTTGGAGCCGATATCTTTTGAGTATGTCAAAGACCTCTTTTAGGTCGGCAAGATGACCCTTTGATTCCTTGGTCTTCACGACCATGTCGTCGATGTAGACTTCTACTGTTTTGCCAATTAGATGCTTAAACATCTTTGTTACTAACCTCTGATAGGTTGCCCCTGCGTTTTTCAACCCAAAAGGCATTACCTTGTAGCAGTACAGGCCTTTAGGGGTGATGAACGCGGTCTTCTCCTCGTCTGGAGGGTACATGGCAATCTGGTGGTACCCTCTGTATGCATCCAAAAAACTCATCCTTTCATGTCCTGAAGTGGCGTCTACCAGTTGGTCGATTTTGGGCAGAGGAAAGCTGTCTTTGGGGCAAGTTTTGTTGAGGCTGGTAAAGTCTACACAAACCCTCCATTTGCCATTCTTCTTTTTTACTACTATTGTGTTGGACAGCCATGTTGGGTACTGAACTTCTCGGATGGCCCTGGCCTCCAGGAGTTTGTCTATCTCTTCTTCTACTGCTTCGACGTGCATCAACGTCGGTCTTTTGGCTCGTTGAATCACAGGTTTTGCCGATCTGTCGACATTCAGTTTGTGGCAAGTGACCTCGGGGTCAATGCCTGGCATTTCATAAGGTGTCCAGGCGAATACCTCTATGTTTGCCCTTAAGAAATCTTCCAGTTCTTTCTCTTCTTCTCTAGCTAAGCCTGAGCCGAGAAGAAAGAAACGCTCTTCGTCGTTCTCTTGGACGAAAACTTTTTTTAGCGCCTCTTCGCTCTTTTCGGCTGGTTCCTTCCCGACGTCTTCTAGGACCTCCATGTCCTCATCTTCAACTTCTGCGTTCCTTGGCTCCCGTATACTACAGGTGGATTTCATTGCTGTCATGGAGCAATTTTTTGCTTGCAGTTGATCCCCTCTGACTTCTTCAATCCCCTGCTCTGTTGGGAACCGCAGTAGTTGATGCAATGTTGAGGGAACTGCCCCCATTGCATGCAACCACGGCCTTCCCAAGATGATGTTGTATGGTGAGGGCGTGTCAATTACCAGAAATTCTGTTTGGATCTTCTTAGTGTCGGCTTGCACCTCTAAGCTTGTTGCGCCCAGTGGCCATGTCGGCGTTCCATTAAAGCCGACCATCGGGCCGCTGGATTGTTCTAAGTCGTCAGGGTGAAGGCCCAGCTCCTTGTAACATCTGACATACATGATGTCACAGGAGCTGCCTTGATCTATTAGGATGCGTTTTACTTGGCACTCCCCAACCTGGAGGGATACTACCAAGGCATCATTATGCGGATGTTGGACCAATTCCAGGTCGGCTTCAGTAAAGGCTATCATCGGCCCTTGGCATTTTTCTGGCCGATGTCTCTTCTCCCTGACTTGGTAGATATGCTGTAAATGTCTTACCCTCTGGGTCTCTTCTCTGACTTCGTTTTCGTTGACCCTTGAGTGGATCACATTAACTACCCTCGGTCCTCCTGCTTGTGGTAGTTGTGTTGGGGGAGGCGGTGCTGCTGGTGCTTGAGGCAACCTTGCCTGTTCTTCCCTTGTCCTGGCCTCATCGACCAGGTCCCTCAGAAGGCCTTGTCTTACCAGGTCTTCCAAGTGTGCTTTTAAGGCTCTGCAACCTTGAGTTGGGTGCCCTTCTTCATTGTGGTAGGCACAACGTCTACCAACGTTCCTTCCCATGAATTCCCCTGGTGCTCTTGCCGGAGCCCTGAAATAAGGTTGATTTCGAATCTGATCTAAGACTTTATGGATTGGGATCCGGAATACCGTTGTTACCGCCTGTTTATTTCTTAACTCTGTTTCTTGTTTGGTCGGCCCATTGTTGCCTCGGCTTTTCTTCGGCGAGCCGTTTCCCTTTTCTTGCTTTATCTCTTTGTTTCCCGATGTATCTTCTTCGGCTCTGGCATACTTCTCGATTCTTGCCATGAGTTCTTCCATGCTTTTTGGCAATGTTTTTGCCAAAGACTTCCGTAGCGGGCAGTCATCTTTCAGGTCGTTCTTGAAAGACACGACCGCTACCTCTTGGTTGCATTCGGGTATTCGGTTGAACACCTCGTAGTACCTCTTCGCATAGGCCCTAAGGCCTTCTTCCTTGGTGATTCTTAGAGCCATCAAAGCATCAACCCTCAGGGGTTGTAGCTTGTTGGTCACGAACCTGGCCACAAACATCTCGGCCAGGCCTTCCCATGTCTTTATGCTTCCCTTTGGTAATTTATGGAACCAATCAGATGTAATTTCCCCAAAGGATGAGGGGAATACTTTGCAGAGCAATGGCTCGTTCCCGCTATATAACGCCATTGAATTCAAGTATAGTCTAACATGAAAGTTTGGATCTGACTTGCCATCATAAATTTGGAACCTCGGCATGCTGAATCTCTTTGGTGGCTCGAATTTGTCCAGTTCCACCGAGAAGGCTGTCTTCGGCATTACCGGGGAGTTTACCTCGGCTTCAACATTCTGCTGCCTTCTTTTGAGGTAGTCCCTCAAGTCTTCTTTCCTCCTTCTTGGAGCTCGGCTGTCTATAGATTTTAGTCTTTTTGGTACACTGCTTTCGTCCTCGTGGTGGGCCCGTTTGGATCTTTCTCCATGGGTTGTGTCGAAGTAGAGTGCTTGCCTTTGAATATGCCGATGTTTTTTGGGCTCTGGATTCTTCGTGTGGTGCGTCCTTCGGGACTCCTCTTGCCTCGGTTCTTCTCGACCGACCTCCCTGGAAGGCCGGTGAGAATGCCTTCCGCTCCTGGTATGCTGAGGGACGTCGGGGATTGTTTTTCTTCCGCCCTTCTGGGCGTTGGTTGCTGGCATCGGCGTATCTTGCAGCGGGTATGGTGGCTGCATAACATTATTTTGCATCATGAAGTTGACGACTGACTGAAGGTCTGCCAACTTGTTCGCCAATTCTTTTACTTCCTCATCCCTCCGTAGGCATCTGTCCCTCCATACCTGGAGGTTATCTTCATTATAGTACTTTCCTTGGTCTGTCCTTTTTGACGTGTCGCCTTCCTGGATGACGTCTTTCTCTCTGTGACCCTGGTCACGGGCTTCTGTATTGTGGTTGTCTCCTTCAATGTCAAGGTCAATTGGTCTGCCACTCCCAGCGGGAGCGTCATCCCCAATATTTTCCTGCTGTCTGTTACTGGCCATCTATTCTTCCTTCGTTCCCACAGACGGCGCCAAATTGTGTGGGTGAAAATCTGACCACACTGCCTGCTTAGTGATCAACTAGAGAGCACAGGCAAAATAGATGGCTTCAGCAACCTGAAACAGAAAGAAAAGGCTCCTGCGGTGGTTCTTCCACCCGGGGGCACTCCGACGATCAAGTCAGTATATCTCTCAAAGATAATCAAGTGCAAAACTTAATACTCAAAACATAAATTGCATACCTTAGACCCACGGAGGTGCCTATTTTTTTATAATATACTCAACCCAAGTCCCACTAGAAGTATGACTTCTATGAACCCCAATTTAGTGCTTACTTTGGACTCTTTAAGAGATAAAGATAAACTCCCTTAAGAGTTTTATCTTGGTTAAGTCCCCTCTTTGTCTTAGGACTCTTGTCCCTTATCTGCTTATCTTGGATTCCGATATCTTCGGGGATAACCTCGGCAACTCCGAGACCATCTCGGCTTAATTATGACGACATGTGGCACCTCGGCTAGCACGTCGGCGTCACCATGCCACGTGTTGGTATTCAGAAAATATATCCCCACACCAAATATATTCGTTCATATCTCTCTCTCTCCTCTTCTGCTAACAGATATGTTACCCGGTTTACCCAATCCTTTTCGTACTAATATATTTGTTCCACACCCTGTCAAGGAACAACTTCCTGGTGTCGACTACTGTGTTAACAGCAATCCCTCATGGCGTGCGTCTCTCTCTCTCTCTCTCCCTCTCTCTCTCTCTCTATATATATATATATATATCTTATTCTTCTAAGCATTTCTCTGTTTTTTTTTGGCTGAATTATTATTCAGTTCTCATTGTCCTTTGTCTATTTGCTGATCATGTAAATGTTGCATTTTCTGTATATTCAAGGGCATTTGTACACACATACATGTATGTAAATGCATATATATATACATAATCGCCCTGTATTTTCTCTCTCTAAATTGCTCTGTTTACATTGTGCTTTGTTGATGATGAATTCATCGGCCATGATAATCTCCTGGTTTGTGGATTCGTTGTGTGAACCGATCGTTTCCCTCTAGTTTTCTCTTCTTATTGAGCTTTTTCCTGGAATGTTTTTGGTTACATTTGTGCCATCACGGAGCGCGTGATCTCCTTTTATTACTTCGACGGTCTCGAATTCGGATTTCATGAATTCCATTTGCGATTGATTTTGTTTTCTACGACGAGGTTCATTGTTGATTCTCAGCATCCTCAAGTGTTTCAATTAGATCGCTATGGAATCATGGTTTTCTCAATTTTAGTTGATTAGACTCTTTGGTTTATAAAACTTCTTTTCACTAAGTTTTGCTCTGCTGGGTTTATAAAGATGAACCAAAAAAAAAAAAAAAAAAAGAAGAAGAAGAAGAAGAAAACAAGGGCTTCTGCTAAAGCAGAGTTAGTTTGGGGAGGGATTTATGGGGAGGCTGTTTTAATGACTTAAACTAGTGTAAATAAGAACACTAATATGCTGCTTGAATCGTGGCCCGTTCCGGTATGTAGAGCGGGAATGTGATACACTATCGGCCATAAAATGTAGTACCATAGACTTGTATTGATTACACATTTAATGGAATTCTAAAGTAATTGTTTTTTAACAATTAGACATCTAATTAAATGTATTTTTATTTATTTATATTTCTTCAAATTAATTGCGTAGCAAAACATTTTTACAAGCATTAGGACTTTTTTTTTTTTTCCTATCAAAACTAATCCAATTTTAGATTTTCATTCATTATATTTGATTTCTTCCCCTCATAACGAAATATTTATCTTGCATTTGGTTCATAGATTTGGGTAAGAATTTGAAAATGAAAAGTGAAAAGGAAAAAGTATGTGAAATATGAATAAAATATAACTACAGTCCACCTACATTTTACACATCTTTTCTCTTTGTCTTTCCAAATCTTTTTCTAAATTTATGAACCAAATACAACCTTAAGGAAATATATTGGAATGAACTTTTAGAATGCCTTTGGATCACTAAAATTAACTTTTGGAATGAAATTATATCATGTTTTACAACATACATTCCAAAATATAATTCACTAGGCTATTAATATTTTCTAGATCTAAGTAACACAAGCCTTATTATATGTACCTCTAATTTGTGCGAATTAGTTTTGCCAATGCATTTTGAGTGGATGTATATGTTTTATTGGTCTGTTTGTTCGGACGGACTAGATAAAGAAGATTGGAATCTATCGGATTGTTAATTCTGGGATACATTGTCCCTAGATTATTTGGTTGGACTGGATTTGTATCTATGTTTGTTTAGTCATAAGATTAGATGTTAGGAAATAACTATTTGATTGGATAGGATATGAATCCTATATTTGTTCGGGATATTATGGAGAATATTAAATGCCCGAATGACTATTTACCCTTTTTAATTATTTACTAAGTAATAGCAATATTAAACATATCTTCAATATTTTAATTATTTTTAGCTAGATTAAATAAAAATATATTTTATTTTATTTTTACACAATTAAATAAATTTATTTTTTAAAAATTAAATAAATTAAATATCAATAAAAATATATTTTAGTTTTTTAATTAAAATTTTAAATAAATTTATTTTTAAAAATAATAATAATGAAATAAAAAATCTATTAAAATTTAAATAATAAAATTAAATAAAATATAAACAAAGTTTTAAAATAAAACATCAATAAAATATCTATAAAAAATTATTTTAAAAAATTAAACAAATAAAACATCAATAAAAATTAAATAAAATTATTTTATTTTTAAATTGAGACATTTAAATTTTATTAAATTTTACTAAATATAATACATAATTAAATAGTAGAAGGTCAAAATGGTTATTTCACCACCTAATCTCATATCCCCCTTATCCTCCCGTTTGTGTCCCAATCCCCCCATGGGATACAATAGTCCAACAAATTTGGAACTAATAGTCCATCACCAACAGATTTGGGTCCGTCATCAACAGATTTGGGATTAATAGTCCGGTGCAAAAATTTTGAATCAAAAAACGGACTATTAATCCGAATGAACTATTAGTAAAATTTCATGACTCAATCCCTCGAAAACAAACATTCTAAAATATAATTCACAAAGGTATTACTAACACAAGCCTTAATATCTACCTCTAATTTGTGGGAATTAGTTTTGCCAATTCATTTTGAGTGGACGTCTATGTTTTATGAGTTTTATCGAAGTCCAGTAACGGAAAATTTTGGATTGGTACATTAAATAATACAAAAAGTCAAAAAGTCACTATCCTATTTAAGTCACATCATCTTATTTAAATCATATCACCTCTCTAACACATCACATCAAACCCAACCCAAACCTAACACATATAAGCCAATAAATTAAAAAGTACACTTTTTTAGAACATCCCAAACTAACCCTTAATACAGCTGTGGCCATACTTCTTGGTTTTCAGCACTATGTGGTAATGCTTGGGATATCATAAAGGATATATTTTGATTGTCCTGCGTGCTATTTTAAGGAGAATAACAAATCAGTACATATTTTGACCCCTAAAAAAAAAATTTAAAAAATCAAATTAATGATAAATTTTGTAAATTTTAATTATTAAGTATAAACTTTTCCATATATATGTAATTATTTTTTAAAGGTATAACTGATTTGTAATTTCTCCTTATTTTAAAAGAAAACTACAGTGGTGTGGAATATGAGGAAAATTATTACTAGTAAATGGTTAGCAAGTGAAAACTTTATTTACAAACACTCCTTTGAGGGGTCGCTTGCCTCCGGTTTGAAATCGAATTGGATGGTACTGTTCGGTCCATGAGAGTTTATCACGAGTCCCGTTTTAATAATTCGAATCATTCATATGTAGAATTTGTTGAGTACTATATGCCTGTAAAAAATCACGTTGATCAAATATTGATAGCTATCTCATCGGATCAGTTTTTTGTCAACTATTAATTTATTCACTTCAATTTTTTTAATATAAAACTGATTTGATCACATAGTTATCGATATCCGATCGACGTGTTTTCTTACTAGCCTATAGTAATTGACGGATTCTAAGTATTGAACGGTTCATATTATCAAAATGAGACCTGTGATGGGCTCTCACGGGCCGAATAATACTATCTAATCCGATATGAGACTGGAGACAATTGCTCCCTTTTTTAAAGGACCTCTTACCTTTTTATTTTTTTATTCTCCTCTCCTACTTTTTTCTATCAAATATTTCTCTCTCTCTCTCTCTCTCTCTCTCTCTCTCTCTCTCTCTCTCTCTCTCTCTCTCTCTCTCTCTCCTTCCTTATTTTTATTTTTTATTATTTTATTTTAATAAAATATGTATAACTTTTAAAATATACACAACGTTGCTCACATCAAAAAACACAACGTAAAACTTATATAAGGCAGGTTGCAACTTGATGTACTAATACATACTGTAGATTTGCGACCTATGTTGTATCACTTGACTTAGAATCAACACGCTAGCTAGGGATACCACATTTTTACTCCATTAAAAAAATTATAAAAAAGAAAAAAAAAACAAAAAAAAAACAAGGATGAATCATGGAAGGAAAAGAAACAAGCTAGCTAAAATGGTATTATGTATTTTAAGGATTGAGTCCATTTTCAGGTACTATAAGTCTCAAATTCTCTACCAAATAAATGATTAAATGTCTTACATATGTGTGAGGTTCACTTTTTTGTGAACCTCACACCCATATGAGAAATTTTGCCATTTATTTGATAAAAAATTTAATATCCTAATATTACTTGTTAAAGTAATGTATCACTATTAATGCATTGATAATGTTATATTATACCTATTGTTTTGGCGATAATAAATCAACTTTATTTTAAAGGGGAATTTGTTGTGCAGTAGAATATGGGAAAATTAATGGTAACTTCCACAAAATTCTCATAGCAATGGCATGTGAAAAACTATGTATAAAAAAGGTTATATTATATATATTGCTTTGGCGAAAAAGTCTACATCATTCTTTTTTGACCCTTTTTGGTTTTATTTTCCTCTCACACTTTTTTCTATCAAATCGAGTGCAGGCACACGTATTCTCTCTTTTCTTACCATACAACTTTTAAAATATAATACTAATTTTTATAAAATTAATATTATTGAGTAGATATCGATGATACCTTTAAAATCAGGCTAATATTAATTATATTAATAAAAAAATTATATTATTTGAAAAAATTATATAATTAAAAAGACATGTATGGTTGAAATTGTGTAACCAAAAAAATTTATAATACAAATAATAAAATTATCTAAAATAAGTTAAATATAAAACAAAAATTTCAATCTCAAAGTGAAAAACAAATGAGAATGTTGAGTTTAAAAATAATACAGCTGTGTTGGGTGCAAGTAACACAGTTGTTATGCAAACTAATAAATTTTATAAATTTTTTGTTAGTAACCAATGTGTCATCCAATAAATTTTTTTTTTAAAATAGACAACATTACCCACTTCAATAATGTAATAAGTATCACATTAACAAATAATAATTTTTTAATAAAATTTGTTAATTTATATAGTATTAGAAAATGACTACATGGTTCCATGTACCCTCTAAATTATTACAACAACAATGATTCATCCCAGTAAAAACATCACCACTAATAGCACTAATGCATTAAAAAAGTAAAAAAAAAAAAAAAAAAACACAACTCCAAGACCAAAACATTACATCATTAATGGCGGGACCCACTGCCACCTAATTAGTGGGAGCATTAATTAGTGCTCCCAAGCATTTTTCTTATTACAATTACTTAAAGTGACTCTATTGGATGACTCTTCTTAAATAAGTCATTTCATGGCTTGTTTTGGCGGCTCTGCTAAAAGTCATTTTTTTTGGATTATATCACCTCTTTTATTTTTTATATATTTTTACGAAAAAAGTTACCAAACAAAAACAAAATCAAATATTAACTTTTAACTTATTTTTTAAAACAAGCCTATATCCAAGTTGAAAAGAAAAATCAAATATCAGCTTTTAACTTATTTTTCAAAACAAACCTATATCAAAATTGAAAAGAAAAGAGAAAAAAATAAAAAAATAAAATAAAGGAGAGGTTATTAAGAGGAAGACTAGCCCAAAAAGAGAAGAGAAAGTAACAATCATCATATTTTTTGTTTGTCAAATTATGGAATAATCTACTTTAAGAAATTTTTTTAATTATTTATTATTATTTTTTATATATTTTAAAAACTTTATTTCCACTTATCATTCTAGCATTACTCTAGCTCTTTCAACTTGTTCTACATTGTGTAATTCCACATCACTCATAAGCACAAAGGTAATCCCAAATATACTTTTGTTAACTATCCTACAATATTTTTCATTTGCAAGTCCTAATGTGCTATTTTTTAAGTCTATTATTTAGATATTTGATTCAATAAATCGTAATTTTCATAGTTAAAATATTTTATAAACAATTTCTTCTTTACAAATATTTTTTTGAACACTTAGCAATTTGGTGATATGAATATTCATGTTTTACAGTGTGAATGTTTACATTGACGTGTGAATTTTGACATTGACACATTGTTAATATAGATATTATTATTAGAGATAGTTTGATAATTTTGTCACTCATAAGACTTATTAGAACATAAGAAAATAATTTAGATTAAGTGAAGTATAAGTAGGTGAAGATAAATTTATGAATAAATATCCATATTTTTAACATATTGTAATATTTATTTTCCAAAAAAGAAATGAAATAAAAGGAAAAAGACCCATATACATATTCATCAATTTTTATCTTTTTTTTATGGTAAACGGATAAATTATTATTTTTATTATTATTACAATTCTCTATTCATTTTCTTTTTATTTTTCTAACCTTAAAAAAAAAAAAAACTAGCATAGTCCACTTTATTTTCTAAACTTTATTTTTTGCTTTTTTCATTCTATTTCCCTTAATTCAAGATCTATATTAATATAGGTATATGAAAAAGGGGACAAGGAATCTAACAAGTGAAAAAGTCCCTCGAGTTAGCTAATAAGTTGCCTTCAATAATATATTTATCTACTAAGCAAAATGGTGAAAATATGAAGAAAAAAAGTTGTTTATTATTAATTTATTGGGTAGAAATAATTAAATAATAATATGTGGAAGGTTAAAATTGGCACATATGTGAAACTAGTTACAACTCGTACATCTCATTAGGAGGTTAGTGATTCAAAAATTTTCTACTTGTGTGTGAGTTTTGTTGTATTAATTATTGTTATATTTGATTTATGTATGAATCAGATTAAAAAACAAAAGAAGACTTGTTTAGCAAATATTCTATTGACGAAGACTTCACTATTCAATTACTTCTCTTTTAGCACTAGGTAAAAGTATTTATAATATAATAAATTACAATCAAATAATTATACATACATCAGTGCAATAATTAGCCCCATAATAGAAGGAAAAAAAAAAAAAAAAACCAGTTGAACAAAGTTTCATAATAGGAGAAGAATTATCAATCTTTAGTAAGTTTAATTTTTAGATAGAAGTGTACAACCATAACTAACTGAGTTAACTTAATTAGTTTCCAATTATAAGTTAGTTGTATCCAAAATTAATTAATTTTTTTTATTTCCTTGACCAAAATTTGGTTCAAAATTAATTGACGTTGTAATATGAAGTTGTGGGTTCAGCTCAAATAAAAAAGAGTTTAATATCTTTTTGAAGTGCTTATTTTTCCTATTATAATGAAGAAAATTTCAATCCAATTGTAATATTTATGAAGTTACTCATAATATATAACCACTTAACTAAGGAGAGAATCATCAATGAAATTCAACATAATCAAATCTATAACTAATCATAACTTATTAACTTTATAGGTTTTGCTAGCAAGTATTTATAGAGTACAAAAAAAGCACAAATAAAAAAAAATAAAGAACATGATGAGATATTTTTCATTGAATTTAATGTATTTTTTTAATTAAAATTAATACATTTTTTGTAATATTTTTACCTACCTTCAAAATATTTTCTTTGCTCAATCCTAATATTAACCAATTAATGTCTCAAGACATTCATTAATATGTGCCTAAATTTCTATACAATTCATATCACATTAAAAAAATATTATTAAATACTTGTAACTGAGTTTATGTTAAAATTATTATGCATTAACTTTTTTGTTTTTGGCTACATTATAAATACACTTTCTAATTTACTTATGATACAGATTATTCTATATAATTTTAGAAATTACATATTGCCCTTTTAAGTTTGACTCATTTTATTAAAAAATTATAAAGTTAATTAATAATTTTTAATGATATTAGAAATATATTTTAATTAGTAACAAAAAAAAAAGAAAGAAATATAATTTAATTAACAATTCAAATAATTTATTACTGTGCAAAATAGTAGTTAAAAATTTTATTTTATTTTTATTAATTTTGTTAAATAAAAAATTATTTTTAATTTTTAAAATTACATAAAATAATTTATATTTAAAATAAATCTATAGAAATATATTTGTACCATTTGTGTTTTGTTCAATACAATTTCAAAGACAAAAATACTCTATGAAAAAAAAAAAAAAAAACTCTATGCTGCTGAGCCTGATGGCTAATCATTGTCAAAATACAGTGAATCTCTGTTATGTCCAGACAAATCATATGTCTAATCTTAGAGAATCTTGACAGTTTTTTAAGCCAAAATGACCAACAAGACTTTGTATTGGCTATTTTTTTAAAACGGGAGGGCGGTGATTATTTGATTCTGAAAATTTTATTATACACATTTTAGAAAAATGTTTAGGAACTTTCAGGCGTGTTTGGCAAAAGCTAGTTTTTAGTTTTTTGGAATAAAAATTCATAAAAAAAATTAAATGGACTATTTTAAAAAGATGGTTATAATTAATTTTTTGGTTAAAAATTGATTATAAGTTGATTATAATCAACTTTTTGTAAGAGAGAAGTGAGTTATAATCTAGCAAGTGGATTATAACTTACTTCCCAAAAGACCATAAAATATCATATTAAATCCATAATCATTTCACTTTTTCTCTCACAAATATCACATCAAACTATAAAAAAATTCAACTATTTTTCTAAATTTAAAAATTTTAGTTTACTAAAATAGCCAAAAGCTAAATAACTTATTAAAATAGTAATTTTCCAAACACCCACAAAATGTTTTATCAAATATCTCACATGGTGTGGGACTCATATCATGTAGGTCTCATGTGGATCTCACACTAATGTGAGACATTTGATAGAATATTTGCTAAAATATTTGAGATCCCTAGTATTATTCCACAGTTTATATCATATGGATCTTTAAGGTATGTTATATTTTTTTATTTTATTTACGACTATTTTTTTTAATTATGATTTTATTTTAATTATAACTCATGAGATTTTTGATTATATCTCATATATTGGTTAGTTATGACTTTTTTTTTAAAAATTTTAATTATGACTTAATAAATATGAAATTATGTCATTTATTATTTAATTATAAGATGTATATGATATACATCTTTTGAGAGATACGTATGATATAACAATTGAAAAATATATATTAAAATATTTTTAAAAATTACAAAAATACATGAAAATATACATTAAAATTTTAATTCTTTTTAACGTTATTTGATTCTTAATGAATATTTGAACTCGTAATCCCATGTGCACGTTCAAAGTTATTACAATAATGTTCCTACCAAATCAATTAACAACACATTAATAAGAAAATTTCAAATTAATAAAAATAAAAAATAATTATAAATTTATAAGGTAATGCCAGTGGAAATTATGTTGCAAATGACGACAGCCTCTTTTGGCAATTAAGTTAAAAGTCAATTTATTAAAGCTATGTTTGGTTTTTGATTTTTTTGCTAAAAAAATACAAAAGACAAAATTGGCCACATAAGCTAATAAGATAAATTGTTACATCCAAATCATAATCATTACACTTTTTCTCTCATACGGGAAGTGGGTTGGCTTTTTGGCTATTTTAGCCTGGGCTAAAAAACTTGGTTTGGGAAGGGCTTTTTGGCTTTTTGGCTTTTTTGACTTTTTTTGTGAGGGAAGAGTGTAATGATTATGGATTGGATGTGATATTTTGTTTTTTGTGGCTAAAATAGCCTATTTTGTCTTTTGTGGCTAAAATAGCCAAAAAAGCCCCAAAATTTTCTTCCCAAACGTAGGCAAAATTCAAAAAAGCCGAAAATAAAAATCAAACGAAGCTAAAAAAGCTAAGTTAAAATAGTCAAAAAGCCAAGTTATTTTAACTCTTCCTAAACGAAGACTAATTTTTTAGATTTTTTGGATCACATCACTTTTTCTAAATTTTTTTTTGGTACGTTTTTTCAAAAAAAAAAAAAAAAAAAAAACCGACTTTTAATCTGTTTTCTAAAATAGGCCATTTTTCGCTTAGATTGGACTATCACTGACTTATTCATAAATTTAGGACTTGTTTGACAAGTGACTTTTTTAGCAAAAAAGTCAAAAAGTCACTAAAAAAATCAAAAAGTCAATAACTCATACAAAAAAATCAAAGATCATCTTTTCTCTCTACTTTTTGCATATTTTCACAAAAAGTCATCCCAAACATATTAATTTTTTTTTTAATCCATATTTTAATTAAATAACTAAAAAATTATTAAATTAGACTGTTCCTAAACGAGTTATTTTTCACATTGTGAATCGACTGTTGTTTTTTATTATAAGAATATTGCACTGAAATAATTGCCTCCCATGTGATTTTTCATGCATCTTAACGAGTCACATTATTTTTTAAATATGGTGAAAATTATTCTCTATGTGAATGCCCGTTTTGATCCAACATTTATTTTCTAAAATAAATTTTTAATCCATTTACAAGTTTCAATTTTTAAAAAAAGGTTGGGGTTGTTTGGACTCATAGGCTCACTACGGATGTGTTTTTGATGATTTTAATGGTTTATTTTATAAGGTTTTCAATATATATCATTTATGAAAAAATTAAATCGATTTGATAATTGTATCATTTTTACTTTATCATATTTGTTTTTGAGAAAAAAAAAAAGACGACAAATGCATTTTTTTGGAAGATTTGGTCAAAACCTCCTAATAATAAAATTTTAATGCATTAAGGACAAATAAAAAAAAAAATTCTTGAAAAGTCCAACAAATATCACTATTATTAAAATATTAAATTTTAAAATAATATAACTTTTGATGTAGATGTTGGTTTTCAATAAAATTAATATTTTTAAAATTCTCTCATCAAAATTTATCAAAAAAGATTCACATTGGCTATGAAATTTTTTTTAAGAAAAATTATTACCGTTGAAATTAATGTAAACAATAACAGTAACATGTTATTCTGTTTGACAGTAATATGTTACTCTGACAATATTGTGCAAAAAAGAATTTTTTTTTTTTTTTAACTTTATCCTTATTCAATTATGTGTTTTTTCCTTAAGGGATTTATAAATAAAAAAATTGGACTTTCCTTTTCACCAAACAAGGGTCTAATAGAGGGGTTTTGACTAAATTTCTCTTTTAAAAATAGACATTTTTTTTTTTTGATTGTTGGAGACAAACAAAATAAAATAAAAAAATTACAATTATTAAATTAAATTAAATTTTTTTCATGAATAACAGACAAAGAAATTTACAAAATAAATGATTTGAATAATTGAACCAACAGAGACTCAATTCTAGAAGAAAAAAACATAAACACCATTAAATTATTAATATTTTGAGAAGATGGTTAAAAACTAATTTTTTGATTTTTTTTTTTTTACTTTTTTCACTATTTTATATGAGAAGTAATATAATTCAAAATAAGTTAAAAACTGAGTTTTAATTTTTTTTTTTTTTTTTCTTTCTTTTAAGTGTGTTGCCAAAACAAAAAATTATAAGCACCAAAAGGAATGACAAAACTGGATAATATCATATGAGCGATGAGTTTTATTATTTATTATTTTTTAATGAAAGTTGTATTTAATTTAATAGAAATATTAAGAAATTAGGCGAATCCATCTCTCAAGCAAGCAAGCAAAGGATGAACAAATCTCCATGTCCAAATTACAAATTTATGCCTGTGCTCCCTTTTCCTCTCTCTCTCTCTCTCTCTCTCTCTCAACTGCACACTAGATGGAAATATACGCCAGTGTTACAGTAATCAAGTGCAACTGAAAATTGAGAGAGAGAAGACAAGTTTGTTGCTAGTTTCGCACAAAAACCTGTATTTGTCTTTGTGTCGGGGTGAGGAAGTCACGTTTATTGCTGATGTTAGGTTGCTTTCCGAAGAATATACAGAGAGAGACCCACTCGCAAATATATTAGACTTCCCAACTGCTTAGAAAATAATATCAAATTGGTCGTTGGGGAGCTTCTTTTAGTCCCAACGTCCCTCGCCTAATCTTCCATTTCCACATCCCCAACATCGTCATCATCATCACCCCTCTCTCTCTCTCTCTCTCCAACTTTTTATTGTTCGCTCCAACACAACCACATTTCTGTGCTTTTATATAAATACATATACATATATGTAGAGAGAGAGAGAGAGTGAGAGAGAGAGTCGTCTTCCTGTCACAAACACTCATCTGTTAGCAGCAGGGGAGAGAGAGAGAGAGATATGGCGAATATATTTGTTCCACACCCTGTCAAGGAACAACTTCCTGGTGTCGACTACTGTGTTAACAGCAATCCCTCATGGGGTGCATCTCTCTCTCTCTCTCTCTCTCTCTATCTATATATATATATATATATCTTATTCTTCTAAGCATTTCTCTGTTTTTTTTTTGGCTGAATTATTATTCTGTTCTCGTTGTCCTTTGTCTATCTGCTGAACATGTTAATGTCGCATTTGCTGTATATTCAAGGGCATTTGTACGCACAAGTAGATTTACACACATATATGTATGTAAATGCATACATATAATCGCCCTGTTTTTTCTCTCTCTAAATTGCTCTGTTTGCATTCGTGCTTTGTTGATGATGAATTCATCGGCCGTGATAATTTCCTGGTTTGTGGATTCGTTGTGTGAACTGATCGTTTCCCTCTAGTTTTCTCTTCTCATTGAGCTTTTTCCTGGAATGTTTTTGGTTACATTTGTGCCATCACGGAGCTCGTGGTCTCTTTTTATTACTTCGACCGATCTAGAATTCGGATTTCGTGAATTTCATTTGCGATTGATTTGTTTTCTACGACGAGGTTCATTGTTGATTCTCAACATCCTCAAGTGTTTCAATTAGATCGCTATGGAATCATGGTTTTCTCAATTTTAGTTGATTAGCCTCTGTTTGGCTTGTTAAGTTTTGCTCTGCTGGGTTTATAAAGATGAAAAACAAAAAACAGAAAAAAAAAAAAAAAGAAAAAAAAAGGGCTTCTGCTTTGGGGAGAGATTTCTGGAGAGGCTGTTTTAATGACTTAAACTAGCGCAAATAAGAAACACTAATATGTTACTTACTGAATAATTACCCCTTGAAACGTGGCCCGTTCCGGAAGAATGTGATACACTACCTGCCATAAAATGCAGTACCATAGACCTGTATTGATTACACATTTAATGTAATTCTATAGTAATTATTTTTTAACAATTAGACATCAAATTAAATGTATTTTTATTTATCTATTTATCTTCAAATTAGTCATGTAGCAAAACATTTGTACGAGCATTAGTCATGGACCTTCTTTTTTCCTATCAAAACTTAACAAACTTTAGATTTTCGTTCATTATATTTGATTTCTTTCCCTCGTAACGAAATATTTACGCTCTATTTGGTTTATAGATTTAGGCAAGGATTTAAAAAGAGAAAGGAAAAAGAAAAAAGTAGATGAAATGTGAATAAAATATAATTACAGTCCACCTACATTTTTACACACTTTTTCCCTTTGTCTTTCCAAATTCTTTCCCAAATTCATGAACTAAATACAGCCTCAAGGAAATATATTGGAATGAACTTTTAGCATGCCTTTGGATCACTAAATTTAACTTTTTGGAATGAAAGTATATCATGCTTTACAACATACATTCCAAAAGTAATTCGCTAAAGGATTAGTGTTTTCTAGATATAGTAACACAAGCCTTACTATATCTACCTCTAATTTGTGTGAATTAGTTTTGCCAATTCATTTTGAGTGGATGTATATGTTTTATGAGTTTTATCGAAGTCCAGTAACGGAAAATTTTGGATTCTAACATCTTCTAACTTAATGCAGCTGTGGCCATACTTCTGGGTTTTCAGCACTATGTGGTAATGCTTGGGACTACTGTTATCATTCCCTCGAGCATCGTTCCTCAGATGGGCGGTGGCTATGTAATAACTTTGTGACACTTCATTGTACACTTGGATTTTTTCACTTTTTTTTCTCCTCTTGGAGTATTTCCATGGTTTCAATTTAAGGTTCTTCTCTTCTTTTCTTTGTGGCAGCGAGAGAAGGCTGAAGTGATACAAACTTTGCTATTTGTTTCGGGAGTGAACACTTTATTACAGACTTTGTTTGGAACTCGGCTTCCAGTGGTGATAGGAGCTTCGTACACATTTGTTTTTCCTATACTTTCTGTTGTGTTAGCTGATAGATATAGCATATATGTCGATCCTCATGATGTGAGTTTAGTCATTCTCATTCCCCTTCCTTTGAGTTCTGATTGTATTTCAATAATTGTTCATTCCTGTCCTTACATTGGGGGTGTGATTAATTTCTTCAGAGGTTTGAAAGGTCTATGAGAGGAATACAAGGAGCTCTCATGATTGCATCCATTCTCCCCATATTAGCTGGTTTTCTGGGTGTCTGGAGAATCTTTGTGAGGTAGGATTTTGCAGAAATGGCATGGTGAAAGAGCAAATTATTGTTCAATGTGTAATTCATTTTAATGACTACACTTTCAATTGTCTGATAATGCTATAGGTTACTCTCTCCTCTTTCTTCGGTTCCCCTTATTACGCTAGTTGGTCTTGGGCTCTATACGCATGGTTTCCCACAGGTAGGAATTCTTAAGCCTTCATTATATTATCACAAAATATGGATGGTGGTTATTTGATTCAACATTTTGTTCTATTTATGTTTTAATGATAGTTTTGTGGTTGTCTCCTAGTCAGCTAGACTGATTTGAGCACTGTAATCACACTGATGAGACGGGATATTTCATGTAAAACCTTAGAATTGGACCTAACCATCATAGTTGTAATTAGGGAAACCTTGTCTCCTAGAAGTACTATTCATTGCTTGTCCAAAGGAAATCTGATGATCCATTCCTTTGGTTGAGAATAATGAAACTGGCCATGGCTAGATCTTATTGGGAGGCACAGTTGCAGATGTCTCCACAAAAATAGTTGGCCAGCCCAAGGATTGAACCCTTAGTTTCTAAGTGATCAGAGATATTTTAGTCTTGTTGCATACAGATAGGGGTGTAGTAGTGAAAGTGTGAAGCATGGAAGAGGGTTTTCCATCAATTATGACCCACCTATTTTGTATTGCTGGTTATTCTATTCAACTCGACTTGCAGTAGTTAACATCATGATAGCCATCTCATTGGCCTTAAACTTTCAAGCTAGCCAAAATGATCTGATAAGTTGGATAGTTCCCAGAAAGCTAGCAAAATGATATAGAACCTCAGGTCATCTATTTAATTGAATAGTTAGGCCCAAAAAACCAAAAGCAGGAGCCTTTACTGGTTGGGCTGTCAGTGCAAGTTTACTGCAAGTTGGCTCGGAGTATATTATGTCACATGTTGTAATGCCTGGAACTTGATGATATTTGTTTGCTGCTGTTACTTATATAACATTTTTTTAAATGTATTCTGTTTCATAAAGGTATTCATATGTTTACTTTGTGCTTTTCATTTTTGCTGATGGTTGTAGCTGGCGCATTGCGTCGAGATTGGGCTTCCAGAGTTGATTGTGCTAATTATTTTAGCTGAGGTGAGCTGGTTCTTGATTACTGATTTATTTCATCTGACTATTATTTAATTTCCCGTAGTTTGAGATGCTTTGACATATTTACATATATTTATTTATCTGAATGCTATGTTATGAGTGGATGGTTCTATTTGCTTTCCTACTCGATTGAAATTTGTGTCCAGAAAGCAATGATGCATGAACAGGGGCCTTGGACCAAGCACACCATGGAAGTATTTTTACTTTTTCACTTTACAAAGGAAGTTTGATCAATCAATTTTTAGAAGGAAAGTGAAACATATTAACAATATGCCAATGGACTTGAGGTTAATGATCATTCAGTTTGGTTTATCTTTTGAGTAAAACCCTGAAGAAAGATTGGAATAGTTATGGTCATGGATGGATTTTGTTTCACCGGGAACTATTCAGCTGTATGTGGTATAGATTGGCTTTCAAAATCCCCTCCTGTGCTCAATTCTTGCTGCACTTTTCAGTTTAGTGATTGGAATAAGTTCTCCCATGATTTAACCCATTTTTATGTGGGATCTGATTTCGTTTTTGGCTATAAAATTGCTGATTTATTTCAATCCTTTGTTTCTTAAGATAGACTTCAACGTGAATTTCTTGAGGTGATATTTGATTTGGGTGACTAAATATTTTGCAGTATATTCCTCATTGGTTTAAAACCAAAGGAGCCATATTTGAGCGTTTTTTCGAACGATATGCAGTCCTTTTATCGATAGCAATTATATGGCCATATGCAGCACTTCTGACTGCAGCAGGTGCATATAAAAATAGACCCCCAAATACTCAGTTTAGTTGCCGTGTTGACCGCTCTGGGCTTCTTGAAGGCGCTTCTTGGTATGATCATTCCTAAACTTGCATTTCACTTAGTCACTCTTTTAATCTTAGGCCTTTTGCATTATTCAATGTATTTTTCCATGCTAATTTACATTTTGATTTTGTTTCTACTTTTCAGTTTGGTATTTTGCTTCCTAAAATCCAGTTTCACAATATGTTATGGCATGGTCAGTGTATGCTATGAAGTATTTTCAGTTATTCTAGTTGACTTTGCTTGGCTACTAAAAACTTGAAATGCTCATTCAGTTCTATGAATCAGGGATATCTAGGCATGTGTTGATGAATTTCATGTTAAGTAGTTTTGCAATGTGGGCAGTAGGAATCTAACATTTAGCAAATTCCAGAGTTGTGTTTTTCAAAAAATAATAAACTCTCTTCAGTGTTAATAAGGCCTGTAAAGTGGTATTAACAAAATTTCTTGCATGATTAATTTTGTACTGATCTGTCATTTGTTGCAGTAACCAAATGTGTGAAGGAATAAAATTGAATAATTTCCTTTTTTTTTTGTGTGTTTTTGTTGTAGTGTGTGGTTTATTAATTTTTTGTTTGTTGTGTATTTTTCCTCCATGCATCTAAGTTTCTCCAAATTAAAAAAAAAAAAAAAGGAAACAATTGGAGCAGGAGTGATGGTACCAATACCAATGCAAGGTAGAAAAGCTGTTACCAGGGGCATTGGCTATGCTGTTCAATCTCTGTGTATCTACTTCTATTATGATCAAATAAGATTTGGCCGAAAATTAACTTGTTGCCTAAAGTTATGTTATGAATATGATAATTGCCGAAACTAGCATTAAATCCCGGAAAGTGCTCTCTTTGTCTCTCTGTTCTTCTCCTTGTTCTTTTAGTACTAGAACACCTTAAGTTAGTCTTAAATTTTTAAATTTGAAGCACAATATTCTTGATTTCTTACTTTCTAATATATTTAATGGTAATTTACCAATAGGTCCTACTTTTGGGACTAATTACCCATTAACTCTTATTGATAAATTTGTCAAGTGATAAATTTATCAGTCTCTCTTGTTTTTATGAATAAATTTACAGTGATAAATTTTTCTACAAGGACTTGTAGGTAAATAAGTCCAGTTAATAAGATTGATTAGTAAGTGCCCCTTTATTTAACTTCCAATATTTTTCTTCATTCTGCATTTGGTCAAGGTTTTACATGCATAATTCTAACGTCAAAAGATGAATTATCTGTTTCATATCATGCTCTTGGGAGAAATGAACATTATTTAAGCACTGCAAATGATTTTCCCCTGCCAACTTTGGTTTTATGCTTCACTTGTTATAAGGGCTTCTGTTACTTCTCAACATGCAGGATAAGGTTTCCATATCCATGGCAATGGGGGACTCCCACTGTAAATGCTACGGATGCTTTTATAATGATGGCGGCTGCTATGATTGCGCTTGTTGAGGTTGATTTATTCTAGTGAATTTTTGAAGTCTTTTGATTTTATATATAGCTGGTGTCTTGATTTTTATATTTTTCTAGAAGTAGAATGACGATGCAAGGTGTTTGACAAATCGCATAGATAAATTTCTTATCTTTGTTGTGTATTTATATAACGGATGAGCTGGATTCTAATGTTAGGACTCCTTAAATGAGTCACCCCCATATTATTTCCTCATGTTCTGTCCATGTGATATGATTGTTGTTCCTTTACTTTTGGAGATGAATTTGGGATTCATATTGAACTTATTTCAATAAATGCTTTTTTTTTTCTTCTTTGATTATTGTTATTGCAGTCTACCGGCACATTTAAAGCAGCATCAAGATATGGGAGTGCCACACCTCCACCGCCTTCTGTTCTCAGCCGTGGTGCAGGCTGGCTGGTAACAATGGATCCTTCGATAGATTATTATTTTTTGTTTCTAGATGTCATATGTTCCACAAATCTGACTCACCACTCCTTTCTTTTGTGAGTTAGGGAATCGGATTTTTGCTGGATGGTTTGTTTGGTGCTGCAAGTGGTTCCACTGCATCAGTGTAAGAAGTTTAATCTTTGAACTGAAAAGACTGAACATTGCTTTCACTGGAGGATACTAAGATGAAGACATCTGTTACTCTAATATCTAGTTTACTCTAATATTTAAAGCAGCATCAAAATCCATACACAACAGATTTTCAAAAAATAAAAGACAGGTGGGATAGCCATGTCTAGATCATCTGGATTGATTGGTTTGTGAAGTAGAAATTTACTCTGACCAATCTTTAGATGAATCTCACAGCTGGGTCCACTTATGAGTAGATGTCCCGATCCAAGTATCTATTTTGCCTATCCAAAAATGCTAGAGACCACAATTTATATCCCAAAATTTACTCACAATGACGTGGCAAATGAGTTGGGCATTATATGGTTGAGTTTGTGACAAATCAAAAGTTGACATGCCATGTCATTGTGGGTCAAATTAGGGGAGGATTTTTAGGGGTCTTGAACATTTTCCTTTGTCTATTTACAGGATCTTATTATGTTCTGCAATGTCTTTAGTGAAAATGTAGGTCTTTTGGCAGTAACACGAGTTGGAAGCCGAAGAGTGATTCAAATATCAGCAGTATTCATGCTTTTCTTTTCTGTATTAGGTGTGTTTAAATCAATCTTCTAGCATCCTTAATAACCACGAAAAATTGGGTATTTGTTGGTTGGGCTTATTTGTGTCATTCTTTTGTCCATAACCAGGAAAATTTGGGGCTATTCTAGCATCTATACCATTGCCAATTTTTGGAGCTATGTACTGCATCTTGTTTGCCTACATGTGTATGTTTCCTTTCTCTTTTTAGGAGATAATACTATTGAAATTTCTTTTTGCTAATTTTTATGTTTGGCCATAATACCTTTTATGATCTAACAAGGGATTTTGACAAAGAAGCATTTCTGATTTTCAAAGGAGAACATTTGAATACTTCCAGAAAATAGAAAGAATAAATGTTTAAATAATTCAGTGCTACAATTTATTTGTGGAATGAAAATGAAGACTTGCAACCATTGCCAAATGGGTCCTAGTCATCAGGAAACCAAATTTTATTTTCCTTCATTGGTGAAATTATTTAGCGTTTTCATGTTTTTTGGCTCAATCCATCAGCAGGCAATCAAAACTGATCAGTAGAAATCATATGTTTTAAACTAACACAAATTTACTGGGTTTGACTAATTCAAACAAAACTACCACCACCATGGTTTTTTTTCCTAATCATGTATTCTAGCCAGACGGACATGATAATATACTCATAGTGTGAACTGGACACTAATAGAATATTCTTATTCCAATCCACACATTAAGATAATGAGACACAAACATCATATGGCATAGAGGAAAAATAAAATGTATTACTGAATTTATGTTGCTTCACACCCTCAATCAACTACCAAAATTTTTATCACTGAATAAAGTATGACAGGCATGCTCCTACTGCACTGGGCTTTTCTGAAAGACGTGCTATTTAATTGGCCAAACATAAACTTTCCAGTTGGTCATCATCATGATAATTTGTAATTTCTAGTCAACAACTTTTGACTGAGTGCTTCAAAGATGATGTAGAACAACCAAGATAATCCCTTACAGTCATCTGGATATGACATACAAGGGGAGGCAGATCAGAAAGAAAGAAACTGTGTTGCCGGAATTGAGAAAAAATCATTGGGTGCTAAAGATTTAGAATGTTGTAGATGGAGTCAGAAACTTGATTATTGCACTGAAACTGTCTTGTTGGTACTGATTTCTTGAGTGATAATTGATCATCAATTCTATTGCTCAGAACAATTGAAAATTGTTGCGCAACCTTGTATTGCATTTGACAAGTTTTATGCCTTTTTTAATGTCCTTCTGGCCATTATTAGAATTTTTTAATTGCATTTTTTTTTTTGAAAAAAAAATTGTATATGCAAATAATTAATTGTTAATGCAAATTTGGAAATTAATATGGTATCCATGGTGGTGCAGCTTCTGCTGGTCTTGGTTTGCTTCAATTCTGCAACCTTAACAGCTTCAGAACAAAGTTCATTATAGGTTTTTCAATCTTCATGGGTCTCTCAGTGCCACAGTACTTCAATGAGTACATGGTAACTTCTGGCCGCGGTCCTGTTCACTCTAGTTCAGCATGGGTATATAGATGAAATTTAACTTCGTCTGATTAATTGGTTTTTAGTAGTTACTGAGAGAGTTTTATGTTTGGAGAAACTAAATCTGATTTTTTTTATATTTTTTTTAAACATGATTTGCAGTTGAACAAAACTATGCAAGTGGTTTTCACATCCCCGGCCACAGTGGCAGCTATAATCGCTGTGTTCTTGGACCGCACTGTTGCTCGTAAGCATAGCTCAACTCGAACAGACAGTGGCAGCCACTGGTGGGAGAAGTTCAGGTATTTCGATACGGATCCAAGGAGCGCAGAATTTTATTCACTACCTGGGGGCCTTACAAAGTACTTCCCATCTGTCTAGCATCTTGAGTTATTTTTGTTCAAAAAAACAGAAGACATTACCCAAAGTCATTCTCCCATTGAACTCTCAATACCAGGGAGAAAATCAAGAAAGGAAAAGTATATTGACATATATATATAGGAGTAGAGAGAGTGAGAAACCTACTTGATCTGGATACAAATTCTGTATATTGACAACCTTTTAAGATACGGTGGTCTAAAATGAGTTCGCAACTTCTGATGATAATAATTAGGTTTTCTATGTAAAAGATAAAGTTCTGGACATATTTATATGAAGGAATTTAATGCTGTGAATCATTCTATTTGGTGATATTGTTCCAATTTTCTTTTGTAATTGGTTTTATGCTTTCAAATGCTCTAAATCACAAGTGGGGTTTGGTCATTGTAAGTGTGTCCAGATGATGGAATTTGGAATGCTGTGTTTAAGTGAATGAAACAGAAGTTAATAATATTACCTGATGGACCTGTGCCCTATTAGGTGAACAGCATAGAGATTAGAATAAAGCGAAGAGTAATATTAAGGATCATGAAAAAAATATCATGAAAATGATCATGAAAGATTGTCTCCCTTTAGATTACACATATAATAAAACACCATACTCTAATCAAATGATAAGAAATCTTCATGATATATTTTATGATATTTTTTTCATGATCCCTAATAATATTATATAGAGAATATATGAATTGGGTTGTCGCTTAATTGAATTTGAACAAATGAAAAACGATATATATGCTTACTTTTGGCTTGAAACTAATTGATGTGTTGAGTATTGATTGGTCAAAGCTACGTGCTTACTTTAGCACTAATCAATCAGTACTAGACAAGTCAATTTATTTCGAGTTGAGTATTGGCTTGAGTAACCCTACTCTCAAACACATACAAGGTTGTTTGCATCGATGAGAGTTTCTTTTGTGGTAATTTGATTGATGAGACTGGACTTTTAAGCATTGTAGTTCTACTATGTGTAGGAAGTGCTGGCATAGTAGCATTGCCTATGACAAATCAAGGTTTCTTTCATTAAATCGCTATGGCAGTGCTACAAATAAATTGAGTTATTCATAAACAATTTAACTAATAACTTGTATGTTACTATATTCTGTTTTGAACTCTAGGTTTCTATATTCTAACTGAGCTTCTTACAACTTGATTAATAAAAATTGAGTTTGATTTAAAAAAAGTTTCACTCAATTATAATATATACATAAATAATAGTCACATATGTGTATAATAATTAAGGATATAGCTTTTCTCATTTCAATTTGAGAGAAATTTTAGGCTTGATAAGTCTATTTTGAAACTGATTTTGGTAATCTAAATTGTTCACTTTTTAGAACTCATTGAGCATAATATTTATGCAAAAAATAAGATAATTAGACATCAGTAGCTACATGTTTGAATAATATTGATTTTTTTAAAAAAATAGACGACAAATATAATTTAAAAAATAATCATTCATTTTTTGTAATACAAATTTGATTAAAATATGTAGTTATCAATGCTCGATAGTTTTGATTTTTCGTATGAATATTTCTACTTAATGAGTATTAAAGAGTGAACTATTCAAATCACCAAAATTGGTTATAAAATGGTGTAGAAACTGTAGACTGCCCGAACTCTGCTTCGCGCGCGAGGGCACGAATCATGGTTCTTAGCTATTACAGTTCGGACTCACGTCACGGTTTTGAATCTAATCTTACAAATTGCAATGTAAGACTGATAAATCACCAAAGTGTTCAAATCCGACAAATCATTTTGGAAAATCAATTTTAATCAAAAAGCACCAAACATGGACTGCTTTGCCAGATTTCAGAGTCGCCACCTAAATATTTTATTTTGAAAAATTTAGAAAACCCTAGCTCGTGCCTAAGGCCACGTGTCCGTCATCACCAAAGTTGCCTCGGCTTGGGAACTTGGGTACGAGAGGGGAAGGTCCTGAAATGAGCACCCCTGCTCGCCCGATTAAAGGATCGGCCTCTACTAACATGGTATGTTGTTTTTGAAAACACATGTGTTCTTGTTTGATTATTAGCTAGCCTTTACTACGTGATGCGCACAACAAACAAGTATAGACTAAATCACTCGACTTGGCACAACACACAAGTATAGACTAAATCACTCGATTTTGAACAAAACATCTCATCTTGTTTTTCAAAAATGGTTTGAAGTTGCTACTCACAAGTAGGCTAAGATGCAGATTTGCCACTCTCAAGTGGGCTTAAAACTCGCATTTTGATGAATTGTTCCAATTCGAGCAATGAAGCCTTCATCCACAGGCATTCATGCAGTTAAACACATAAGCACATAGCCTCATGGCAAGCATGCTATACATGGCAACATACACATCTTATGCAGTATGCTAAAGCGTAAAAGCTTACCTAGTACTCCGAACCAAAACAAAAACTAGTTAGTAATCAATGTATGACCCTAGCTATGTTAAGATGCGTAATGCAACACATAAAAAAATGCAACTAAGATAGGCTCGGCTATTCTAGAATGGCATGTGAATGCAACTTAATAACATGTATTTAAATTGGTATTGAAATACAATGCAGTTTGTATGATGCGCCGAACCCGGTGCATGCAAAACAGATGAATGAATGCAAACATGCAAGCATAAGTATGCTAATTTGAAATATGTCCTAAAACTAACCACTGAAAGCAGATAAGTAAAAAGGAGAAAGAAATGGGGGTTGGAAAACATGCATCACACACACGCACGCTTATTACAACATTTGCCCTCTCGACGGAGGGTCCGAATAATAAGCTAACTAGCTAATCTAAGCTAATTAAACTAATTATTACAAAACGAAACTAATTAACTAACAAGTTAACTAAATATTACAACTCAAATGAATTTGAACAATTAGCTAATCTAAGCTAATTAAAGCGCTAATCTAAGCACAAAATGAATTAATTAATTAAACGCATTAACTAATTAATTACAAAATCGACGAATGCTAACTAAGATAACAACTTATTCTAAGTTAGCAAAAACTCTGAAATGGCCTCGGGACGAGGGATGCATGTATGCTTAACTTCGCTCAGAAATCCGTTACTATGCCCTAAATTGCCTCTGTTTGCATTTGATCTCAGAACACTGTACAAACCTCCAGATAGCTTCTACTCCAATATGGAGACCTCCAAGAAGGCTGTCGACCACTTAATGGTGTTGTAGACCACCTAAGTATGCTGCAGATCAGAAAAAGTGGTCGGCCAACTACTTTTTCTGGTCTGCCGACCAGAAATTTCTACCACACTCCAATTTGCTGCAACAGAGAACAAGAAGGGGCACAACAGTGTATTTGCAAGATATGTGTGCACAACCACCCTCCCTATCATTTCTCAAGCTTAAGGGAGTGCGGTACTCGACTCTCGGACCACCAACCGAGCATCGCAAAGCACGATGGCCGAGAAGCCAAGATTGCACAATTCAATGTTAATGAATGCACAAATAACACATAAGGGCCTTAACCTCTATCATGCATGATCAAAAGGATCGACGACCGAGAAATAAGGCACGCTTCATCACTTCAAGTATGAAACGTCCTTCGTTTCTCGTGTTTAGATTAATACCCTATCCAAACACAATGCATTGCAACATGATCAACCTATCAATACTAATGGCATGTAAACACAATGCAATGTAACAATATGCAAAGAACATGCAATGCTACAACATGCAAACAACAATTGCAATGTAACAACATGCAAACAACATGCTCTTCTATGAATGCTAGAATGGCATGCACAAGGTTCCAACATATGAACAATGCATGCATGGCAAGTTTAGAAGCCTAAGGCATCAAAGCTAGAAAAGAGCACCATACAAGGGGCATGCAATACAATGCACAATGGACTTAAACCGAATATGGACAGACCTAAATCATGCCAAAACAGTGGCCAACACACCAAAACTTAGGCACAAAAAGGCGAGATATGCATGCTCATGCAATGGCTCATCAACTAGGCATAAAGGTCAACTTTCAAACATAATGAAGAAGTGACAAATGTGAGAGTGTAGCTACACTATATGCACTGAAATCATATGTGAAATGATGCCAAATCACTCAAACAACACAAGTATAGCATGCAAGAAGGCCTAAGGCACAAGGTTACCAAAATAGACTACACAAGAGGCATGCGATACATGGTACAAATGACTGAACCAACCATAGACAGAGTTCAAATAGGTCAAAACAAAGACCAAAACATGCTGAGATGAGAGCTCAAAAGTCTAGGCATGCAGGCATACGCATTGGTTCACAAACATAGCAATAATGCACAACTCTTAAAAGCACTCAAAGAGTGAAAGAAGTGAGAACATGACAATGCTATATTCTCTAAAATATCATGTTAAATGATGCCAAATCATGCACATGTCACAAATGAAGCATGCTAGGAGGCTCAAAACTCAAGGCTAGCAAGACCAATTGCACTATAGCTATGCAATATATGAACCATAGGTTGAGACAACCCAAAATAGTCCTAGAGCATGTCAAATCAAGGCTAAAACATGCACGGAGTGTAGCCAAAATAAGCTAGCATGGTAAGCCAAAACATCAAGTAAGCTAGGCCAATGAGTATGATTACACTACACCTATCAAAACCAAGCATGAGGTGACTTTACCAACAAAAATCAGAGTTGTATCATGGCAAAATAACACCAAAAACACACTGAAATGATAGCTCAAAAGCTTAGGCAAGAAGGCATGCATATTGGCTCATACTTAAGGCATAAAGCACCAACCCTCCAAAGCATTGAAAGAGCGAAAGATGTGAGGGCATGACAGTGAAACATGCTCTGAAATCACATATCAAATGATTCCAAATCATGCAAATAGCCTAAGTAATGCATGTTAGTGGACTCAAAACTCAAGACTAGTCAAAGCATTTGCATTATGGCTATACAAAGCAAGGCATGCATGACCAAAACAACTTAAAACAGAGCTTAAGCATGTTAAATAATGGCCAAAAATGTGCTGGAGTAGAGCCAAAACATGCTAGAATTATAGGCTAAAATAGCAAGCATACAAAGCTAGTGAGCAAGATTTATACTACAAGTGTATAAAGCATGCAAGAGGTGAGTCCACTAATTAAAATAAGAGTTATAACATGCCAAAATAATGCTAAAAACATGCTTGAACTAAGCTAATTCAAACCACAAGAGCATGTTACTTTGTAAGGCTAACAAGGATAGTGAGCAAGATTGCACTACAAGTGCAAAAAGCATGCAAGAGGTGACCAAGCTGACCAAAAACAGAGTTATGGTAGGTTTCAAAAGTCACAAAAATGAGCCTAAACAAAGCCACAAAGAAGTAAAGACACATGCTCATTTGGTTGGCCATCAACACATGCAAACAAGAGAAGAGGAGGGGGGACAACCCCCTCCTATTTGGGGCCTCAAAACCACCTTTTCACCACTGAAATTCCTCTGGAATTCAGTGGTTTAAAGGCCAAAAAAAGTTGGTTTGAAAGGTGGTGAAAGATGGCTCAAAAGGCTTTACAAGCCAAGAAGCAAAATGGAGGAAATACCCCCTAGCCAAACAAGGCTTAAACCACCACTTTGAGGACTGAAAAGCAGAGTTTTTTTCAGTTCAAAACCAAGCTAAAAACACTTTGAAAAGGGTGGCAAAACAAGCATGCAAAGTTGACCAAGATAGTGTACAAAAATGAGCTTATAAAAGGGAGATGCTTACCCTTAAAGCATAGCTGCAAAATAGCCAAAATTCTTAGCTAAAACCACCTTAGGAGCTCGAAATGATCCTTAAAGAACCTCAGCCCAATGGTGGTTAAGTTTGATCAAGGATGCCTAGGCAAAAGAGAGGTAAATCTCCAAGTATATCTCTTGCATGCACACAAGGTCAAGAGGGAGAGCCAACTAGAGAAAAAAAAGTTGAAATTTAGCTCTGAAATTTCTAGAGAGAGAAAAATTTTTAGAGAGAGAGAGGCTCCCAAAATTGCTTCAATGTTCTTCTTTTTGCAAAATGAGAGATATGGCTCATATATAGCAAAAAATAAGAGTTGGTTCGAAATATCTGTCTATGGAACAGCTGGAGGTTCTGGAAGACAGTTGGAGAGAAATTATCTTCAAAAAATATGAGTGTGGGACCTGCAGACCACTTTTCTGGTCGACCGACCACCTTTTTGGGTCGACTAGATACTTTTCTGGTTGGCAGCCCATTTTTCTGGTCAGCAGGAAAATTCTGTTTTCCAGGTCTAACTTCAAATGGGCATAACTCCTTCATCTAGACTCCTTTTCAGGTCATTCTTGTGTCCAAATTGAAGTACCGGAAGTAAGCTTTCCAATGGTGGCATCCTTGCATCAAAATTCCAACTGTGTGAAAAGTTATGCTTGTTTTGGTGAAGTCGCTCAGTTTCGATCCTCCCCGGGTTCATGCCGAACTTCTCCCAAACTAGTTTTGTTCTCTCATTTCCTCTTTTTTTCAACTCTGAACCCCTAAATAAGGTGTTTTGAAATATTTTGCACAGCCCAAACTTAAGTTGAAATGGACAACTTGATATAGTAATGCCATTAAGCCAAGTTTACAGTTAGGACTGTTTAAAATACCGCCCAATAAAACCTGACAATAGTAATTTTATATCTAATTTTTTTATGTTAAATTAGAATAATATAGATATTATTTTTTTGAAGTCGCACTATGAACTTTTGCCACTCAAGTCAAAAAAAATATAAATATAAATATAACCTCACTTTGATTTTGATTATTAATAGAGAAAAATGGAATAATAAAAATAAAAAAAAAACTTTTGAAACGAAGAGTGAGAGTAGAGAGAGAAATTGCATGTGAAGGTGGGAAGACAAGTTAGTGATAAGTCAAAGAGATATATTTATGGGATAACCCATAACCCTAAATCTTAAATCGCGGTTTAAACTTTAAAATTTATAATATGTCAATCGAACCGTTCCGCTTCGCTATAGTTGATACATATACATTTTTTAACCTCTAATAAAATATCTAATGTAAAAATGAGTTTGCGAGATATTTAAGATATAAAATTTATTACAAATTAGTAGTTATATATATGAAACATATTGTGTAAAATTACTTTGTGTTATATATCTAAAAAATATTATACAAATTAGTGTTATATATTATGCAAATGTATGATAATTAGTTAGAATATTCTTCAATCTGCCAATCCGCCAAAAATCGCCCCAATTGCATTTTGTCAATCCGCTAATTCGCCAACCCGCCATTCGGTTTGTAATTTTACTCTCAAACCGCCCGAACCGCACCGTGCACACCCCTACTTACAGTGCAAAAAAAGTCGGTTTATTAACTTTTTGATTTATTTGAGTCATATCATCTCTCTAATTTTGTATGTCTTTTTGTAATAAGTAAAAAAAAAATTATTATTTTTGACATTTTTTAAAATAACCCTAATAATTAACGAGTTGAGCTAGAACGCATTTTTACACCAAAAATAAATAGATATAAATGAATTTAATTAAGCATAAATGATAAAATCCACTAACACATGGGTCTTTTGGGAACACACCAAAAAAATCAGTTTTTTGACTTTTTAGCCAAAGAAGTCAGTTTTTTTTTTTTTTTTTTCCAAAAAAGCCATCAAAAAAGTCAAAAAATCAACTTTTTACCAGCTTCCTAAAAACCACACAATACGTATAGAAAAATCAATAATGTGGGTCAAATTTATTTTGAATGTAGTCCAACCCACATAGAATGAATTTAGAGGAAATGTATTTTTTGTCCTTTCCTACAATAAAAAATCAATTTGAAATACATATTGATTTTTTAGTGTACACTTAAGCCTCGTTTGAGAACAAATTATTTTAGTAATTTTATGATTTTTTACAAAAAGATGTGCATATAAATAGAGAGTGATGTGACAACTTGTAATAATTTTTTTTGACTTTTTGGCTAAAACATGTAGTTGCCAAAACGAGGGCCTTAGCCAAATATGTAGTTGACATTAAGGTTAGACCTGACATGATGAAATATTTAACAAATCAAAATTTGACACTTGTCAGACATATCATTAGGAGTAATTTTTAAATATAATAAATTAAATGTCTTAAGCATTTTATTAAAATGAAATAAGACACTAATAGTTTGAGACAGAAAGAATATAACTTATTTTATTTTTTAACTATTACAAAAAAAGGTGAAAAAAATAATATAACTCAAATAAACTAATAAATAATAAAAAGTTATCAAATACTCCCAAAATATTAAGGGCGCGCGTGGGTCGATTGTGGCCATGGAACTTTCAATCTGTCATTCATTCACCAGTTTGGCGAATTGGAGAAAATCAATCCGTATTCGTCTGCCAATTCGGCGGATGTGGGTTGAGCGGATTGGCGGATTGATGCAAATCGGTTTGGCGGTTTAAAATTTTATAAAATTTCAATATAATTCAACTTGTGTACTTCTTAAAAAAGAAAAAAGTATTACAGTGAATGACTTAAAAAAATATTACAATCACTGCATGCCTCATTTAAAACAAGAAAGTTTGAAACTTTAAAATTAGAATATTACAATCACTGCATGCCTCATCCACATATTAGAATCATATCATATTTCATCCACATAAAGTATTACAATCTGTGATTCTTAAAATATAAAAATAATTCAAACCACCAAAATCATAAACAAAGTAGTAGTAGAGATTGTATGTCTCTGTATTGTTACATTTATATCTGTTTTTGAAAACAAAAACCAACCAGCATATATCATCTTTTTTATTTATTATTTTTAGAGTTAAATTTAAAAACCAAAAAATATAGATAAATAATACATTTATTTTTTTTCAATTCAAAAAATATATTCAAGTTAAAAACTTTTTTTCAACAGAATATTTAAACTCTTTTTTAATTGAAAACACAAATAAAATATATAAATAAATTGAAAACACAATTTTACAAATTTTTAGGGGTGCTCGCAGTTTGGCAATTCGGTTGCGGTTAAAAGAATCTCAAATCCGTCACCCGTCCAAAACTAGACGGATTGAAAAAAATCAACCTACAACTGTCCGCTTGTCACCACAAATCAGTTCAAAATGTGATAAATCAATTCGATTCGATCGATTTAGACGGTTTGTAATAACCGTGGATTACCCTTACAAAATATCACCTCTCCTAAGAATTAATAGGCTTATTTGAGGTGATTGTTTTCATATTTATGTCTGTTGATTGAAGTTTGAATATTGGTGGTCCAATTGTCTGCTAGTTTGTGATTCAGGTACAATTGTTAAGTTAATCATGGCGAACAAAAAAATTGATTTCTTCTTTAAGAAAAGAGGTTCTGAAAATATCGTTCAAAGTTCTACCAATAATGTTGAAACTTCAACTCCTTTGGAACAATGTCCTTTTAAACTTCCAAGAGTTGAATCTAAAGATGTTGATACATCTTCTTTGGTGAGGGATCTGGGGTTGCGTAAACAAATATGGGATTATCCGGTATCTGAACGTGATAAGATCAGACGTGCTTATATCAAATCCGGGCCATATCAACCCAAGGCTCTGAACAATCAACCTTTTGAAATTGATAAGAATGGGCTTCGTTTTTTAGATTCTTGGTACAAGTTATTTCCGGATTGGTTGGAATACTCTCTAACAAAAAATCGTGCGTTTTGCCTTCCATGTTTTCTTTTTACTAAGCCAACTGGAGGCCCTGGATCTAGTGCTTTTACAGTCGAGGGATTTTCTTCTTGGAAGAAAGTCAATGAATGGAAGAATTGTCCTTTGTTATCGCATATGGGCAAGGATCCTAACTCATCGCATAGAGTTGCTATCAAATGTTGTTGTGATTTAACAAATCAAGCGCAACATATTGAGGCAATTATTGAAAAACAAACTTCCATACAAATTGCTAGAAATCATTTGCGATTGAAGACCTCGATAGATGTGATTAAATGGTTAACATTCCAAGCCTGCGCTTTCAGAGGTCGTGATGAACGCCACGAATCTAACAACCGAGGGAATGTTATTGAATTGATAAAGCTCTTGGCTTCTTATAATGAGGATGTGGTAGCAATGGTTTTGGAAAATGCTCCTCAAAATGCTTCCTATCATTCCCATGGGATTCAAAAACAGATTCCTAGTATTTTCTCTAATAAGATACAAAGATTCATTCGTGAGGAGATTAATGATGGGAAGTTTTGCATTCTAGTTGATGAATCTGAAGATGAATCGAAAAGAGAGCAAATGGCAATTGTTTTGAGATTTGTTGATAAATATGGTTTTATAAAAGAGCGTTTCTTTGACATAGTTCATGTGTTAAATACCACGTCGGCAACTTTGAAAGAAAAAATTTGTATTGTCCTTTCTCGTCATAACCTTGGTGTGCAAAATATTCGTGGTCAAGGATATGATGGTGCCAGTAACATGTCTGCAGAATGGACTGGGTTGCAGGCTCTATTTTGTGCTGAGTGTCCATTCACATAGCATGTTCATTGCTTTGCTCATCGGCTCCAATTGGCTTTAGTAGGAGCATCTAAACAGGTTATATCTATCAATCAGTTTTTCTCTTACTTGACTCAAGCAATTAATATAGTTGGCTCATCTTGCAAAAGACATGATCAATTAAGAGCTGCTCAGGTTGTAGATATTGCTGAAAAGCTTGCCATTGATGATGAATTCGAGACTGGTAAAGGAAAAAATCAGATTGGAACATTGAAACGAGCTAGAGATACTCGATGGGGTTCTTATTTGGGTTCCATTTGTAGTTTGATAAACATGTTCAGTGCTACTTGTGCAGTCTTAAGAAATATAATTAATGATGGAAGCAAATCGAATCAACGAGCTGAGGCAGATGGAGTTTATGATTCCATTACATCTTTTGAGTTTGTCTTCATCTTACATCTTATGAGGGATATCATGGAGATTACCGATGATCTTTGCCAAGCTTTGCAAAGTAAATCTCAAGATATATTAAATGCAATGCATTTGGTGTCTACAACGAAGATACTTATTCAAAAATTTAGAGAAGATGGATGGGTTCCATTTTTGGAGAAAATTAAATTATTTTCTAATGATCATGGTATATAGATTCCTGATATGAGTTGTCCTTATAAAGGAGGTCGAGGTTGGTCTCGTTCTGAAAGAGATCAGCTCACCATGGAACATCATTTTCGAGTTGATATTTTTATGGTTACAGTTGATTCCTAGTTACAAGAATTAAACAATAGGTTTAAGGAAGATGTAATGGAATTGCTTGTTCTTAGCTCAGCTTTGGATCCTAGGAATGGTTATAGATCATTCAACATTGAGGATATTTGCAAACTTGCAAATAAATTTTATCCCATGGATTTCTCCGAGCAAGAAAAATTGCATTTGAAGTATCAGTTGGAAAACTATAAGCTTGATATTTCCATACTTCCCGAGTTTCAGAAGCTGTCAACCATTTCTGAGTTGTGCCAAATGTTGACAAAAACAAAAAAGTCGACAAGTTATCCTCTTATTGATAGATTGATCCGTCTTGTGTTGACTTTACCTGTTTCAACTGCTACATCAGAACGTGCATTTTCAGCTATGAAACTCGTTAAGTCTAAATTGCACAATAGGATGGAAGATGGTTTTCTGGCTAGTTACTTGATTACGTATATTGAAAAGGACATTGCTTAAGGGTTTGATGTAGACTTTATCATCGATGCTTTTGATATTATGAAAGAATGTCGAGCTCAATTGCAGATGCCTAATTTTAGTAAATAAATGTATGTAGAAATAGTTACTACTTTTTGTAAGTGAATATGGGCAAAAAAATATTCTCAATTGTATGATCATCTTTTGGTACTCAACTATGTTGACAAGAAATATATAGTTCAATAT
Source organism: Camellia sinensis (assembly GCF_055761805.1). NCBI lineage: Eukaryota > Viridiplantae > Streptophyta > Magnoliopsida > Ericales > Theaceae > Camellia > Camellia sinensis. Next base: position 37,351,965 of record NC_138962.1, read on the forward strand.
TTTATCGTAACATTATTGATTTTTTTCATACTAATAGAAATTGGTATTGAATTTCAAATTTTATTAGTTAGAGATTAAATGTACTTTGGCCCCCCAAAATTATAATCTTGAATCCGTCCCTAAGCATACCCAAGTCAATTAATGAGCAATTGTGAATAACTTTCCCATCTCGTGAACAGTGGCTAAAGACTAGTTGTCCATTCCGAAAGTCAGAAATATATATGTATAAAAAAAAGATGAGGGGATTACAAATATACATTTTGAGATTTGTTTAAAATACATATTATCTTTTGTGATTTAAAAAATTATAACTATTCTCTTATTAAAATTTTTTATTTAATAAAATTAACTAAAAAAATAAAATTCATAATTACTCTCAAATACAATAATATTAATTGAAATATATTTTTAATATCATTAAAAACTGTTAATTAACTTGATAATTTATTAATAAAATAAGCGATTTGTTATAAAATTAAAAATTTTAGAGGGTAGAATGTAATTTTTAAAATTACATGAAACGATTTATATTTTAATCAAAACTCGAGGAATGTATTTGTAATTTTTGTAAAAAAAAAAAAAAAAAAACATGAATAATCATAGGCATCATCAATCATCAATCATTCATACTCCATGCATAGTGGTGGTGATCAGATGAATCGCAACAGGCAGATCACAACCGTCCATATCCCCCATCTCTGAGCCCACGCTGCAACGTCCTCCACGTGTTCTCTCTCTCTCTCTCTCTCTCTCTAGAGTGAGGCTATTTAGTGAGAGAGTGTTGAGAAATCAGAGTTTAGTAGAGCGAGAGAGAGAGAGACAAAAGCGCTAAAAACATGTTTCTGCCCAAACCATAAGCGGCATGGGTTCCTTCTCCACCAATCTCACCTCCCCACCTAAGGCGATTCTCGGTATTCACAATGTCGCCGCCTTTACTCAGCCGTTAACCACCGCATCCCTGTTCGATGGCCGCAGCCGCAATGACTCACTCTCCTGATCACTCCGCTTCTAACTTCTACGCCGGCGGCGATGTCTCCGATGCCGACATCGGGATCTCCGATTTGCAACCTTCCGATCACTTTCCACCGCTTGATGAAAGTTTGACTAAACGACTCATCGATTCCGAACACGATCACATGCCCCAACCTGACTATCTCCGCCGCTGCAGAGACCGTTCGATCGATCTAACCACTCGCCAAGACTCCATCCACTGGATCCTCAGAGTAAATGCTTGAAATCCAATACAGTTTCTCTATGATTGTGTGTGTGTTTAGATACAGTTTTTTGGATCTGTATTGATGATGTTGGTGAATACAGGTGCATGCACACTATCATTTCAGACCGGTGACGGCGTTTCTCTCCGTCAACTACTTGGACCGTTTCCTTTCTTCTCGTTCCCTTCCGGTACTGTGAATATCTAATATAATATAAGTAGGATTAATTATATTAATGGTCTTTCTAATGGTGTATTTGGTCTTTATAATTTTATCAAAATTGTTAAAATGTCCAAATGAATTTGAAGGTATTTTACAAATTTTCAAAGGGGTGTGGGACCCACGTAGGTCCCACGTTCACGATTCTCTCTACTTGAGTGAAATTTTATTTTATCTCTATAATTCTAATTTTTTAAATTGAATTTAAATTATATTTTTTTATTTTTGTTTTAATGTCATTTATTTGTCTTAATATTTTAGACCCAAAAAAAAAAACCTAAAATTAGAATGACTAAAGTAGAATTCAAAAAAAATTATAAAAAAGGTCACTCAAAAAAAAAAAAAAAACACACTATGTTTGGAGACTTAAGAGAGAAAAAAAAAGAAATTATTACTTAAGTTATAAGAGAAAAGAAATGAAAAGAAAAAATTGTGATTTCTTTTTTTTTTTTTGTTTGGATAAGAAATAAAAGAAAAGAAATAATTGTAATTTCTTTTATTCTTGTTTGATTATATTTTATAAGAGAAAAGAAAATAAACTATTTTATATTACCAAAATAATCTTTTTATATTTTGTCAATCATTTAATTTTTTTTATTTTTACAGGGACAAAATTAGTATTATGAAAATATAAGAATCTGTTGGTTTCTTTTCTCTCTCAATCTCTCTACTTTTGGGAAGATTGAAAATGAGGGTTATAAGAGAGATAAGTTTCTCTTCGTTTCTCTCCATTTCTCTTCGTTTCTTTCCATTTCTTTTCACTTAAATTATCTAAACAAGTAAGAGAAATACATATCTTTCAATTTCTTTTATTTTCTTTCCAAATTACTCAATCCAAACATAGTGTAAGTGCAAGTTCTACTAAAATATTAATGACGAACTTTATTAAAATAAAATTGAAAGTGTAAAATTTAGCCAAGCTTGGATGACAAAGAATGAATTGGCAGAAGAAAGTAATTTCTGGTTGTTTATTTTAATAGAAATCAAATTTCTAAATGGAATGGAAGTCTAATTCTCTCACTGTTTTAGGAGAATCTCATATTTGTATAACAATCTCATAAATTGAATAGAAATCTAATTTTCTCACTTTTTTAGTAAAAAATCAGTAAATCCACAATATTTATTTATTTATTTCATTTTTCATTAAAAATTCTTATAATCGAATATGAAACAAATATTTTAGAATTTTAGGATAAATTACTTTGATTTCTTTTGAAATTTAAAAAAAAATATAACAAATTTTACAATTTTAGTATAATTACATCAATCTCCTTTTTAATAAGATTAAAGTTAATACAAATTTACTAATAAACAATGAAAAATATATATTTTAGTATAGAAAAGAATTAAGTTTAATATGAATAAAACCTTAATAAAAATCTCAAAATCAAAGAGAGGTCAATGAGATTCTTTACAACTAATAAGATTTACATTCCTTTAAAACTTTTGTGGTTTAAAGATGGTTTTACATTGATGAATAATAAGTCCAAGTACAGATAGGACTAAATACAGAATAAGTTACAAACGCTCACAATGGGTAAGGTCCACATAATGTGAGACTCACCTGTGGGACTCAACTGACATTTGTGTTTGGTCTTGTGTTTCTCGCCTTGTTCATCGATGAAATGATGAGAAAGTGAACTGTTTTCTCATGTTTGATTTATAAGTTGATATAAGTTGAATGAGAAATGGTGAGAAAGAAGATTTCTTTGCTAAAGCTTGGTTTGGGAACGCAATAAATAAGTTGCTTATTGGCTTATTTTAGTTACATCACCTCGTTATTTTTTTACATGTCTTTTTGTAATAACAAAAAAGTCAAAAAATAAATTATACCCAAAACAACCGTAAGCCTATTTCATTTTTTACCAAAAGTGGTGAGAAAGAAATTGATTTCTACTCATATCTTTCTCTCATATGCTTTGTTTTCTTATACATCCAAATATGATAGTGAAAAAACACTTTGTTTAGTTTACTTTTTAAAATGAGTTTTGAGTTATATTTTGAAAGATAAGTTTTTGAAATGAGTTTTGAAAAGGAAAAACTTGTTTGATTATGAGTTTTAAAACTATATAGTGAAAAAACATTTTGTTTAGTTTAGTTTTTTAAATGAGTTTTGAGTTATATTTTGAAAGATAAGCCTTTGAAATGGGTTTTGAAAAGGGTTTTAAAACTAGTTTTTGAGTTGTATATTTCAAAAACTTGTTCGGTTATGAGTTTTGAAAAGAATTTTCAAACTAAATTTTTTATTTAATTTATTTTTTTAATTTTTCAAACAAAATATTTATTTTATTTTTCAAAAATTATTTAAAAAATTTTAGACAAAAGTTATTTAAAACAATTTAAAATATTTTTTATTTTATTTTTTAAAAATTGCTTATTTTTCAAATATTTTTAAATCTTTTATATATATATATATATATTTTAATATTTAAATATTTAAATTAATTTTTTTTTTAATTTTTAGAATATTTATTTTTAAAAAAAATTGGATTGCCCAATATATATTTAAATCATAACAAATTATTTGGTCAATACTTAAAAAAATAACGAAATATTTTTTTTCAAAAATAAAAAATACTTTTTTTCAAATATATATTTTTTTTGGAAAAACATTTTTTTAAAAAAATAAAAAATAAAAAAATTTAAAGAACAAAATAAAAAAAATTAAATTTTTTTATTAAAAAATGTATAGTTTTGAAAACTTGTTTAGTTATGAATTTCTGAAAAGAGTTTTCAAAATTTTATTTGGTTATAAGTTTTAAAAAGAATCTTGAGTTTCAAACTACGATTTGAAAATTAACCAAACACTATCATTTCTTTTTTTTTTCTTCAACTGATGAGAAATCACAATAATTTCTTTTATTTTCGCATCCTCCGTTTCACATGAAGTGTAAGATTATTAGGGGTAAAGGATTTTTTTTTGTTGAATCTTGTGTATAAAAGGTAAATTACGCCAATATCTCTTGATGTTTGGAAAATTATATTGACCCCCTGCTAGTGTCATTATTTAGACGGAATTAACATTGGAATCAAAAGACATTTTTGCCCCTAAATCTTTACATGCAAAAATTAATAAAATAATGTAAACATTTTGTTGCTAGGGTTTTAGAAAAAATGACAATTGTTGTGATTTGACCATTTTCTTTATGGTATATCGATAGTTTTAAATATAATATAAGGCTACAAATGACTTTTTAAAGTCCTAGAGGGCAATTTGGTCACTTTTCCTTCTCTTAACAGGTCTAACATTCATTTCACGGTGGGAGTTTTTGTTAAATAAGATTATTAACCATAGAAATGGGAATGTAATTTTCAGAACTTCAGGGGATAAAATATAATCGTATCAAATCTCAAGGGGTGTCAAATCTTAACGGGGTGTCAGTGTAATTTACCTTAGTATTATAAAATATATTTATCGGTATCTAAATGAACAACTCACATGTTCTTATTTTGATGACTTCTCTTTATAAGGCATGTTCTTATTTTCCTATTTGAAAAAAATAAAAAAGATAATTGATAAAAGTAAGGCTCGAACTTAGGACCTTAAGTTAATAAACAAAACTCTTACTATAACATATAGAGTAAAAATTTTGTTTTATTTTTATTTATTTTAATTGTGTATGCATGGCATGTATCATCTACTATATATATAGGAATGGCAACGGGACGGGGTTAGGGATCACACTCCCCGTCCCGGATCCTCGAAGGCACAAAAGTCCCCGTCCCCTTTCCTAATCCTCGGCAGGAAACCCATCACTCTCCTCGTCCCTGTCCCCTAACGGTGATCGGAGATCCCCATCCTCGAAAAATCCCCGTACAAGAACAACATCCACAACAACAGATCAACAACCACAACCACAACAGATTAACAACCACAATATATACAATAGATCAACAACCAAAAAAAAAAAATGGATACTGATACACACTCACATATACACATATATGTATACATACACACAAATCTGTGTGGATTGCGCACAGATCCATGTGGATCGACTTAGATTTACGCTGAAATATGGCTGATACCGCCGTATCTCGAGGCATTGGCTAGGGTTTCATTATTGGAATTGAGAGAAAAAGAGAGGTGGGATGAGAGAAAAAGCGAGAGGAAGGAAAAGAGAAGAGAAGCGAGAGATGAGGTGCTACGGCGGTGCTGTGATGGAGGATGGCAGAGGAAGTGTTGTGATGGAGGACGGCAGAGCGGTGGTTCTTGAGGATGGTGACCTTTGCGAAGATGGAGAATCTGGATCGACATAGGTTTGAGATTAGGGTTGAGAGTGTAAGAGAGAGAGAGAGAGAGAGAGAGAGAGAGAGAGAGAGAGAGGGGAATGGATATATATAATATGAATAGATAGAGGGTATAATGGTAATTTCAATAGGGGAAACGGGGATGGAGACAGGATTGGGACGGGGCTGGGGAACGCATCACTGTCACCGGCCCGAAACTTGTCGGGAATGCATTTTCAAATACCATCCCCAACTCGTCGGGGATATTTTTCGGAGAAAAACCGTTCTAATTAGGGTCGGAAGATCGAATCCCCGTCGAGCCGGGTCCAAATTGCCATCCCTATATATATATACAGCTGTATTAAGTGTTCAAGTATTCTCCTTAAGACGTGTTTCTCATTTTTTTTTATATAACAGTAAATAAATAAATAGTTGAGAAATGATGAGACTTTAAACATTGGCCTTAAAGACTCTTATCACTTGAGTAACATAATATATAATGTGTCGTTTGGCGAACTTTGGCTTTTTGGTTTTTCTGACTTTTTTAGCCTGAGATTTTTATGTTCGTTTGGTTTTCTTGTTTGGCTTTTTTGCATTGGAATGACAAAATTACCCTCCACTTAGAAATAATGTTTTTTTGACATTTTGTTTGTATATGGGTCAATTTGGTAATTTTGCATTAACAGTCAAGCGTTTTGTCATTTTGTGATTCTGTAGCTTTTTTTGTCTTTATGTGTTTATTTTAGTCCCAATATGTTTACCAAACAAAGGCTAAATATTTTATTTTATTTTTATTTATTTTAAATTACACGTATAGTTAGTATTTTGGGTAAATTACATTGACACGCCCCAAGGTTTATATTTATTACAGTTCCCCCTCACCTTTCGGAAATTACATCCCCCTCATTTAAGTTTAAGTTTCATTATAGATTGCTCTCTCAGTTAGTTGATTGTTAAGTCAACTAACATATTTTGATGATGTCAGCAATTTAATTTTTTTTAAACACCAATTTTTCCCTCACTGGATAAATTACATTGACACCTCTCATATTTTAGAAATAACAGTTCCCTCCCCAAGTTTAAAGCAGCATTATTAATTGCCCACTTGGTTAGTATTAGCTGACAAAAAAATTAATTGAAAAAAAAATTATTTGAAAAAAAAAATTAATTGAAATTTTTTTTTGTTAGTCAAAATTTTAAATTTCTGTTTAAAAACCAACGTAAACTCATTTATGTTTTTTTCTCAAATTTACAAACTGAGACAACCATTTATAAACTAAAAAAATTATCAAACAAGTTTTTATGACAGTTTTTTAAATTTTTGTAAATATAAATTGAAAATTGAAAACGAAATAGTTACCAAACAAGACTCAGATGGTAAAGATGTCGTAAAATTAATAAATAATTAAATAAGTTATCAACTTAAGAAATGACTTATCAAAAGATTTTTAGGCTATGTATGGTTTGATTTTTAGAATTTTTTTGAAAAATTAAAAATTAATCTGATTAAGAAATAAGAAATAAAAAATAATTATCACTTTTAAATAATTTTTATTTTTCGAGTGGTTAGAAATAATTTTTTACGAATTAAATATATTTTTTCATATTTATTTTTATTAAATTAATTTTTTTTTTATTTATAAATGTCGTGGGGGAATCCGTATTAAATTAAAATCTCAGGGGGTGCCAATGTAATTTACGCTTTAAAGTATATGGAAATGTTAAGGGTAAATATGTTATTTTAACTTAAAAGTTAATATCGTTAAATAATTATACTGACAAGAGGTGTCTTTGTAATTTATTTTAGTATTTTTTATTTTGAAAAGATGGTTAAATTTTTTTTTTTTACTTTTTTTTTAATTTTTTTTAAAAAAATAGTACAAAAAAAATATTAAAAATAACATGACTCAAAATAAAAGAAGTTGAAGAAAGAGGACTTTTAACCGCTTTTCCAAAAGGAAAATGCTAGAGGTCCCAAATTTTCTACCAAATAAATGACTAAATGTCTCACATGGGTGTGAGGCCCACAAAATTGCGGACCCCACACCCATGTGAGACATTTGGTCATTTATTTGGTAGAAAATTTAGTGTCCCTACCATTACAATATTCTACCAATGTCTCACATGGGTGTGAATGTGGGTCCCATGTGAATCCCACACCCATGTAAGACATTTGGTAAAATTTTTGGGGCCTCTAAGCATTTTTCTATATGTATTGGTTGGTGGAGAGTGAGGCAGTGGTAATTTGATGACAGAAAGCAAAGGGGTGGCCGTTTCAGCTTCTAGCGGTGGCGTGTCTGTCTCTGGCAGCCAAAATCCAGGAACCATCCGTTCCACTGATCCTAGATCTCCAAGTGTTGGAACCCAAGTTCATCTTCGACCCCAAAACGGTTCAACGAATGGAGCTCTATGTCATGTCCAATCTCCATTGGAGGCTCCTCTCGGTCACTCCCTTCGACTTCCTCGACTACTTCATCTCCAAGCTCCCTTCTTCAGCTTCCAATTCCAATTCTCTCGGCCCCGTTCTATCATCTTCTTCCGATCTCATTCTCAACACCATTCGTGGTAATTTCGAACCCAAACACTCCTTTGATTATCCTCTTCTTAATTAAATCAATTAATTTGAATTTTTTTTTTCTGTTTTTGCAGTGGTTGATTTCTTGGGTTTTCCTCCGTCGGCAATTGCAGCGGCCGCCGTGCTCACCGCCGTCGGTGAAAGTGTCGATTTACCAGAAGGCGTCTTTTACGAGAGAGCAAATAAAGTAATTTTTTATGGTTTGTGCTATATGAATATAGTTGATTACATATTATCAGTTCTCAAAATATACATTTTGTTACACTTCTGTTTTAAAATTTTTAATTGTTGGACTTTGGTATACCAAAGTATGCGAGCTGTTACATTTTAATTCTTAATGTTAGTGCTGTTCAAAATTAATAACGGGAGAATGGATAATTTTTTTAGATTTTACATGAAATATCCACAAAAATAAAATGATCAAATACATACAATCTCAAACTGTGCATTTTTTTTTTTTTTTGGGTTTTGTTTTGTATTTTCATTCTTGATCTTCTAATTTTGTTATTTTGATTTGTTATAAAATTTTAAAAATACTGTTCTTCCCGTTACTGATTTTGAAAAGTGTTGATGTTAGGAACTAATGTGTAGATTGTATATTTTGAAAACTAAAGTAAAACAATTAAGGTGGTGTTTGGCAAGTTGGGTTGGGGCTAAAATAGCCACAAAAAACAAAACAGGCTATTTTAGTCACAACAAACAAAACATCACATCCAACCCATAATCATTATACTCTTCTCTCACAAAGAAAGTCAAAAAAGTCAAAAAGCCAAAAAGTCCTTCCCAAATCAAGTTTTTTAGCCCAGGCTAAAATAGCCAAAAAAACCAAAAAGCCAAAAAGCCAACCCACTTCCCAAACGGAGGCTAAAAGATTGATGAGTGACACATTCTTGAAATCCTTCACTTTTCTTTCATTATATTTAAATTTAATAAAAAAATATTAAAAAATAATTTTTAATTTTTTCATTAAATGTTTATCAAATCAAAAAGGAATCATTTTTTCCCCCTTAAATTATGAAGTATATGAGATGATTTTTTTCCATAAATTTTATGAAAAATGAAATTTGAGATTAAAAAAAGAATTTTAAAAAAGAATTGGAATAATTTATATTAATCAAGTTTTTAGTCAAATTAGATTAAAAAATTGACGAAGAGTTGAAAATATTCTAAAGTGTAACAGAAAGCATATTTTGGGAATAAAAAATGTTATGAACTCTAAATGAATTATTAAATTTTTTATCAAATCACTTACATGGAGTGAGACCTACACAAATAACGTGTGTGCGAGTCTTAGAAGGTTTAATAGAAAATTTGATAATTTATTGAGATCCCTAACATAACTCTTTAAACATGTTTGTTTGGTGAGATTGAAGGGTGGGATTGGACTAATAGTTCGTTGTTTGTTTTAAATTTTTTGCATTGGACTAATCCGGACTATTAATCCCAAATCTGTGGGACTATTGTATCTCAAAGAGGGGGTGGGACGCAAATCATGGGATAACTTATCTTATGGGATTAGGTTGCTAAATTATATTGTTGACCCTCTAGTATTAAATATCTTTTTTCTCATGGTATTAATTATACTTAATAAAGTAGTCTCAATTTAAAAATAAAATAATTTTATTTAATTTTTATTGATGTTTTATTTTAAAATTTTGTTGATATTTTATTTAATTTCATTATTTAAATTTTAATAGATTTTTTTTATTTAATTTCATTATTTAATTATTATTTTTTTTAAAATAAATTTATTTAAATTAAAAAATAGCATATATTTTTATTGAAATTTTATTTATTTAATTAAAAAAAAACTATTTAATTGTGTGAAAAATAAAATTGTATTTAATCTAGCTAAAAATAATTAAAATATTAAAGATATATTGCTATTATTTAGCAAATAATTAAAAAGAGTAAAATAGTTATTTCAGTATTTATCATTTTTCCTAATATCCCAAACAAACATAGGATTCATAGTCACCTGACATCTAATTTTATGACTAAACAAACATAGGATGCATATCTCATCCAACCAAATAGTCCTAGGACTATGAATTCCAACATTATAATTCGATGGATTCTAATATTTCTTTATTCAGTCTGTCCAAATAAATATATTGTTTGAGAACTATTTGTGTAATTAACCCATACGGGTATAGTATTGTATCAGCAATGGTAGAGGGCCCAAATTTTGTGGCTCAAATGTAGCTCAAATGGCCAAAACGACGTCGTTTTGAGTACAAAACAACATCAAAATGGCCAAAACGACGTCGTTTTGGCCATTTGAGCCATATTTGAGCCACAGAATTAGGGCCCCCAAACATTTTTCGTATTGTATTTGAAATATAAAATTTTGATTTCTTTAGGACTGGTATGTAAATAGATACTATTTTTCGCGAGATATTCTAATTCAAAGCATGAAAAGCTGTGTAGAATTTCGTGGGTAATTTAGGGTTCTTCTTAAAGTGGTTTGGCTTTTAAATTTTTCAAAAGGTTAGAGGGTCACAATTTTTGTGATCATAATGACTCAAAATTATTAAAACGACGTCATTTTGGCATATTTTGCATAAAAAACGATGTCGTTTTGTCAGTTTTGAGTCATTGTGGTCACAAAAATTGTGGCCCTCAAACATTTTCCTTTAATTTTTTGACTATTTTAGTTTAGGTTAAAAAGTCTAGTTTGAGATAAGTTTTTTTATTTTTTTTTTGATTTTTTTGAAAAAAAATATATAATAATTATGAGTTAGATTGATATTTTGTCTTATTAAATTAAAAAGGCTATATATATTTTTTTGGGACTAAAATAGTAAAAAAAAAAAAAAAAAAAAACCACCTGGAAGCCTTATTTATTTATTTATTTTGTCTTGGGGACAGGAAATGGTGAGAAGCTGTCACCAACTAATGGAGGAATACCTGGTGGACATGTGTCCTTCGGCTGGCTTTAAACGTCAAACAGCCGAGCCGCCTTCACCTTCGAGCCCAGTCGGCGTGCTGGATGCGGCGGCGTGTGCGAGTTGCGACACTCATTCGGACAATCGGGTCTCTCTTTCCGGGTCTGGGTCAAGTCAAGCCGAACCTCCGAACAAAAGGCTTCGATCGTCTGCGTCGGATGTACAGTAGCATCTATCATTGATAGAATCATCCCATCATTACTGTCAATCTTTTTTTCAACTTATATTTTGCGGAGAAAAAAAAAAAGGTTCTTTTTGTTGTCAATCTCTTTGCCGTTGATTGCATGTCATGAACGGCGGGGATTGTAGAGGCTATTTTTATAATTTTATCTTTATTTACTGTTCTTAGTATTATATTAGTATCATACTATATAAATATGCTGAGTGGGATATTTGAAATTTTTTGAACGATTAGAATGGAATGTTGTGGGAGTGAAAGTGAAGAAAAATTCATATGTTAATATTTACTGATTAAAGTTGTGGAATTCACATGTGGTCTTAGGCCAGGGCTCTGCTTGAGTTTATTCTGCATGAGCAGACATTATTTTTTAAAACTATTTAAATTTAATTAATATACCCAATTAATTTTAATTTAGATATTTTAACATTTTTGATATGTGACTTTAAATTGAGATCCATGACGGCATAAGAATTCTTGATATTTTTTGTAAATGGATATTTTACGTGATGGGTTTTTGGCACTTAGACCTCTTAAAACAAAAAAGATAAATTATAAATATATCTTTTGAAATTTACTTAAAATATAAATTATTCATTATTATTTCAAAAATTACATCATGCTCTTTAAAATTGTTAATTTCATAATAAAAGTCTCATTTTATAAATAAATCATTAATTCAATTAATAATTTTTAATGATGTCAGAAATATATTTCAATTAATAATTTAGCTAATTTTATTATTGTATAAAAGAACAGTTATGAATTTTATTTTTTAAATTAATTTTATTAAATAAAAATTTCTTACAAAAAAGTATTTATAATTTTTTAAATTATAAAAAATTATTCATGTTTTAAATAAATTTTAAGAGATGTATTTATAATTTATTTAAAAACAAAAAAAGAAAAGAATTAAACCTAATACAATTGAGGGGAACACAGATCTTGCCCCCTGCTAAAAGCATGCCAAAATAGTCATGGAACAAAAGAAAGAAGAAAAAAAATAAAAAATAAAAAATAAAAAATAAAAAATAAAAAATAAAAAATAAAAATCTAGTGGACCCCAAAAGAAGATCAACATAACACTAAAGAAAAGCAGATCAGATTGATGTTCCATGCGAATACACAAAGTGGGAATTCCAAATTGTCAAACCACAAAAGTTGTTTAGCTTTCGTAAGGAGTTTAGTTAGTGAAAAAAACACCTACATTTGAATGAATATATTAGCAACGTGATTACTCATATAATGGATTTGAGTGACATAAAAATAACAAGTAACGACAAACTCACTCAATTTCTATAAAGAATGGAAAGATTGCAACAAATCCAATGGCCCTGTTTGGTACAGTTTAATTTCAGCTTATTTCAACTTTCAGCTTAATTTAAGCTATTTTGATGTGTTTGGTTTAGCTTATAGCTTATAGCTTATAGCTTTGTGGAAGTCAGAAAACAGCTTATTCTTTGAGTGGGGCAGGAGATGCTTTAAGAATAAGCTGGAAATCAGCTTAAGCTGAAAGTTATAAGCTATAAGCTGTTTAGGCATAAGCTATAAGCACTTTCCCACAGCTCTACCAAACAGGGCTAATGTCTAAGACAGCTGGCACTTAAAAAAAAAAGTTCCAAATCCACTTTTTTTCTTTCAACAAAATGTTCTCTTCTTTAATACTTTGGCCACCAAACCTTACCAAGAAGGTAGTTTTGGAGTATGGTTCAGGGAGATTGTGATTGGATAGATGGAGATTCATGATTTTGTGTTGAATTATAAAGAAATAATATAAAATATGATATGATTTATGGATGATAATTTGACAAAAACACGTGATATCTTTAAAGTATTTGTGGGGATATATTTTCTGAGTATCAACACGTGGTAAGGTGACGCCAATGTGTCAGTCAAGGTGTCACGTGTCCTAGTCATTATACCGAGGTTATGTCGGCGTTGCCGAGGTTATCTCCGAAGATATCGGAATCCGAGATAAACGGATAAGGGAAAAGAGTCCTAAAATAAAGAGGAGACTTAGTCAAGATGAGGATAAAACTCTTAAAGAGTTTATCTTTATCTCTTGAGGAGTCCAAAGTAAGTACTGAATTAGAGTCCATAGAAGTCAGGCTTCTAGTGGGACTAGGATTGAGTTAACTATAAAAGAGAGGCACCCCGTGGATTTAAGGTACACAATTTATGCTTTGAGCAGTAAGTTTAGCACTTGATTATCTTTGAGAGATATACTGATTTGATCGTCGAAGTGCCCCCTGGTGGAAGAGCCACCACCGGAGCCTTCTCTTTCTGTTACAGGTTAACTGAAGCCATCTATTCTACCGGTGCTCTCTAGCTGATTACTAAACGGGCAGTGTGATCAGAAAATCACTCACACAATTTGGCACCGTCTGTGGAAAAGTAGAAGAATAGATGGCCAGTAACGGACAGAAGGAAAAGATTGGGGACACACTTCTGCTGGGAGTGGCAGACCTATCGACCTTGATATCGAAGGAGACAACCACAATGCAGAAACTTGTGACCAGGGCCACGGAGAGAAAGGCGTCGGCCAGAAGGGCGAAACTTCAAAGAAGACAAACCAAAGCAAGTACTATAACGAAGATAACCTCCAGGTATGGAGGGATAAGTGCTTGCGGAGGGATGAAGAAGTAAAAGAATTGGCAAACAAGTTGGCAGACCTGCAGTCGGTCGTCAACTTCATGATACAAAACAATGTCATGCAGCCACCGTACCCGCTGCACGACACGCCGATTCCAGCAATTAATACCCAGAAGGGAGGAAGGAAAACAATCCCCGAAGCCCCTCAGCACACCAGAAGCGGAAGACACTCTCACCGACCTTCCAGAGAAGTCGGACGAGAGGAGCCGAGACGAGAGGAGTCCCGAAAAACGTATCACGCGAAGGACCCAGAGCCCAAAGAATATCGGTATGTTCAAGGGCATGTGCTCTGCTTTGACACAACCCATGAAGAAAGATCAAAACGGGCCCACCACGAGACCGAAAGTAGTGTGCCGAAAAGATTGAAGTCCAAAGATAGCCGAGCTCCAGGGAGGAGTAAAGAAGACTTGAGAGATTACCTCAAGAGGAAGCAACAGAATGCTGAAGCCGAGGTAACTTCCCCGGTTAAGCCGAAGACACCATTCTCGGTGGAACTGGACAAATTTGAAGCACCAAAGAGATTCAGTATGCCAATGTTCCAAATATATGATGGTAAGTCAGATCCCAACTTTCACGTTGGACTATACTTGAATTCAATGACATTATATAGTGGGAACGAGCCGTTGCTCTGCAAAGTATTCCCCTCATCCTTCAGGGAGATTGCATCAGATTGGTTCCATAAACTACCGAAGGGAAGCGTAAAGACTTGGGAAGGCCTGGCCGAGATATTTGTGGCCAGGTTTGTGACGAACAAATTACAGCCCTTGAGGGTCGACGCACTGATGGCTTTAAAAATCACAAAGGATGAAGGCCTTAGGGCCTACGCAAAAAGGTACTACGAGGTGTTCAATCGAATACTCGAATGCAACCAAGAGGTGGCGGTCGTGTCTTTCAAGAACGGCCTGAAAGATGACTGCCCACTACGGAAGTTTTTGGCAAAGACATTGCCAAAAAGCATGGAAGAACTCATGGCGAGAATCGAGAAGTACGCCAGAGCCGAGGAGGATACGTCGGGAAACAAAGAGACAAAGCAGGAAAAAGGAAACGGCTCACCGAAACGAAGCGGAGGTAATAATGGATCGATCAAATAAGAAACGGAATTGAGGGCTAAACAGGCAGTGACGACTGTGTTCCGAATCCTGGTCCACAAAGTCCTGGATCAAATACGAAACCAACCCTATTTCAGAGCACCGACAAGAACACCAGGGGAATTTATGGGAAGAAACGTCGGTAGGCGTTGTGCTTACCACAATGAAGAAGGGCATCCAACTCAGGGTTGCAGAGCCCTAAAAGCATACTTAGAAGACTTGGTGAGGCAAGGCCATTTGAGGAACCTTGTCGATGAGGTCAGGACAAGGGAAGAACATGCAAGATTGCCTCAAGCACCAGTAGCTCCGCCTTCCCCAGCATAGCAACAACAGGCAGCAGGACCACGGGTGGTTAATGTAATTCACTCAAAGGTGAACGAAAACGACATACGAGGGGAGACCCAGAAGGTAAAACACCTACAGCACGTGAACCAGGTCGGACATAATAGACCTCGGCCTGAGGAATACCAGGGACCGACGATAGCCTTTACTGAAGCCGATCTAGAGATGGTCCAGCATCCACATAATGATGCCTTGGTAGAATCCCTCCAGGTTGGGGAGTGCCAAGTGAAACGCATCCTGATTGATCAAGGCAGCTCTTGTGACATCATGTATGTTAGATGTTACAAGGAGCTGGGCCTTCATCCTGATGACTTGGAGCAGTCCAATGGCCTGATGGTCGGCTTCAATGGAACGCCGACGTGGCCACTGGGCGCAACAAGCTTGGAGGTGCAGGCTGGCACCAAAAAAATCAAGACAGAATTCACCATCATCGACACACCCTCCCCTTGCAACATTATCTTGGGAAGGCCATGGTTGCATGCAATGGGGGCAGTTCCCTCAACATTGTATCAACTATTGCGATTCCCAACAGAGCATGGGATAGAGGAAGTTAGAGGCGATCAACTACAGGCGAAGAATTGCTCCATGGCAGCAATGAAATCTACCTGCAGCGTGCGAGAGCCAGAGAAAGCATAAATTGAAGATGAGGACGTGGAAGTCCTAGAAGACGTCGGCAAAGAACCAGCCGAGAAGAGCGAAGAGGCACTAAAGAAAATCCTCATCCAGGATAGGGATGAAGAACGCTTCTTTCTTCTCGGGTCGGGCTTAGCCAAAGAAGAGGAAAAAGAGTTGGAAACTTTTTTGAGAGCAAATATTGAGGTGTTCGCTTGGACACCTTACGAAATGCTTGGCATTGACCCCGAGGTCACTTGCCACAAACTGAATGTTGACAGGTCGGCCAAGCCTGTAATTCAGCGAGATAGAAGACTGACGTTGATACACGTCGAAGTAGTAGAAGAAGAAATAGACAGACTTCTGGAGGCCAGGGCCATTAGAAAAGTACACTACCCAATATGGCTATCCAATACAGTGGTGGTAAAAAAGAAGAACGGTAAATGGAGGGTCTGTGTAGACTTTACCAGCCTCAACAAAGCCTGTCCCAAAGACAGCTTTTCCCTGTCCAAAATTGACCAGCTAGTAGATGCCACTTCAGGGCATGGAAGAATGAATTTTCTAGACGCCTACAGGGGGTACCACCAGATCGCCATGTACCCCCCAGACGAAGAAAAAACCGCATTCATCACCCCAGAAGGCCTGTACTGTTACAGAGTAATGCCTTTCGGGTTGAAAAACTCAGGAGCAACTTACCAAAGGCTGGTAACCAAAATGTTCAAACACCTGATTGGCCGAACAGTAGAAGTCTACATCGACGACATGGTCGTTAAGACCAAGG
Organism: Camellia sinensis; assembly: GCF_055761805.1. Lineage (NCBI taxonomy): Eukaryota > Viridiplantae > Streptophyta > Magnoliopsida > Ericales > Theaceae > Camellia > Camellia sinensis. The sequence goes on from NC_138962.1 coordinate 37,368,804, forward strand.
AGCCTAAGGGTCATCTCACCGATCTAAAAGCAGTCTTTGAAATCCTTAAAGCATATCGGCTCCGACTCAATGCATCGAAGTGTGCATTTGGAGTTGGATCTGGTAAATTTTTAGGATACCTGGTAACTAGAAGGGGCATCGAGGCCAGCCCAGATCAGATCAAGGCCATCCTAGAGTTGAAGAGCCCGATGTCAGCAAAACAGGTGCAGATGCTAACTGGAAGGGCCACAGCCCTAAACAGATTCATCAGCAGAAGCTCAGACAAATGTAAACCTTTCTTCAACTTGGTGAAGAAGGCCACGGACTTCCTATGGACTGAGGAATGTGAGGCCGCTTTGGCCGACCTAAAGAAATATCTGATCACGGCTCCAGTCCTCTCAACAGTTGAACCTGGAAAAGAACTGCTTTTGTATTTAGCAGTTTCAGAACATGCAGTAAGTGCAGTGCTAATCCGAGAGGAAAAAGGGGATCAAAAGGCTGTTTATTATGTAAGTAAAACCTTGGCCGATGCAGAAACAAGGTACCTACTACAAGAGAAATTAATGTTGGCCCTAGTAATAGCTTCTGTACGGGGAGCAAATATTCCGGCAAGCCCGTATTTCTTTCTTCCGAGCTCCGTTATTGTCCGATCACCTGCGAGCAAATAACGATGAGCTACTCGGCGGTGTGTGGCCGGAAAACCCATCCGACGATCAAGTTAGGACACACACAAGGGATAGATAGAGAGAAGGGAGAGTGTTGAGTGTAAGTATTACTCTTACCAAACGTTCATCCCTCTGTATGGGGGGCGCAGTCATGCTTATATACCTTCTGCGCCCCAAATCTACTCCCAGTGATCTCTCAACACGTGGCACTGCTATCCCATCTGTCAGCATAAACCTTGCTGAGCACCACCTAACCCAACTGCCTGCCCATGCTCCGGGGAGCTCGGCAACCGGGCAGTATCATCTCGGCCATCGTCTGTCATGCTGCGTTTCATGCCCAAGTACTCCAACAGCTAAGCTCAGAGGACCGGACTCGGCGGCATCTCGGCAAAGCCGAGCTCGGAACTACTCACACTTGTCTGCGGTCGACCTACCTGCCGAACAAACAGGTACCTCGGTCCAACCTTGCCTTTCCGGGCGCCGGTCACTTAACTTGACTGGCTCCGCCCCTGCCAAACATGTAGCTCGGTCCAACCAAGCGTTGCCTTAACCGAGCAACTTCTTTCCAAACTGGGCCACACATCCTCGGCCCAACACTTGCCCGACCCAAATCTGTCCGGCAAAACTCTGTCTGGCCTAGATCTATCCGGCCCAGTACCAGATCATTAATCTCCCTCTCAATTGCCCCTTAATTTCGTCCGCGCGAGCGTGACTGGGATTACCTATACTGACCGGGATAATCTTTTCCTCGGTCCGCAGTTTGCAGAATGGCGATCAAGCCGGTTATTATTCCTAGCTTCAGAACTTGCCCGGTTCAACTTCTCGGTGTTTCATTCCTGTCTTCAAGACCAGCCCGGTTGACTCCTCGGTCGTCGTCTCGCCTGACCTCCCTGTCACTTCAACTCTGGCGCTGCATTAATGGGAACACGTGTCGTCCTTCTATTCGCCCTTGAGCGGCTAACCCAGCCGTCTTTGCAAATTTGAATTTGGGCGGTTTCTTACCCTTTATATATATGCCCCTGCCCTCTTCCTTCCGTTCTTACTGCATCTTTTGCTTATCAAGCTTCACTGAGCTCCTGCCCCTTGTTCCTTGCCGACGCTGAGTTTGTGCTTGAAGAAGAGGACTCTGCCCTACGCTCGTAAGTCCTCAAACTTCTCTTTTGTTGTCGATTTCTTTGATATTTCACATATTAGGGCATGAAATCGTAGCTTTTAGGCATTGGGCACCTAAAACCATCCCAAATCCTCCATTGTTAACGGTGTTCTTCATTTTTCCTCAAGAACACTGAAGAACTGGGGCGGACCGGGCTCCTGGTCTTCATTTGATCCAAAAAAACAATCTAACCGAGCAAATAACATGTTTGTATCAACCCCAGCAAAAACCGAGATAGCAAAAGGAATCGGTCGCTCAACCGGGCTAACATCTGGTCTGCTTAGGCGACCGAACTCCTTAGTTGGCTTAGACGACCGAGGTGGTTTGACACTCTTAACGACCGAGCTAAAGTCCAGCTCCCTTCGCGCGACCGCGCTCACACTTACACTTGCCATCATTTTCCTGCAGAGTCCAAGTGGACCCCTGACCACTTCCGAGGCTCTCAAAGACCGAGCAGCCAACAATTCACAAGTTAGTGCCAAACCTCCTCAGCCGAGAAAATTTGGTCGGTCCTTCATGGGGAAATTTCGATTTCTCGTAGATACCCCGGCTGCACTGGCTGCGTTCAGGGAGGAGTACGGCATCCCAGCCAATGTCCACCTTGAACTCGCAGAAATTGAGACAACGCCTTGGGGCAGGGAGGAATGCCCCTTCACCGTGCTATCAATTGTCGAAGGGGGCCTTCGTTTCCCACTCAACCCATTGATCACCGAGTTCCTCCGTCGCACCGGGCTTACACCCACTCAAGTGTCCACCAACACCTACCGAATAATAAACGGTGTGCACGAACTTAACAACCGGCTAGGCACAAACTTAGGCTTAGCCGAGATACTGAGACAATATACTCTCGGTCACACCGGCGATGGTCTCGCTTACTATCTTAAGATCAGGCTGGGCAAAGAAAAAATCGTGACCGGAACACCGGACAAAGACTTACACGATGACGATTTTTTCTGGGTAACCGGTAATTACGAAACAGCCGAGGTACCGGGTTGGTTCATAAGCAAGAAATTCGGTTCCACATGTAAGCCGTGCTGTCTTGTTTGGTCAATTCGTTTTAACTATTCTGCGCTTAACCATTTCCCTATTCCTCATGCAGCGATTCAAGCCTTGCAAGCGAACTACCAATACCCCAACGCAGAAGCAATCAGGATCGTGCTCCGCTACAGCCACCAAGATTGCAACGAATTGCTCGGCTACACCCCAACCTACAGGTACTCTGCTCCGCGCCGGAGTAAAGTAACAGACTTCCTCCGTGCTCCATCGCCACCTCCAGACCCTACCCTTCCTGACGTCCCCTTAATCCGGTTGACAGACGAACAAGAAATGGCCAAAAGAAGCCGAATCAAAAACCTTCTCACTGCAACCTCGGCCGAGATACCGAGCGTCGTCGCCCGCTCCTCGGCTGCCGGTCCATCAAGTGCCGCCGTGGTCGTCTTAGCTTCTCCAGCCGCCGGGCAGTCTAGCAAAGAAACATGCCGGGCTGGCAAAAGACCACGGGCAGATCCCTCTGCCGAGTTTGTCGCCGAACTAACAACCGAGCAACCTGCCGTCACGGTCAGCCCCATCCCAGCATGGCGGCCGCAGCTGAAGCACCGGGGCAAAGAGATCCCAGCAAATGCTTCGGTCAAAGGCGACAAGGAACACTTGCTTGCCTTCGACCTCTCAAAGGCTCTACAGCTGCCCAACGATGTGGTTGGCAGCGACCACATTCCTGACACCCGGCTGGTCAAATCCGCCGTGAAGTCCATGACCAGGGTAAGAATTTCAATTTTCTGCTTCAATTTTCACAAGTGTTTGCACGGTTTCTTCTCTGATCAAATTTTCATTTTGCAGGCCATCCAAAAGCAGCACTTGGTCATGGAGCGCATCCACAGACTTCGGCAGAAGGCGAGTGATACCGCCAGCCAAGTCGAAAGCCTCCAAACCGAGCTTGGCCGAGCAAAGTCCTCGCTCGAAGCCGCCAATTACGACAACAACAGGCTGCTCGGCCAACTTGAAGCAGCCGAGAAACAGAAAGACGGGCTCCAGGCCGAGCTTGACGCGCTTAAGAAGTCCAGGAAAAAAGACTGCGAGGATGCCAATAACGCTGGCTTCAACGAAGCCGAGGAAAACTACAAGAAACAAGTCTTCGCCACCCAGGACATTTACTTCCAGGTTGGATAGAAGGCTGCCTGTCAACAGCTCGGTCGGGTCTTGACACTGACGTGTTTGCCTCTTCACCGGCTGTCTTCTTACCGACCTACCTCATTCCATATGCCAATGACGTCTTCAGCGCGCTGCAAGCTGAGGCCGAGGAAGGACTTGAAGAAGAGGGCGAGGCCGATGCTGAAGGAGAGGACCAAACCGAACAGGAGCAGGCCGGCCAGACTGGGACCGGTGTCCAGGACCCAACTGCCACGGTCAACCTGGAGGCTGATGAGGAATTCCTTGATCTCTCCCCCCTAGCTTAGGTTTCTTTTTTCTGTTTCTGTAAATGTAACCGGGCTAAGTTCCCCACCTTTTGTATTAACTGTTTATCAATGAAGATCAAGTGTTTGGACGGTCGTCATCAATTCCTTTTTCAGCAAAACATCTCGGTATAAATTGTAAAATTGAACATAACACCCAAGTTGAACTCACCAACTTTTTCAACCGGAATACCCATCTCGGCTGGAAATAACTATGTTGGACAAAACATCAACGTCTTCAACCGGGGTAAAGCATCTCAGCTGGAAATAACAGTTGAACAGATCACCAGTTTCTTCAACCGGAATAAATCATCTCGGTTGGGAATCCGAAGTTAGGCAAAACACTAACTCTTCGAACCGGAGTAAATCATCTCGGTTGGGAATCCTAAGTTGGGCAAAACACCAACTCTTCCAACCGGAGTAAATCATCTCGGTTGGGAATCCGAAGTTGGGCAAAACACCAACTCTTCCAACCGGAGTAAATTATCTCGGTTGGGAATCTGAAGTTGGACAAAACACCAACTCTTCCAACCGGAGTAAATCATCTCGATTGGGAATCCGAAGTTGGGTAAAACACCAACTCTTCCAATTGGAGTAAATCATCTCGGTTGGGATTCCGAAGTTGGACAAAACACCAACTCTTCCAACCGGAGTAAATCATCTTGGTTAGGAATCCTGAGTTGGACAAAACACCAACTCTTCCAACCGGAGTAAATCATCTCGTTTGGGAATCCTGAGTTAGACAAAACACCAACTTTTCTAACCGGAGTAAATCATCTCGGTTTTTACATTAAAACAACAGTCCAAGTGCTAAAGCAAAATTACTTCTATATATTGACAAAAAGAATTACATTCTGAAGTGCAAGCCAAAAAATTCCTTTGCACAAGAAAAGAAAGAAAAAGCTTAGAAATAATACAGTGTCAGGTTGGCCGCATTCCATGGCCGGGGTATTGCTCTTCCCTCTAGATCCTCCAAGTGGTAAACCCCCTTGCCCGCAAGACCGGTGATCTTGTAGGGTCCTTCCCAATTTGCCCCTAGTTTGCCTTCACCTGGCACCAGGGTGTTGCCCATAACTTTTCTTAAAACCCAATCACCAACTTTGAACGGTCTGGGGTGCACCGTCTTGTTGTACTTCTTTGAGAGCTCTTGTTGGTAGGCGGCCACATGGATGAGGGCCTTCTCCCGACGCTCTTCCACTAGGTCCAGCTCCAAGGTAATAGCCTCGGCATTCAGTTCGGGCTCAAAACTCTCGCTTCTTAGGGTGGGCATGCCAACTTCCAAAGGTATGACCGCCTCCATGCCATAAGCCAAAGCAAATGGAGTTTTCCCGGTAGATCGCCGCGGGGTTGTTCGGTATGCCCAAAGGACGCTGGGTAATTCCTCAGCCCATTTTTCCTTTGCCTTCTCCAACCGTTTCTTCAACCCATCCAGTATAGTCTTGTTCGATGCCTCGGCTTGACCATTGGACTGCGGGTAAGCCGGAGTGGAGTTGTAGAATTCAATCTTCAAATCTTCACAAAATCCTCTGAATAGGCAACCGTCAAACTGGGTGCCGTTGTCAGAGATCAAGATCTTGGGGACACCAAACCGCATGACCACGTTCTGCCAGACAAACCGCTTCACGTCTTTCTCTTTGATTGTTGCCAAGGACTTAGCTTCAACCCATTTCGTGAAGTAATCTGTGGCCGCAATGAAGAATTTCTGGTTGCCCGGTGCTGTTGGCAGTGGCCCCACTATATCTAGCCCCCATATGGCGAAGGGCCAAGGACTGGTGAGGGGAAGAAGTTCCCTAGCAGGCTGATGGATCTGATGGGCGAATTTCTGGCATTTTTCACACTTGCAGACGTATTTTTGTGCGTCGGCTTGCATGCACGGCCACCAATATCCCTGCGAAATAGCTCGGTAGGCCAAGGACCTGCCCCCTATGTGGCTGCCGCAAATGCCTGCGTGAATTTCGTACAAGAAGGCCTCCACACTACTCGGGTGCACGCACTTTAGATAAGGACCGGTGAAGGACTTTTTATACAACGCTCCAGATGGAGAGAGCCAAAACCGCTCTGATTTCATCCGGACTTTGTGCGCTTCTTTCTTTTCGGCTGGCAGAATCCGATCTCTGAGAAACAGGACTATAGGGTCCATCCAGGAAGGACCTAGCGCGACGCAGAATACATCCGTCTGTCCGGCTTCCTCTATGCTCGGCCGTAGAAGATAGTCAATTAACAGGGGGTTAGGAGATGCGCAATCAACCATTGAGGCGAGGCCGGCCAGCTTATCAGCTCGGTTGTTCTCTTCCCGGCCAATCTGTTGAACTCTGATTGCCTGAAATTGCTTGATATGTTCCCTGACCAAAGCTTGGTACTTTGCCATTCTGTCATCCTTTGCTTCATAAATCCCAGCGATTTGGTTAACCACAAGCTGGGAATCACTGTACACCATTAGCTCGGAAGCTTGCATCCGAAGCGCCCTTTTGAGACCGGCCAAAAGCGCCTCGTACTCAGCTTCGTTGTTGGATGCTGGGAAGCCAAGGGTGATAGAGTGTTCAATTGTCAACCCGTCTGGGGATATCAAAACTATACCAAGCCAGGCACCGTGACGGTTCGAGGCTCCATCAACAAAAAGTTTCCACATCTCCCCCACAAAGAGCTTCCAGCATTCTGAGGGGTCCTGAGAGGCTTGAAGGTTGATGGGATCACGACTGCTCGGCTGTGCGGTTTCAAGTTCCGTGTTGATTGGTTCCACTCCAGCCCCCCTTGGTGATTCGGCACCGGACTCAGCAAGTCGGTCTACAATGCTTAAGTCCGTAGGCGAATCACCAGGTGGCGGTATTATGTCGGCCGCAGGCTCTGTGCTGAGTAGTTCCATTACTTCACCCTCTGACGACGCGGTACCGGACAGAGTGGGTGGGAAAACAATACCCGACTCCGTCATCGCGTCACCGGTTGGTTGAATTGTACAAGTTGAGGGTACTAGGGTGGGGCGCGCAAATTCCGCGTCGGCAACTCCACCTAGTTGTGGTATCTCGGTCAAGCTTGCAGTCCCTTTTTCTTTTGCCGCGGCAATATCGACCGGGCATACCGGATGAGTTCCTGGCGAGAATTCAGCAACGAAATCGGTCAAAGTTTGGGCTTTTATGGCTGTGCGCGGTTGGAACTTTACATCAAACTGTCCCAATTCGACCGCCCACTTGAGAATCCGGCCTGAAAAGTCCGCCCGTTCAAACAAGGCCTTAAGGGGAAACTCGGTCAGTACGACGATGGTATGGGCGTGAAAATAATGTGCCAACTTCCTTGAAGCCATCATCAACGCCAACGCAAGCTTTTCCAGCGGCAAGTACCTCGTCTCAGCCGGCAGCAAAGTCTTACTGACATAAAAAATTGGGAGGTGCTTGATTCCTTCAGCACAGACTAGCACCGCACTGATTGCGTGCTGGGAGATGGCAAGGTAAAGGTAGAGTTCCTCACCCGGCTTTGGTGTAACCAACAGTGGTGGATTAGACAGATATTCCTTGAGCTCGGCCAAAGCTCGGTCACACTCTTCGTCCCACGAGAACTTTGACTTCAATGATTGAAAGAAAGGGCGGCAGCGATCTGATGACCGGCTTATAAACCGATTAAGCGCGGCGGCCATCCCGGCCAGATGCTGCACGTCCTTAGCCGAGCTAGGCTACTTCAACTCTTTCACGGCTCTGATCTGAGTAGGGTCTGCTTCGATGCCTCGGTTCGTGACTAGGAACCCAAAAAATTTTTCGGATCCCACGCCAAGGGTACACTTTGACGCATTCAAGCGCAGCTTGTGCTTCTTTAGAATGGCAAACATCTCGGCTAAGTCGGACAAATGGTTCGCCTCATGTCGGCTCTTTACCACCATATCATCGATGTAAGCCTCCATTGTCCGGCCAAGCAAAGGAGCAAACATTTTGGTCACCATCCTCTGAAAAGTCGCCCCGGTGTTCTTCAAACCAAAAGGCATGACTCGGTAGCAAAAGAGTCCCCTTGGTGTAGTAAAGGAGGTGATTTCTCGGTCGGGGCCATGCATGGCAATCTGATGATAGCCGCGGTAGGCATCTAAGAAACTTAGCTTGTTATGTCCAGCCGTCAAATCCACAAGCTGGTCAATTCTAGGCAAGGGAAAGCTATCTTTCGGACAAGCTCGGTTGACGGTCTTGTAATCAACGTAAACCCGCCACTTCCCATTTTTCTTCGGTACCACCACTGTATTTGAGATCCAACGAGGATAGTGTACTTCTTGAATTGCTCGTGCCTCTAGCAAATTCTTGACTTCTTCCGTAACTACCTCGGCGTGATGCAGCGCCGATCTTCTTGTCCGCTGAATAACTGGCTTGGCACCGGGGAAGACATTGAGATGATGGCTAATAAAACTAGGATCGAGGCCGGGCATGTCGTAAGGCAACCATGCAAAAACTTCGATGTTGGCCATTAAAAACTCAACCATCCCAGTCCGTTCTATGGCCGTAAGGCTTGAGCCGAGCAAGAAGAACTTGTCCGGCTGTTCTGTATCAATTCGCACCTCCACCAATTCCTCGACAGCTTTGTCTTCGGCCTTGGTGCCCACATCATCCAAGACACCCTGGTCCTCCGGTCCCTCAATCATTTGAACGAATCCTTTGGCAGCCCGGCTCCTGTTGACCGCCACGAAGCACTGCTTGGACATGACCTGATCGCCCCAAATCTCCTCGATTGCCCCCATAGCCGAGGGGAATCTCATTACTTGGTAGAAAGTCGACGCCACAGCTTGCATAGCGTGAAGCCACCCCCTTCCAAGAATCAAATTGTAAGTAGATGGCACCTGTAATACCAAGAACTCCACCTGTTTGACCATGGATCCCGCTTTGACCGGCAGGATAATCTTTTCCAAAGGCCACTCAGGTTGTGTGTTGAAACCAACCAACGGCGATGTCGCCGGGGCCAAATCCGTATCTCGGAGCTTGAGCTGTTGGAAAGCGTCGTAGTACATGATCTCGACCGAGCTTCCCTGATCGATCAAGATCCGTTTCACTTCAAAGTCTTTGACGCGAAGTGTAACTACTAAGGCGTCATTATGCGGTGTCTGAATGCGCTCCAAGTCCCTCGAGGAGAAACTGATCACTTCTTTCGCTTCCGTCCTCCCCCTCTTGAGCGCAGGCTGAACTGACAAAACTTCCCTCATGTGCTCTGCCTTTTTTATCATACCACGGAGCTCGCAAACGCGCGCCGGTTCCACTATGCCGTGGATGACATTCACAACCCCTTGAGGGGGTACATCTCGGTCGTCCGGTCCCCGCGGATCAACCGGAACTTGATTTGCCTTGACGCCTTCATCAATGTAAAGATACAGGTGCCCGGCCGCGACTAGCTCTTCCAGGTGTTGCCTCAATGGCAAACAATCCTCAGTCCGGTGGCCTCGCTCCCGATGAAACGTACAACGATACCGCGGATTGTAGCCCTTTTGTCCATCGCCCAACTTAGCAGGAAACCGGACATACTCCTCATCTCGGATTTCACTAAGTATGCGATAGATTGGAATCTTGAAGACCGTGGTTATGTCAGTCCTTGCCTTCAACCTTCTGTTTGCGTCCGCTACGTCATCTCGGGGGTAGTCATCCCGGTCATTCCGACGTCCTCTACCCTGATTTTTCCGATTCAATCCACGGTCCGATTCCTCAGCGCGGTCAGAAGATCGGCCGGACTCCTGTCCGACTGTATGCACTTTTCCAGCTTTCTTGTCTATCGGTGCCGGAACTGACTTTGCGGTTGACGCCGACACGTCATCCTCAACTCGAATATGCTCATTGATGCGTTGCATAAGTTGGCCCATGGATGTCGGCTGATGCATGGTAAGCGAGTCCCGCAGTCTATGTCCGACCGGAAGACCACGCTTATATTGCGTGATTGCAAGGTTGACCGGGCAATCCAAGATCTCGTTGAAGGTTTCCCAATACCTTGAGTTGTATGCCTTCAATGTGTCGCTCGGTTCCATCTTGACACTAAGTAAATGATCGACTTCTTTTGGTGTTTTTGTGTTGGTTTTGAAGTGCGTCACAAAGGCTTCGGCCAACTGATGCCACTGTTGTATGCTCCCTTCTGGTAACCTCTCGAACCACTTCAAGCCCAGCTCGCCTAAACTCGACGGGAAGATCAGGCACATAAGTCCGTCATTTCGCCTATGTCCGGCCATAACCTGTCGGAAGTGGCTCACATGCATGTAAGGATCGATTTTTTCGTCGTAGAGTGTGAACTTAGGCTGGTGGAAGCCTGCCGGAAGCGGTGTTGTTTCTATTTCCAGGGAAAAAGGGGTGGCACTTAACCTGGCCAAATCTGAATCCAATAGGAGTGGCGCTGCTTGGCGGGGTGGAGGCATTCCGACCTCTTCGCTGGCGTGAACCCCGTAGGATAGCCGCTGGAACGCCAGTATCCTCTGAGCTTCCCGTCGGCGAGCCCGCTCCTTTAAGACCGCCTGCAAATCCTCTGAATGAGCGGAGTAAGAGTACTTCGACGTCGTCACCGGACGTGAGGGCCGGTAAGTGTTATCTTGCGCGCTAGACTTCTCCGCATGCACGTCAGAATCACCAACCTGGTAATTTCTGGTAATAGAGATGGATAGAGTGCGTCGCTGACTCTGACCGCCTGAACGGCGGGATGGGGTGCGCTCACTGTGGTCACCCACTCCAGCTACACCCTTTCCTTTGACATGCCGCTTGAGCTCCTCCATCTCTGCCGCCATTCGCCGGATGACGGCGTCTTGGTCCCTCAACTTGTGTTCCAGACGCCGGGCATGTGATTCTCTCCGCCGCCGATGACTGTCCGGACTTCATGAATGACCATAACTTCTTCTGCGCTTATCCCGCGCGTCTCCTAACTGTCCGTCGGTGGGTGCCTCTAAGTCCGCCATTGGATGGATAGCGGGAGGTCCTTCTCTCCTTCGGGTGAACTCTGGGGTGGCTCCTTCTATGGCAGACAACGGAAACTCATCGTTGTTCGCCATAGACGGCGATCAGACAAGCCTGGAAGACAAGGTTTTGTTTGTCAAGCTTCCCACAGACGGTGCCAATTGTACGGGGAGCCAATATTCCGGCAAGCCCGTACTCCTTTCTTCCGAGCTCCGTTACTGTCCGATCACCTGCGAGCAAATAACGATGAGCTACTCGGCGGTGTGTGGCCGGAAAACCCCTCCAACGATCAAGTTAGGACACACACAAGGGATAGATAGAGAGAAGGGAGAGTGTTGAGTGTAAGTATTACTCTTACCAAACGTTCATCCCTCTGTATGGGGGGCGCAGTCATGCTTATATACCTTCTGCACCCCAAATCTACTCCCAGTGATCTCTCAACACATGGCACTGCTATCCCATCTGTCAGCATAAACCTTGCTGAGCACCACCTAACCCAACTACCTGCCCATGCTCCGGGGAGCTCGGCAACCGGGCAGTATCATCTCAGCCATCGTCTGCCATGCTGCGTTTCATGCCCAAGTACTCTAACAGCTAAGCTCAGAGGACCGGACTCGGCGGCATCTCGGCAAAGCCGAGCTCGGAACTACTCACACTTATCTGCGGTCGACCTACCTGCCGAACAAACAAGTACCTCGGTCCAACCTTGCCTTTCCGGGCGCCGGTCACTTAACTTGACTGGCTCCGCCTCTGCCAAACATGTAGCTCGGTCCAACCAAGCGTTACCTTAACCGAGCAACTTCTTTCCAAACTGGGCCACACATCCTCAGCCCAACACTTGCCCGACCCAAATCTGTCCGGCAAAACTCTGTCTGGCCTAGATCTATTCGGCCCAGTACCAGATCATTAATCTCCCTCTCAGCTTCAAAGAAGCTGAACCATTACTTTCAAGCGCACAAGATTATAGTGCTAACAGAGCACCCACTGAAGTCATTGTTACAACAAGGAGACTTAACTGGAAGAATAGCAAGATGGGTAGTGGCCTTGGGCCAGTACGACCTGGGGTTCAGGCCGAGAACAGCAATTAAGGGCCAAGTTTTGGCCGACTTCGTGGCCGAATTCACGAAGGAGTCCATCGAACATTGGGCTCCGTTGAGCCAAGATGAACGATGTCTAAGAAAACAAGGAGAAGCCTAGCCAAAGGCAAAAGAACAAGGAAAGGAAAAACTCAGACCCTGTAACATTTACATCGGCGACTCCTTTCGCCTGTTTGTCGATGGGAGCTCAAACCGGCAAGGAGCGGGGGCAGGAGTAGTGTTAATATCTCCTGATGGGGAGATATTGGAAGAGTCTATTCGATTAGGGTTTAAGGCCTCGAACAATAAGGCAGAATACGAAGCATTGATTGCAGGACTAAAGCTGGCAGTGGCAGCAGAAGCAGATGAGGTAATAATTTTTTGTGATTCACAACTTATAGTGAATCAGACAACAGGAGAGTTCGCAACCCGAGATGAAAGGATCTCGGCATACGCAAAGGAAGTCGTCAGGCTAGCAGCCTTGTTTCGCAACTGCCGACTTCTTCAAGTTAGCCGAGATGATAACAGCCACGCCGACGCATTGGCCAACTTGGCAAGTTCAATACAAACTGGAAAAACAAGGACAATAATGATTGACTATTTGTCAAGCCCGAGCATAGAACCACCGATCATAGAACAAGAAGCAATGTGTGTGGACTTGGGACCAAGCTGGATGGATGCAATTGTTGCATTCCTAAAAGAGGAACAGCTGCCAGAAGACCATAAAGAAGCACACAAGGTCAGATTGAAGTCGGCAAGATTCAATTTGACAGCAGACGGACATCTTTACAGAAGGTCCTTCACTGGACCCTTTTTAAGGTACGTACACCCTTTGCAGGTTGAAGATTTTCTATATGAAATTCATGAAGGGATCTGTGGAAGCCATGTTGGGAGCAGATCACTAGCTTACATGGTCATTACCTAGGGGTATTGGTGGCCCTACATGCAAAAAGATGTAGAAGCCTACGTGAAAAAGTGTGAACAATGCCAAAGGTTCGCACCTTTGATACACCAGCCAGCTGCTGACCTGAACCCTGTATCCAGTCCATGGCCATTTGCCCAATGAGGCATGGATCTCGTTGGCAGTTGCCCCAAGCAACTGGGCAAAGGAAGTACTTGCTGGTAGCAACGGATTACTTCACGAAGTGGATAGAAGCAGAACCTCTTACCAAAATCCGAGATGTGGACGTCAAGAACTTCATATGGAGAAACATCATCACCAGATTTGGCATTCCAAGAGCAATAGTTGCCGACAACGGAACGCAGTTTGACAGCAAACTCATCAAGAACTTCTGTGCGAAATTCAAGATAAAGAATTACTTTTCAACACCAAGTTTTCCCCAAGGCAATGGGCAAGCAGAAGCATCCAACAAAGTAATTTTAGATGGGATAAAGAAGGGGCTGCAGGCAGTAAAAGAAAATTGGGTAGACGAGTTACCCAATGTACTCTGGGCATATTGGACTACGCCGAGAAGATCGACAGGGGAAACACCCTTTGCCATGGCTTACGGCACGGAAGCTGTCATTCCACTGGAGATCGGCATCTCAGGGATCAGAACCCAGGGAGTAGAAAATGGGACTAATGATATACTTCTAGCCCGAAATCTGGATCTCTTAGAAGAAAGAAGGAAGAAAGCTACAATTCAGCTTGCAGCATACCACCAGCAGCTTGTTAGAGCTTACAATAAGCAGGTCAATCCAAGATATTTCCAGGTCGGCGACCTAGTCCTAAGAAAAGTTATTGGCAACAAGAAGGATCCCAGAGAGGGCAAGCTTGGCCCAAACTGGGAAGGACCCTACAGAATCACTTCGATATTGGGCAATGGAGCATACCGGCTTGAAGATAATGAGGGCAAAGCATTGCCAAGACCCTAGAACACTTGTAATTTAATTTTTTTTTATCATTAGATGTTCCTTGTTATTTTTTGCCGACGTCATCAATAAAATCTTAGCAGAATTTCCCAAGATTTGTGAATTGATAAAAGATGCATAATGTTGTTTCTGAATAATGAGAACCCAAGTGGAACTTAGGTTCACATTGGGGGCAGAGAGAAGACACAAATGTTTAATGCTTGTTGAAATTTGTAGCAATTTACAAGTTGAAGTTAAGCTGAGATTATTGTTTATCTTCACTTGTTGAAATTTGTAGCAATTTACAAGTTGAAGTTAAGCTGAGATTATTGTTTATCTTCACTTGTTGAAATTTGTAGCAATTTACAAGTTGAAGTTAAACCGAAGTAATGCTTAACGCTTGTTGAAATTTGTAGCAAATTACAAGTTGAAGTTAAGCCGAGATTATTGTTTATCTTCACTTGTTGAAATTTGTAGCAATTTACAATTTGAAGCTAAACCAAAGTCATTGTTCGACATTTGTTGAAATTTATGGACAATTTACAAGTTCAGTTAAACCAGTAAGATGTTCAACACTTGTTAAAAGTTTACAAGAAGTTTGTCTATCCGAGGTGTGTCACCCCGAGAAGATTGTACAAAGAAGGAAAAGTGTGTGAAAGACATGCAGAATATTCTAAGTATAGAATCATGCAGAAGCAATAAAGAGAAGACAAGAGTGCAAGCACTTAGAAAAGAAAAGTTGCATTAGCATTCATCAAGAAAAGGGCACATCGGCCATACAAAGGGCTTATATTGTTCCAAAAGATAAAGAAGAAACAAAATACAACTAAGCAAAAGAAAAATATGAAGCTAAGACTCCTCTCCACCAGTTGGGTGAATTTGAAGATCAGATGTTTGTTGAGAAGACATCTCAGCAGTCTTATCCACCGCGACCTCGGCGTCAATTTCTGCAAGAGTGTCTTCAAGGTTTTTATCAGCAAGGATGGCATCGGCTGATTCCTTCTCATCAGCAGCATCTTTGTTAACCTCATTGCCTTCTTCATCCTAAGTCAAGTCTAGGACTTGCTCATTTTGAAGAGGGGGCTTGGCAACATCTTTGGATTTTCTTACCAACGCCTCATCCCCTTCCTCATCACCATCCTCAGACTCAGATTCGCCGACGTCTTGACTTGGAGGTTGAGCTGGAGGGAATGAAAGAGGAATGGCATCGACTTTCCTCAACGGTGAGTTCTCTGGGACATTGAGTTTCTTTAGAAGGGACATCCAACCAAGGGTGAAACCCTTGTTGCATGCCTCCTTCACCTGTTGTTCGTAGGCATCTGTGACGTCGGCCATGCCTTGGGCATATGCCTTCTCGTCGGTATCTTTTATTTCGGCTTCTTTGGTGGCCAGTGCCTCCTGAAGCTCCTTTTCAGCTTGAATCATTTTCTTCTCGGCTTCTCTCTTCTAAGACTCAGCCACTTTCCTGATAGCCTCAGCAGCCTCAGCATTCTCTTCAGCATTGGTCTGAGCTTTGATTGCAGCCTCGGCTTGGTCCTCCAGCTTTTTCATCTTTAATTGAAGACCTTTGTTGGTCTTTTGGAGGGAAGAGAACTCTCTCTTCATCTTGACAAGCCTCTCCCGATTCTCAAAAGACTGCATTGAGAAAGAGTGGGCATGCTGGATGGCCTGAAAGAAAACAGAAGTATTAGAGAATATTCAAAGTACGAAATAAAAAGAAAGAAGAACATTACCAAATAGAAGACATCAACCTGAACGGAGTGCTGAAGCATTAGAGCGTAATTCTCACACTCACTGTACTAGGCGTTTCACTCCAAATCGCTTGGTAACAGTAGAGCAGTACTGAGCGCAACGCCGACGTTAATATCCTCAGCACTGTCACTTGCCATAACAGGCTTATCTTCTAGAGTAATTGAGGGAGCCCAGGGGGCATCAGGTTTTTTTGATCCCGAGGTTGTTGTAGAAGAAGACCTCGGCTTTTTTGGATTTTGGGATTTTGGTGGTTGAGACTCAGAGTGCCTCTTCCCAGCAGAAGGCTGAGATTTATCACTCTCAGCCAACTTTGAGATCGACAAGGAGTCTTCAGATTCAACCTGAGCTATCTTGGTCTTTGGTTGAGCCTTCTTTATTCTTTTCGGCTTCAGTGGAAGTTGGGTTTGTGCTGGTTGATCATCAACAGATGATGGAATGTTGGCTAAGAGGTCTTTTGCAACTGGTTTTGAGCGGCCCATCTCGGCAGTAAAGACGAGTCGTCGCCGATGTTTTCGTTCTGATATTGGAACCAGGTATGGAGCCGAAGTTGATGGCTGATCAGCTGGATCGGATGTTGATCCTTGATCTGTTCGTGATGTGGATGCGGTCTGTGGAGTTGTGGCAGAAGGTAGAGAGAGGCTTTTCTTCTTCCTCTTAGGGACGTCGGGCAAGGCTGACTTATAAGTTGGGATAAAGTTGAGGAGCAGAGGCGCCTTTCGTTTGTTAATCGGTAAGTTCTGAAGTTTTTTCAAATCCTTACTGGGACAGAAGGATTGGCGAAAATTCTTTGGTGGCTGAAGAAGAACTGCAAAGATAAAAACAGTACAGACATTAGAACAAGAATATTGAACAATTTGTGCAAGATGGTAAAAAGAAACTTATGAAGGGTGGCCCTTACCAGCTCCTTCCCCCAAAACAGTTCGGCTTAAAGGATAAAGATGGAGGTCGTCGTTTGGCTAAAACTCCCAATTTTTCGAGGTAATGAAATAGTCATCTCCAGCCCCCTTGTTGGAGTTTGGGAGGTCGGTTACGATTTTAAATTCTGTAGACCTCGGCTTAAGCTAATAAATGTAGCATTTTTCTTTAAAATTAAGGACACACATGGTATAGCAGTACTGGATATCAGCTAGGGTGATCCTAACATTTTCTTGTTTAGCTAAGGCTATGATGTCATTGATCACTCGATAGGAATTGATTGCCAGTTGCATGGGGTTCAACTTATAATAGTGAAGAATCTCACGAAAAAGGATGTTGAGTGGGAGCCGGAGTCCGCACTCAGTGAAAACTACAATAGGAAAGGGCATCGAATCATCTGTGGCCATGATAGAGTCGTTATCTCCAGCCAGCCTCAGATGGACATCGGCAGGGATATAGAACTCTTGCCTAAAGTACTCAAGTTTGGTTGGGGTATCTACCCTATGTCTCCACATACCCATGATATCGGCCTGAATTAGAGGGGTTGGATTTAAGAGAAAAAATGTTTTAAGAGGATTAATAAGACCTCGGCAAAAAACCTAGGTTTGAACTGGTGTAGAAATTTGTAAGGGATGTTTCAGTTTTTCCTAAAATGTGGGTTCTACAGACAAATCCCAAACCTAAAACTATGGAGATGAAGATCAAAGGCATAGATCTGGAAAATGCACAAAAAATAGAAAACAAAAGCGGAGTTTCAGAATCAAGAACAGAGATGGACTATCAAGAACATGAAAAATACAAAGGGTTGAAGGCCAAGAACAGTGGCAAGACGTGCAAGAAAACTATGAACAGTACATGTATTTAAGGCATAAGCAAAAAGCGAAATCAACGCATTCAGATGTATGATTCACGAATTAATTGTTGGAGCAAGGCAGTAGTAAACAAGAAATTCCAGAAAAACTCAAGAAACTGGAATAAGAAGAAACAGATTGCTTACCAGAAAATATGAAGCTGATGTAAAGATCGTCGAAATCAGATGACGGTCGTGAAGGCAACAAAATGGTGCAAAACACGCCGGAAGGGGTGAACGGAATAAGTTTCAAAGCAAAAAAGCTTGAACAATGGCGGACTCACAAAGAGAAAAGTTAGAAAGAGAAAAAGGCGAAGAGAAATCGAATACAAAAGTGAAAAATGAAGAAAAGGGGAAAAGTTTTGTCAAAAATTTGAAACGACGGCAAAACGGAGCATTGAATGCGCTTGGGAGACGGCGCACACAGACGCAAAACGGCTTGCAAGCGCGTCATAGGCACGGTCCAATAAGGTGGAGACGCGTGAATGAAACGGTTGAGTAAATGATACGTGACAGCTCACACACGTGAAAGAATTCATTGGAATTCTTGTTCTCTGAAGAAAACATATCAGCCTGAAATGAATAATCTCGGCTGAGGAGTTCTTGAGCCGATGTACAGAAGGAAATACCGATATAGGTTCCATCACCTCAAAATACCGAGGTAATAGAACCTAGGGGCAGTTGTGGGGATATATTTTCTGAGTACCAACACGTGGTAAGGTGACGCCGATGTGTCAGCCAAGGTGCCACGTGTCCTGGTCATTATGCCGAGGTTATCTCGGCGTTGCCGAGGTTATCTCCAAAAATATCAGAATCTGAGATAAACGGATAAGGGAAAAGAGTCCTAGAATGAAGAGGAGACTTAGTCAAGATGAGGATAAAGCTCTTAGGGAGTTTATCTTTATCTCTTGAGGAGTCCAAAGTAAGTACTGAATTGGAGTCCATAGAAGTCAGGCTTCTAGTGGGACTAGGATTGAGTTAACTATAAAAGAGAGGTACCCCATGGGTCTAAGGTACGCAATTTATGCTTTGAGCAGTAAGTTTAGCACTTGATTATCTTTGAGAGATATACTGACTTGATCGTCAGAGTGCCCCCGGGTGGAAGAGCCATAGCCGGAGCCTTCTCTTTCTGTTACAGGTTAACTGAAGCCATCTATTTTGCCGGTGCTCTCTAGCTGATTACTAAACGGACAGTGTGATCAGAAAATCACTCACACAGTATCTAATAAAATTATTTTTTGCTATTAACTGAAATTAACTTTATTTTTACTCTTAGTTTGCGTTTATGGTAGGTGTCATGGAATCGAGTAATGTGTGTGTGATATAGTTTTATTTGTTCTTATATTTCTCTAATCGATTGTGAAAAAAATAAATTAAAAAAAGTTTGTATTTGTTTGTCAACAGTATGTAAGTATCTAGATTGTTTGAATGTTACGTTGCATAAAAAATTCAACAATCAAATGAAAAAATTGAGTACATTTAAGTGTACAGACGATAATAGAATAAGGCCTAGTTTGGCTACTGTCAAAAAAGTGCACTTATTTCATCTTTTTATCTTTTTTGGGTCACATCAATCAACATCTCCTCTCTACTTTTTCTACACATAATACAAAAAAAGTCAAAAAGTGCACTTATTTAGTCTTCCCAAACTAGGCCTAAGACACAAAAATAGGATGAAGGAATCCACCATTCGCCTAACATCTTTATGAAAATCTTCGACCATTATACCAAGAGAGGGCCACTTAAATACTATCCCATGGTTGGACTTGGACTTGTAAAGAGCCCACAAAGCCTGGGGTTGTACTTGGGCCTGGAAGACTTGGGCAGTGTCGGGATGGGCACAAAACAAATATGTTCAATGAGCTGGGCATGGACCAAGATTTACTATTCAGACTCAACTCAATTCAGAAAAATAAAAGGATAACTTTCCTATTTGCTTGTGAACCTTAATATATAGCCTCTTTTTATTTTAATTTTAATTTTTTTTAATTTTAATTTTAATTTTTACTTAGCGATCTCCATTACATAATAAATAGGTAAGAAAAATCCACATCATTATATTTTTATTTCAAATTAAAAAATTTATTAAGGAGAGTTTTTAAACTTGAAATGACGTAGTACTTATAAACTATTGATTTTGAATTTCAATGATACGTTACAATCTTATAAAATGAAATGGAGATATAAAGAGGATTAGAGTACTAGAAGGGACATAGGAGAAAATAATTAACTACACTCGCATCAGTAAGATTCATATTCAAGCAAACATCATGTGTTGATAAGGTGTGCCTCATTTTTTATTTTTTTAAACAGAGAAATTTAGACAAAACAGTAAAACAAACATTAAGAAGTATCAATTAAAGAAGCAAGAGCAGGATGGGGGCAAGAAACCCAGTCAAGAGGGAGCTGATCCTGGAGGAAAGCTTTCGCCACCCAGTGAGCCACCTTGTTAGCAGTCCTGGAAAACCAATGGAAAGACAAATTCCTTTGCTCTGCCATTCGCTTGATGCCACTAACGCTGTGCTTGTTTGGGGGATTTGGAAATGAAAAGGAAAAAAGTAGGTATAATATGAATAAAATATACTTATATTTCACCTAATTTCACATACATTCTCTTTCATTTTCCAAATCCCTCATTAAATCTCCCAAACAAACAGAGCATAAAAATTGCCCCACATTCCCATGGAGGAACAGTATCAGAGATTCTCAGATGAATGACCATTTGGTTATCTCCCTCACTCTCCACATTAGGTAATCTGCTAGAAAGAACTGATAAACAAGCCCATCGGCAAGCTAAGGTCTCACCTTGAAGAGAGGAAGAGACAAAAATCTTTTTAGCACTATCCAATAACTCCCCCTTAGAACCCGCAAAATAGCTGCAATCGAGGCCTGATTAGAGCCCTTCTTGGTGGCCACATCACAATTAATCTTGCAGAAACCATGGATTGGAGGTTGCCAACCATCGACACTTCCTGAATTCCTCACAAATCAAATTTTGTTTGTTAAGAAATTGTTACTTACATTGCAAACCTTGATCATTCTGTACACAAAATCCATAATACACTAATTAAATTTCAACCACACTTCTGAATTTATAATAAATATCTTGACAAACATATTGAGTACTTAAGTTTTCCTTTATTCTTCTCAAACTCATACCTTGGCAAACTTTATAGCTTGCTTATCAATTGTAGGGCTAATCTTATAATAGTTCTTCAAATATTCTCCCACAACCACTTTCTTATAACCCTCATTGCTCGACCCGTAACCATCCACCACGGGTTCAATCTCTGCTTGGGCGGGCGGGTTATAGAACAAAGAAATTGAGAGTCGCTCCACATCCATCTGGGTCACAACCCGGTGCCACGGGCTCTTCAACCTTCCACCACTCATAATCTCCAACAAGTCCCCTACACTGACCAATAGTACATCAGCTGGCCAAGGCACGGGGACCCACTTCAGGTCCCGGAGCACTTGGAGTCCGCTGGTGGACCCGAACTGCATTAAAAAGGTGAGGGCGCTGGCATCGGTGTGTGGGGTTAAGCCTAGGGCCAAGTCGGGTCTTGGGCAGGGTGGGTAATAATTGACCCGAACATTGATCTCACTCTTTTTGTGATCAAAGTTTTGGAGGAAAGCATGGTTTTTTAGTGATAAGGCTTCTGCTAGGGCCACTAGTAAGTCATTGCAAACTTTTCTTGCTTCTTCCACGTATTTCTCCATCACTTGCCTGTCATAAAATTTTTTTAGATTGTGTTTCAATTATGAATTTGAGTAAGGATTTAAGAGAAAATGTGAGTAAAATATGAATAAAATACAACTACATTTCACTTATATTACACCTATATTTTTTCTTTTCCTTTCAAATTCCTATCCAAATGCTTAATTTGATTTTAGAAATGATTTATCAGGCTGTGAAATCATATATATATATATATATATATATATTAATTTGTTATCGATAGTTTCATTTGAATCAATTTTGTTCTTTAATTTTTTTACAATGTATCATTTTAATCCAATTGATAAAATTTATTAAGAAATTAAATAAAATCTAAAAGCAAAATGGTCCATTCAAAATGAATTGACCATTTTAAATTGGAACCCCACAAATGAATTATTTTGCCCATTCATTTAGTCTATTTTTTTTTAAAAAAATTATTAATTAAATTAAATTGACACAATATAAAAAATTTAAAGATTAAATAAGGAAGTAAACTCCAAAAGTTACAAGTGTAATTTGCCAAAATAATGAAAATGACAAGATTTGAATCTTGGACTTCTTGAAATCAAAATAATGATATCATGTTAGATCATTAATTGACCTAAAAACTTAAATTATTGAAAAATGAATGCAACAAAATATATATGACAAGAATATATATATACAAATTAAGTTAACAATTTGCTTTTAAAAAAATCTAGTTGTAGAAATTGAGGGCACATCTATATATTATATAAGGAAAAATGAGTTTTTAGGGAGAAACTTTTTAGGAGGTCTAAACCTTCATTCTAAAATTATTAAAATTTTAATTTATATAATAGATTAAAAAACAAATTATTGACTAATATATTTAATTAATTATTAATTATTTAAAAAATAATAATTATCCCTTAATTTAATGGATTTCAAATGGAAAGATAACAAAATATTTCATAATCTCTCTCACCAATTTAAAAAATTAAACCTTACTTGCTACTCTTTCTCTTCCTTGGCCAAACTATATCTCCAATAAAAAAAACCTACCTTACACAGTTTCAATTTTTTTATTTTTTAAAAATGTCATATATAACTTGCTTATCCCTAAAGAGATTATATCATGCAAGAGATCATCACACTATTTTTATTATTTTTTTCTAAGGTTGTTAAAGATTAATCAATATTCAATTTTTTTCCTACTCAATACATTTTTATTTTTTAACAATACTATTTCTCCATTCTTTTTCCCCCACATCACTTTCAGTCTCTTTTTTTGCTTGAAGATCTATACTGTGTATCTAAGGAAATATAGTGGACGTGCTCTTATAAGTGTCAAACTCATCACATCATTTCCATTTAAAATAAAAATTATTTTCTTTAATAATTTAATAATATATGTTCTTAGAACAATAGTTATCTGAATACAAACTTATCAACAAGAAAAAAAAAGAAAAGAAAAAAAGTGAAAGCTATCACAAAATTCAAAAATATTTGAATTGAAAATCTATATAAAGATAATCTATATTTATTAACAAAATTCAAAATAAAGATAATTTAAATTTAAATTTGAATATATAATAAAGATAATCTATATTTATCTATCTAATTTCACATTTCTATCCTCCTATATAAACAATTATATTTCAATTGATTATAAACACATATAAAACTATTATGTTGCTCTCTCTCTCTCTATATATATATATATATAATTTTATATTGTTATAGGTATGGTTGAATGCTTCACACATTTGCATTCCCTCTCTCTCTCTCTCTCTATATATATATATATATATATAATTTTATATTGTTATAGGTATGGTTGAAATGCTACACACATTTACATTTTTTTGTCTAAATTTTAATTTTTTTTACAGGTGACATCATAAATATAATATCAAACTTGACGGCTAGAGAGTTTTTGAATTTCTTTTTATTGCATCAATTTGAATATTATGTACTAAAATTACAAAAAAAAAAAAAAAAGTGTAAGAAAATTATTTGTGTGTATCAGTCTCATAATGAATTCCCACCAAACTAAAAAACGCTTTCCTATTTGAGAATTTCAGAGTAATTTAACGTAGTCATTGAGTGTCTATTATATTTTTTGGAACCAGCTCCTTTCCAATAACTAGAGGGTATTGTTCGGCATTGGTGGGCCTTGAGCTAGGCCCATGACGATAATCCAAACCGTCAACGTGTAGAACATGTTGAGTGCATCATTTCTGTAAAAAATCACATTAATCTGATATCGATAACCACTTGATCAGATCACATTTCAATATAATTTTCAAAATAAATTGTGATAAAAGTGTGATCTGAGTGGTTATCGATATCAGATTAACATGATTTTTTGCAGGAATGGTGAATTCGATGGGTTCTACATATTGAACAGTTTGGATCGTCGCCATGGGCTCAGATCAAGGCCCAACAATGCTGAACAACACCCTCCAGTTACTGGAGAGGAGATGCCTCCATATTTTTTTTCTTAAAATTTTATCTTTTGAGGATATTTTGGTGATAGGTTCACATAATTTTGTGATTTATATATTTTTATGTAATATTTAATTTTGCTCTTTTACATTTAATATCAAATTTATTTTTTAATAAGAAACTTGAATAATTGAGTTATTTATTTATTTATTTTGTTTTGTTTGTGGGTTGACAGTAGAATATTTTTTTTATTATAGCAAAACATAGTTTTCAATTATATGATGCTTATTAATTTTTAGCTACAATTGTTTTTGATTTATTTGTTTGTTTAATTGAATTATTTTTTTTTATATTTTTGGTTATCAAAATTTCATTGAAAATAAATATTGAAAGACAATCAATGTAAATAATATTAAATCTAAAATCATAACGTATCATATATTTTACAATTATTATTTATTTTAAATCATATGATGCACGAATTAGCTAGTAATAATTGAACATAACATGACAAGAACAGTTGTCCCACTTAATGATGAAAGCTCAAAAGTAGTCAGTTATTTAGTGCGGTCCAGCCCATAATCCTCCAACGCTAAATAAATCCAAAATTATCATGGCTTGATGGATTTGCCACAATGAATTAATTGATGGTGATATTAGATTTAGTAGTCTAAAATTCAAAATGGTTGTTTCCAACTGAATCACATGGTCACTGTGAGGGCACAAATTGATTTGAAAATCTACTTTTGAGTTAAAGATATAAGGGGTATTTGGTATAGATTATGCCGTTTATAATTTATTTTAATTTGAAAGTTTATATCAGCCTGTTTTGTATAATTTTTGTTTATAACATATTAAGTATAAATTACTGAGTTAAGCATAAATAATTTAAATAAGCTGATTATTTGAAAGTTAAGAGATGGTTCTTTTAATTTTTAATTTTTAACTTTTAACTTACAATAAATTACACCAAATAGACCCATATTAAGAATCATAAGTTTCTTTTAGAAGTAAATATTTAAACAAAAAATATGCGAGATCTGAAACAAAATGGTGTAACATTTTTTCAAAATTATATCCAAAATTTTTATTTTATTTTATTTTTGGATCCGTCTTGTATAGATGGATTTTTAAAGTAAAAAAAGTGAAAACTTTTATTTTTTTTTAAATAGTCCACTATTTTTTTTGGTTAATTTTGTTTTTCAGAACCTTTTTTTTCCGAAGTTTGTAATTTTTTTTCTTTTTTTTTTTTATAAATTTTTTCAGTTTATTTCATCGAGTAGAATTTAGAAATTTATTTATTTTTAATTTTATTTTTTAAAAACAAAACTAAAAGTGAAAATAAGTTAACAAAAAAACAAACCCCAATCAGGCAGGTAGTTTACCTGAAGTTGGGTGGCTTTTGAGGCCACACAAGGAGTCCATCAGTAGCATCCTTGGGAGCAGCTTTCATGGTCAACCGATCAATCCAATCCAACGGCTGATCCTCCGACTTCACAAAATTCCGACCATAACCCATGTTGTCAACATCCATATAAGTTCCAACACTCTCTCTCTTCTCTTCAAACGACAATCCAAAGAACCCCTTCACAACATCCTTAACATCCTCCAAAACACAACATTCGATCCCATGATTCACAATCAAGAACATACCCATTTCCTTGACCACACCGGCTAGCCTGGCTAGCTCTTGGGTTCGACCCTCTGACCCCAACCCATGATATCTCAGTTTAGCCACATCTATGGGTGGAAGAAGGGTCTCTGATGAGTCCGAGCCATCTTGAACACATGAGGTGGGGACTAATAATGGGCCGTCTGGATTCAAGCTTATGAACCTTTTGGGCAAGTCTTTGAGGCCTTTTAGGGCGAGTTCTTGAACCACTGGAACCCTAGTGGTTCGGAGATGGCCATTTCGGTCTATGAATTTGGTTTCATGGAAGTAACCATTTTGTTTGATGTCCATTTTGGTCTATGAATGTGGTTTTTCAGATTATGAATGTGTGTATATTATGCAGGAATTTGGTGGTACGTGTGGCGGAGGAGAGTTTGGACAGTGTGAAAGAAACAAGGAAAAGGTTATTATGATGTATGTCGTTTTTGGGAGCAATTATTGAAGTGTGTTATCATCCTTTAGTACTATTCAGATTACAAAATTAAATTTATTTTTTAAATTTAGTAATGTATCAAAAATTAATTAGTTGATTATTAAATATATTTTAATTAATAATTAGGGAGACTTATTTATAAGTCATTTTTCAGACATTTATGGTAGGCTAAGTCCTGTGTAATTTCTTATAGAGTCTCAAGTCCTATTTAAATAGGAATGTATTCCACAAGATCCTACATAAACGTAACGTGACGTGACACTTACATAAACGTAACGTAGCGTGACACCTACATAAACGTAACGTAACGTGTCACGTTATGTTTCGCAAATTTAATGAGTTTTTATTTTTTTAAATTGAATGTGAAAATGTTGCTGGTTTATATTGGTGTCACGTTACATTACGTTTCATATAAATATGATCTATGGTAATAGGAAATTGAATTTTGCCATAGATCATAGGTGTCACGTTACGTTTATGTAGGTGTCACGTTACGTTACATTTATGTAGATATGCTCTATGGCAACATTCAATTTCCTATTGAATGTTGCCATAGATCATAGGTGTCACGTTACGTTTATATAGGTGTCACGTTACGTTACGTTTATGTATGTGTCATGTTACGTTACGTTTATATAAATATGATCTATGGTAACATTCAATTTCCTATATATGGTTTTACTATTATTTATGATATTAACAACTAATATTTAGGGTAAATGTGTCAACAAACTTTCCACAAGACTTTTGGTAACATAAGTATTTTTGTAGGACTATATGTAACATAAGTCTCCCTAATAGGACTTATAAATAATTTTCCCTAATAATTAATCATTTTCTTAACAATCTACAAAGTAAATTTACAAAATAAACTAGTATATCATTTTACTCCTTTTTAATGTGATTGGCATTCAGTAAATAGATTAAGAATTTAGACCGCATAAAAAAAGAAAAAAGAAAAAAAAAGGCCGGTTGTTAACAATTGCCAATCACCGACAATTTTGATCTCTAATGAAATTGTTAACAACAATGCTAGAGGGCTACAATTTTTGTGGCCGCAATGGCTCAAAACTGTCAAAACGACGTCATTTTGACATGTTTTGCACTCAAAACGACATCGTTTTGACAGTTTTGAGCCATTGTAGCCACAAAAATTGTGGCCCTCAAACATTTTCCAATTGTTAATTAACTTGTTAGTATAGTAAGATGTTAATTGTAATGCTAACTACAAGGGGTTGATTGAGATTTAAAAATAAGGTTTAAAAAAAAATCCGGAATGCTTATTAGAGAGGATGGAGAGAGACATATAGGAAGAGGGGGGCTTACAATTTTCATCTTTAACTACCTGGGTAAATTATGTGAAGTTCCTGTACTTTAAACGATGTGTCAATTAGATTCTTATTATTTTAATTTTTTGATTTTGCCTTTTAATTTAACGGATTGTGTCATATTGGTCCAATAAATAACGGCCATTAGATTTGGTGGACGGAAAGTTATCACGTGCTCAAATGATGTGTCAATTTGGTCATTGTAATTTACACATTGTGTTAATTTAGTCACTATTATTTTAATTTACTCAATTTTGACAAGGACTAAATTGATATATCGTATAAACTGTAGGAAACAAATTGACACATCGTTTGAGTTTCTGTCCACCAAATTTAATGGTCGTTATTTATTGGACCAATATGATACAATTCGTTAAATTAAGTAACAAAATCGAACAAATTAAAATAATAAAAATTAAATTAATATATTGTACGGGGAGGAAATAATTCTCCTCGTATAATCCTGTTGACCAAGTCCACGCTCCTCCGTACGACGTCGCTTTATCACCTGAAAACTCAAACGTGAGTTAGCCGGCGGGTGTGTGCCGGAAACCTCTCCGATGCCTAAGTCAGTAAGCTTGACAAATAGACAAAGTTTTATGTTCTCAAAAGGTTGTGTTCAATTACCTCCTCCAAGGTGATGCTTGTGGGCTTTTATAAGTTTTCCGTGGCACAATCCTAGTAGGACTTGTATTTCTCCATGCAGAGTCCTCCTAGGATTCATTCTCCTAAGGATAATGCTTATCGTTTTACACCCTCCCCCACTGCTTAAACCAAGTGGGATGGTTTTCTTTATGGCCGAACTCCCATTCGACCGAAGTAAGAATGGCTATGCCGAGCCACAAAGCAGGCCATACTAACAGTAGTTCGGTTCTTCTTCATGTTACACCATATCTCGGTTCTCATACATGAACCGTGGTGTGTTTGGACCGATCCACTGAGTAACAACATTACAACCGACCTATCCCGAATTCAATTATGACCGGACTACCTTTTGAGACCGGACTAACTCAAGTTGTCAAAACCGAAGCAGCTTTACATTCCTTTAGCCGAAGTAAGTCAATCATCTCCGCAGAACCAGAGTAAATCTATCGTTCTTGAGCCGGAGTCACTTCAATAGCTCGGGCCGGAGTGACTTTTATCTCTTTTGGGCCGCAGTAACATTTCGGCCTTTTACCTAGTCCTTGGCATTTTGGGCCACCAAGTCCATCTCACAGCTCGGCCCAATTTTTACCAAAAATTACCCTCTCATATATCATATAAATTATATAGACCATTCACATTATTTACCCTAACTACTTAATACACATTTTAACACTACTATTAGAACATTATTCACTCTATAACTAACCCACAAAATCGAATCTCACTTTTACCACTTTTGTAATTAGCTCATAATTTTAGACATTCCATTATGTTCTTATACCTCCAACTTTTTCTATTTTTCTCTCTAAACATCTGTTACATTATAATGGATTGTTGACTTTGTTCATAAGACCTTGGTTGTATCATCCATCGCTAAAAAGTGTAACCAAACTCAAAGAAATATATGAAAGGAACCAAACAAAAATTTAAAAATTTTAAGTTTAACTCCTTAGGTTACGGTTGTGGATTTTACTTGAGAATTGTCCGATCTATATGGAAAGAATATTTTGTGTGAATCTTGAGATTAGTTGAGTGTTCGTAAATTGACTCGGATATCCTGTTATAAAAAAAATATATATATAGAATTGTTTTTATTATTATATTATAATATAACTAGTGTATATCTTATTGGAGAGTTATAAATTAGTGTGTGTTAGACTGTATTTGGTTAGGAGATTTTGACAGGAATTTAGAAACGGAAAAAGAAAATGTGTGTGAAATTAAGTAAAATTTATATATATTTTATTCATATTCCACATACTTTTTTTTTTCCTTTCCAAATCTCTTCTTAAATTTTCCAATCAAATATAACCTTGCGGTGCAGATAAGAACCGTGATGTTACTTGTATCACTGCGCAAACGACACTTTTATTTTTATGATGGGTAAATTACACTTATACTCCTGAAATTTGGTCTAATTACATTCCATCCCTTGACGTTTTTAAAATTACATTTCCACCCTTGTAGTTAATAGTCTCATGTCACAAACCCCACACTTATATAAAAAGTAATAACTTCTAGTAGAAAAACAGAGAAAATTATATTGAAAAAAAAAATAAAGCAAAGGAAAAGAAAAGAAAAAAATAGAGGAAGTAAAGTAAAGGAAGAAAAGAGAAAGCTCATAAGTTTAATATTTTCATTCTGCTTAAATAATTACAATGACGGGGGGTTAATGTGATTTCCCAAACATCAAGAGTAATATGTATTAAACCTAAATCTCAGGAGGTATAAGTGTAATTTACCCTTTTAATTTTGGCGACTAAAATTGATTTTGGTCGGCATTGGTTCTGTATTTACCTACTAAAATATTTTAGTTGGCAAATATTCTTAATTAGCGACTAAATTTTAAATTAGTCAGCAAAAATTAGACTTTTCAGCGACTAAATAAAAAATTAGTCGCTGTTGGTGTACAATTTAGGCAAAAAAATTAAAATTAAATCTGTATTATACACTTTTTCCCGACTAAAATACTTATTAGTTGCCAAATTGGCTTTACTGACCAAAAATTTCGTCGCTAAAGGCTGATCAATCATTCATTTCCCGACTAAAAATAATTTAGTCGGTAAAAAGTTGAAATTCGAACTCACGCCACTTCATTAAGTGATGCGCGCGCGTTGTTGGTGACGTATAGGCAACCATCTCAAACACTGAACTACAGTGTATCACGCACACCTCACCAAATCCCTTACAGAACTCAGCCTCCTCACTGTATTCTACTGTACGGGTGATGCACAGACGGCCACATCCACTGCCACCGGCGCGAATCACCACCGTCTCAGCCCTTGAATCATAGGTTCTCTCTCTCTGTCTCTGTCTCTATCGCTTTGGCGTTGTGCTTCTCAGTTCGTCTGTGCCTCTCTCGCCCGAGCTCTCTAGAAAAGGGCGTATCTATGTCTTTGTCTGTCTCTGTGTCTCTCCATCTCTTTCTCTCTATCTGCATCCCCCTTTCTCTGTGTTTTGCCCCTATTTCAGACCCGTAGCTTGCTGTGCAATGTGTGTGAATGATGTTTATTGTGTGTGAATGATGTTTGAATGAACAATCCGAAATCAATTTGTAAGCAATTTTTAATCATTCAGTGTGTGTAATAATAATAACAATAAAGGCTTCAGTGTGTGTAACAATCAGATGATTGATGAAAATTTGAATTTTCTTGAACCCTTGTATTATACAAATTGAAAATTTGAATCACAAGTTTTTCTTTTTGGTTAGGTTTATGTACTCAACCCATATATATCACTAAAATCCACTAAGATAATTTGAATTTTCATCATAAGCCCCCCCAACTGATGTGAAAAAAATAAAAGATTTGACCATGAAATTATATGGAAAACATTTTATGCAAATACATGTATAACAGATTTTTTTAAGTTTTTCTGATTTTGAAAGCATTCATGTCTAATTCAATTGGAAACAGAGTACCAGATTCAATACATAACAAAGAAAATAAAATTGGGGAGAAGTGTGCTCAAGCAGCCATGGGTTAGTCGTCAGATTCTGGGATCGAAACCCATATCAGATTTTGTGCTCACTAACCTTGCAACATGATGCTGAATGTCTCTCTCTATGCTTTTCTCTCTGTCTCCCCCTTTCTGTGTTTCCCCCTATTTCTGACATTGTTGCTGTTTCATGTGTGTGAATGATGTGTAATGTGTATGAATGATTTTTGAATGAATAATGCCAAATCAATTTTTAATCAATTGATTTTTCTGTGGTTTAATTCTGTGTGTGTAAATTTAATCAATAAGATATCACGGAAACAATTCCAATGATAGCCTCCTTATTCAATTAGGAAATGCCATGTTGTTTGAATATATGGTAGCAGAAATTTGTAATGGCAATTGTATAATCATTTTGTTTAATTAAAGTAGTGATAACCAACATCATTCATGATAGGTATAACTATTTCTTCTTGGTTTGTATAGCATAGCTCAGGATTGAAGGAAAATTCTTATGTTGCTTGTTGACTTGTACATGGACTAGATTACATAAGTCCTTTTTAATTCCTTCAAAAAGGGCACACCATAATAAGATATATAAGTCTCCTATATATCTTATGTCAAATCTGTAATTGTTGACCTGTAGAAATGACAATTTTTTTTCCAAGGTCTACTCTAAGATAGTATGACAATTTCTACAAATCATAAGTATCTAATCTTCTTACCCTTAGGGCTTAGATGAAGCCCTACTCAACAAACAGAGGCGAAACTAATATGGAAATAAAGATGATAAATCTAATATGTAAATGTAATCAGTCTATTCATTTAAACTTGCTATTTATCACATTGGTAGGTTCCACATAGGGAATACAATATACTTACAGTCATCTGTCGTAAAATATACTTATTCGTCTAACACTTAAATATATATAAAAGTCATCTGTCTTAATTAAGAAGTCAAAATATGACGATCATATCATTCCGTTGTTGAGTATTTTTGTTTATTTGTTGTCCATTCCTACGTTAAAGTTTGCTTCACTTGTAGGGTTCACAAGATGGACAAGAGTTGGATGATGATAAAAGATAGGTTGAAAAGTAAAGAGTACCAACAAGGTGTTAAGTCATTTATTGACTTTGCTACGAAGGATTTAGGCTCACACGATGAAATACGTTGTCCGTGTGTTGATTGCTTGAATGGCACAAAACATAGTCCACAAGTTATATGCCTGCACTTAATTCGAAGAGGAATCGTGTGTTCTTATAGAACTTGGGTGCACCACGGGGAACATGTTCCACTATGTCACGATCATCCTAGTGCGTCAAACATTGATGGTGAAAGATATGTAGCTGCAATTTTTGACATTGATGATAATTTGGGCGAGTTGCCTACTATGTTGGAAGAGATTTACATGAGTAGCCTCATGGATGATCATATCGACGAATCAAATAATAGCTTGGAGTGAGAAAATTTGATGAATTTCATTAGGTTGTTTGATGATGCTCGACGCAAAGTGTACCCGAAGTGTGAAAAGTTTTCTGTTTTGTCCTTCGTTATTAAGATGCTTCATATTAAGGTGTACAATAAATGGAGTAACAAATCTTTCAATATGGTTATGCAAGTTTTCAAAGACATTCAACCAAAGTGTGACGAAACAGTTCCGTGGACCCTTTATGAAGCAAAAAAGTTCTTACGTGAATTGGGTTTGGGATATGAGACCATTCTTGCATGCAAGAATGATTGTATTTTGTTTTGGAAGAATAATATGAAACAAGAGAATTGCTCTACATGTAAGGAGTCTAGATACAAGTTCAACAATCAGAGTGGTAAAAAGATTCCTCACAAAATTTTGAGGTACTTTCCTTTGACACCAAGGTTGAAGCGTTTGTACATGTCGAAAAAAATTGCCGCAAATATGAGATGGCACAAAGAGAAGCGTGTGGATGATGGAGTGTTAAGGCATCTAGCCAATGGTTAGGCATGGAAGGACTTTGATATGCAGCATCCTAAGTTTTCTGTGGAACCCTGACATATAAGGTTAGGGCTTGCCACGGATGGTTTCAACCCGTTTGGAAATATGAGCACATTGTACAACATGTGGCCCGTACTGTTAATGCCTTACAATCTTCCCCCGTGGAAGTGTATGAAAGAGCCATATCTGATGATGTCAATGCTTATTCCCGGTCCATCCTCTCCTAGAAGAGACATCGATGTTTACTTGCAACCATTAGTGGAGGAGTTAAAGAATTTATGGGAGCATGGTGTGCAAACATATGATGCCACAATCGGTGAAATATTTACAATGCATGCAGCTGTCATGTGGACCATCAATGACTTCCCCGCATATGGTACCCTCTCTGGTTGGACTATAAAAGGTTACTTGGCTTGCCCTAATTGTAACATAGATGCATCATCTCAGCGTCTGCGAAGTAAGATAGGGTATATGGGTGCCCGCCGGCACTTGCCCGAGAACCATATTTGGCGAAGAAGTAAGCTCTTCAATGGTCAGAACGAGCATCGGTCCAAACCTGTGGAGTTATCGGGAGATCAAATACTGCAACAAATTGATTCGGGGACATATAGGCCGTATGGCAAGCATCCAAACAACCGAAAAAGACAACGGAATGAAAGTCCACTTTCCAATTGGAAGTGCATGCGACATTGCCAAGATATAATGCAAAGAATTTCCTAAATGGTTCAAAGATCGCGTATGCTAAAATTCCTTATACTGTAGTTTACACATCAAGTTAAGTTATGCCAAAAAATAACATGACAGTTTTTTCTTATGTAGATGAACCAATTGCGGCACAACAAGTCACCCGAAGCCACCGATGAGATGTGGTCACTGGCAAATGGTCCTAACAGCTTAGTGAACACATATTCGGGATGCATTTGTAATGGCATTTGATTCCATGCTCGCGACCATGACAACCGTCGTAAAACTCAAAATAGTGGATTGGTAGTGGAAGGGGACCATGAAGGCTAACTCATCAAGTTCTACGGCTACATTTGCAAAGTTTAGGAAATGACATATTTGTTTAGGCACCGTGTTGTTTTATTTCAATGTGAACGGTATAACACTGGTAGTAACAGAACTTTGCGTGTTGAACCACATTTCACTACTATTGATATATGTAGTAGATGGCATAAAGATGATCCGTTTGTGTTACCAAGTTAAGTGCAACAAGTTTTCTATGTGCATGATACGAAGTTAGGTACCAATTGGAGAGTAGTAGAAAAGTTTCAACAACGACGAATTTGGGATATGCCCGAGGTGGATGTGCCACAACCTGATGATGTGTTCCAACAAGATGAAAGCACTAATGTTGTACCAACTGAGCCTATGGATGACGATGTGGTGTTGCGTCGAGATGATATTGACGCTGAAATTATTCCAATGGAAGTTTTGCAGTCTGATAACCGTGTACAACCCTTGCTTGGTATGGACGATGACTTCATATGTGATGATGAAGATAAACCGACAATGGACGGTGACAATGAAGAAGAAGATGAGCTTGACAGCGATTTTGATTCAGATATGGACATAGAGTGTTGATGTTTTGTCTTTTTGTCGTTTTGTTGATATAATGAGGGAAGGAATGAAGGAGATTCCCGTTCTTCATGTGTTATGTAATTAGATAAGAGTTTAGTCCTTTTGTTTATATTGTTCTTGTTGTCATCATATTGGCCTTCGTGTTGTCTTGGATGTTGTCTATAACCATTTGCATGGAAGTGGTCCATTTGATGAGAACTATGTTCTTGACAAGGTCATGAGTTGATTCCTATGTTGTATTTTTAGCTTTCTTTCCTTCCTTTATTTACATTTTTGTTAAAAAGATCTCTTCATACTCCTGTCATATTCAAAATACTTAGGCATCAAGGTAATTTATTAATGCACCGATTTTCATGAGTGGTTTAATTAAACTTAGGCATGAAGGTGATTTAAGTATATACTTGTTCACATGAAAGTTAAATTGTGTGGTGCTAATTTGTTTCTGGAAGAAACTTAATAGATACTTTACCTAATTCCTGTATTTCACATTTATGCTTAACATTGGTTTGTGTATATCACTTTTATTTGACAATCATTATCAATGTTTGCTTAATAATAGCGATGATGCTTATATAACATTGGTTTGTGTATATCAATTCATGTCCTCATAATATTGATGATGAATGTGATGCGTTTACTTAATATATCATGTTTGCTTGCTTGTACTTTCCAGGTACAAGCATGGTTCCTGGGATGAAAACAGGGCGGCGTAAGAAAATAACAACTGATCCCATAGCATCGCCCTAGGGAACATTTGCACCTGTCGTTGTCACACCACAGACTTTATCCGATGAGACACAACCGTCGGATGACACACAAACATGTGTGGAAGAGACACAGGCGCACGGCGTAGGTAAGACCATTGTAGTTTTGTAGGCGTGTTTCGGCCCCTAAAGATCACTTTACTTGACTGAAGCAACGGATTTTATGTCATCTAGAAGAACAAGTTCTTGCATGTCTTACAAAATTCAAATCCCTTACAAAATTTGCTTGG
The DNA here is from genome assembly GCF_055761805.1 of Camellia sinensis. NCBI lineage: Eukaryota > Viridiplantae > Streptophyta > Magnoliopsida > Ericales > Theaceae > Camellia > Camellia sinensis. Next base: position 37,404,072 of record NC_138962.1, read on the forward strand.
ATAATTGTTAAATTTAGTATTAATTATTGTTCATTATATGTTTGGCGAACTAATTGCATGTGAAGGCCTTACACTTGTTGCCCCTTCTTGACCAGGGAAAAGTAACTCAAATCGTGTACGCGGTCTTACAGCCAGAAAAGGAGTGCAAAAAAGGCTTACAAGAAAAAAAATGGGAGAAGCTACATGCATATGTCAATCACATGCTTAATGCACTCACTGGAGGGAATGCCACGCCTGCCACAAATGAGTTGGGCTTGCAGATAAGGTGGTTGTGCCCCCTTAAGGGAGTGAAGTCATGGAAGAAAATTGATCAGAGTATTGAAGATGCTGTAGTACAGGCTGTGCTAGTAAGTTCGGACCTTAAACTAAATGTCTCCATTATGTACATTATGTTTTGCGGCATTCCATTTCTGTAATACGTCACACACTTATGCTTGCAGGACACGTTTGAAATTGGTGAGGATTTCCATACTGATCAACAAGCTCAAGAGATCATTGATACGAAAGTGTATCTCTTGTACAAGGACTAGAGGTACATCTTGAAGCAACACTATGAAAAACTTGTAGAAGAGGGTGTTGATGACCCATATAGTCATCCACCTAAAGGAGTTTGCTTGGATGATTGGAAACACATGATTGATGTCGCTTGGAAGGATGAATCTCATTTGGTAACAAACAAATATAAACGACCCTATTGTTTTATTTGTGTATTATGCGTTGATATGTACTAATTCTTGAATAATTCTTGTTTTAGAAACGCTCTAAAGCTGGTAAGGCAAACTGGAGTTTGCTTCCATATAATCACACCAGTGGATCTCGCTCATTTCCAATAGCAATGTCGCTCATGGTGAGTTACATACATTTGGAGCAGATTTGTCATCATTTACATATGTAAGATGAAAGTCATGGTTACTATTGTGACGAATTAATTTTGTTATTTGAAACTAACAGGCAGATGAAAATGGGGAGTTGGGGATTTTTCAGAATTTTATTCGAAATCATACAAATCGAAGAAAACAAATGAATGGATTGATCCCAAATGTGGTGAGCTACATGTAAGGAGTAAACTTTTTTCGCCTACGGTTATAATATTAATGCCTATCTTAGCAGAAAATTGCATGTGATTCTTCGTGCCGTTGTTGAATAGTCTACTTGTTTTGGTAATGACAAGATGCGATGGTGAATCTACAAACAACAGCCACGGATGCGGGGATCCCATTGACACATGAGGAACTCTCATGGCAAGTGCTTGGACAGAGAAAGAATTACTTGCGTAGATTTGGGATAGGCCCACGACCTTATTCGCCATCTAATAGTGTGACACGATCTCGTAACAAACAAATGGAGGCAATGCGATCTGAGATTGACGTTCTTCAAGAAAATTTGATGAAGGAGAAAGAAGAGCGCCAGAGAGATTGTAAAAAGATGACAAGGGAGAGAGAGGAGTTGATGAAAGAAGTAGAAGAAGGAAAAAAAGCAAGGAAGGCGCAACAAGAACAACTGAATCATTTGAACTCTGTGGTTTTACGACTATCAACACTATCGGAGGGTTCAGACGGGCATCGTCATATTTGGTAAGAAGAATTTCATTCGTCTCATACTAACACTTATACACACTTAGATTTATATATTCACTAAACAATACTACACATTGGGTATACCATAACAAGAGACATTAGGTTTGTTAGGTATAATACATTGGTATTTATGGCGAAAATTTAATACAGCCTTTCCAAAAACGTTTTGTGCATTGGGTCCGTAATTTTGGTGCTGGGTAGTTAAAACAAATATGGCAAGGTTGGCATATGGCATTGGAGTTGAAGCAAAATGAGATGGCTGCTGAGTTTAACTAAATAGCCTGTGTGGTCAAAATTAGTTTGTCTGGTAAGGATTGGGTGTGTGCAATGCAAGTTGGGTAGATAAAATGAGCCATGGAAACAACCAGCAGTGTGGAAAATTATGAAAACAAAAATGAGTGTAAGAATAATATATAAAAGAAAGAAAAATTTAGAGAAAGAGATAAAGGGACAGAGTGAGATACAAGAAATCTCTTGTAAGCTCTTAAAGCCCTTGAAGCTCTTTCCAATCAATCTTTGGATCTTCTGTATTGTGATAATTTAAGATATATGACAATACAGCACCAAGCACTGCACCTAGAAGAACACAGCCTCTAGCAGGTTTGTTGTATCCACAAGCTACAAGAATATCAACATGCGTTTGCCTCCATGCTGACAGTTAGAGCCAGGCACCTCCTACTGCATATAGTGCTCCTCTTCACAAGGTTTGTATTCTCCAACAACAGGGAAGCAACTAACCTTCGTTTGTTGGTTCTATAACCTTTTAGCAATACTGTTGTAATAGTTTTGGGGGAAAAAATTCAAAATAGCCCCCGAACCTCCATTTGTCCGACACGGGCAGCTTCCCCATGCCAAATAGGACCTGTGACAACTGACGGAATGTTATTCGGACCTATAGGTTGGGATTTAGAGACGAATACGGCCAAAACTTAGTCGAAAAAGGGCGTTTCGGGGGTGAAAATTCAAAACAGCCCCCGAACCTCCATGTGGCCGAAACGAACAGTTTCCCCATGCCAAATATGACTTGTGACAACTGACGGAATGTTATTCGGACTTATAGGTTGGGATTTAGAGATGAATACGCCCAAAACTTAGTCGAAAAAGGGCGTTTCGGGAGCGAAAATTCAAAACAGCCCCCGAACCTCCATGTGGCCGAAACAAACAGTTTCCCCATGCCAAATATGACTTGTGACAACTGACGGAATGTTATTCGAACCTATAGGTTGGGATTTAGGGCCGAATACGCCCAAAACTTAGTCGAAAAAAGGCATTTCGGGGGTGAAAATTCAAAACAGCCCCCGAACCTCTGTTTGGCCGACACGGGCAGCTTCTCCATGCCAAATAGGAGCTGTGACAACTGACGGAATGTTATTCGGACCTATAGGTTGAGATTTAGAGCCAAATATGCCCAAAACTTAGTCGAAAAAGGACGTTTTGGGGGCGAAAATTCAAAACAGCCCTCGAACCTCCGTTTAGCCAACACGGGCAGCTTCCCCATGCCAAATAGGAGTTGTGACAACTGACGAAATGTTATTCGGACCTATAGGTTGGGATTTAGAGCCAAATACACCCAAAATTTAGTCGAAAAAGGGCGTTTCGGAGGCAAAAATTCAAAACAGCCCCTGAACCTCTGTGTGGCCGAAACGAACAGTTTCCCTATGCCAAATATGACTTGTGACAACTGACTGAATGCTATTCACACCTATAAGTTGGGATTTAGAGACAAATACGCCCAAAACTTAATAGAAAAAGGGCGTTTCAGGGGTGAAAATTCAAAACAGCCCCCGAACCTCCTTGTGGCGGACACGGACAGCTTCCCCATGCCAAATAGGACTTGTGACAACTGACGGAATGTTATTCGGACCTACAGGTTGGGATTTAGAGCCGAATACACCAAAAACTTAGTCAAAAAAGGCGTTTCGGGGGCAAAAATTCAAAACTTCCCCCGAACCTCCGTGTGGCCGACACGGGTAGCTTTCCCATGCCAAATAGGACTCGTGACAACTGACGGAATGTTATTCGGACCTATAGCTTGGGATTTAGAGACGAATACGCCCAAAACTTAGTCGAAAAAGGGCGTTTCGGGGGCGAAAATTCAAAACTGCCCCCGAACCTTCGTTTGGCCGACACGGGCAGTTCCCCATGCCAAATAGGACTTGTGACAACTGACGGAATGTTATTCGGACTCGTAGGTTGGGATTTAGAGACGAATACGCCCAAAACTTAGTCGAAAAGGGGCGTTTCGGAGGCGAAAATTCAAAATAGCCCCCGAACCTCCGTGTGGCCGACACGGGCAGCTTCCCCATGTCAAATAGGACTTGTGACAACTGACGGAATGTTATTCGGACCTATAGGTTGGGATTTAGAGATGAATACGCCCAAAGTTTAGTTGAAAAAGGGCGTTTCGGGGGCGAAAATTCAAAGCAGCCCCTGAACCTCCGTTTGGCCGACACGGGCAACTTCCCCATGCCTAATAGGACTTGTGACAACTGACGGAATATTTGTCAGACCTGTAGGTTGGGATTTAGAGACGAATATGCCCAAAACTTAGTCGGAAAAGGACGTTTCGGAGGCAAAACTTCAAAATATCCCTCGAACCTCCGTTTGACTCTCACAGGCAGCTTTCCCATTACAAATAGGACTTGTGACAACTGACGGAATGTTTAAAACTTGCTAATTTTGTGAACGTACACACGTGTGTTATTATTTTTATCACATGTTCTAATATCCTCTCTGAAATGGCACTGGCATACATTAATAAGCACCGATGGTTTTATATACAATCTAATGATTCAAGTGCCTTTTGCAAACAAATAATGAGGAAGTTGGTAAAAAGAATACTTTCTATTCACATTGGGCTTTGATAATGGTTTAGCCACAGAATTTGGATACATGTTGCATATAAATAGAAGATTGTTACATTAGCTGTATGTTACTAATGAAAGATTTAGTAATGATTGTTCTGCATTTAACAATGTTCCATATAAAAAAAGACTTTAGAAAGACTGTACAATGACTGATAATTGATTCATCATGGAAGGTTGCTTCTCACTTATTTTTATTTGTCACTTGTTCCCAAATTCATTCATGAAGTTGGGCATTTTTGGGTCCAATCTAGTGTTTTTTTTTTTTTTTTTTGTTTTTTGTAGATGATTTCGCTGCGTGGACTTGTAGAGATATTTTGGTGTATGGAGAAGAAATTGTACTTTTGTATAGAAGTAATATAATACTTATGTCATTTTCAACTTTTGTGCAGTTAACTATTCCTGATACAGAAAACTATTTGCAGTGAACAGATAATTATTGGCATGGTAGATAGATCACCTTTTGACGCCGTCCACTAAATTGATTTTTTGTCGTGGTACATAGATGTATTTTTGGCTTGGTACATACATCACCTTTTGTCGTGGTACAGATTACGATGGTAGTTTGTACCATGCCAAATGGTCATTTCACATGGTATAGTAAATATAATTTTGTATATGGAGGGCTTTACTTTTTGTATGATTGTATATGTTGTATGGAATTATTATTTTAGTTTGGACAATCGTTCGTTTGTATGTACTTGGACAGTTAAAGTAATTTATTTTTTGTATACGGATGCAGATTGTGGAATGATTGATAATTTATGTATCATTTTATTTATATACGTATTACAGGTTGAATGGAATACAGACAGGTTATGGACACATTATAATATTAGTAATAAAACATAATATTATGTTTTTGCGGACTAAATGTTTTGTAGCCAATAAAAAGGGAAAAAAAACATTTGGCTATTAAAAGTTTTGTAGCCAAAAGAAAATCAAACATTTGACTACTAAATTTTTTGTAGGCAAAAGAAAAATAACCATTTGGCTACTAAATGTTTTGTAGCCAAAAGAAAATCAAACCTTTGGCTACTAAAAGTTTTGTAGCCAAAAGAAAATCAAACATTTGGCGACTAAAATATTTTGTAGCTAAAAACAAAAGTTGAAGAATAAATATGACTTTTGGCGACTAAAAATTTAGTAGTAAAAAATGTCGTAGTTTAGGCTACTAAATTTTTAGTCGCAAAAAATGTTGAAATTTAGGCGACTAATTTTTTAGAAACCAAAAAAGATTGACTTTAGGCGACTAAAATTTTAATAGCCAAAACACTAGTATTTGCTTTTGGCGACTAAAAAATTTAGTAGCTAAAAATTTTTCGGCCACTAAATAATTGGCTTTTGGCAACAAAAAAATTGGTCGGGAAAAATGTATTTATTTAATTAATTTTCAAACCTATTGGCGACTAAATATTTAGTTGCCAAATGAATACATTTGGCGACTAAATTAAGTTTAGTCGGCAATTATATTTCCCGACTACTCTTTGGCTACTAATTTTCCGATCAAAAAATTTAGTCGCTAAAGACTATAGGCGACTAAAATATGACTTTTGGTGACTAAAAATTTAGTCGCCAAAAGTGAAAATTCTTGTAGTGATTTTACAATTGCTTCCATTTTTTCCCACTTAATTATAATTTTCCAATCTTATGGAATACCGTTGAGATAAAAATAACATACTGTCTGGATTTTTTTTTCTTGAATCTATAAAAAAATAATTACAAATATAAGGAATATTTATATCATCAACAGATTATTAGTTAACAACAATTAGAAAGTCAAGAATGCCTACGCAACCAATATATCAAGCTCAACAAACTCAAACTCAAACTCAAACTCAAGCCCAACAACCACTATTTATATGCAATGTTTGTAATGAGAGAGAAATAAATCACTACCGCAAATGGTAACAAATTTCTTTTCATAAGACTTAATCCCGACACCTCACATCACAAAAAAGTGTTACACAATTAATTGACTAATTGCCCTGATTAACTATTTTGAAAGTTGTAAGCTAGATAAGAAAAAAAATAAATGTGAAACAAGTTTAAGGAGCATTTCAGATAGAAATACCTGTGCAGGTGCGCACATGTTTGTGAATGTGTACGTACGAGCTCTCATATGCGTATGCGCACGTGCTTACTTTCTCTGTGCGTATGTATGTATGTATGAGAGAGAGAGAGGGGGAGAAACACTCCAAGCTCCAAGGTAATCCCAGATTTCTCCGTAAGACTATGTGCTATTTCTTTTCGTACTTGGGTGGCGGCTGTGCAAGGTGCAAAGCGGTTGTTATTGTATAGTGAAATGGATTAATTTTGGAATTTAATTTGATTATTTCAATCTTTCACATTTTAAAATATATTGCGTAGAATATATTTGGAAAAAATCAAGTTAATCGGATATCGTTAATCTTTTCATCTACTCACATTTGTATCTATGAAAATAAATGATAATTATGATTTAAAGTATTAAAATGAATATAAATATATGTAAATGAAAGTGTTAACGATATCCGATTAACTTAAATTTTTGTAGGTATGTTTTATTCGATGTACTCTAAAATGTGAACGATTCGAATCATTAAAATGGATCCCGAAATGGATCCATTTCGCTGCACAATAGTGACTGTTGTGCAAGGCGCATAGCAACCACCCAAGTCCTTTTCTTCCCATACCATATGTTAGTTAATTGGAGCACTTACCAATCAGTCCTATTAACTATATTTATTTACCTATAGGTCCTAACCGATAAATTTATTTATAAAAACAAGAGACTGATAAATTTATCAATATAAATTTATTCATAAAAACAAAGAGACTCACAAAAATAAGAGACTGATGATAAATTTATCAATAGAACTTAATGGATAATAAGTCTCAAAAGTTTGACCCATTAGTAATTTTCCCTAGTTTGGGGATTTTTCCAAGCAAAATATGATTTGTTTATGTATTTATAATTATTTAATAAAATTAATATGTTGTATGAATGATCTTCATTATAAGATTTATGAAATAAATTATTCAGATTATTAGTGTGAAATTTGAAACCAATAAGAGAAATATGAATAAATATAAAAAACTGTATAGGTAGGAGTTCATCCAATACGATAGATCTTGAAAGATTATTATTAAATTAATTGTATTAAAAAACCATTTTGGATGTTGTTATTAATGTCACGCACGAAAATATTTCGTGCCCTGTGCTTCTGTTTTATATTTGATATTTGAATTCCTTTACATCCATTCAGATATATTTTTATTTGAAGCATGAAATTATCTTTTTCTAATTTTTTTTTGAATATTTTTAAAATTATAAAAAATACAATGTGCCACGTTTCATTTATTTATTTTTTTATCAAGTTGAGAGAGAGACAGAACAGCTTTGTGACTCACACTATGGGAGAAAATTATTTGATGATGAATAATGTTGCATATATATATATATATATATATATATATTTTTATCAATAACAAAGAACACTTTATTGATGATAGAGAATCTTATACATAAGAAAGAAAACATCAACAAAAAAAAGGGAGAGGGGGGGGGAATATAGTAAGACAACCCAATCCCAACTAGGTTGGCAATAAGCAACTAGCACAATCACATGGCAGCACCAAACCAAGTACCTGTTGGTGAGAGACCAATAGATATATACAACACACCACAAGAGCTTGCAATACAGCAACATATACACAAAGACAACAGATATACAAAGATAGCATCAACAGATAGCAACAAAAGATATCAAGACAACAGAGAAACCTTATGCTAACAGCAGCCCAGGTCACTTTAAATCCACCCAAAATACCAAACCAGCAACCATTACAGACTAGACCTCATCAGATACAACCCAAAAAACAGCCCTCAAATTCTAGCAGAACAAACCTCAAATTATATCAGCCCTCAGATTCTAGCAAACCCATACATCGGTGTATAACAGCAGCTCAGGTCACTTTAAATCCACCCAAAATACCAAACCAGAAATCACTACAGACCAGACCCCATCAGATACAAACCAAATAGCAGCCCTTAGATTCTAGCAGACCCAGTAGCGGCCCTTAGATTATATCAAACCATACACACCAGATATACCAGTCCAAGATCCAAATCAGTAGGCAAATTGTTGATTAAATCCATGCCTGTCCTCAACTGCATTCTTTAATTTGAGCCAAATTGTTGATTAAATCCATGGCAGAGTATGCGCGTTCCTTTTTAAAGAAGCTTTAACCTATAAAGCAAATCAAATCTTAATAAGCTCACCTAACTCAGATCCACAAGGCTGCAATTCATTAAAAATACAATCATTTCTTAACTTCCAAATGGACCAAACCACAATAGAGGGCAAGGCTCTCCACAATCTCCTAACTAGTTTCTTATGATTCCAACCTAACCACCAATGAAATAAGCCATTAATACTCCTTGGCACCACCCATAGACACCTCTACCAAAGTTTTAAATCAAACCACACTTGCCATGAAAATGGGCAATGTAATAGGACATGAATAGCAGATTCATTTTCAATTTTGCAAAAAGCACATAACACAAAAGCATTACTGTTCAGAACACCTATATGTTGTAAAAGAACCCCTGTTTTAACTCTATTCCTCCATGCCAACCACCCAAAAATTGAACTTTGGGGGGAATGGCATTATTCCACACAAACTTACAAATTTGGAGAGAAGGGCTTACTAAACCGATATATATCTGAGACCTTAAACCTGTCACCATTAGACCCATTCCAAACAGGGCAGTCTTCTTTATCCAGTCCCAGAAGAGGGGCCACCAGTAACACTGCAACCAACCTGTTAACCTTTGCCTTTTCTGAATCATATAATGACCTACGGAATGAGAAGTTCCACTCCCCGGAGTTGGATTTCCTCTCAGAGAAATAAAACAGTGTGCTTTCTTTTGCAATTGACAAACTAAAAAATCTTGGGAATTCATTTTTAAGGCACTTACCTCCAACCCACTTATCATACCAAAACTTGATTTTACTCCCATTGCCAGCCTTTATCTGATACTTCCCCAAAAAGAACTCCACAAGAGGTTGATTATGATTAGCAATTGCAAGAACATCTTCTCAAATTCTAGAAAATCAAGCTGATGAGTTTATAAGTGGGAGCCAATGAACCTCCTCAATTATGTACTTGCTGCACAACATTCTTCTCCAAAGAGCATTTACTTCACTTCCAAATTTCCACCACTATTTAAGTAGTAAGCTTGCATTGACATCCTTAGGTCTTCTAATTCCCAGCCCACCTTGATTCAGACTTTTAGAAACGTCAGTCCATTTCACCAAATGAACCTTCCTCTTCAAGCCATTCCCACCCCAAAGAAAAAAATCTTCAAGCTTTTCAATCTCTCTAACCACTCCACAAGGCATTCTGAACAAAGATAGATAATAAATAGGAAGGTTAGATAAAATAGACTTCATCAAAGTTAATCTACCTGCAAAGGAAAAAAGCTTTCTCTTCCACCCAACCTAGACTTTACTGTATCCAGAACTGGCTACCAAGTAGATTTGCTTCCTGGATTAGCTCCCAAGGGCAAACCCAAAAATTTAAGTGGTAGTCCATGGACCTTGCAATTCAAAATATCGGCATAAGATACCAAAGTTTCCTCCTCCACTCCAACTCCACACACCACACTTTTATGGAAATTAATTCTCATGCCAGAAAGGATTTCAAAACATCTTAGTATCCGTGTTGTTAACACTATTTGATCCAAATTTGCCTCGCAAAAAAATTATGGAATCATCCGCAAATTGGAGATGGGAAATCACTACCTCATTTACTCCTACTTTTACCCCTTTGATAATACTTTTCTTATAAGCTTTGTTCATTAAAATATTCAATCCTTCATCCACTATGTTGAATAGGAAAGGAGATAGATAATCACCTTGTTTGAGACCTCTCTGTGGTGAAAATACCTCTGTAGGTGAGCCATTCACTAAAATAGACAACCTTGTTGTAGCGATACATTCCTTCATCAAGGATACCCACTTAGATCCAAACCCAAAATTATAGAGCATAGATACCAAGAATTCCCAATTAATAGAATCATACGCTTTCTCAAAATCAAGTTTGATAATAACACCTTTTCTTCTGGATTTTTTTTCCATCCATCTACTATTTCATTAGCAATAAACACTCCATCCAATACACCTTTCCCCCCCAAGAAAGCAAATTGTGTTTCACCAATAACTGAAAGAAGAACTCTTTTTAGTCTAAGAGCCAGAACTTTAGAGAGAATCTTGTATAAACTACCCACCAAGCTAGTGGGCCTAAAATCTGACAACCCAATGGGATTATCAGTTTTAGGAATAAAAGTGATAAAAGAACTGTTAATCCCATAAGAAAGCTTGCTACTAGCATGGAAATCCCTAAAAAACTACAAGGCCTCCTGATGAACTAACTTCTAACATTTCTAGAAAAATAGAAGATTAAAACTATCAGGTCCTAGAGCCTTATTGCCATTACACTCCTTAACAGCTGCCCTAACTTTAGCTTCAGAGAAAACAGCTTCAAGATCATGATATACAGAACTATCTTGAACTGATTTACAGACACCTTCCAGAGCTAGTCTTCTTGCCCAACTTTCAGAGTACAACCTCTTAAAGTGTTGTAACACCCTATACCTTACCTTAGCTGGCTCCTCAATCACCTCTCCTTCAACTGTGATGGAATTAATTGAATTTCTACTCCTTCTGTTGCTAGCTATAATATGAAAGAACTTCGTAATCTTATCTCCATTAATGGTCCAGTTTACTCTAGATTTCTGTTGTCATAGCCATACTACTATTTTACTAAGCTTCCAAACTTCACCCCTCACTTCTCTTCTTCTAGCCTTTTCAACTATAACCAGAACTCTATTTTCAGCCAAGATGTCCAGGTTAACCAACTCCTTCTCAGCCTTCTTGAGATTTGTTACTAAATTTCCAAAAACTTCAAAATTCCATTTTTTCAGCTCTACCTTTAGCATTTTCAGCTTCTGGAACAACACATACCCTGCTTTCCCAATAATCCTAGATTCAAGACAAAGCTTTACCACAGATGAGGGAAAGCTTGGATGACTAGACCAAGCATTAATAAACCTAAAAGGCTTAGGCTCCCAGTCCCTCTCATCATCCATAAGCAATATAGGACAATGATTAGAAAAAAACCTAGGAACACCCCACTCTTTGAAATTAAACTTCAGTAGCCATTCCAGATTAAGAAAAAATCTATCAATTCTACTCCATTTTTCTCCATCTTGGGCATTACACCATGTGAACTTCTTGCCTAACAGAAGTAGATCATTCAACTCACAACTCTTAATGAAAGGGTTTAAATCTATCATCCCCTTATCTCTTCTGGAACAACCCACCCTCTCACCAATATTTCTAATCTCATTTAAGTATTCCCCCAAACACCATGGCTTTGGGAACTCAGATTTTAGTTTGAGTAAGGTGTCCCAAAATTGACATCTACTACTCACCTTATTTGGTGCGTACACATTCAAAATAGAACAATCAAAGGTATTCAACAATTTACTTGATATGAGAATAAATCTTTTATTACAACAACAATCCACCATCCTAAAAACATCTGGGTTCCATATGCAAAGAAGAGCCTCAGCAGATCCATCAGAACCCACCACCATAAAATCCATGTTTCTCTTTCCCCACAAAGCTCTTACCTCATTCTCAGAAATAGAAACCTTCTTTGTCTCTTGAAGAAGCACAATATCAACCTTTCTTTCATAAATTAGTTTCCTAATCCTTCCCATCTTCTCTAACTTTCCCAATCCTCTAACATTCCAAGACATCGACTTCATAATTAAACAATTATAACACCAAAATTTAGCAACAAATAACTACCAAACCCCTATTCTTTCCTCTTCTCCTTCCTCATTGCTCTATCAACTAACTCTAGATCCACCATCTTTTCCAGAGTTTCAGACTTTTTGCTTTTGTAATTGATGCCCAGGATTTTCCCAAACTGTATGTTAGCTTGTGCCTTACTAAGAATGTGATTCAAGGTGCCAGAACTACATTCAGTTGAAGCAGAAAGATGGCACATTTAGGAGTGGGCTTGCTTGATGATGCCCCTTTATGACCATACATATGAGCAAGATAAGAATACCCTGAAACCTCAGTGAGGGATTGAGTTGCACAAGAAAATCTTACCCTTCTTTTACCTTTCTTTTTTGACTTCAACCCATTAGTAATGCTGCCATTATAACCATTTGGTTTTGTTTGCCCCTTATACAAATTGGGCCTTGTAGATGCCCAATTAGGATTAGTATTGGGGTTTGAATTTGGGCCCTTCACCACAATACCTAATCTGTTATTTTCCACTGGGTTGTGAAAATGGCCCAAGTTAACTTCCAAGCTAATACCATGCCTATGACTCGCCGACCCACCTAGACTATAGTGACCCTAATTTTTCGTAAGTCATTATTTATTATTGTTTAGATTATTATTACTTTATTTTATTTTTGACTTTATTAATTGTGTGGTTACACGAGAATTTAATGTAGTAGTTGTACAAGCACGAAATAATGTTCTCGTATAATCCTGTTGATCAAGTCTGCACTCCTCCAAACGTCATCGCTTTACTCCCTGAAAACACAAACGTGAGCTAGCCGGCAGGTGTGTGCCGGATACCTCTCCGATGCCTAAGTTAGCCAAATAGACAAATAGGTAATGTGTATTCGAGAATCAAAGTCGTGTTACCTCTACATAGGTTATGTTGTGAGCTTTTATAGTTTTTGCATGGCATAATCCCAGTAGGACTCTTATTCCTCCATGTAGAGTCCTCCTAAGAATCACACTTCTGAAAGATAATGTTTATCCTTCAACACCCCCCTCACTACTTAAACCAAGTGAGATGGTTTTACCTCGGTTAGATGACAGTATGATCGAGCTAACACTAGCTCTTTGTCATACTTAATCCAGTGCTTTCACATGCAACACATAGGCTTGGCTCTTTGTTCACTTGTACCTCGGTTTTGTCTGTTGAGACCGAGCTAACTATAGCAAGCTTTGACCGAGCTAACAAGAGTAAGGTCCACCATAAGAAACCTAAATACCTCGGCTCCGAATACTATGACCGAGCTAATTATCACCACTCCGACCGTGATGACTGTAACCATATTTGGACCGAGCTAACACTAAGGTCCGCTCACTAAGCCTTTTTCACCACGGCCCATAGAACGACCTATTACTACGCCTGGGCTTAGCTTGGCCTTAATGCTCATAAAAAACTCCCTCTCAGTAGTTAATTAATTTAATGTGTTAGTTAATTATATATAATTAATCAGAATATTTATGTTTATATATTTTTAAATAAAAAAAGAACTTATTTATATAGATTTTATATAAGATATTTATATTTATATATGTTGTAGTTATTTAATAAAATAAAATAGAATATATTGTCAAATTAGGTTAAAAGTATTAGAGAGGTGTTGAAAAAAAAAAGAATAAAAACCAAAAAAAAAAAAAAAAAAGAGCAGCAGTAGCCTTGTGCCGAGAGAGAGAGAGAGAGAGAGAGAGAGAGAGAGAAGGAGACGGCAAAGGGAGAAAAAGGAGAGGGAAAAAAAGAAAAAGATTAGAGTTTTATTTTGGTGGCTCCATTAGTTCTTCAAATAATTCTTTGATCTTCAAAAAAAAAATATTGTGAGTACAAAACTCACTTCCCTTGATTTATATTTAATTCATTATTTTTATTTATTTGATGTTAAATTGATTTCATATTTACGTGTAGATGATTGATTGATTTTAATTATTTTGATTAGTTGTGTATGTAAGTTTTAGGGTTTTTAGATGATTGATTGATTTTAATTATTTTGTTTAGTTGTGTATGCAAAGTTTAGGGTTTTTAGTTGATTGATTGATTTTAATTATTTTGATTAGTGGTGTATGCCAGGTTTAGGGTTTTTATATGGATTTATTTCATGGTTGTAATCACACTCATGGTTATATGACATTAAAATTGATTAGGAACCCATAGATAAATTCCTTATGCTCCACCATGACTCCATGGATTATTGTTTTATTTGAGTGTTGGTGAGAAATAGCGTATAAAAAAAAAAGTGAGGATTATGAGATTTATTTGAATGCCTTAGGTTTGGCATTGTTATGTTTGTTCTCATGAGTGAGATGTTTTGTATCTGTATATTGTTGCCTCGTTCTCATGAGTAGACGAGTGCTTTGATTTACGCGCGTACGTATATGCTAATCATCCGGAGAGTGTGAGTCAAACTCAGGACGATATCCCTGTGCAAGTTTGGCTTCGGAGCGGTGTTAGATATATGGAAGGCACATGGGATATATGTGTAGGCCGGAAGTAGAGGGCCGAAGTGGTTGAGTTAAGGTATAAAGAATTTAATTATGAGTTTATTAGTATAGTGTGAATTGTATTGATTTGTACATGTTAAAAGAAATAGTAAACGACCTCGATAAATTATGAAATTTGAGCAAAGACATGTATACGTGATTCGAGACAACTTTTGTGTTTTAATTTTTTTATTAAAAAGATCGATTAGAACTTATAATCGGATGATCTTAGATATTATAGTTTTGATTTATTTTAACAATGCAGATTTTAGAAGATCTTTTAACTCACGAATTGAGCTTATTTTTATTGGTTTCATGTAAATTGAAGTAAAAAATTATTCTGCACATTTTTCGTGTTTTGAACTTTTTCGAAAAAAATCATCTTAGGAAAATTTATGTTCGTTTTCAGTTTTTGATTTTTCGGTTGAAATCCGTTTAGGTTCTTCTATCAAGTTTTTTTTCTCAACTTGTTTAGCTTCTACTAAATTTGTTTGCATTGTCTTTTAGGAAATTTGATTCTGTACAACTTTCGTTCTTTGAATTTTGGTCAATTCGAATTATTTAAGTATGAAACGGTGTATTTTTATACTTCTTCAGCAAGTTACTTATGATTAAAATATACAACTAACTTTATTTTTTGTAGGATGGTGGGTCTTACTAACTTTTTTTATGCAGGGCTAACCCACCATATTTTTATTTCTATTTTGTTTATTTTATAATCAATTTATATTTCGTTGTGTACGGACAAGAAACTAAATGCTATCGTATCTTGGGAAACTACCTATTCGTCTTGGTGCAGTTGGAACTACTTGTCTTGTCTCGTAGTAAGAATTTAATGTTTTTTTTTTGTGTCTGGTGGACACGTGGGTGTTGAATCTTGTACTCATATCAGTATATCTGTATACTGACCCGTTTTGTCTCTTGGCAACTCGGGTGCGTTCTGTTTGAGCGCAGCTGAGCTTCCTTTGCAAGATTAGTTGGGGCTACGGTGATGACGAGAAGTAACTATAGTTTTTGGACATATCTCTTGGACTTCTTTTGTTTTCTTGAGCTTAGGATTGATATTAATTTATGTATTTATTATTTTTTTTATGACTTTAGTATTGGAATAATTTGGCATGGTTTGTAACCGTACTTTATTTAAGTTGTTTTGATTAGTTGTTGCTATCGTAATGTTGAGGTATTGGTTAGTTATGAGATTATGGTGGATGGTTTGGTTGGTGTTTAGTTTTTTTTTTGTTTCACCTCTAGGATTTGGATGATGGAATATTGATTGGGGTTTAGTCAAATTTAATATTTAATTGTCCAAATTTTGGGGCGTGACAGTTTGGTATCAGAGCCCTAGGTTACCTTAGATTTGTGAGAGTTTAGGTAATCCTCGGATTGTGGAAACATGAGTTAGCTGGTTTAGGTTGGTGGTAGAATTTATTCTAAGTATTTATAAACGAATTTTTGTGTGTTTAACTTAAAGGTGCTGGTTGAAAGGTATCCTTAATTTTTTTAAGAACCAATTAGTGTATTTTTTAATACTGGTGTCTCTCATTCTTTTATATCTAGACAGTTTGTAAAAAGAGAACACCTTGTAACTATCTCCTTGTTTAGACCTATTTGTGTTGAGACCCCTTTAGGAGGGACAGTTACTCTTTATGAGATGTGTAAAGAATTTGTGTTTGACTTTGCAGGTAAGGTCTTGTATACAGACCTAATTGTGTTAGGGTTTGAGGGGTTTGTAATTATTTTGGGTATGGATTGGCTGTGAAAACACTTTGTGACTCTAGATTATGCTGGAAAGACTGTAAATATAGATATTCCTGGTATGCCACGGCTTTCCCACACTTTTACCGATAGAGAAGAGTCGATGATGACGAGTTTTCTGTGTTCAGTAGAAATCCCTAAGCAGGATATTAGTGAGGTAGATGTGGTACGAGAGTTTGAGGATGTATTTCAAGAGATACCTGGACCTCCACCTCGACGGGTAGTAGAATTTCTCATTGACCTAGTGCCGGGAACTGCACTGATTTTGAAGGTGGCATATAGAATAGCGCCTAAAGAGCTTGTGGAGATGAAAAAGCAGATGGAAAAGATGCTTCAAAAAGGGTTCATTCGTTCAAGTAACTCTCCGTATGTGCATGGATTATAGAGAGCTAAACAAGGTGACTATCAAGAATAAGTATCCGCTACCTAGAATTGATGACTTGTTTGATCAGTTGAAGAGGGCAGCCATGTTCTCTTAGTTTGATCTCAGAACGGGTTACCATCAGATGGGTGTGTCAGAGGAAAGTATACAGCTTACTGCTTTTCAGAACCGGTATGGGTTGTACGAATTTCCTGTAATGCCTTTTGGTTTGACTAATGCTCCTGCCTATTTTATGGACTTGATGAACATAGTTTTTCAACCGTATCTAGATAAGTTTGTGATTATCTTCATAGATGATATCCTGGTGTATTCTAAGAATGAGGAGGAACACAGAGAACACTTGAAAGTTGTATTGCAAACTTTGAGGGAGCAGCAGTTATACGCTAAGTTCAGTAAGTGTCACTTTTGGGAGAAAGAAGTGAGATTTTTAGGGCATGTTGTATCCAATCAAGGGATAGCGGTAGATCCTGAGAAAGTTGTTGCGGTCAAAGAATGGAAGCAGCCTACGAACCCTACAGAGATGAGAAGTTTTTTAGGACTAGCCGGTTATTATAGGAGATTTATAGAGAAGTTTTCCACTATTGCAGCACTCATGACCAAGTTGACCCGCAAGAATGTGAAGTTCTTATGGACAGATGATTGTGAGAAAGCTTTCTAAGAGTTAAAGCAGTGGTTAACTACAGCTTCGGTGTTAACTATACCGGTATAAGGGGAAAAGTTAATAGTGTTTACTGATGCGAGTGGAACTGGCTTGGGATGTGTGTTGATGCAGCATCAGAAGGTTGTATCTTATGCTTCTCGATAGTTAAAACCTCATGAGAGACGATACCCTACTCATGACTTAGAGTTGGCAGCAGTTGTTTTTGCGTTGAAAGTGTGGCGACACTACTTGTTTGGGGAGCACTTTGAGTTGTACACGGATCACAAGAGCCTCAAATATCTCTTTTCTCAAAAAGAGTTAAACATGAGAGGTGGGTTGAATTCGTCAGTAGTTATGATTTCGGGATCCTTTACCGCCCGGGAAAAGGAAATGTGGTGGCTGATGCACTTAGTCGACAACATGGGATTATAGCTTCTTTGATGATTCAGGAATGGAAGTCCTTGGAGTTAATTTCAATGCATGATGTTCAACCAATAAAGAGTGCTGAGAGGGCATACATTGGTAGTTTGACTGTGTAGCCGATTTTACTGGGTAAAGTTTGTTAGATGCAGAATTTAAATGGGTTTCTCGTCAGTAAGCTCAATGACCTTGTAGTGGATTTGATCGATGGTTGTCCTACTAATTGGTCTGTGGACTCAGATGGGGGATTGCTATTCAATGGTAGGTTGTGTGTACCTAACATTGTTAAATTGAGAAAAGAGATTATGGATGATGCCTATAGGTCCCGATATACTATTCACCCTGGTGGGACTAAGATGTATCATGACCTGAAGAGGACATTTTGGTGCGAATGTATGAAAAAGGACGTAGGAGAGTATGTTTCCCGATGTTATGTGTGCCAACAGGTTAAGGCAGAACACCAACGACTGTTTGGACTTTTGCAGCCTCTTGAGATTCCTACTTGGAAATGGGGGTACATCTCTATGGACTTCATGGATGGATTGCCGCGGTCTAAGTGAGGCAATGAATCTATTTGGGTAATAGTGGATCGACTCACCAAGTCTGCTCATTTTATTCCTATCAGTGTTCACCGAACTGTGGATAAACTAGTTAGGCTATATATTCGGGAGGTGGTGCGACTTCATGGCTCACCAGTTTCTATCATTTCGGATCGTGATCCATTGTTTGTGGCAGAGTTTTTAGCATGCTTTGGGTGCTAGGTTAGACTTGAGCACGGCTTATCATCCTTAGACGAATAGGCAAACGGAGCGGGTAGATCAAATCTTGGAGGATATGTTGAAAGCTTGTGTCCTCGATCTTAGTGGTAGTTGGGAAGGACACTTGCCATTGGTGGATTTTGCTTATAATAATAGCTATCACTCTAGTATCGGGATGGCACCTTTTGAGGCTTTGTATGGGAGGCCATGTCGATCACCTGCTTGTTGGATGGAAGTAGGAGATGCGCCATTGTTAAGGTCAGAATTGGTGAGAGAGACCATAGAGAAGGTGAATATTATTCGGGAACATATAAGACTGCACAGAGTTGTTAGAAGAGTTACGCTGATAGAAAACGTAAGGGGGTTTCGCCGATAAAAGGAATCATGCGGTTTGGAAAGAAGGGAAAGTTGGCACCTAGATTTGTGGGACCATATGAGATCATAGAAAAGATTGGTAATGTGGCTTATAAATTAGCCTTACCACCTGTTTTAGCTATGATTCACAATGTGTTCCATGTATCTTTATTGTGGAAGTGTGTGTAAGACCCTTCCCAAGTAGTATCACCAGAAGTGTTGGAGATTAGTGACGATCTAATGTATGCGGTGCGACCAGTTATTATTCTAGATCGGGATGTAAAGCAGTTGCGACGAAGAAAGTGAACTTGGTTAAAGTGCAATGGAGCGAGGATGAGAATGATATCACTTGAGAATTGGAAGAGAAAGTTCGGCATATGTACTCGGAGCTTTTTGTTTAGTACTCTTTCCTATCGAATCTCAGGACGAGATTCTTTTGAGGTGTGTATATTGTAGCGACACTAATTTTTCGTAAGTCATTATTTATTATTATTTAGATTATTATTATTTTATTTTATTTTTGACTTTATTAATTGTGTAGTTACATAAGAATTTAATGTAATATTTAATTAATTTAATGTGTTAATTAGTTAATTTAATGTGTTAGTTAATTATATATAATTAATCAGAATATTTACATTTATATATTTTTAAATAAAAAAAGAACTTATTTATATAGATTTTATATAGGATATTTATATTTATATATGTTGTAGTTATTTAATAAAATAAAATATAATATATTGTCAAATTAGGTTATAAGTGTTAGAGAGGTGTTGAAAAAAAAAAAGAATAAAAACCAAAACAAAAAAAAAAAACGAGAGCAGCAGCAGCCTTGTGCCAAGAGAAAGAGAGAGATAGAGAGAGAGAGAGAGAGATTAATTAAGAAGGAGACGGCAAGGGGAGAAAAAGGAGAGGGAAGAAAAGAAAAAGATTAGGGTTTTGTTTTGGTGGCTCCATTAGTTCTTCAAATAATTCTTTGATCTTCAAAAAAAAATATTGTGAGTACAAAACTCACTTCCCTTGATTTATATTTAATTCATTATTTTTATTTATTTGATGTTGAATTGATTTCATATTTACATGTAGATGATTGATTGATTTTAATTATTTTGATTAGTTGTGTATGTAAGGTTTAGGGTTTTTAGTTGATTGATTGATTTTAATTATTTTGATTAGTGGTGTATGCCAGGTTTAGGGTTTTTATATAGATTTATTTCATGATTGTAATCACACTCATGGTTATATGACAGTAAAATTGATTAGGAACCCATAGATAAATTCCTTATGCTCCACCATGACTCCATGGATTATTGTTTTATTTGAGTGTTGGTGAGAAATAGCGTATAAAAAAAAAAGTGAGGATTATGAGATTTATTTGAATGCCTTAGGTTCGGCATTGTTATGTTTGTTCTCATGAGTGAGATGTTTTGTATATATATATATTGTTGCCTTGTTCTCATGAGTAGACGGGTGCTTTGATTTACGCGCGTACGTATATGTTAATCATCCGGAGAGTATGAGTCAAATTCGGGACGATATCCCCGTGCAAGTTTGGCTTCGAAGCGGTATTAGGTATACGGAAGGTACATGGGATATATGTGTAGCCTGGAAGTAGAGGGCCGAAGTGGTGGAGTTAAGGTATAAATAATTTAATTATGAGTTTATTAGTATAGTGTGAATTGTATTGATTTGTACATGTTAAAAAAAATAGTAAACGACCTCGATGAATTATGAAATTTGAGCAAAAATATGTATACGTGATTCGAGACAACTTTTGTGTTTTAATTTTTTTATTAAAAAGATCGATTAGAACTTATAATCGGATGATCTTAGATATTATAGTTTTGATTCATTTTAACAATGCAGATTTTAGAGGCTGTTTTAACCCACGAGACGAGCTTATTTTTATTTGTTTCGTGTAAATTGAAGTAAAAAATTATTCTGCACATTTTTCGTGTTTTGAACTTTTTCGAAAAAAATCATCTTAGGAAAATCTATGTTCGTTTTCAGTTTTTGATTTTTCGGTTGAAATCCGTTTAGATTTTTCTATCAATTTTTTTTTTCTCAACCTGTTCAGTTTCTACTAAATTTTTTCGTATTGTCTTTTAGAAAATTTGATTCTGTACAACTTTCGTTCTTTGAATTTTGGTCAATTCGAATTATTTAAGCATGAAATGGTGCATTTTTATACTTCTTCAGCAAGTTACTTATGATTAAAATATACAACTAACTTTATTTTTTGTAGGATGGTGGGTTTTACTAACTTTTTTATGCAGGGCTAACCCACCATATTTTTATTTCTATTTTGTTTATTTTATAATCAATTTATATTTCGTTGTGTACGGACAAGAAACTAAATGTCACCGTATCTCGGAAAACTACCTATTTGTCTGAGTGCGGTTGGAACTACTTATCTTGTCCCGTAGTAAGAATTTAATGAATTTTTTTTTTTGTGTCTGGTGGACACATGGGTGTTGAATCTTGTACTCATACCAGTATAACTGTATACTGACCCGTTTTGTCTCTTGGCAACTCGGGTGCGTTCTGTTTGAGTGCAGCTGAGCTTCCTTTGCAAGATTAGTTGGGGCTACGGTGATGACGAGAAGTAACTATAGTTTTTAGACATATCTCTTGGACTTCTTTTGTTTTCTTGAGCTTAGGATTGATATTAGTTTATGTATTTATTATTTTTTTTATGACTTTAGTATTGGAATAATTTGGCATGGTTTGTGACCGTACTTTATTTAAGTTGTTTTGATTAGTTGTTGCTACCGTAATGTTGAGGTATTGGTTAGTTATGAGATTATGGTGAATGGTTTGGTTGGCGTTTAGTTTTTTTTTGTTTCACCTCTAAGATTTGGATGATGGAATATTGATTGAGATTTAGTCATAATTTAATATTTAATTGTCCAAATTTTAGGACGTGACATAGACATTAAATAAAACCGAGTGTAGCTAGCTGCTCATCAACACTTAGATTATCATCATTGGCCTCTAGACTACCCTCTGCCACCGTCATCTCTATACGCTCCTCAACCACCAAGTTATCCTCCACACTACTTTCAGTCTCCTCTACAATTGTGTCCACCTGATTGTTTGCCAGAACATCGTCAACTTCTTCATCTTCCACAGCCAAATTAACATCAGGTTGATCACCAACACCCACCCCAACAGGTTCAGGCTGAAGAAACTCGTTTGAGTTCCAATCCTCCCCCACCTCACTAGACATAATGCTACCACTGTCAACTAGAATATGCAATTGTTCTGCACATACCAGATTAATGGTTTGATTTATAAACTCCATACAACCCGTTGCAGCTCGAATTCTTCCATGACTAAAGAACTTTGGTTGACTGATATTCCCATCCAAACTAAGAACATTGCCCCATATACTACCAATCTTATTGAAGGTGTTTCTATTCCACATATTCAGAGGGACACCGTAACACCTGAGCCACAAACACCTCTCTTGCTCTGCATATACTCCTGGTTCCCAAAGTTTGACAGATTCGCTCCATTCCTTGAACCATTATTTGATTGACAAGAACTATGACAACATATCCTCTTTTGATGAGAAAGTCAACACAGCAGTCCTGCCACCCCCATTTCTAACCAACACATGCCCCAATCCTTTCTCTTTAAGCACCATCGCAATACCGACATCGAAAACTCTTGTTTGAACTTCAACAACATACTATCATACAACCAGCTATGCCATTCGTCATTTACCTGAATCGTAGATTCTTCTTTACTCACCGAAACCTTAACGCCTGCTTTTACCATATCAGCAAATGATCTTTGAGAACCATAGTGATCTCGATCATACCTTCTCTTAACGACCTTATCTCCGCTACTCCTTCCAAACTGGTTTCTTCTCACTGATCTATCTTCGATTTGGCCATACTCTGCCATTTTGACTTTAAGTTCCCTATCCGCCACCCACAAACCATTGGCTTTCTGGATAACCACGTTTGCCGCCACTGAACAATCAAATCTAACAAAACCAAATCGAGTATTGGTAGTTTTCCTTCTCTTATAAGGTATAAAAACATCTTTCACTATACCAAGCTTGGTGAATAGATGAAACAATGATTTCGGATCCATAGTGGAAGGTATGTTATCCAAAAAAACAAAGATTAAACCCTTACTTCCATCCTTACTCCAAACTTCACATTTTCTTTTCCTTTGCTTCGTTATTGGTATCCACCCTCCGTTCTCCATCGCAACTCTCTATATTAATTGCTAAAGCAAGTTTCAAGGGTTGAATAATGTTGCATATAATCTCATTTTTTAGGAGGTAATAAATGAAATTATATGTAACATTTTTCTTTAAAGATTTAGGATCAATCATGTTATTATTTGTTGTGATTAACAGTATCGCTATATCTACACAATTTGTTTGGCTTGAATGTACACAATTAAAACTCTGACCGTTAAGAATTTTCAGAGTCTCAATTGTATAAATTCAGAAGAAATAAATTAGATGGATGGGTCATTAATTTGTGACTAAATTATGATTGGTGAAATCAATAAAACTGAAAACTAAAAGAGGCAGATTCCAATAAAATACGATTCCAAATTTTATTTCGTAGAGTTATCTGTTCATAATGTGATTGGTTTGTTTTGTAGTTGCTTTAAGCGTACATAATCTATAAAAATATCAAACTGATTTGATAATAACTAATATATGACTCTGCTATGCACAGGGATAAAATAATATATTACTTAATAAATATAAGATAATTATATTTAATTTTTTTTATATTATGTAAAATAAAAATTAAATGGAAGTTAGTCAATCATGATTTTCTTAATTGTTTAAAATTAAGAAAATAAAAAAAAAAATAGTTTGAGATATTGATTATAATACTTCTCACTAAAAATCTCATTTTGCTTATATAAATGAGAGTATAAGATTCATTTTATGTAAATGAAACAATTCGCTTTTTCTTTCTTTTCTCGATATGAGATTATAAAATAAAAATTAAATGAAAGCTAACCAATGGAGATTTTTTTAATTGTTTAAAAGTTAATAGTTGTTTGGGCGAAAAGTTTATTTTGAATTAAGAAATCTTAGCCGTTTAATATTTAATTAGGTCAATCTTTAATTTATTTTGAATCAAACAAATTTAACCAATATATTTTGATAAAACCGCTAAAATCACAGTTAAACCAGCGAATTAGTCAAACCAAAAATGGTTCACCCTATCGGCTAGGTCAAAGGACCAACCAACTTATACAAAAATTAATTAATTAAAACGTTTAAATTTTATTTTAATTTTAAAATTTAAACTGTCTTGAAGTGAAACATACACGACACTACAATATTAAATGGGAGTATAAAGTTTATATAGTGAAACAACTCATTTTTTCTCTCATTTTCCTAATGCGAGGTTGTAAAATAAAAGTTAACAGTTGTTAGGACGAAAAGTTCATTTCTAATCAATCAATCTCAGTCGTTCAATTTTTAATAAGGTTAATCTTAGTTTATTTCAAATCAAACAAACCTAAGCAATATATTTTGATAAAATAGCTAAAATCGTGGTTAAACCAGTTAATCAGTCAAACCGAAAATGATTCAGCCTAATCAGTAAGTTAAAAGACCAACTGATTTACAACAAAATTAATTAATTAAAACCTTTAAATTTTATTTTAAAATTTAAACCATCTTGAACTGAAACATGCGCAATACTATAATATTAAATGAGAGTATAAGATTCAGTTTATAAAAGTAAAACAACTCACTTTTTCTTTATTTTTTCGATGTGAGATTGTAATTATTTTAAAGTTAAATATTATGAGAGTTTAAAATCTTATGCAAAATTATTTTTAAAATCAAAATGTTTATGTAGGATTGTACAATAAAAGTTAAACAGAAGTTAACCAATGGAGATTTTCTTAATTATTTAAAATTAAGAAAATCAAAAAAATTGATATTGATTATAGGGTTTCTTACTAATTTTTTTTTTTACTTATATAAATGGAAGCATAAGATTCACTTTATATAAGTGAAACAATTCACTTTTTTTTTCTTTTCTTGATGTGAGAGTGTAAAATAAAAGTTAAATGGATATGCATATTAGATTGCAGATTGAAACTGTGTTTACAAAAGCACATTCACATTGCACCTTCACATAGCACGGGTGTTATGCTAGGAGTATTATACATGTGTTCTTAAACATACAAACAAAAAAAAATTGATATTGATTATAGAGCTTCTCACTAAAAATCTTCTTTTGCTTATATAAATAGAAGCATAAGATTCACTTTATATAAGTAAAACAATTTACTTTTTCATTTTTTTCCCAATGTGGGATTATAAAATAAAAATTAAATGGAAGCTAACTAATGAGGATTTACTTAATTGTTTAAAATTAAGAAATTTCAATAATTTATACAAATTGGAGCATAAGATTCATTTTATGTAAATGAAACAATTCACTTTTTCCTTCCCTCCCCCCCCCCCCGATTTGAGATTGTAAAATAAAAGATAAATGGAAACTAGTCAATGAGAATTTTTTTAATTGTTTTTAAAATCAACACGTTTATGTAGAATTGTACAATAAAAGTTAAATAGAAGCTAACCAATAGAGATTTCTTAATTGTTTAAAATTAAGAAAATAAAAAAAATTGGTATTGATTATAGAGTTTCTCACTAAAAATCTTCTTTTGTTTATATAAATGAGAGTATAAGATTCATTTTAGATAAGTGAAATAATTTACTTTTCCCTTCTTTTCCTGATGTGAGATTGTAAAATAAAAATTAAATGGATATACACATTGAATTGCTGATTGAAGCTGTGTTTACAAAAGCACCTTCACAATGCACCTTCACGTAGCACGGGTGATATGTTAGGAATATTGTACACATGTTCTTAAACACCAAAAAAAAAAAAATAATAATAATAATAAATAAATAAAATAAAATAAAAAAATTGTGTTGATTATAGGGTTTTTTCATTAAAAATCTTCTTTTACTTATATAAATGAGAGCATAAGATTCAGTTTATATAAGTGAAACAATTCACTTTTTCTTTCTTTTCCTGATGTGGGATTGTAAAATAAAAGTTAATGGAAGATAACCATTGGGGGTTTTCTTAATTGTTTAAAATTAAGAAATTTCAATAATTTATATAAATTAAAGTATAAGATTCATTTTATGTAAATAAAACAATTCACTTATTCCTTTTCTTTTTTTTTTTTCTTCGATTTGGAATTGTAAAATAAAAGGTAAATGAAAGCTAACCAATGAGAATTTTCTTAATTGTTTAAAATTAAGAAAATTCAATAATTTTAGAATGAGTTTTTGGACTTTCTAGAAGGCTTCTCCTTTAAAACTCCCTTTATAAGATTCATTTTATATAAGTGAAATAACTAATTTTTTCTTTTTTTTTTCTTATGTAGGATTGTATATATAAGTGAAACAACTACCTTTTTCTTACTTTTCTCGATGTGAAATTGTAATTATTTTAAAGTTAAATATTATGAGAGTTTCAAAATCTCATACAAAATTATTTTTAAAATCAAAACTATGTAGGATTGTAAAATAAAAGTTAAATAAAAGCTAGCTAATGAGGATTTTCTTAATTGTTTAAAATTAAGAAGAAAAAAAAATGAGTATGAGATATTAATCATAGGGCTTCTTACTAAAAATCTCCTTTTACTTATATAAATGAGAGTATAAGATTCACTTTATGTAAGTGAAACAATTTATTTTTTCTTTCTTTATCCGGTGTGAGATTGTAAAATAAAAGGTAAATGGAAGCTAGCCAATGAGAATTAGAGTGACATAGTTTAGGTTGATGAATTTATCATACTCGATCATTTTATAAACTCATATGCATATTAAAAAAGATAAATCAAATTCATTCTAAAGTAATATTAATGTGATTTCAATGTATTTATCTTTAATAAAAATATATTATCTATTTATAAAATTATATATGTTATTTATTTTAAAAAATTAAATATAATAAAATTACGTGATTATAAATGGTAGTCTCGCTCAAAGTAAATCAGACTTTAATTTGTTCAAAATGTTGCTAATAAAAACTGAAAATAAATCAAAATCAATCAACTGACCTCTTTTCCTCTCCGACACATGCCTTGTTACATTATCATCCACATCATTATAATCGTGGAATTAACTTGCATCATTGCATTTGGAGCAAAATATTGTTTTAAAAATATAATTAATTGTAGTCATACAAGCAAGATGGACCTAATTGGGGGAGATGGGTGATGGCCTCCAAATTTCGAAACCTTTTCATTATAATAATAAGGGCAAATTACAAACACCTCCCTCGAGGTTTGATAAAAATACAGATTCCTCCCTGAGGTTTGAAAAATTACAAATTACCCCATGAGGGTCAAATTTTCATAACAAATTAGGGGAAATTAGGGGAGAATCTATATGAAAATAAAAATCTCATGGAGCAATTTGTTATGAAAATATAAACCTCAGGGGGCAGAATGTAATTTCTCAAACCTCAAGGGAGAATCTGTATTTTCACCAAACCTCGAGGGGGGTGTTTGTAATTTGCCCTAATAATAATAACATTAATTATTAAAAAAAGCCTTTAAATTATATAAGTTGACCTCCGATTAGATTAGAGAGACATATTTTCATCGTACAGTTTGGTGAACTATTAATATAAATTATGATAAAAGCCTTCAACCTAAACTATCCCAACCTAAACAATTTACTTTTTTCTTCTTTTCCCGATGTGATATTATCAAATAAAAGTTAGTCAACGGAGATTTTCTTAATTGTTTAAAATTAAGAAAATCAAGAAAATTACATTGTCATCCACATAGTCATAATCGTGGAATTAACTTGCATCATTGCATTTGGAGTAAAATATTATTTTAAAATATAATTAATTGTACTCATGCAAGCAAGATGGACCCAATTGGGGGAGACACGACCTCCAAATTTCGAAATCCTTTTATTATAATAATAACAATAACATTAATTATTAAAAAAAGCCTTTAAATTATATAAGTTGGGCCTTCTATTAGAGATGCATATTTTCACCATACAGTTTGGTGAACCATTAACCTAAACTAGTGTTTTCAATTTGTTTAGATATTCTGTTAGTATTTTCAATTGAAAAAAAGTTTAAATATTCTGTTGAAAGAGAGTTTTTAACTTGAATATATTTTTTGAATTGAAAAAAATAAATGTATTATTTATTTATATTTCTCGGCTTTTAAATCTAACTCTAAAAATAATAAATAAAAAAGATGATATATACTGGTTGGTTTTTGTTTTCAAAAATAGATATAGATGTAACAATACGGAAGCATACAATCTCTACTTTTGATCTGTTCATGATTTTAGTGGTTTGAATTGTTTTAATATTTTAAGAACCACAAATTATAATACTTTATGTGGATGAAGCATGTTGTGATCGTAATATGTGGATGGAGCATGCAATAATTATAATATTATAAAATTTCAAACTTTCTTTCTTTAGATGAGGCATGTAGTGATTGTAATACTTTTTTAATTCATTGACTGGAATACTTTTTTTTTTTTTTTTGAGGAAGTGCATAAGTTGAATTATGTTAAAAATTTATAAAATTTTAAACCGCCAAACTGATTCGCATCCATCTGCTAATCCACTCAATCCACATTCGTCGGATTGGCAGACGAATGCGGATTGATTTTCTCCAATCTGCCAATCTGGTGGATGAATGGTGGATTGAAAGTTCTGTGACCACAATCGATCTTCGCCCACCCCTAATAAAAACTCCCAACGTAAACTATTCCAACCTAAACAATTTACTTTTTCCTTCTTTTCTCGACATAAGATTATTAAATAAAAGTTAGTCAATGGAGATTTTCTTAATTTTTTAAAATTAAGAAAATCAAGAAAATCAGTATGAGGTATTGAAACTTTCACAAGGCTCCTTACTAAATGGGAGGAGAGTATAAGATTCTCTTTATATAAGTAAAATAATTTTTTTATTTTTTCTTTTCTTGATGTGGAATTATAAAAAAAAAGTAATTATTTAAAATTAAGAAAATTAAAAAAATTATAATGAGAATTTGGAACTTATAAAAAATTTCTCACTAAAAAATTCCTTTTTCTTATATAATATATAGATATAGATACATTGCAATGTATTTTCGTTCTAAAAAAAAAAAGTACTAGTGAGGAAGAGTAGATGGACGTGTGCCCGTTTTTGTTAAGAACGTACACAATGCCTCTGTCTAGCATGTGAAGGAGTTGTGACCGGCTCCCTTCTCTCTCTCATCTACAATCTACACATATGCATACATCCATATACATACATGACAAGCCCACAAAAACCCAACTTAACTGGCTGGTTTGATAAGATTCATCCACACACACAGCCCAATGGGGTGGTGAGTCATGACAAAACTAGTCTAGGATTTCAATCTCATTTTCCTTGGCTTTTTCTTCTCCCGACAATATTAGGTGCACAGAATCAAAAAAAAAAAAAAAAAAAAAAAAAAAAAAAAGCAAAAAAATCATAAAAAAATAAAATAAAAAAGATTGTGTAATTGAATATCCATAAAAGAAATCTCAGTCATATAATATATTTTTTGTACACTTTATATAGCATTAGTCTGTTTCTTTCACACTTCACTCTTCTATATCCTACTATGCTCAACTCTCTAAATATATAGGCATAGACACAAACCCCTTTTACTAGAAAGAGAGTGTGTGCTCAAAATCTCTTTATTAACTAAAGCTCCCTTCTTCATAACAAGAGGCCTATACAAAGAGAACCTAGTTTGGGGGGGGGGGGGTGTTGGTTGGGTGTTTTCAAAAAACCAAAGAATTGTTTTTGAAAAATAATGAATAATATGTTGCCTTCTTCAGAGTGTAGTAGTGGTTGTGAGTCTGGATGGACTCTATACTTAGAACACTCTTTTCTTTCTTCAAATCCATCAAATAGAAACAATAATGAGTTTGTTGATGGAAAGGGCATTTACAGCAAAGGAAAGAGATCACTGAAGAATGAGGATGAAGAAGAGGACTTATCCATGGTCTCAGATGCTTCCTCTGGGCCTCAAAATTTTCATGAGGATGAATATTATGGAAATGGCAGTAATGGGTGTTTGAATAATGCACCAATTGATGCCACATTGCGAAAGAAGAGTGGGAAGAGGAAGAAAAACAGAGAAAATCCGAGTCGAAAGGTTCAAGAACATCCTTCTTTCCTTGATGATACTGCTAGCTCTACTGTCTTCAACTTCTCCCAGGTAAATTCAAAGAGTTATGATGTGCAAATAGAATTTTAAATTTCTATACAGAAAGATGTGACTGTCTGTGCTCCTTTCATTCCTTTCAAAAACTTCATTATTATGATTTATAATTAAAAAAATGCCATTGTCACGTCATTCTGGATGATGCTTTTGTAGAAATCATTTTCCAAACTCAAAACAACAACAATTGAACAACGTGTGAGAAACAAATTGCTTTGTTGAACTAACCATTTGTTGTTCTTGGAAATAACTATAGTTGTTCTTGAGTTTTGACAGAGAAATTTCACACTCACCAACAACCAAGCTTCAAAGGAGAACATGTCATCATCAGGCTTTTCACAAGAGGGCTCTGCAACCCATTTTGGGGTATTGTCCTTAATTTCTTTGATCCAAGTATTTGATCAGAGCATGTTTATTTACCAAACCATGGATTTTTTGCAGGGGAGATCTGAATTCCATGAGCTTTTCGGTTTCTTCCAGACTTAGCTATCTGGAAACCATCTGCAGCAAAACCAGTTAAGTTTGTGTTTCCACTTCTTGTGCTTACAAAGTTTTAATAATTCTACAGACACAACATTAATCATAGAACCGGCCACGAAAATATAAGTTGAGCATTTTCAGTGAAACAGCCTCTTTAGTGACATGTCTCACTTACTAAGTATTACCACAGTTATTTTCTGTGGTTGGTTCGTAGAATTATTTATTCATTTATTTTTTATAGAAAAAATGCTTAAGAGGTGATATCTTGGGTTGTTTTACTTAATTTTGTAATTAACTTTCAAGCTTTTTGCAGATGGTTTGGTGGCAAGATGGGATGAGATGAAGACCATTGTAGAACTTGTTTATGTTAGCCTGATACATATTGTTGGGCCATTTCCGAACAGTTTAAGCTTTTGGAACAGTCAGTGATCATGTATTAGAGTTTTGGGTTCAAAAGATCTTATGTTCAGATCTTGTCTTCCCTTCTATCTTTTTGATTGTGCACCTTGTTCTTTCCGTGAGAGAGGGTTGTCAAAACAGAAGGAATTCGATCTCAAAAGGGGTCTTGTTCCTTTTCCATTTCTTTATCTTATATTATTGTTACTTTTATGCAAATGACTTGATATATTTGGAGAATTAATAAGGGAGTTAACGCTGTGTTTGGTTGAGGGATTTAGGGAGAAATCTGGAAAGAGAAAGGAAAGAAGTGTGTAAAATTAGATGAAATGTAGGTATATTTTATTCACATTTCACCTACTATTTCTATTTCCTTTTTTAAATCTCTCCTCAAGTCCCTTAACCAAACACAGTATAAATAAACACATTTTCTCTCTTCGAACAAGATAAATCATGTTATTTGTTGTCGCAAAAATGCTTGGTCAACAATTATATCACCAGGAAATGACTAGGTGACAAGCCATGAAAAGATAGAAGAATTTTTTTATTGTGTATGAAATATTATTTATTTATTTATTATTACTAAATTGATTAGACAAATTAAAGAAGGTACTTATACATACTTCTACTAAAATAAGCAATTAGGTATGGAGTAGAAGTGATTCCTCCACAAGAATTATGGTCATAATAATGAATCAAATAGAGACAAGACCTCAATATCTATATAGAGAAGCTCTCTATCTGTGTTTGGAGAACAAAATCTTCAAAATGGTTTTGGCTCTAATACAGACGAGACCAGATCCCAATTGTCTCTGAGTGTCCAGACAGGACTCCATTTTGGTGGTCATACTTCTAGGTTAAATTATATTATTATTATTAATCTTATAATTGAAATACAAAATTAATTTATATAATTTTAATTTTAATTGTATTTCAATATGATGATAAGGGTGTAATGGGGTGATGGGCAGTCAAAAATCAGTGTACTGAGGTGAGGAAATACCAAAGTTAATGTTGGAATAATATTACTATGAAACATGCTATAGAAAGTAATAAATTATACAAATTATTTTTATTAATAGATGTGACACACATCAATCAAACTTTAAAATTTAAGACAGAATTTACTTGAGTAGTTCGATTGAAACAACTCATATAAGTATGAAAATTTTAAAATTTATTTGTTTAAATAGCATTACTTTATTATTATATATTGGATTTATTTATGTAGAGGGTATGTTTGGTTCGAGTTTTAGAAATGAGTTTTAAAAAAAAATTTCAAAAAATTGTATGGTTTGAAATTTTTTTCAAAAAATTTCCAAAATCACTTTCTCTCTCTTACACATCAATCAATCACTTTTTCTCTCTCTCCTCTCTCATTCTCAATCATTTTTTCTCTCACACACATCTACTCAATTACAATAAAATATCAAATCATCCCAAACTCCCAAACTCCAAAACTACTTTCAAAATATACAACTAAACAAACCAAAAAAATTTCTAAACTCTCTCTCCAAATTTTTTTTCAAAAACAACTCTTCCAAAAATAAACCAAACAAGCCCTAAATATTTGTAATCAATTACAAATCACATGTATAAATTAGTGACAGACATAAAATTGGAAAGTGTGAAATCTCGTCTTCTATTCTAGTGGACATGGACTACTCGTGTGGATTAAGTATAAAATATTTTCATATTTCATATACATCTTTATAACTTTTTAAGTATAAAATATTTTCATATTTCATATACATCTTTATAACTTTTTAATTTTAATTTTTGTTCTTTTTAATTTTTAATTTTAATTTTTATTGTTGTTGTTGGTGTTATTGTGGTTGTTGTAAGTTGAGAGACCATGCTTAAGATCTTCCTGAACCAAGGCATGGAACATGCCCCATTAAGTTCAATATATGGTCTCTTTTGGAAGGATCATAATATTCAAATAATTTAAATAATTTTACTGTTCATATTTTGCCCCCCTCTCCCCAAACATTGTCTGCTTTGAAGCTATCATTGGAGTTGATGTCATGCTCAATTATGTGTTTTGGCCCTCATTGATTTATTCATTAATTATCCCAATCAATTCCACCTCTTGTGGAAAATTTGTTTGTTTGTTTGTTTGTTTGTTTTTTTTTTTTTTTTCTAAGAGTCAAATTTTGTAAATAAAAAGATAAGCATGCTCAAATCTATTTACAATGTCAAAAATTCTAAGATCCACCTAGTTGTTCTTTCTCATTTTCAAGAGTCTTCAATGTCGTCAAAAAAACTTGCGAAAGCAAAAAAAAAAAGAAAGAAAAAAATGCCCAAAGGCAAACTAAATAAATCATCTGTGTTTGATAATAGTTAAAAATTGAGTTACAGGCCTTTTAGACTATTCAGTTGTTTTTAAGTAATAAAATTTTAGAAAAGCTGTTCTTTATTGTTCCTCATATTTTTGTTCATTCCACATGCTTCCTCTGCATCACAAAGGCATGTGGTATGCAAGCGTAAGAGTGCTGCCACGATCTATTGAGATTTGGCCTTAGATCTCGCACCCTGTGTGGTTCTACAGGGGAATGAATCTAACTTGAGTATGACAGATTGGTTCCCGGGTTGCCCATGCCATGATATTAGATTTGGAAGATTTAGTGAAACTGCAAATGATGATGACAGGGTTTGAAATGGGGACTGAATGTATTCTGTTCTTTGCAGTTTGTGATATTCGGAAAAAAATAATAATAATAAAATAAAAAAATCACATTTACAAATTTTTAATGTCGATCCACAACTCTATCAACACAGCTGGCACCCACCCATGATAGAGTTCAATGAACTTAGAAACTTTATGACAAACAAAATTGAAAAAAAGAAATGGACAGGACCACAGAGGTTGGTCTGATTATTGAAGCACAAGAAGGGGTGGGGAACCTGATTATGTTAAGAGGTACAGGGTGGTGGACATAGAGAGAAAAAAAGGCTCATAATGCATGGGCACCCAGATGGCTCCAAAATCTCACGATAAAGGAGTTGAGAAAACTTCATTCAGATCAATCAATACAAGCCCAAGAATGTTTTCTAAATATATCTCTCTGTTAAGTATATAGTGATGTGGTGTTTATCACATGAAGAAAAAAAAGTTGGGATTGTCATTGTCATTAAGAGGGAATAGAGATAACTTCTAAACCATCTTTCTCTGAAAATCATAATGTTGGTCCATTTTTTTTATTTTTTTATTTTATCGAATACTCCATGGATATGAGATTGATTTAATAGTGAAAATATTGATATTTGAAAGGAGATTCATTTAAATTAAGTAAATGGAAATGAGGTCACATCAATATGTGAAAAGGCAAGCTAAAATCACATTTCATGTTTTGTGTATCCTAAATGACAACATGAAGAAGATTTTTTAAATGATATTTCTACTGCTTCTTCATTCCTCCAACTTCCAAAGCTCCTTCCATACATAAAATTAGAGCTTGATTTCTGCTACAACAATTACGGCATCGTTCACCAGGAAGCCCTTTGATGTGTCATTGAGGTCGCTTAGGGACAAGAAGTCTCTATACCATAGCCAATGCCTGAAGGAATGAACCATCTTTTGGTAACTGCCAAAAGAACAAAACCATAATTAATGTTGAAGAACACAAATTTAAATGCAACTACATCAAGCATATTTGTATAGATGAAATGAAAATAGATCATCATCAATGACTACTACATCTAGTCACAATATTTTCTTTATTATTTCAGCTGCTTGCTGCATTGATAACAGATATACAAGTGATGGGTCTATCAAACTAATGCAATTATGACATATGAAATGATAAGAAAAATATGCTTTACAAATGTGGTCATGTTATCGTAACATTATTGAAAACAAATTCTACTAAAAACATGGAAACCGAAACCCAGAGAACTGAACACAAAATTCATATCGATATCTGTTCGTATACACTCTGTGTTTGTTGAGCAATTCTAATGAAAATGGATTTCACCTTCCTCTTCCTTGTAGAAATGATTACTTGGACCTGGTCCCTTATAACAAACTTATATTCAGCATAGACTTTCTGTTCAGAAGGAATTGTTTCCCAATCAGCGAGCTGCAGAAAAACTGAGAGGTTTTTACCTTTTGCAGTTCCCAATCCTTTGGGATAAAGCTTTAATTGCCTGCATGCATGCATACATCGAGGAAAAAACTTGCATACTGTTTCTCAGCTATTCAACATTCTGTGATTGTATTCTGTGCACTTAGAATTTTTTCAACGTTTCTAGTTACTAGTTCTACTGTGTCGTGGAATTAGACATAAATAAAGACAATCGAACAGTCATTATTATTACCGCTTGTGCTCTCCAAAAACCACCTCTTCGGTGAGCAAACTTTCATTTTCAATTGCTGAAAAATTAGAAATTTTCCAAGTGAGAAGAAATTCCTTATCCATTGCTGAAAATTTACTAATTTGCCAAGTGTAACCCTTGTTCAAAGGATCCTTCATCATTGACATAGATTCGCCTTTGCCATAATATTTTATAACAAAAACCTCTGCTCCAAACACACAGCAGTCATCAAGCAGATATCCTTTGGAAGCATCAGTGAAACTATCTAAAGGAACCAATTCATCAAAACCCCATTCAGTCTTCATCCGATGAAACCGCCTAATTCCCCCTTCGACATCTACATTTATATAACAAGTGTAGATAGACACATATAGCATAACTGAAAAAATTAAGGACAATGTTGCAACTGGACTGGACTACAAAGGCAGCTATACCTTGGATGGTTAAGTATTTATCTTGAATATGGTTGTACACAAACAATTTGAAGTTGGCATTAACCTCCCAACCAAGAGGAAGGGTTTTTCTCTCTGCTATTGCCAAGTAAAGAGAAATGTGACCATTCACACCCCTTTTCATGTTTCCTTTTGGGTAAAGAGACAATTTCCTGGAACATAAAAAAAGGAAGAGAGTGCATGAATAGCAGACTCCTTAGTAGAGAATATATGGACATTATTTCAAAAAATAAATAAATAAAATAATTTATAGTGTTGGCGTGATCACATTCAAGTATCATTTGACGTGACTTTGGAAAATGTTACAACGCACGCATCATAAGAAAAGGTTGCAATTTTTATGATAAAAGTCATGAATGGCAATGTTATGATGTGCACTTCTAAAATATGAATGACAAACTAATGCTTTTTATGGTAAAATTACACTTTTGTAATAAATATTGTATATTTTTTTTTGTATATGGTGCGTACCATATGCACTTTTTTTGCCTTTCCCATTTAATTAATGCTATATGAAATGCCATGTCACAAAATATGGATAAATGACAGTCTCTAAAGTATGCGTTGTTTTTCATTTTAGTCCCTTAATTTTTAATTTTGTCATTTTGATATTCAAAGTTTTCAATTTTAGTTAATTTGGTCCTAGGTCTAATGTTTGTTTACATTAACAACAAGAATATGAATAAAAGACAGTTTTGGTCCCTAAAGTATGTGTTTTTTGTCATTTTAGTCAGTCAAGTTTTAAGTTTTATCATTTTGGTCTTAGCTCAAATTGACAATTTTGAGGATCAAAATAACAAAATTTAAAACTAGAGGGACTAAAATGACAAAAAACACATACTTTAGGGATTTAAATTGTCTTTTACTCAAGAATAAAATACTTTCCCATTTTCCATATAAACTAACGTTAGAGATAGGATTAAATTGACTAAAATTGACAATTTTGAGGATCAAAATGACAAAATTAATACTTTTGAAACTAAATGACAAACAACATATACTTTAAGGACTAAAATTGTTATTTATCCCACAAAATATTTAAATTAATCACTATAATATTGAATTTGAACCTACCATTTAAAGCCGTCAGCTTCGAATACACATAATTTTCAATCCTAGTTGACGTGTATAAGCCCATAAAGGCCACGAATCACTATGAACAATCCAAGCCCATCACTTGGAGCCCAATGCATAACCCAGCTGGTGAGGTCCAGGACAGCTGGAGTCCAACATGGCATAAAGAGCCAATGACATTCAGACACACGGCAGGTGAAGGACGGGCAACATCAGCAAACAAAAATCTGCAAAGTTATTGCCACTGTACATCACCATTAATGCAGCCCATCACAGCATTTATTATGACAACACCTCTCCGTCGGAACAGGACCCCCTTACCCTGAACAAGGTAAGCTACAGCATAGACTTTTGGCGAGGAGGGCAGGTCGGAAGGGACAGCGAAATGATTACCAAAGGATATAAGCAAACGTTGAAGATAAGAAGAAGGTTAAGCTTTTCTATCTCTAATCTCTCCTCTATACTCTACTTCTCTTCCTAACTTGCTCGTCGGAGGGTTCACTGGGGGACTACCCCGTTCACCATTGAACTTGTTTGCAGGTTACCCGGTGAGCTTGATCATTTGGACCTAGGCTTGAGGAGCTTGGACCAGTCCGATCTATTCACTGGGACAAACTGTATTATCAGTTGGCGCCGTCTGTGGGAAGTGGTTCTTATCCGGACGCCAGTTGTGCTCATTGTCGTCGGAGACCCTGTTCTAACAACCTTTTCCTCCTACCCATCCAAATGTATGGTCACGACTAGATCCATGGCTTCTCACCATAATGCTGCCGACCATCAAACCGACCCTTCCAATCCAAACAACCCACCACAGTATATCATTGAGCTTACCAACAGCATTAACCGCATGGCCGAACAAAACTAGGCCCTGATAAATGCTTTACTCCAAAGAAACCTTCTGATGCCTCCTCCACCACCTCCAGACATCCCACCCAACCAAGAAAGGGCCCCGAGCCATACTGTTCCGCAACCCTATCCACCCAACTTGGAGGGTTTGCAACCTCCTCCCTCGCATATAAATCTACCACCTCCACCCCAACACCCACACCCTTCGGTCGTGGCACTAGGCCCTAAAGGGGAAGCCAGCAGCGTCCAGCCCTCATTGACTGACCATGGTGACCACATTCCTCTCTGGGACGCTGAACTTCGAGCAATGAAGCTCCAGCTCCAAGGGTTCATGCAGAACATTCAGCATAAACCCTCTACCACGGCAAGCTCACTATTTGTTGCCTCCATCCGAGACAAACCTCTGTCCGCCAAGTTCAAGATGCCCATCATTGACTCTTTTGACGGTATGACGGACCCAGTCGACCACCTGGAGACTTACCGTACCCTCATGATCCTCCATGCCTTCCCTGACGAGATCATGTGTCGGGCTTTCCCTGTGACACTGAAGGGGTTAGCTCGACTGTGGTTCAGCCAGTTACCAACAGACTCTGTCTCCACTTTCCAGCATCTCAGCGACTCATTCCTTAGCCATTTCATTGGAGCCCAACGCCAATGCTGCCCTGTAACCCAACTCCTCAACATCCGTCAGACCGAGGGGGAGTCGCTGCGCAGTTTCGTTACCCGCTTCAACACCGAAGCCCTACAGGTAGCGGAAAACGATGACAAGGTCATCCTCACAGTTTTCATGGCCGCGCTACGATTGTCCGATTTCCTCTTCTCCCTCTCCAAAAACCCCTCGACCTCCATGGCCGCCCTACTCTCCAAAGCCCAGAAATACATGAATGCCGAAGATTCACTAGTCGCTCGGCAAGATCCAATATCTAAAAATCCGACCCCTAGAGAAAAGAGAAAAGACTCAGAACCCAGAAACACCCAGTATAACAGCCAAACACCCCACTATACCGACCGACCTCCTCGCGCTGACCGGTCGGCACCAGCCCGACCGCCCGGTCGGTTCGAGCGATACACGTCCCTTAATTTTCCCATGGAACAAGTCCTCCACCAGATCCAACGGGACTACCCCTTCAAATGACCCCTACCCTCACGGACTCCTTCTAACCGGAAAGACCAGTCCAAATATTGTTGTTTCCACCAGGACTATGGCCACAACACTGATGACTGCATCAACCTCAAGGATCAAGACGAGACCCTCATTCGTCAAGGGCGTCTCAGCCGGTTCACGGACACCCGCCCACAGCAGAGGCAAAGAACCGAGCCCTTCAGAAATAACCGCCGGCGTACCCCACCCCGGCAGCCAGCCCAACCTAACCAAGGCCATGATCGCCCCCCACAACAGCCTCAGCCACCAGGTAATCCCCCTCCGCCAGTTGGTGAAATCCGAGTCATTTCAGGTGGCCTTGCTTGTAGCGGACCATCCCGCTCCGCTCAGAGGGCAGAGCTCAGGAAGATAAGGCAAGGCTCGAACAGAGCAGTTGCCACGGTAGACCGACCCTTCAAACAACCCAAGCAGTAGACAGAGCCCATCACCTTCACGGACGCCGACTGTACAGGCATCCGTTATCCTCATGATGACCCTCTTGTCATTTTTGCCATCCTCTCCAACTATAAGGTCCGACGGGTTCTCATCGACGACAGCAGTTCTTCAGACATCATATTCCACAAATGCTTCCGCCAGCTCAAGATTGCAGAGGAAAGCCTGTCTCCCCTTCAAACCCCTTTGGTCGGTTTCACTAGCGACCGGGTGAACTCCATCTGCTCCATCGATCTCTCCTTCACCATCGGCGAATACCCATGGCAGACTACCAAGTTGGTCACTTTCCTTGTGGTTGATTGTCCTTCTGCCTACAACATCATCCTTGGCCGCACCACCCTCAATGCTTTCCAAGCCATCACTTCAACCTACCACCTCGCCATAAAGTTCCCTACCGACCTAGGCGTCGGGACAGTAAGGGGAGAGCAGACTGTAGCTAGGGAATGTTATGTCGCCTCACTCAAGAAAGTCAAGCTGAAAGAGGCCATGGTCATTGAAGGACTTGACGTCCGAGATGAGGACGAGCTGGTTAGAGGAGAACCGGTTGAGAGGCTCGTTGAGGTTCCTATCGATCCCACCAACCCTATGAAAACTGCCAAGATCGGTAGCCAACTATCTCCCCAAGCTAAGGCCGACCTTACCGCCCTTCTGATCGAGCATAATGATGTGTTTGCTTGGACCCATTCAGACATGCTGGGCATCGACCCCTCTTTCATAACTCACCGCCTCAACATCGAACCCCATTTTCAACCTTACCACCAGAAGCAGCGCATCTTTCATCTAGAGCGTAACACACATATAGCCGCAGAGGTTGACAAGCTCCTTGAGGCCCAATTCATCAAAAACGTGGATTATCCTAAATAGTTGTCAAACGTGGTCCTAGTCCGCAAGAACAATGGCAAATGACGACTCTGTGTTGATTACTCTGACCTAAACCGAGCTTGTCCCAAAGACAGCTATCCTCTTCCCCGCATAGATCTGCTGGTCGACGCCACGACCGGTTATCAAATGCTCAGCTTCATGGATGCTTTCTCTGGGTACAACCAAATCCTGATGCACCCGTCCAATCGGGAACATACATCCTTCATTACCGACTGAGGTACCTACCACTACCGCGTGATGCCATTCGGACTGAAGAATGCTGGGCCTACCTACCAACGGTTGGTCAATACCGTTTTCCATCATCAGATAGGTTGGAATATGGAAGTCTATGTCGACGACATGCTTGTCAAGAACAAACTCTCTATTGATCATCTGTCCGACCTGCGAGAGACTTTCGCCACCCTACGTAAGTACCAAATGAAGCTCAACCCAGAGAAGTGCGCCTTCGGCGTAGGATCTGGGAAGTTTCTGGGTTTTATGGTCAGTCAGCGGGGCATTGAAGCTAACCCTGAAAAGATCAAGGCCTTGATTGATATGCAGTCACCCAGAACGGTTAAGGAGGTTCAAAGGCTCACTGGCCGAGTTGCGGCTCTCAACCGCTTCATTTCCCGTGCAATAGATAAGTGCCTATCATTCTTCAAAGTTCTTCAGCAAAATTTTGAATAGACAACTGAATCTGAAGAAGCTTTTCAGCAGTTGAAGCAGTTCATGGCAAATCCCCCACTCCTTTCACAAGCAATTACGGGCGAGCCCCTCTTCCTCTATTTAGCCGTCTCAAGCACCGCAGTCAGTGCAACTCTTATCAGGGAAGACGACTCTGTCCAACGGCCGGTCTACTACATTGGTCGGGCTCTCAGGGGAGCAGAGTAGAACTACTCGCTGTTAGAAAAATTGTCCTTGGCCTTGGTCACCGCCTCCAGACGGCTCCGTCCTTACTTCCAAGCCCATTCCATAGTGGTTCTCACCGACCAACCATTGAAGAAGGTCATGCAACAACCAGAACTTTCCGGCAGACTCATGCAGTGGTC
The DNA here is from genome assembly GCF_055761805.1 of Camellia sinensis. Taxonomy (NCBI): domain Eukaryota; kingdom Viridiplantae; phylum Streptophyta; class Magnoliopsida; order Ericales; family Theaceae; genus Camellia; species Camellia sinensis. The sequence goes on from NC_138962.1 coordinate 37,445,461, forward strand.
AGTGGAACTCAGTCAGTTTGACATCTCCTACCGGCCTTGAACAGCAATTAAGGGACAAGTTGTTTCGGATTTCATCATGGAATTCACTAATCCTACCCCAACCGCTGCGCCCCCACCCCCACCAACCCCTACCGAGCCAGAAGACCCGCATTCATGGACTCTTAACGTGGACGGATCATCCCGCAAGGAAGGTAGTGGGGTTGGCCTCATTCTTACCACCCCTGAAGGCGGCTATTTCAAATGTGCTCTCCATTTCTTATTTAATGCCAGTAACAATGAGGCCGAATATGAGGCATTGATAGCAGGACTTCGCCTCGCCAAGGACATTGGAGTCAGCCACATCTGGGTGTTCAACGACTCCCAACTCATCGTCGGTCAGATTACGAGGGAATTTGATGCCAAGGAGGACACAATGCGGGCTTACAGGGATATGGCCCTCCCTCTTGTTCGCCTCTTCAATACCTTTCACATCTAGCACATACCTCGGGCGAAAAACTCCATGGCAGACGAGATGGCTCAGTTGACCTCTACAGACCAGTCCGACCTCAGCCACGGTGTCCGCCTCGAATACCTAGCCCACCCGGCCATCTCACCCGACTTACAAGCAATGCAGTTCCTCCAAAACGAACCCATCCCTTGGGCCTCTAACATCTTCCTATTTTTGACAACATGGGAACTCCCAGATGACCAATAGCAGGCCGCCAAAGTCAGGGCCCGGTCGTCCAATTACATCCTGGTCAGTGGCGTCTTATACAAACATGGTTTTTCACGCACATACCTGCGATGCCTCTATTCGGCTCAAGCAACCTATGTAATGCGGGAAATCCATGAGGGAATTTGTGGCAATCATTCGGGCGGCAGGTCTCTGGCCCACAAAATACTCCGTACTGGTTATTTCTGGCCAACTCTTAATCAAGATGCGACTGATTTCGTGCTCAAATGTGATAAGTGTCAACGTTTTGCCAACATCCCCCATGCTCCTCCTACAGAGTTGATCACACTTTGCAGCCCTTATTCGTTCGCCAAATGGGGGATCGACTTGGTCTGTCCACTTCCCACCGGCCGAGGTTAGACCAAGTTCGCGATCGTCGCCATTGATTACTTCACCAAGTGGGTAGAGGCAGAACCCCTTGCCACCATTACCGAACGGAACACAACCAAGTTCATCAGACAGTCGATTGTCTGTAGGTTTGGCATGCCTCAGGCCATCGTCTCTGACAACGGCAAACAATTTGACAATGCCAAGTACAGAAAGTTCTGTGTCGACCTCTAGATTCAACCATGTTTCTCTTCCCCCGGTCATCCCCAGGCCAATGGCCAAGTGGAGGTCACCAACCGTTCTCTCCTGAAGATCATCAAAACTAAGCTCGAAGCAGCTAAGGGACTTTGGGCTGAGGAACTACCGAATGTACTCTGGGCTTACCGAACTACAGCTCGGACTCCCACTAGGGAAACCCCTTTCCGCTTAACATACGGCGCTGAGGCGGTTATTCCAGTAGAAGTCGGTCTGCCTAGTCCCACGATTTTACATCCGGATCCAGCACAAACCGAAGAGCTCCGTCGGGCAGACCTGGACCTAATCGAAGAACTAAGAGAGACCACCGCTGTCAGACTGGCCTCGCACCAACAGAAAATGAGAACACACAACAACTGGAAAGTCCGACCAAGGGAGTTCGCTGTAGGGGACCTTGTCTTGAGAGAAACAACTTTTGCCACCAAAAATTTGACTGAGGGTAAACTGGCAGCCAAATGGGAGGGACCTTACGTTGTGAAAGCCAGACCACGTCTGGGCACCTACCGACTTCAGGACATGGAAGGTCGAGACCTCCCCCACCCATGGAACGCCGAACACCTGAAACGTTACTTTCAATAAGCTCCTACTTTTATGTCGCTCAGTTATTGTGTTTTCTTTCCAGCAAATTTACGCATTCTTGATATTTCCTTACGCAATGTAACTTTTTAATTAACTGGGTTACACTTCCCCTGCCATCAATTATATATCTCAGTTTTCTGTATGGTATCTCAATGACGTTTTGATTGCAGCACTCATGAAAAGCCTCAGCCAGACTGAGCATCAACAAGCCTCAGCCAGACTGAACATCAACAAGCCTCAGCCAGACTGAGCATCATAAAGCCTCAACCAGACTGAGCATCAAAAAGCCTCAGCCAGACTGAATATCAACAAGCCTCAGCCAGACTAAGCATCATACAGCCTCAGCCAGACTGAGCATTAAAAAGCCTCAGCCAGACTGAGCATCATAACGCCTCAGCTAAACTGAGCATCAAAAAGCCTCAGCCAGACTGAGCATCATAAAGCCTCAGCCAGACTGAGCACTAAAAAGCCTCAGCCAGACTGAGCATCATAACGCCTCAGCCAGACTGAGCATCAAAAAGCCTCAGTCAGACTGAGCATCATAAAGCCTCAGCCAGACTGAGCATGAAGCACTTGTCCAGACCAAGCCTCAGCCAGCCTAAGCATAACAAGTCTCAGCCAGACCGAACGCCACAATTTCAAGTTTAGAATGAGTTCCTTACGACTTCAGTGAATCATAGCTTAGCCCCAACTGAGCGCGCGTTCAGGGCTCGGTCAAAGCCATCTATGCAAACTTCATGCTTATGGAATTAGTAGACACACTTGGTCACAATTCCAGGTCCAAGTCTTTACACCACTCTTTGCGTAGTCAAATTCCAAAGACCTTCTTACACGTTTTCTTTACAAGTCAGGTTATCTTCTTCTCAATTAAACTATTATAGGTCAGCCTGTTTCCTTACAAGACAAGCCTCACTCCAATAAACCACTAATCTACTTCATCAGTGTGGCAAACACAAACTTATAATTTTATTACATTTTAAATTTCACTCTGCATTGAAGAGTTCTTAACTTCACTCTGCATTGAGTCTTTATTACAAGTTCAATTTTACTCTGCATTGATGAGTTCTTAACTTCACCTTGCATTGAGTTTTTATTACAACTTCAATTGCACTTTACACTAAGGAGTTCTTACACTTAGTTCTTATTACAAGTTTCACTTCACTTTGCACTTCACAATGAGTTCTACACCCGCTTCGCCCACGCCTCATTCATTTCAACTGTACAAGAACAGACAATCAAATGAAAACATAATTGCAATTTTATTTATTCAGAAATTTGTACATGAGTTCATTACAGCGGAGCATAACCCCCATCAGCAGTTCAGCCTCATTGAATCTGGCTGTTGAGCGCAAGGCTGCCTCTTCTACAATCCTCACAAGGCGGTCTGCCCTTGCCCTAGCTGGGTCTTTTTCTCCCTTCAGCCGCCCAGCCATCGCACGAGCATGGTAGATCGCAGTAGTCAGACTGACCCCCACTCCATGGGGTGCAGGAGCCCCCTGGGGCTGTTCTTTCCCCCTTGGCTCAGGGCCAGTCGCCCCACCTTCTACTTGCACTTTAGGGGCGACCCTCACGACCCCCGCGGCAATCGCCGTCACTACTGGCACTACTTCCATGCCCTCTGAGGCAATGTCCACCACTTCTGGGGCAATTACTCTTCCTGGGGTCTCCTCCACTTCCCCCTCCCATTTGCCTCCTTCGCCATGCTGGTCTCTTCACCCACCACTTCCCTCTTCCTCTTCAAAGCAGGCTCTTCTTGGCTCCCCCCCACCCTCCTCTTCTTCTTCTTCAGAGCATCCCTCTCTCTGTTCGCCTGTTCCTTCACAGGATCCACTGGGTGCGGTCGGGGCACAAAACTGCCTAAGTCTTTCTCCCCCAATGGCTTGGGGCGCGGTCGGATCCGCTCTCTCGCGACCGGCTTCGGGGTAGGCCCCAGTTGGGACTCCTTGTACTTGTCTGCCCATGCGAACAACCTCTTTTCCTCCTCTTCCTCCGCTTTCCTCTGCACCTCCAACTCCTCCCTTTCTGGACCCCCTCCCAACGGCTGCGGTCCCAAGTTTAAGGCAAACAGAACCGACGGTGGGACAAGTTCGTCCCACCTTACTCCCTTATCCTCCCTCCAATCCCTCACCCTTTTCACTCGGTCCTCAGTCGCCTTGTCCAGCTTGGGCTCGACCAATTTGGTGGGCACCTTCCAAGTTGTGCGAACTCCCGCCCCGCCGTTTGCCATCACAAAGAACCACCTTGGCCTCCAGCCTTTTACCGAAGATGGCAGACTCGCCACCAGACCTCGTCCAGCCACCGCCTACATTGTAACCCAAGTGTCCTGCTGGCCGGAGGCCTTGTAGCACGAGAATAACTCATCTACCGTCAAGGCCAACCCTCCCGTTGCTTGCGACCAGGAACTCGCGCACGCTATCAATATTTTCCAGGCGTTTGGCATCAACTGACCTGGCGCCGCATCTAGTTTATTCAACACATCAACCACAACTTGAGGCAGCGGTAGCCTCACACCTCCCTGCAATGCCTCATCGTACAAGCTAAATTCCCCCGTCCGTGCATCCGACGCCCTCTCGGTAGATGTCGGCAGCCTCAACCCTATTTCCAAAGGAATCTGGTACTGCCCCCTTATTCTCTCCAACTCCGCCGGTGTAAGAGTGGATCTGTCTGCCTTTGTGTGCTAGTGATCTGGTTCTGCCTAGCTGATTAGCCTTGGAGCCGCCATCATGGTGGAACCTTGGGATCGTCCCACCAACTCCCCCACCCTCTTCGTCCGGTACTGCTGCGCTAACTCCACTGCATCATCATCACCAAGTGGATCCACCCTGACATTCGCAGTTTCTTTTTGGGCCATCTCTATGGTATGTCTGCGAATCGCTTCGGATGCAGGTGCAAGGAAATTGAAAAAGTGTTGCAGAGGCGTATCGTGAGCAACAAAGGAATTAACACTTGGAATGTTTTGATTTTTTGTCAACAAGTAGGTGAATCGAATGATGCCAAAAGCTCACGGTTTGCCCATATTCCAAGGATCCCAATTAATTCTCGCCAGTTTGAAAACTTTTCAAATCATCCGCCAAATTTGTCTTTTCAACACCCATAATGACCTATCGTTTCATCTCTGATATGGCGCCTAATCTCCCCCTGCGGGATGTTACCACGTGTACGACCACGATCCACTGTCTCCTCCCCTTACCTTGTCTTTTCTACTTCAAATCATCACGTGACACGACACCCCTCGAGTCCCACGCCCCTCCACCTCCCCTTCGTGGTTGGCCCTCCTCGCGGTCAACCCTCCCACTCGGCCAACCTCTGCGGTCGGCCCCCCTTCGCGGTCGGCCCTCCTCGTGGTCGACTCTCCCACTCGGCCAACCTTTGCGGTCGATCCTCCCCGTGATTGGCCTTTCCACTCAGTCGCCCTGCACAGTTGGACCACCTCCCGGTCGATTCACCCCCTCGGTCACCCTTGCCCGTCTACTTCATTAATATTCCCTTCGTTGGACTAAAGCTGCACTCGACAATGGGGGACTACTGATGTGTATAAGCCCATAAAGGCCGTGAATCACTATGAACAATCCAAGCCCATCACTTGGACCCAATGCATAACCCAGCTGGTGAGGTCCAGGACAGTTGGAGTCCAACATGGCATAAAGAGCCAATGACATTCAGACACACGGCTGGTGAAGGACGGGCCACATCAGCAGACAAAGATCTACAAAGTTATTGCCACTGCACATCACCATTAATGCAGCCCATCACAGCATTTATTATGACAACACCTCTCCGTCGGAACAGGACCCCCTTACCCTGAACAAGGTAAGCTACAGCATAGACTTTCGGCGAGGAGGGTAGGTTGGAAGGGACAGCGAAATGATTACCAAAGGATATAAGCAAATGTTGAAGACAAGAAGAAGGTTAAGCTTTTCTATCTCTAATCTCTCCTCTATACTTTACTTCTCTTCCTAACTTGCTCGTCGGAGGGTTCACTGGAGGACTACCCCCATTCCCCGTTGAACTTGTTTGCAGGTTACCCGGTGAGCTTGATCATTTGGACCTGGGCTTGAGGAGCTTGGACCAGTCCGATCCATTCACTGGGATAAACTGTATTATCACTAGTGTTAAGAAATAATGAGAAAGACTCCATTTTAAGAGTATAGTGAGCTGGTGGGACGTCTCTTAAGGGTCTCAAAATTCCTGCATGATGTTGTAGACATTAAAACGTAGCCACTGCTCCAATAGACGTAATATTGTTAATATTTTCAAGCATATACTTGATGAAAGTAGTTGAAAGAAACAGATAGAATTGATAATGATAACAACGAATCAATGATGATGATCATACAAGAAAACGAGTTTGAAAAAGAAGAAGAAGAGACATATCATACCAATGGCACTGTTGTTAGGAATCAGATGAAAGGTCTCGGCTTCCATGTCATGTTTTTTGTAACTTGCTATTCTTTTGCTTTCCATGGTGTACGGGAAAGAAATACACCTTGTCGTATAATCCTGTTGATCAAGTCTGCACTCCTCCAAACGTCGTCGCTTTACTCCCTGAAAACACAAACGTGAGCTAGCCGGCGGGTGTGTGCCGGAAACCTCTCCGATGCCTAAGTCAGTAAGCTTGACAAATAGACAAAAGCTCTATGTATTCAGAAAACAAAGTTGTGTTACCTCTTCAAAGGTGATGTTGTAAGCTTTTATAGGTTTCGTGTATCACAATCCTAGTAGGACTTCTACTCCTCCATGCAGAGTCCTCCTAGGATTCATACTCCTGAAAGATAATGCTTATCCTTCAACACCCCCCTCACTGCTTAAACCAAGTGAGATGGTTTTATCATGGCCGAACTCCAATATGACCGAAGTAAACATGACTTATGCATAGTCGCAGGATAAGCCGAACTAGCTCTTCCTTTTGCTGCTCTTATGTCGGTTTCTCATGCACAACCCATGGCGCAGTTAAACCGAACTAATCATGTCATGACCGGTGTAACTCCAAGACCGGTCTAACTACGAAGTACCGTTAGACCGATCTAACTTCGATCTTCTGTTGGACCAGACTAGCTTCATGGCCTTAGGACCGAACTAACTTCAAAATATCCACACGACCGGAGTAACTTTACATGGCCATTTTACTCGGCCCTTTGTACTGCGGCTCATAGCGGCCCATTACCCAGCTCGGCCCAATTTTCACATAAATTACCCTCTCAATTGCCCCTTAATTCCATCTGCCTAGCATGATTGGGATTATCTGTCAACCAGCCGAGCTGTAAACTCTCAGCCTTTCCAACCGGGATATAGATTTTCAGCCTATTCGGCCGGGCTACTTTTACACCGAGCTCTAGCTGTCCGGTAGTAACGTTTCTTCAATCACAGAGACTGAAACGCTTCCCATTCTAATGGCACATGGCATGCTCTGATTGACTGAGGACGGCTGTCACGCCGTTCTTCGTACTTCGTAAAATTTGAACAGTCCCGCCTTTTTCCCTTTACCTAAAACGAATCTCTTCATTTTGACACACTTTACAACTTCTCTCTCTCTGAGCCTCCATTGCTTCTTCATTTTCTGAGCTTGTGTTCTCCATAGCTGTTATTCTCCCTCCAGCTCTTGCCTCTTCATCAGGTAAGCATTGTACATCTACTTTGTTTTCGTATTTTGTTTTCTGTATTTTTGCAAAACATAGTTTTCCATTTTGCTTTGCTCTGTACTTTTCTGGAATAAACTTTAACAGTAGAACATATGAGTATATGTAATATCCTGTAGAAAACTGGCTTTCGATCCAAAATCATGATGCAACCGAACTAGGACACTGTTTAAGCTAGGTAAAAGTCTAGTTAGCTCACAACCGGACTAATACTTCATGTTTACACCAGTGGTTTTGAATAAGTCAAACCACTTCTTGATAGACCTTAGCCGAGGTAACAAACCGAACTAAGTTTTCACTTAGCATACTGAGATACCTGAACTCCAACCGATCTAGGCCTTTGGGGCTAAACCAGCTTTCTTAGTTTTTTAGACGGAACTCAGAAAGCTGTCCCTAGACGATTAGCCGGTCAAACAGAACCGTTTCCACAACCGGGATAACGAGATGCTTGCTAAGCCCGAACTAATAAAAGTCCCGTTCAAACTGAGCTACCAATTACCTTGCAGAAAATGAGATAGAACCTGTAGCATCCACATAGCCGAAGTAGGGCTAATTTTTTTTTCTTTATTTCGTAGCACGGTCCAATGATCTGTGCTTAACCCCTTTGTTTTTTACTTTGCAGACTTAGGTTGCCCAGGCACTCCTCTGCGCGCTCAACCGAGCTACTGAGCACAATTTTTTGGACTGAACTAATTTATTCATAATTTATACAATAAATGGGGAAGTATAGGTTTCTAGTAGAGACACCAGGTGGTCTAGCCGAATTCCGAAGGGATTATGGCATACCTGATGATGTACACCTAACCCTGGCCGAAAAAGATGTCATACCCTGGGGGAAGGGAGGCTTTGTCCCCTTCACTCTCTTGTCCATAATTGAAACCGGATTACGATTTCCAGTCCAACCCTTAATTTGTGAGTTTCTCAGGCAAACCAGACTATGCCTAACCCAACTATCCACCAATTCATACCGTATAATAATGGGAATAGCCGAGCTAAACCGCCAAGCCGGTCTCAACCTCGGTCTGGCCGAAATCTTTCACCAATACTCCATTGGTTCGAAGGAAGACGGCTGGGTGTATTATCTTAGAATACGCCGTCGTCGTGAGAAAATAATAAAAAACACATCGGATAAAGACTTAAATGACGACGATTTTTTCTGGGTGTCTGGGAACTTTGAGGATCATCAAGCCCAGATTCCTAGCCGAAGCATCAATTGGAAAAAAGGAACACCTGGTATAATTACTTCGGTTTTCTTGCATGCTTTACTATATTTCGGTTTTAAATTTTCAGCCGAGCTAACAGTTGTCTTCTTTTGTAGATTCTGCCCACCTCCATTCTCTATACAGCTACCCAAATCTAGCGACCTTGCACGCCGCACTACGGTATCCAGAACGTAGTTGGGCCAAGCTGCTAAAGTTCGAACCGACCTATAGATACAGCGGCCGGCGGAAAGCGAGAGTAACCGACTTTCTGCTAGAGGAGGCCCCAGAACCGGACCCAACCTTGCCAGAAATAAGACTAATCCCACTGACCGCTGAAGAAGAAATGTCCAAAAGAAATAGAGTCAGGGCACTATTGACCGAAACAAACAGGCCCGAAGTACCTCCACCAGGGCAAACCCAACCTGCCGTTGTGGCCTTTCCTTCTCAACAGCCTTCCTCATCACGCCCATCCAAGCGTGCCCGATCTACCCCGACCGAACAGCGTCTTGTGGATGACGACGAATCCATCACTCCACCAATTCCACAGCCGGAGCCTTTTGACCGGGCTGGCTCTTCCAGGTGGGCGCCGAAGCTGAAATTTCAGAACCGCCTTATTCAAGATACCGATTCGGTGGTTGTTGAGAAGGATCACTTGATGGCCTTCAATCTTTCCAAAAGTGTGCCTTCCAGCAGACATGGAACACCATCAAAATTTGACCGAGCTAAAGGCCATTCGATCGGCCACCAAGTCCATGATCCTGGTATGTTGCCACTTATCTCTAAAAAAAAGCTTTTTTTCAAACTTTCAGTTCGGTTTCCGCATTGATTTCTTTCCATTCATTTCAGTCTCTTCAGAAGAGCCAGATTGCCCACCAAAAAGTATTGGAGCTCAGGAAAATGACTAGGCAAGCCTTGACAGAGGTTGAAGAAAAAACAACCGAGCTGAAGAAGTTCCAACAAAAAACGGCCGAGCTAGAGGCTGAGGTAGCTCGTCTAACCGGACTAGTTACCTCGGCCGAGGCTGACAAACAGAAGGCGTTGATCGTAATGAAAGACAAGTACCTTCGTGAGCTAGTCAAGCTCGAAGGGAAAAAGGACGCCGAAATAGCCGATCTGAAGAAGAAGGTGGGTGATGCCAACGCCGAAGGTTTCAAAGAGGCGGAGGGCCTCTACATTCCGCAATGCAAGGGGGCGAAGGATTTATTCTTTAAGTGTGGTTGGAGAAGTGCTGTGGAACAGCTCGACTGTGGGCCCGAAACCGAGGTCTACAATGCTCCGCAGTACTTCATTCCGGCCTCACTAGCAGAATATGCTGCTTCTGTCCAACAACAATTTTTGCAGGGTTCAGATGATGATGATGAAGAAAACGAACCAACTGTTACTCCGGTAGTAAATGAGCAAGGCAACGATCAACCAGTTCGGTTGGAGCCAACGGTTGAAGACCTGACTGTTGAGCCGTCGACTGACATCGTTCTGCCTGTTTCTACCGAAACTGATCTTCCATCTACAACCGGTGTTCAAGTTGATATTGATGCCGACCTTGAAGACCTTTTCACTTGATTTTGTACTTTCTTTTCTTTTTTTGCTCTTGTAACCGGGCTAGGAGCCCCTCCCATGTAATCTTTCTGAACTAGATCAATGGAAATCATTTTTTCTTGTTTTGAACTCTTACTTCGGTTGATCTGCATGTTTGTACTTGTAATGACTTTTCCATGATCTTTTCACTTCCATCTGTTATCTCGGTTTAAATTCCTGTTTTGAGCTTGCTTTCTAATAGTAGTGTGGTCGAGATATTTTATTCCGGTCTCAGCTGAGCAATCTGACTGAGCTTACTGGCCAACTACTCTTTAGGCGATGTCTTTACTTCGGCTAAAGAGTACTAAGAGTTGGTTTAATCCAGCCAACCGCTCTTTAGCCGATGTCATTACTTCGGCTAAAGAGTACTAAGAGTTTGTTTAATCCAGCCAACTACTCTTTTAGCCGATGTCCTTACTTCGGCTAAAGAGTACTAAGAGTTGGTTTAATCCAGCCAACCACTCTTTTAGCCGATGTCCTTACTTCGGCTAAAGAGTACTAAGAGTTGGTTTAATCCAGCCAACTACGCTTTTAGCCGATGTCCTTACTTCGGCTAAAGAGTATTAAGAGTTAGTTTAATCCAACCAACCACTCTTTTAGCTGATGTCCTTACTTCGGCTAAAGAGTACTAAGAGTTCGTTTAATCCAGCCAACCATTCTTTTAGCCGATGTCCTTACTTCGGCTAAAGAGTAGTAAGAGTTGGTCTAATCCAGCCAACCACTCTTTTAGCCGATGTCCTTGCTTCGGCTAAAAGAGTTCTAAGGGTTTGTTTTTTTCAGCCAACTTAGAATAGATTGCTTGGTTATTTCGACCAAATGTCCTACAGCCTGGATCCTTATCCTGGGCTTAGGAAGGGTGTTGGTTTAATCCAGCCAACCTCTAAGTTAGTTTTTCCAGCCAACTTAGAATAGTATGTTTGGTTATTTCGACCAAACGTCCTACAGCCTGGATCCTTATCTTGGGCCTAGGAAGGGTGTTGGTTTAATCCAGCCAACCTCTAAGTTAGTTTTTCCACCCAACTTAGAATAGTATGTTTGGTTATTTTGACCAAACGTCCTGCAGCCTAGATCCTTATCCTGGGCTTAGGAAGGGTTGATTTAATCCAGCCAAGCTCTAAGTTAGTTTTTCCAGCTAACTTAGAATAGAATGTTTGCAATGTACCTAACTTTACTAAAGCTAACTTTTACAGAGAACAACTTATGTTGAAAAGAATTGATTGTTTTATTGAGGAAAGAAAAAATTACACATGTTTGAAAGAGAAAAGTTAAAAATAAAATAACTTGAGATTGGCGGTGTTCCATGGCCTAGGGATCACTTTGCCGTCCTTGTCTTCTAGGTGGTATGCCCTTTTGCCTGCTAACCCAACCACTTTGTAAGGACCTTCCCAATTAGGCCCTAGCTTGCATCTCCTGGTATCAAGGTGTTTCCCATCACTTTGCGCAGTACCCAATCTCCGATCTTGAATTGTCTTGGATGCACCGTTTTGTTGTATTTCCTAGATAACTCTTGTTGGTATGAGGCAATGTGAACCAGTGCTCTTTCTCTTCTTTCTTCCGCAAGGTCGAGCTCCAATGTTATGGCTTCTCCATTCAAGTCGGGATCAAAATTTTTGCTTCGAATTGTGGGGAGGCCAACTTCCAGTGGGATTACTGCTTCCATTCTGTAGGCTAAGGAGAATGGTGTTTCTCCTGTTGATCGTCGAGGTGTGGTGCGGTAAGCCCACAAAACATGAAGAAGCTTTTCCGCCCATTTGCCTTTGGCTTTCTCTAACCTTTTCTTCAACCCATCCAAGACGACCTTGTTTGAGGCTTCTGCCTGTCCATTTGCTTGGGGATATGCCGGTGTAGAATTATAGAACTCTATCTTGTACTCTTCACAAAAGCCTCTGAAGATTCTGCCGTCGAACTGAGTGCCATTGTCTGAGATTAGGGCTTTTGGTATGCCAAACCGCGTGATGATGTTTTGCCAGACGAACTTCTTCACATCTTTTTCCTTGATTGATGCCAATGCTTCTGCTTCCACCCACTTTGTGAAGTAGTCTGTCGCTGCGAGAAAGAACTTCCTGTTTTCCGGGTGCTGTTAGAAGTGGTCCTACGATGTCCCAGCCCCACATTGCAAAGGGCCATGGGCTGGTCAATGGTAGGAGTTCTCTAGCTAGTTGATATATTTGGTGTGCGAATTTTTGGCATTTCTCACACTTTTTCACATATTTCTCTGAGTCTACCTGCATGTATGGCCACCAGTATCCTTGCGAAATGGCCCTGTAAGCTAGCGATCTTCCTCCTTGATGGCTTCCGCACACCCCTTCATGTATCTCATACAAGAATGCTTCCACTTTGCTGGGGTGGACACACTTTAAATAGGGTCCTGAGAATGACTTTTTGTGTAATGCTAGAGATGGGGAGAGCCAAAATCGCTGCGATTTTGTGCTAATTTTGTTGGCTTCTTTCTTTCCTTCTGGTAGGACGCCATCTTTCAAGAATAGTATGATGGGATCCATCCATGAGGAGCCTAGATCGGCGCAGTATACTTCTTCTGCTTCAGGGTCTTCGATGCTTGGTCTTGGTAAGTAATTGATGAACAATGGATGAGGGATGGATGTATCTGCCATTGAGGCGAAGCCGGCTAGTTCGTCTGCTCTGCCGTTCTCTTCCCTGCTTATCTGTTCTATCCTCACTACTTCAAATTTCTTGATTTTTGTTCTAACCAATTCTTGGTACTTGGCCATCCTATCATCCTTTGCTTCATAGTCGCTAGAAATTTGGTTTACCACCAACTGTGAGTCGTTATAGACCATTAATTCGGTGGCCTTCATGTAGTATGCTGATTTGAGTCCTGCTAGGAGGGCTTCATATTCCGCTTCGTTGTTTGATGCTGGGAAGCCAAGGTTGATTGCTTGCTCTATAACTAGGCCGTCTGGTGAGATGAGGACTATGCCAAGTCCTGCACCATGCCGGTTGGATGCTCCATCCACAAAGAGCTTCCACATCTCACCAACGAACAACTTCCAGCAAGTGGAGGGGTCGGATGATGTCGTGGGGTCAAGAATGTTGCTGGTGTTTTCTTCAAGGTCCATGCTTACTGTCTGCCCCTCGCTATCTGATTGAACCAAGTCTTTATTTGTTGGTGAGTCTTGGTTTGGTGTAGCTTGGTTTGCTTCTTCCTTGCTGTCTTTAGCCTGGTCTACCTTAGAGTCTGACTGGGTACCATCTGCTAGGGGTTGTGCTATTCCGGTGTCAACTTCCATCCCAAGTTCGGTTGTGTCAGTTAGGTCGACTGGGCAGATATGATGACTTCCAGGAGTAAACTCTGCGACGAAGTCTGCCAAAGATTGGGCTTTTACTGCGGTTTTGGGTTGGAACTTGATGTCGAATTGTCCCAACTCTACTGCCCACTTCAAGATTCGACCAGAAAAGTTCGCCCTCTCAAACAAAGCTTTTAGTGGGAAAGCTGTAAGGACGACTATGGTGTGGGCGTGAAAGTAGTGTGCCAATTTCCTGGAGGCCATCATCAAGGCTAATGCCAGTTTTTCCAGTGGCAAATACCTTGTTTCGGCTCCTAGCAATGTCTTGCTGACATAATAGATGGGCAGATGTAGAATTCCTTCCGCACGGACCAACACTGCGCTAATTGCGTGCTGAGAGACTGCCAGGTACAGGAAGAGTTCTTCTCCTGGTATTGGGGTGACCAGCAATGGTGGAGAGGACATGTATTCTTTCAAGCTTTCCAGAGCTTGGTCGCATTCTTCATCCCATTCGAACTTGGCTTTTAAAGCTTGAAAGAATGGTCGTAGTCTATCTGACGATCGGCTTATGAATCGATTGAGTGCGGCTGCCATGCCGGTGAGATGTTGCACTTCTTTTACTGAGTTTGGTCTTTCCAAATCCTGAATTGCTTTGATCTGGGAGGGGTCCGCTTCTATACCCCGGTTGGTCACAAGGAAGCCCAGGAATTTGCCAAATCCTACACCGAATGCACACTTAGATGCATTGAGGCGTAACTTGTGCTTCTTCAGGATTTCAAACATCTCTCTTAGGTCCTTGAGATGGTCATTCTCATCCTTGCTTTTGACCACCATGTCGTCGATGTAAGCCTCCATCGTTCTTCCTAACAATGGTTCAAACATCTTGGTGACCATTCGTTGGAATGTTGCCCCTGCGTTCTTCAGGCCAAAGGGCATGACCTTGTAACAGTATAGTCCTCTTGGTGTTGTAAAGGATGTGACCTCCTTGTCTGGCTCATGCATGGCGATTTGGTGGTAGCCTCTGTATGCATCTAGAAAGCTGAGTTGGTTGTGCCCCGCCGTTAGGTCTACCAGTTGATCTATCCGTGGTAGAGGAAAGCTGTCTTTTGGGCACGCCTTGTTGACTGTTTTGTAGTCAACGCAGACACGCCATTTGCCACTCTTCTTTGGCACGACGACCGTGTTGGAGATCCATTTTGGGTAGTGCACCTCTCTAATTGCTCCTGCCTCTAGCAGGTTACCTACTTCTTCTGCCACTATTTCGGCATGGTGAAGTGCCGATCTGCGAGTGCGCTGAATGACTGGTTTGGCGAATGGGTGGACATTGAGTTGGTGACAGATGAAGTTTGGATCAATGCCTGGCATGTCGTAGGGTGTCCAGGCGAACACTTCGATGTTAGAGGTTAAGAATTCCAAGACCTCTAATCTCTCAGTGCTGGACAACGACGAACTGAGCAAAAAGAACTTATCCGGGTTCTTTTCATCTATTTTTACCTCTACCAAGTCCTCCACTGCTTTCTGATCCGCCGCTTTGCCGACATCTGCGAATAACTCGTTACTCTTAGGTTCTTCCACTGAATGAACATATCCCTTGGCAGTGCGGCTGCCATTCACCGTGACGAAGCATTGCTTCGACATGATCTGATCTCCATAGACTTCTTCAATTACCCCGGTATCGTTGGGGAACCGCATTACTTGGTGGTAGGATGACGCCACCGATCGCATGGCATGCAGCCATGTTCTGCCCAAGATGATGTTGTAAGTGGAGGGGACCCTCAATACCCAGAACTCCACTTGTTTCGTCACGATTCCTGCTCTGACTGGAAGAATTATTTTGCCGACGGGCCATTCTGGCATGGAGTTGAATCCAATTAGGGGAGATACGGCAGGCGCCAAGTCTTTGTCTTGCAGCTTCAATTGTTTAAATGTTTCGTAGTATATGATTTCACATGAACTACCTTGGTCAATCAGAATCCGCTTGACGTCAAAATCCTTGACTTGGAGAGTGACGACCAGGGCATCATTGTGAGGGCAATATATCCGTTCTAAGTCTTTATCCGAAAAAGACATGACGTTTATTGCATCTGTCTTCTCCTTCTTGATGGCAGGTTGGGCACTTAGCACCTCTCTTAAGTGTTCAGCCTTTTTGATTGATCCTCTGAGCTCGCATACACGCTCAGGTTCGAAGACTCCATGTATCACATTGATAACGACTTGAGGTGGGGCGTCGATTGGCATTCCGTTGGGGTTATTATGGTCCTGGGGGGCTGGTTGCGTCCCTCCTTCAATGTATTTATCCAGGTGACCGGCTACCACCAGCTCCTCCAAATGCTGTTTCAATGGTGTACAATTTTCAGTGCGGTGT
The DNA here is from genome assembly GCF_055761805.1 of Camellia sinensis. Lineage (NCBI taxonomy): Eukaryota > Viridiplantae > Streptophyta > Magnoliopsida > Ericales > Theaceae > Camellia > Camellia sinensis. The sequence continues at coordinate 37,461,357 of NC_138962.1, forward strand.
CCCTTTTCTTTGTGGAAGGTGCATCGCGATCTTTCGTCATAATCTTTCTGTGCTTCTCCTAGCTTAGCTGGCCACTTGACGAAAGGTTCATTGCGTATTTCGCTTAGAACCCGATAGATCGGTTTCTTGAATACTGTGGTTATGGCGTGCGGACCCTCAGCCCTTTTTATCCTGGTCCTCTCCGTTGTCTCACCTGCCACGTCCGTTTCTGTTAGGTCGATCTACCGTGTTGACCTTTGTTGAGGTCTTCTTTTCTGGTACTGTGGTTGCGCCAGATTTTGCTTTGGCACGTGCGCCATCCTCTTCCACCCTGATGTGCTGATGCACTCTTTCCATCAAGGCTTCCATAGTAAGAGGAGGCGTCATGGTGATCGAGTCCCTTAGTCTGTTCCCGACTGGAAGGCCTCTTTTATACTGCGCAATGGCGAGATTGGTGGGGCAGTCCCCAATCTGGTTGAATGTCTCCCAGTAGCAACTATTATAGGATCTTAGGGTCTCTTTGTCGCCCATGTCGATGGAGAGTAACTGGTCAATCTCTATCGGGATTTTAGTGTTTGTTCTGAATCTTGTGACAAATGCCTCTGCCAATTGCGCCCAGGAGGCTATGCTGCCTTCTGGAAGTTTCTCAAACCATGTCAAGCCTAGATTGCCAAGGCTTGACGGGAAGAGGATGCACATTAGAGCCTCGTTTCGCCAATATACCGCCATAACCTGGCAGAAGTGGCTTAGGTAAATGTAGGGGGTCCGTCTTCCCCTCGTACGTAGTGAATTTGGGCTGAAGGAAGCCTGTAGGTAGGGGCGCGTTTTCGATTGTCGGAACGAACGGCGAGGTTTGCAGCCTTGCTAATGCTTTGTCCATCGGTTCGTAGGCAGGGCGTGGTAATGGCATTCCAACCTCGATACTTCCATGCGATCGAGGAGCCAATCGTTGAAGGGCAGAAACTCTGCGAGGGTCGCGCGCCCTGTGTCCTCCTTCCATCGTGCCTTTTCTTCCAGCATGATCCGCAAATCAAATGATCTTGGCAACTCCGTCTGTTTGGATGATGTTTGGTGCGAGTGTGAGGGTCGGTAGGTACTCCTTTCTGTGTAAGACCTCAATGATCTCGTTCTCTCAGACCTGGAGTAACGAGTTCTGGAGGTTCCAGACTGAGTATCGCCTGTCCTGAGGCTTCTACTTTCTGCTTGTGACGGCGTTGGATGTCTTCCATGGTCTTCTGAGCGGCGATGGGGCATCTTGTTTTTGCGCCCCTCTCCTGTCGCCACTCTTTTTTCCTTCATCTGGCGCTTCAAGGCTTCCATGTCGGCCGCCATCTTCCTTATTAATTCGTCTTGCTCCTTCACGCGGTCCTTCAGAACTTGAGGATCAATCCTCCGCCTTTGCCTGTCAGGACTTTGAGAGTGACGGGGGCTGTGAGTCCGTCTCGCCCTAGTATCTCTCCTGCCGTTGTGTCGTTGGGGCTCCAGGTCCACCATGGGAGGGATAGAAGGTAATCCTTCACGCCTGGCCCCCCCATCTGGTGTTTGCCCGTCGATGGCGGACTGTGGTAATTCTTCAATGTGCGCCATTGTTCCTAAAGAAGTAAAGCTTGATCAAGAGATTTTGTCCTGTCTGTTTTTCCCACAGACGGCGCCAATTGTATGGGAAAGAAATACACCTTCTCGTATAATCCTGTTGATCAAGTCTGCACTCCTCCAAACGTCGTCGCTTTACTCCCTGAAAACACAAACGTGAGCTAGCCGGCGGGTGTGTGCCGGAAACCTCTCCGATGCCTAAGTCAGTAAGCTTGACAAATAGACAAAAGCTCTGTATATTCAGAAAACAAAGTTGTGTTACCTCTCCAAAGGTGATGTTGTAAGCTTTTATAGGTTTCGTGTATCACAATCCTAATAGGATTTCTACTCCTCCATGCAGAGTCCTCATAGGATTCATACTCCTGAAAGATGATGCTTATCCTTCAACACCCCCCTCACTGCTTAAACCAAGTGAGATGGTTTTATCATGGTCGAACTCTAATATGACCGAAGTAAACATGACTTATGCATAGCCGCAGGATAAGCCGAACTAGCTCTTCCTTTTGCTACTCTTACGTCGGCTTCTCATGCACAACCCATGGCGCGGTTAAACCGAACTAATCATGTCATGACCGGTGTAACTCCAAGACCGGTCTAACTCCGAAGTACCGTTAGACCGATCTAACTTCGATCTTCTGTTGGACCGGACTAGTTTCACGGCCTTAGGACCGGACTAACTTCAAATAATCCACACGACCGAAGTAACTTTACATGGCCATTTTACTCGGCCCTTTGTACTGCGGCTCATAGCGGCCCATTACCCAGCTCGGCCCAATTTTCACATAAATCACCCTCTCACATGGCTTCAGAGTTTGTGTTATAAATACATGTTTTCATTGCTTCTAAAGTTTTCTTGATTGTTCTTTGCTTTCGTTGAATTCTCTGTTGGAAAAATAATGATTTTTTGATGACTTTAATGTAATATTAAAGTGGATGCCAGTCTTCAATTGAGTTGGTCTCAAAATTGTTTATTTTTTGAAACAAAAAATTTACTTTCAAAAGGATAATAATTTATCACTAATGTCTAATTTTCGTTGCTAAAAATATAATAATGACACTTTTTGCAATAAAAATATTTGATCCCTGAAAAATAATTTTATATCTAAATTTTGGTCTTTAAAATCTTAATTTTTTATAGTGCCATATGAATATAGTGCACAATATTTAATAATTCATTTAGATCCTTAGCATTCCTCTATACTTACAGTTTAAATTATAATAATTTTATCTATTTACTTTCATTTTTGTGTCAAACTGAACTGAACCAATTAATAATGATCAAATTATTTTTCGAAAATGGTCACACTCTTCATGTGTCCATTCGTCCAAAATGGAAAAATTAACAAGATTTTTGACAAAATGGTCACGTGCTTTTCACATGTTCATTCATCCAAAATCCAAACTGGGAAAATGGACGAAAAAACAGGTGGTCCTTATACGACAAATTTCCCATAGCTTGACAATTTGTGTTTGATTGGTCCAAATTGAAAATGATTGAATTTAAATAAATAAATAAAACCCATGTTGATTCATGTAGCCACTCTAGGTGGCAGTTCTATGGTTTATACCCTCAAAAAGTTGTTATCATACGTGAGGGTGTTTGGGAAGAAAAAAAATAGTTTAATTTAGGTTAAAATTCACAAAAAGATAAAATAGACTAAAATAGTTAATAAGACAAAATATCACATCAAACCCATAATCATTTCACTTTCTCTCTCACAAACATCACATCCAACCATAAAAAAATCCAATCATCTTCCCAAACACAAAAATTTTAACCTACTAAAATAGTCAAAAACTAAAATAACTTACTAAAATAGTAACTTCCCAAACGAAGCCTTTGTTATTTTTACCCTAGTCTTTCTATTTATGATAAGCCATTACTTACTTTTTTTGGGTCAAATTGTAAAATAATCATTTCGTCCATGTGAAATGCAAGTGATACATGACATTTTTCTTCCAAATATTGTTATTAGTACTTCACTAATTATTTTGAATCTTTATTTCTTTAAACCATCACTTATAAATTATAAAACTCTTAAAATTTTTTTCTCCCTCCAAATAATATGAAAACTATCCTTATAAAAATATTTTACCCATTCAAATACACACCCCCACACCTCAAAAGCCTCTCTCCCAAAATCCTAACAAAACTCACGACGGTGGAACCTCCCAAAATTAGTGGAAGCAATTTGTGTGATTAAGAAGTTTTTCTCTAGTTGTGTGTGTGCGTGTGTGTGTGTGTTTTTTTTCTTTTTTTTTTACTTCTTTTCACACATACAATACAATCCACTTTCATGCTTCTCTAGTTGATTTTTTTGTCATTCATCTATGGCCTCATTATACTTGTATGCTCTCTGTGTGAGCAAAACTGGGTAGGATTTCACTCCCCGATCAACTACCCAAGGGTGGTTCGACCGCCTTTGTTCGCCTGCTTCTGCTATTGCTTCGATTATCTATTCCCGAACAAATAAAAAATGTTCAGTTTCCTGTTCTTGAACAAATAAACAATGTTCGGGCCTATACTTCCGAATTTTGGTCATATGTTCTGGAGTTCAGTCCCCGAAAAAATGCCGAACAATTTTTATTATTTTTGTCATTTTTTTCAAGAAACTTGTTCTTACAAGGCCAATTTCCTCTGAACTAAGAACACCATCAAAGCTGTTTCTAAGCTTTTATTGTTGTACTTCTTTCATCTCATGGAGTTGTGATTGTCGAAAAAACTTCTACTCATTATCATTGCCGGAGAAATGTATGTAATCAAATGATTGTCACCATTGCCTCCGGAATATTATCGCTAAAGGGTTTTCAAGGTTTTGCGGGTGGGATTTGGGAAAGATTGATAGATAGTGATGGAGGTGGGTGCTCTCATAAATCCTAACTCATGATATAGTGGGTATGTAGACTTAATTGTGAGATAGAGTGTCCATTATTGATGTCCTTTTTAGTAATTTCACTTGAGCTTATTATTGTAATAAAAAAAATAAAAAAAATGGAAGGTATAAAATAATTAATAGGGTGCTAATAGTACTCTTTTCTCACCTCATTAGTATCTCTATACTTTTGCCAAAGTCCCACATTGGTCCTATGCAGTTTCATCAAAATTTCACTTCAATTAGTTTCTCAATAACTTTTAACGTGTCACGATTTGATTGTGATAATAAAAAGTAGAGGTGTGAAAATAAAATTTTGATTAACTTTTTTTTAAAAAAAAAAAAAAATTTGACAATGGCCATCTCATCTCTCAATATATTTTTTTTGGCATAATTACACTTTTCACCCATGTAGTTTGACCCAAATTTTACTTTAATTCCTATAATTTTAATTTGAACAATTTAATACTTATACTTTAATTCTAGTTTCAATTTAGGACTTTCGTCTAAATTAGAGGTTAAAATAAATAGGATAAAAGATAGTTTTAGTCCCTAAAATATGCATTGTTTTTCATTTTTGTCATTTTAGTCCTCAAAGTTGTCAATTTGGTTCTAGCTTTAACATCTGTCTACATTGATAATAGAAATATGGATAAAAGATAATTTTGGTCCCTAAAGTATGCATTTCTTGTTATTTTAGTCCCTCAAATTTTAAGTTTTGTCATTTTAGTCATCAAATTTGTCAATTTGAGTCAATTTGGTCATGACTCAAATTGATAATGTTGAAGATAAAAATGACAAAATTTAAAACTTGATGGACTAAAATGACATGGAACTCATATTTGAGGGACCAAAATTATTTTTCATCCAAGGATAAAATATGTTTCCTGTTATCAATGCAAACAGACGTTAGAGATATGACTAAATTGATGGTTTTGAGGATCAAAATGACAAAATTGAAATTTGAGAGACTAAAATGACAAAGAACGCATACTTTAAGGACTAAAATTATCTTTTATCCAAATTAATAATTTTAGGACACTTATTAATTATCTAAGGGTTCTAATGTGGTCCTTCTGTCTAAATTACAGGTTAAAATTAGAGTGCTGCTATAACTTCGTTTGACATTGGCTACGGTAGCCAATTTTTTTGTGTCGGGACTTTTTTAGCTTGACTTTTTTAGTCTCGTTTGATTTTTATTTTTGGATTTTTTTGATTTTTGTGAGAGAAAAAGTGTAATGATTAGGTTTGGATGTGACATTTTGTCTTATTGACTTATATAGCCTATTTTATCTTTTTGTACTTTTTTAGCCCCCAAATATTTACCAAACAAGGACTAAATGTCCCTACTTTTTTCTTTAAACCCCCAATTTCTTTGGTCTCTTACCATCCAAAATTGCATTTCACCAATTTTTCTTGACACCCCCATGATATTCCCAACTTTTGCCCTTTCCTCTTTACACCCCTACTCCTCCCCTTCTCTTTTTCTCTGGTAACCCCTTCTCCATATTCGACCAGGCTCTTCTTCATTTTTGCATCTTCTTCTTCTTCACTATAAAACCCTAAACCATCTCTTACATTCTTTTTTTTTCGTTGGCTTTCTCTTTATCTCTTTCTTTTTCTTGCTCGATCTCTCTCACCCTGCGACCATCCACCACCGCCTCTCCAACCCATCAGACTAGCCTCCAATGCAACTATCTCAAATATTGGGAACTTCTCGTCGAGGGAACTACGGTAGCCTGAAGACGATTGGAGGCTTCGAGTTGGAGCTTGGAATCAGAGGCCAATCGGTTTGACATTGATGGGTATGTTGATTAGTGATGGTGCTTTCTGGAAACAAATCACATGCCACTGCTGTGTGATTTCTCTCCACTGCCGCTGTTGTATGTCGGCACCGTCGCTTAAGGAACAAGAGGAGGATTAGGGTTTCTAGGTAAGAATGATACAGACATGGATTACTCTGTTTTTGTGTCTAACACTATGTGCTAGGTTTTTATTCTTGGCAATCTCGTTTGACAAAATTCCTTTCAGTTGTAATTATATTCGATCTTGTTATTTCAGTAAGGCTATGAGTTTTAGATACGAATCCAACCCGAATTGTGCCTTGCAGAGAAGTTTGTGGTGTTAATCCTATCATGTTTCCACTTTGGCCATTCCTGCTCTCATGCAGAGATCATGACCTTTCAAAAGTTTCACCCGTCTAAAAAAGTACTGGGAGTTGTTTTTTTCAGCTCGAGTGGCCATTCTTGCTTTCAAGCCTAGATTCGCTTGAGCAACCATTCTTGCTCTCGAGCGGAGATCGCAGATCAATTTTTTATAAATATGTGGTTTCATTCATTTTTAGGGTATGACTTCCAGATCTTCTTCTTAGGTATTAGGGTTTTCATCTAGGGCTTCTTTGCTTCTTTCCTTTGATATTTGTGAGAGTTTAATAATGAATTAAGTGGATCATATCAAAGGGTTTGGTTGTTTTATTTATTCAATACAAAAGAGAAAGTTGTTCTTCGGTGGATTCCGTGGAATTTGAGCTTGAAGCTTTGGTGGATTCTGGAGTGGCTCATCATCGTGGATTCGACATCGGCATTGTGCATTCAACGTTGGGCAAGACAATTTCGAGGTGAAGACGGGGCTGGAAGAGGAACATAGGGGTCGGTTCGATTCGGGCGTGGATTCGCTAGGTAATTCAGAGTACACTTATGTAATACCTTTATGTTTTCTTAATGGATTGTTTTGTGACTTTTGCCCGTGGTTTTTTTTTATCACAATTAAAGGTGCTTCAATTGTGGTTTTTCTACGTTAAAATCATTGTGTCATTTTGTCTTAATTCTTTGATTGGGATTGTTATTTATTGGTTAAAATTTATACATAATCACAAATCAATATCTAGGGGATTTCTAGATTTTTCACTATGTTTGGGAACCTAGTAGAGAAAAGAAAAGAAATGAAATGATTACTTAAGTTATAAGAGAAAATAAAAGAAAAGAAATGATTGTGATTTCTCTCCTTCTTGTTTGGCTAAGTAAGAAATAAAAGAAAAGAAATTCATGTTTGGTTAGATTTCATAAGAGAAAAGAAAAGAACCTATTTTATGTTATATTACCAAAATCCCTTGAGGACATGGATGTCAATCATTTTATTGTTGGAACAATCTTCTGTATAAAATAAATAACTTGAAACCAAATCAAACAAATAAAATAAAGTACTTATAGAATTTATTTACCAAAATAAATAAGTACAAAAATAGATCAAGTCGAGTGTGTAACACTCTATCCTTAAGACAGATTCGCTCCGCTTCGGTGCTTACGAATAAATGACGTCTATCTCTCAGGACACAATGATCTACACAGATTATGGTAGTACTCCAAACAATCTGTTCGGCAAACCAGAACCTGTGTTCTATACTTTCTGAATTTTCTCTAAAGCTAGTATGAAGAATATATGTATACAAGAGAGAAAAATAGAAGGAAACAAGAAAATTTCAGATTCTCCAATTGCTAGAAACAGGTCTGCATTTATAGGGCCGAATAGGTATGAGATTCAAATTGAACAGATACAATTTCGAATTGAACAGGTGCAAAACAGTTTTGAACAAATAACTGCTAGGCAGTTTCAAATTTGTTTGAACAGATAACTGCTAGGCAGTTTCAAACCTGTTTAGACAGTTTGAGTTTGTTGGAGACTAGAAGGGAATTTCGGACAGGAGGAGGCAGAAAGTTGAATTCAAATTTTGGTGAAGAAATTTGAATTAATTTCGTTTAGAAAAAATAATTTTCCCGCAAGAATTTTTGCGAAAAATTCAAATAAAGTTTGTCCAAAAAAACTAATATTAGAACTAACTCGACCCACACCCGGCATGGCTCGGCCGGTCGGACGGACAGCAGCGTCGGCACACGCGTCTGGTAGTTTGAGCCAAGGCTCACTTTGTCCATAACTCCTCATTTCTACAAACTTGGGGTGCCCCCTGGGACCCAACCCAAGTGTTGCCACCTAGAACTTCTATACACACATAAGTTCTCTTAAGTTTTCATTGTGGGATAACCATTTCAAGGAAACCCACATTTTACTTCTATAATTGTCCATTTCACGAACCCAAAAATGATGTCAACTTCCCATTCACTCATAAATGTTTTTGATGAACCGTCTTTACTGTGTGACTTGCCATGTGGCAAAGAACATGTCACCTCTTTGGACCCACCCCAAAAGACGTGTGGAATCCACTCAAATTTGAACTCAAAGTTGGCCCAAAATAAGCCTATAAAACCATAAAACCATAAATTCCAACATTTATTTCTTTTATTTTTATAGGGACAAAATTGGTATTATGAAAATATAATAATCTGTTGGTTTCCTTTTTCTCCCAATCTCTCCACTTTTGGAAAAATTGAAAATGAGGGTTATAAGAGAAATGAGTTTCTCTCCGTTTCTCTCAATTTCTCCCAATTTCTCTACACTTAAGTTATCTAAATAAGTAAGAGAAACATATATCTCTTCATTTCTTTTCTTTTCTCTCCAAATCACTCAATCCCAACATAGTGTAACTTTAGATTGAGAGAGTCGGAATTTGATGAAGATGACAAATAAGGTCTGGTTTTGGAAGCAGAGCAAGTGTTGCAATAATGGTGGTGATTGGGGGTGATGGGAAGGTGGACGACCGGCGTTGGGGGTGAGAAGTGTGCACGGTAGCTGCCGGAGGTGATGTAATTAGGGTTAGGGTTTGGGAAATTAGAGTTAGAGGTTTAGGAATGAGGGTAGAAATAGAATTTTACCTTTGGACAAAATTGGAATTTAAAAAAAAAAATGAAAGAGAGGGGTCCAAAGAAATAAGGTAAGTGTAGGAACTTGTCAATTTTTAATTTTTAATTTTTATGATACTTGTCAATTTTCTAAGGTGCACGTAAGCAAAATTAACGAACAATTTAAACGGAATGACCAAATTAAAACTAGACTTAAAATGTAGGAACTAAATTATTCAAATTGAAACTATAGAAACTAAAATGAAATTTGTGTCAAATTACAGGGATAAAAAGTATAGTTAACTCTTTTTTCTTTTTTTTTTACCATCTCAATGTTAGAATAGGGAATCCTTTATTTTTCGTAAGATTTTTTCTATTAACACAATTCAAAAGTTTAGGTTATCATTCCTACATTGTGAGATTTTATAAGTACATTTCATAGATAAAACTCCTTGTGTTTTGGTACCAACCTACACATTAATTGGGACCAAGAATTCAAAACACAAAAGAGTTGATAAATCAAGAGCCACAACTAGTTTAGAAATCCTTAAAACAAGAGATGAGGATGATTTGTGCTTCAACAATTACGACATCATTCAGCTTGAATCTCTTCGATGTGTCCTTGAGGTCAATTAGGGACATGAATTCTTGATCACCCCGGTTATTGCTTGAGGCACTGAACCAATGTCTCACTGCATCCAAAAATAAATAAATAAATAAATAAAATGGCAAATTGCGACAGAAGTTCTTGTATTTTGATACTTGTGTCATTTTGGTCCTTATAATTTTAATTGGCTCAATTTTGACCTTAAATTTATGATTTTATTTCAATTTGGTCCAATTGATTATAACCCTTAGTATTTTTTTTATGAAAAATATGCGTATAAGTGGCATGTGTTATATTTTTTGAAGTAAATAATAATTTTACTAAACTCAGTGAGTTAATCTCAACCAATTCAGTGATTGTTTTCTGTCAAAAATACTAATGACATTATCAATTGGAACAAATTGACACAAAATTTAAAATTAAGGGTTAAAATTGTGCCAATTGAAAGTAGAGGGACCAAAATGACACAAAGGATAAAATGTAGGGATCACTGATGTATTTTGCCCAAATAAAATGAAATCACTGAAATTTTATTTTGGTCACTCCATTTTGAATTGTGATAATCAACTCCCTACACTATAAGAATTACGTTTGAATAGTGTTATATGTACCAATTAGTGTGCTATAACTAATATACTAACATGATGTGACATAATTTTAGAGATTTTGAATATTTGTAATTTGTATAATAAGTGGAGTCAGTAATAATGGTATAATACTAATTGGTACACTATTGGATATATTAATTGGTACATATAATACCACCGATTAAGTTTACAATATCACACTTTTGTCCGTTTGACATTAAAGAAGCTAAAGATAATTGGCATGTGTGCCATACACTACAACAAATTAATATTTTAGACACAAAAAATTAGGAATTTTTTAGGAATAAAATATTTTTGTTGCCAAAAATGTCATTATCATATTTTTAGTGACAAAATTGGACATTTAGTGATGAATTACTATTTTTTTAGACCAAATTATATTTTTCATAAAAATGCATTTATCAAAGACATTTTTAAAATTTGTCTCTAAAAGTCTTTTTTTTTTTTTTTGGACTTAATATTTATTGTTGTAGCGGTATTTTTTTTGAGACGGCAACTAATAGTGTAGGAACCCAATGAGATTTTGATGAAAATATATGATCAAAGTGAGATTTTTCAAAAAAATGTAGAATGGATAATGGGGCGAAAAAAATGTCTCGTTTGACCCACATATCAATTTTCATCAGCCTTATATTAATGTCGGGTGAGGGAAATGATGGTATTGCAATTCAATTTAAAATGTAAGAATTTAACTGTCTAGTTAAAAATAAAGGGGTTAAGATAAAATTTTATAAAAATGCAGGAACATTAATTATAATTAACCCAAATTTATACATGTCGCAGCATGAAATTTTACCTTCTTTCTCAAAATGATTGCCTTTGAGTTGGTCCTTTATCCTTAGCTTATATTCAGCATACAATTTCCTTTCAGAAGGAAGGGTTTCACTATTGCTTTTCCTCTTGGATAAAACCATAACTTCCTGAATGAAAATAAATTCCATAATGTATCTAGTTAAACAAAAAAATAATAAATAAATAAAAGAATTGAACTGTCATTACCACTTGCGCTCTCCAACAACAAACTCTTCAGAGAAAAGAAAATCTTTGTCTATTGTTGAAAATTTACTAATATTCTGAGTGAAAGTGTTTTTCGCAGGATCCTTCATCATCGACACGCACTCGCCTTTACCATTATGTACTCCAAACACACAACAATCATCAAGAATATACCCATTTGAGGGATCAGTGAAAGTGTCCAAGGGAAGCAATTGGTCGAAACCCCATTCAGTTTTCATTTGATGAAAGCGCTTAATTTCCCCTTCAGCATCTACATAATTAATGAATATATATAAACTTGGTTAAGTTAAGAATGAAAATTTATGGACAATATTAAAGAAATTTGAGTACAAAGGTAGTTAGATATGTTGGAAATAATAGTTTTTATAGGCTTATTTTGGGCCAACTTTGAGTCCAAAATTGAGTAAGCCCCAAACGTCATTTGGGGTGGGCCAGAAGAGATGACGTGTTCCTTGCCTCATAACAAGTCACGATGAAGACGGTTCGTCAAAATCATTTATGAATGAATAGGAAGTTGACGTCGTTTTCGCATTCGTGGAATGGATAATTAAAGAATTAAATGTAGGTTTCCTTGAAATGGGTTGTCCCACATTGAAACTTTAAGAGAGTTTTTGTAAGTATATAAGTTCTTACTGTACTAACTTGGGTTGGGCCCCAAGGGGCACCCCAAGTTTGTAGAAGGGAGGAGTTATGGGCAATGTGAACCTTAGCCCAAACCACCACGCGCGCGCCGCCGGCCCGGCTAAGTCGTGGGTTGGGTCTAATATTAATTTTTTGGAGAAAATTTATTTGAATTTTTTCTAAAATTCTTAACGAAATTAATTCAAATTTTGTGCCAAATTTGAATTTAATTTTTCTATCCATTTGATACTTCCTCTAGTCCAATTTTCCAAACAAATCAAACTGTTCAAACAGTTTTTCGGATCTGTTGGAACCCAGACAGATTCAAATTTGCCAGACAAGTTCAAAACTGCCCAGAACAGATTCAAACTGCTGTGTAGTTGTTTGTTGAAACTACCACCGAATCTGTTTGAATTTCAAACTAAATTTGTCCAGCTTTTTGCACCTATTCATGCTCAAAATCAGACCTATTGGGGTTTGTCTTTTTGCCTATAAATATCTGCCATTTCCAGCAGTCTTGGTGATCGAAATATTGACTGAAAGATTCATCTCCTTGCTGTCCAATTTTTGCTTTGTTGCATATATTCCTCGTATTAATTTTAGGAAATACTTTGAGAGTATAGAACAAAGGCTTTTGTTTGCCGAACAAATTGTTTGGAGTACTACTACAATTCGTGAAGATCATTGTATCCTGGGAGAGAGACGTCATTTGTCCGTAAGCATCGTAGCGGGGGTGAATCTGTCTTAAGGACAGAGTGTCACACACTTGACTTGATCTTTTAATATTTATTCGGTTCGGTAAAAATAAATTATGTAAGTAATTTATTTATTTTTGTTTGATTCGTTTCAAGTTATTTATTTTACACAGAAGATTGTTCCAACAATCTTAAGACAGATTCAAATTATTCTGTTTATACAGAATTTTTCGTTTATTTCTTTTCTTCTTTCTTCTTCTTATAGAAATTATTTTTTGTGATTTTACAAAATAATATTCTGGTTGGAAAACGAATAGTAGTAATATACTGTTTGACAGATAGTAGTAATATACTGTCTATTTTCTTTGACGACTAGTAGTAATATACTGGTGTCATTAACAATTCAGAATATTTATTTGTGAAATTTTGTCAGAAATTAATTTTGGTTTTTAGAAATTATTTCTGAGTGTTCATTAATTAAAATTCTGTTTTAGTATTTTAATTATTGAAGTATTACAGAAATTTAATTTTCTGTGTGGAATTAATTTGGTTAAATAAAATTTTATTTTATTTTCAAATTAATTGAAAATAAAAATTACAATTCTTATTTCTTTTATTTTAACAGAATTTAATTATGTGGTTTTAGTTTAAATTTTCTGTGTGGAATTAATTTGGTTAAATAAAATTTTATTTTATTTTCAAATTAATTGGAAATAAAAGTTACAATTCTTGTTTCTTTTATTTTATAGAATTTAAAATTCTGTGTTTATGGTTTAATTTTCTGTGTAGTATAGAATTCTAATTATAATTTTGTTTTATAATTTAGAATTCATGGCTACAGAAACTGGTCAAACTTATGTTCAAACCAGTATTGGTATGGTGGCTGCAATTGCGCCAACCCCTCCTTATGTTGAGACTGTGCCAGTAAATCATGGTAAAAAGTCAGAGAAGTTCTTAGGAACTGTTTTTTGCAAAGGCAAAGGACAAAAAGTAAAAAGGTTGCTAAAGCCAATATGTCCGAAATGAATAAAATTTCCAATGGTGTAGATGTCATAAATCTTTCTGCAGTTGTTTTCAAGGCAAACCTTGTCGGAATTCCTAAAGAGTGGTGGGTGGACATTAGTTCTATTCGCCACATCTGTACCGACAAAAAGATATTCACATCTTATTCAGTGGTGGACAATGATGAACAACTTTTTATGGGCAACTCTTCGACTTCTAAAGTTGAAGGACAAGGAAAGATTGTACTTAAGATGATATCTGGAAAGGAACTCACTCTCAACAATGTGTTGTATGTATCGAACATTCGTAAGAATCTTATTTCCGAATCTTTGTTGAGTAAAAATGGGTTTAGGCTAGTTTTTGAAAGTGACAAGTTTGTACTTACCAAAAACGGGATGTATGTAGGAAAATGTTACATGTCTGATGGCCTTTTTAAAATGAATGTAATGACTTTTGTATCCTCTATTATTAATAAAAATACATTTTCTTCTTACTTGCTTGAGTCTTCAAATTTATGGCATGGTAGACTTGGACATGTTAATTATGGATCTTTGCGTAGATTAATTAATAGAGAATGTTTAGCTAAATTTGACTTTGATTCAAATCATAAATGTGAAATTTGCGTTGAGGCAAAATTATCTAAAACTCCTTTTCATTCAATCGAAAGAAGTACAGAACCACTTGAATTAATTCATAGTGACATTTATGATTTTAAATCAATTCAAACAAGAGGTGGGAAAAAGTATTTTATCACTTTTATAGATGACTATACTAGATATAGTTATGTTTATTTAATTCGAACCAAGGATGAAGCTTTGGAAACCTTCATTTAATATAAGAATGAAGTCAAAAATCAACTTGGTAAGAAAATAAAAAACTTAGAAGTGATAGAGGTGGTGAATATGAATCACCTTTTGGTGAGTTTTGTAAAGAACATGGAATAATTCATCAAACCACCGCTCCTTAGTCACCTCAGCAAAATGGAATTGCTGAAAGGAAAAATAGGACTTTAAAAGAAATGATGAATGCCATGTTAATAAGTTCTGGATTACCTCAAAACTTGTGGGGGAAAGCTATACTTTCTGCTAATTATATTTTAAATAAAGTACCCCGAAAGAAAGTAAATCAAACACCGTATGAAATGTGGCATGGGAGTGTGGGGGTGTTTGGCTAAAGTGGCAATTCCTAGTCCTAAAAAGACTAAGATAGGTCCTAAAACCGTTGATTGCATTTTCATTGGTTATGCCAAGAATAGTAGTGCATATCGATTTTTGATTCATAAATCAGAACATTTCGAAATGTATGTAAATACTATTATTGAATCTCGGAATGCATCTTTCTTTGAACATGTGTTTCCAAATAAAACTGAACAAGAGACTAGTAATAATAAAAGATCTCATGATACTATTACTAGTCAAGATCAAGAACATGATCAAGAACAAGAGCAAGAGATAGATCAAAATGAGGACGAGGAACTTAGGCGTAGTAAACGTGCTAGAACCTCAAAATCTTTTAGTCTAGATTTTCAAACATTTTTGTTAGAAAATGACCTCTTAACTTTTAAAGTGGCTATGTCCAGTCCTTAAGCTTCTTTATGGAAAGAAGCTGTCAATAGTAAAGTTGAATCCATCTTGCAAAATCACACTTGGGAATTGGTGGATTTTCCACCAGGTTGTAAACCTCTTGGGTACAAGTGGATTTTCAAAAGGAAAATGAAAGCGGATGGATCAATTGACAAATATAAGGCAAGACTTGTGGTCAAAGGTTTTAGACAAAAAGAAGGTCTTGATTACTTTGACACATACTCATCGGTTACTAGAATAACATCCATTAGAATACTAATTGCTATTGCATCTTTGTATAATCTAGAAATTTATCAAATGGATGTGAAAACCGCTTTCTTAAATGGTGAGTTAGATGAAGAAAATTACATGAAACAACCAGGAGGTTTTTCTGTTCCAGGGAAATAAAAGAAAGTGTATAAATTGGTTAAATCATTATATAGTTTAAAACAAGCACAAAGCAACGGCATGAGAAATTTAACAAGGCAATGATGTCAAATGGATTTAAAATTAATGAGTGTAACAAATGTGTTTATATTAAAAATACAGACAAATGTTATGTTATAGTATGTCTTTATGTGGATGATATGCTCATCATAGGTAGTAATAATGACATAATTAAAACTACCAAGAAAATGTTGAATAAACATTTTGACATGACGGACATGGGCATTGCTAATGTAATTTTTGGTATGAAAATTACCAAAACATCAGAAGATTATGCTTTGTCACAATCACATTACATTGAGAAAATACTTGAAAAATTTAGCAAAGATGATGATCATCTTGCTAGAACACCTATGGATGTTAATTTGTTTCTTTCTAAGAATGTACAGGAAAGTATTTCTCAATTAGAGTATGCCCAAATTATTGGAAGCTTAATGTACTTGATGAACTGCACTCGCTCGGATATAGCTTATGCAATAAGTAAATTAAGTAGATATACGAGTAATTCGAGAGTAGAACATTGGAAAGCAATTATAAGGGTTCTAAGATATCTCCGATTTACTCGTAACGTTGGGCTGAATTATACTAGATATCCAACAGTACTTGAAGGATACTGTGATACAAACTGGATATCGGATACTAGAGACTCAAAGTCTACCAGTGGGTATGTCTTTACTCTTGATGGGGCGACTGTATCTTGGAAATCTTCCAAATAGACTTGCATAAATAGGTCTACTATGGAATTAGAATTCATAGTTTTAGATAAAGTTGGGAAAGAAGTAGAATGGCTTCGCCATTTCCTTGAAGATATTCTAATGTGGCCAAAACCAGTGTCTGCTATACGCATACGTTGTGATAATGAATCAGCAATAGGAAGAGCACAGAGTCATATGTATAACGGTAAGTCACGACACATTCGTCGTCGACATAATACCGTAAGACAACTACTCTCTAATGGAATTATTTCAATTGAATATGTGAAGTCTAAAGACAACATAGCGGATCCACTAATCAAAGGGTTAGTAAGAGAGTTAGTTGAAAATTCATCGAGGGGAATGAGACTTAAGCCTAGGGGTGAGCATGGTCCGGATTGGAGTAAAACCAAAACCACTCCGTTATCTACGATTTTTGAAAAATTGGAATCAATCCAATCCGTTTAAATCGTGGAACCAATCTGAGCCAATCCGTTTATACACGGATTGGATCGGTTTAGGACCACGGATTTACATAATTAAATAACAAAAAAATATATATAAACTTTAATTTCATAAACATATAAATATAGCACCATATTAGTTTCACAATAACATGTCTTTTCATAATAGTGACAAACTATTCTAGAATTTAAACAACCATAAGAAAACCAGTTCCACCATAAGTATTTAGACCATTACAAATTAACACTAAAAACTAGCAAACAAAAATAATAAAAGAAAATACTATGCGAGTTTAGGTTTAGGTTTAAGTTTTATATGAAATAAGAGAAGATATTATGCAGGAGGGTGTATAATAAAAATATAGACTATTTGTATACGGTCCGGATCGGTTCCAATCCGGAAATATAGGGTTCAATTCGGAACCAATCCGTGAACTACAGATTTTTAATTTTTCAATCCGAAACCGAACCACGAATTCAAAAAACCAATCTAAACCTACTGGATTGGACTGGACTGGATTGGATTACAGATTTCACGGATTCCTTGCTCAGCCCTACTTAAGCCTATTAAATAAGAGTTACCACAATGGCAATTCAACCTAGTTGACTAGAGATCCCAAGATCTAGGTTCAATGGGACCACCGAGTTGTGAATGACTTAGAAGGATCACTGGGGAGTCAAACTCCTACCCATTTCTAGGATGAAATAATGATGTCTGCAGCGTTTTAGGTTAAGTAAAATTTTAATAATTCTTACATCTAGGTAAACCTAGTGGAGTATGACAGGATACTCTTCATAAAAATTACCTATGTGAGTGTGAATTGGGCCGGTTCTATGAGATTTGTGAAGGGTTACAATTCTCTAGAGCACTCACGAAGGGCCAGGTTATGAAGGGCCGAAATGAACACAATAGTGAGAACTAAACTGTGTCTAGAGATATACTGTGTGAGTTCTATTGTCTTGGTTTACACAAATGGCTGAACAGTTCAAGACATCATGTTCACTGGTTAGCTAGTAAATCCGATAGTGTCTCGCAAGGGAAGGTTCAAAGCCAAAAGCTACATATCCTTTGCAGAGTATTTTTAATTTCTATACTCTCTGTAATTAGACCATGTTATTACATTTTCTCTCCGTCAAATTTCATTCATGTGGGGGATTGTTGGAACTAATAGTTTTTATAGGCTTATTTTGGGCCAACTTTGAGCCCAAAATTGAGTGGGCCTCAAACGTCTTTTGGGATGGGTTCGAAGAGGTGACATGTTCCTTGCTATATGGCAAGTCACACGGTGAAGACGATTTGTCAAAACCTTTTATGAGTGAATGGAAAGTTGACGTCGTTTTCAGGTCCGTGGAATGGACAATTAAAGAATTAAATGTGGGTTTCATTGAAATGGGTTGTCCCACATTGAAACTTTAAGAGAGCTTTTGTGAATATATAAGCTCTTAGTATACTAACTTGGGTTGGGCCCCAAGGAGCACCTCAAGTTTGTAAAAGGGAGGAGTTATGGACAATGTGAACCTTAGTCCAAACCACCACACACGCGTGTGTACCACTGCCGCGGTCCGTTTGGCCGTCTCGGACGCAGATGTGGGGTATAGCTTGTGGGTCGGTACTAATATTAATTTTTTGGAGAAAATTTATTTGAACTTTTTCCAAAATTCTTAACGAAATTAATTCAAAAATTGTGCCAAATTTGAATTTAATTTTTCTGTCCATTTGATACTTCCTCTAGTCCAATTTTCCAAACAGTGCAAACAGTTTTTCAGATCTGTTGGAACTCGGACAGATTCAAATCTGCCAGACAAGTTCAAACTGCCCAGAACAGATTCAAACTGCTGCGTAGTTATCTGTTGAAACTGCCACCGAATCTGTTTGAATTTCAAACTAAATTTGTCCAGTTTTTTGCACCTATTCATGTTCAAAATCAGACCTATTGGGGTCTGTCTTTTTGCCTATAAATATCTGCCATTTCCAGTAGTCTTGGTGGTCGAAATATTGACTGAAAAATTCATCTTCTTGCTGTCCAATTTTTACTCTGTTGCATATATTCCTCATATTAATCTTAGGGAATACTTTGAGAGTATAAAACAAAGGTTTTTATTCACCGAACAAATTGTTAGGAGTGCTACTACAATTTGTGAAGATCATTGTATCCTGAAAGATAGACGTCATTTGTCTGTAAGCACCGTAGCGGGGCAAATCTGTCTTAAGGACAGAGTGTCACACACTCGAATTGATCTTTTAATATTTATTCGGTTCGGTAAAAATAAATTCTGTAAGTAATTTATTTATTTTTCTTTGATCTGTTTCAAGTTATTTATTTTACACAGAAGATTGTTCCAACGAGATATACCTGGTTAAGTATTTATCTCGAATATGATCGAACACAAACAATTTGAAGTTGACATTGATCTCCCAACCAGGAGGAAGGGTTTTCATCTTTGCTATTGCTAAGTAAAGAGAAATGTGACCATTCACATTCCTTCTCTTATTTCCATTTGGGTGGAGAAACAATTTCCTGAATCAGAAAAAGGGAATTGAGAGTACTGATTGATGAATAACCGAATCTAAGACTCTTTGTTTCGGAAAAAATATTTTGTGATTGTTTCTTACATCGAAAATTGAATTTATTTGAATGAAAAATGTTTTTCGAACTTTAAAAAGATTAGGCATCTACACCTTTTTTTATAATTTTTTTTTTATCAAAACAAACAAAAGGTAAATATTTGGACTCACTATTTGTAGCCACTAGCTTCAAATACACCAGATTTATAATTTTCTGTACTGGTGAACATAGAGAGAAAAGGGCTCATAATGCATGGGCACCTAGATGGCTCCAAAATCTCACCATAAAGGAGTTGAGAAAACTTCATTCAAATCAATCAATACAAGCCTGAGAGGGTAGTTTGTGTGAACAAACTGGGCCGAGCTAGGCAACATCATTAGTGAAGATTGGGCTGCATAGTGGGCCGAGGATGAGCTATTGGGTAGCTCAGTCTTAGGCCGAGCAGACGCTATGACGTTTGCAAATGTGCTGATAGGGCTTGAACCTAGCTATCTGGGGACAAACCTTATATCAGACTGAGATGGTTACAAGTGCAGTGGGCCGAGCTAGGAGTAGCTCGGCAGATAGCCAGTTTGTAGTTGGGGTCATCACGATTCAGCAATGTTGAGCACAGAACCGAGGTAGCTCGGTTGGGTACAGTTAACTGAGCAGAGTATTAGGTCATCTCACTTGGCTTGCAGTGAGAGGGGAGTTCTAAGGATAAGCTTTATCCTTAGGTGTGTGATTCTTAGGAGGACTCTGCCAAGGAGAGTTAGAGTCCTACTAGAATTGTGCCAAGCGGATTCTATAAAAGCTCATGACAGGACTTATGGACTGGTATTGCAATTCTTACTCTCAAATACATAGAGTTTATTTTCTATTGTCTACTTGTTGACTTAAGCATCGGAGGGGTTTCTGGTACACACCCGCCAACTAGTTCACATTTTTGTTTTCAAGTAGCAAAGCGACGACGTCGCCAGCTAGCTCACATTTGTGTTTTCAGGTAGCAAAGCGACGACGTTTGGAAGAGTACAAACTTGATCAATAGGATTATACGAGAAGATTATTCTATGCTCGTACAAAGCCCAAGAAAGTTTTCTAGATATGTCTCTCTGTTAAGTATATCTAGGTTTTTCTCCTTAGACTTGCACCCAGAGGGAGTCCTAAGTACTTTAGAGGCAAACTTTGATGTAGACAATTGAGCTTATCAGCAAATTCCTTGTATGCTTCAACTATTAACCTAACTCCACACACCACACTCTTGTGGTAGTTAATTTTTAGGCCTGACAATACTTCAAAACATCTTAAGATCCTCTTTATGTTATTAACCTCCCCCCTATCAGCTTCACAGAATAGAATTGTGTTATCTGCAAATTGCAAGTGAGTGATCCTAAATGCACTTGATCCAATTGCTGCCTCTTTGATCAACCCCATCTGTTTTGCTCTTCCCAACAGGATATTTAGGCCCTCAGCCACAATGTTAAAAAGAAAGGAAGATAGTGGGTCACCCTATCTAAGACCTCGTTACGAGCTAAATTCTGAGGTTGGCGAACCATTTACCAAAATAGAAACTTTGGCTGATAAGATACACTCCCTCATCCAACTTATCCATTTATCTCCAAAAGTAAAATTTGAAAGCATAGTAAATAAGAAATTCCAATTGATTGAGTCATAAGCTCTTTCGAAGTCTAACTTAAGGACAATGCCACTCTTTCTACTCTTCTTCCAGCCATCCACAATCTCATTGGCTATCAACACCCCATCTAAGATGTTTCTACCCCCAATGAATGCTGATTAAAGTTTCCTGATGGGTCTGCTTACCAATTTATTATCTATCTTTGTTCAAAATGCCAGCAGGGGTTGCTAAGGAATTTGTGACAATTCAATCCAACTTTCTATGGGGTGGGGATGGCCTTAGAAGGAAAATACATTTGGTCAAATGGAAGGACATCTCAAAAAGAAAACAGCAAGGGGGGTTAGGTGTTAAAAGGATTAGACTTATGAATGATTGCCTCTTATTGAAATGGTGGTGAAGGTTTGGGGCTGAACCTAAAGCTCTATGGAAATAGGTGATCTATAACAAATACAATCAGGTGGGTATTGGGTGGTACCTAGAACCTGTTGATAACATTAGGAAATCTTGTATCTGGGCTGATATTTTGGGTGTTGCTAGAACCAGACCAGAATTGGTGGAATTCTATAAAGAAAACTCTGCTCCAGTGATTGGGGATGGGAAAAACACTCTGTTTTGGAGAGGTAAATGGTGTAATAATGTGTGCTTGATGGAAGTTTTCCCTAGGCTCTATTCCTTGTCTTTGGATAAGTTTGAATTTGTGAATGTGATGTATATCAAGAGAAATAGCGAGGTGGAGTGGAACCTTAATTTCAGAAGATAACTCTTCCAGTGGGAGGTGGAGGAATTAAATAATAAATTGGTAAGCTAGGACTATAAGAAGGATGTTTGCTAGGACTATAATAAATTGTTTTTTGGTCTGCATTGGTGTGAGGTTTGTTGGGACTATAAGAAGGATGTTAAAGAAGTTGGAAGCCTATGAGAATGATCCCATAGTGAACCTTGTGATTCTAAAGACCAGGAGATGTATCAAGTGATGAGTACTAGTGTATAAAGAAGAGAAGAGGTGCTATTGCTGAGTGTCTTTTTGGGGTGAAGCAGTGGAGGTGTTAAGCTGAGAATGGATTCGGGTTAGTAAGTGTTGCTGCTGCAGCTGGTGCTTGCTGATGGAGAGCTATTCTTGGTATTAGGCTGATGTTAGGTGCTGCTGTTTGGTGGGATGATGCGGCTGCTGTAGTGCTCTCTTGGTTTTGGACTGATGCTAGTTGCTACTGAGTGGTGGGATGCTGCAGTGCTATTTTGGTATTGGGATGACCCTAGTTGCTGCTGCTAATGTTTGTTATTGCAGTGCTATCCTTGGTTCTTAGTGTTTGTGTCTTGGTGTTGAAAACAGAGGTTAGCTTGGTGGGCTGCTGCTGAGTTTGTTTTGGTGGACTGCTACTGAGTTTGGTTTTGCCTTTTGCTGTTCTTTTTTGGCTTTGGTTGGTTTCTCTCCAACTCTTGATAGTGTGGTAGCAAGGGATTGGGTGGTCATATTGGTGCCAACTTAGTTGGGATTGATATGTCTCACTATAATGCTTTTTGCACCTATTCTTTTTTTCCTTTTTTGATGTAATAAGTTCTTTGTTTCATCAATAAAGGTTATTTTTGCCAATCAAATATATATATATATATATAGTGATGTTGTGTATATCACATGAAGAAAAAAAAGTTGGGATTGTCATTGTCATTAAGAGGGAATAGAGATTACTTCCCAACCATCTTTATCTGAAAATCATATTGTTGGTCCACTTTATAATTTTCTTTTTCTTTCTATCGAACAGTCCACAAATATGAGATTTTTATTAGGGAGTGCGAGTAAGATTCATAGTGTGTATGGTAATTTCATCAAAAATGTTATATAAACATTTTTTTTTATACAAATTGATGTGACATACAATAATAAAAGTATTATTGATATTTTAAATGAAATTCACTTAAACTAAAGGCAAGCTAAAATCACATTTCATGTTTTGGACACACTAAATGACATTATGAACCGATCCAAAAAAAAAAAAAAAAGCATCAAGAAGATTTTAAATTGGATTTTATTGCAACTTCATTCCTCCAAGGCTCCACCCATACCTAAAAAGATAAAGAGCATTGTGAAGGTGCTTGGATAGGCATTGGAAAAAAGAGAAGCTATTCTTTGAAAAATTCTATACAGAATTATTCATTAAATGATGTAGCAATGACCATTTTTATATTAAGCCTCCGTTTGGCAAGAGCTAAACGGGGCTTTTTTGGCTATTTTAGCCACAAAAAATAAAATAGGCTATTTTAGCCACAAAAAACAAAATATCACATCCAACCCATAATCATTACATTCTTCTCTCACAAAAAAAGCCAAAAAAGTCAAAAAGCCAAAAAGCCCTTCCCAAACCAAACTTTTTAGCCCAGGCTAAAATAGCCAAAAAAGCCAAAAAGTCAAAAAGCCAACCCACTTCCCAAACGGAGGCTAAGAATCTTCTTTTTTTATTTATTTATTTTTATTTAAAGTAATAGACTCACAATTCTACCACATTATATATTTTCTATTATATATCATTACTCACATTGAAAATAAAACTTCACAATTGAAAAACTATACATTCTCCATCATTATATCTATAAGCACTTACACTTCAATTGTGAATATTTAAGGAAAGAACAATTGGATTTAGTTATTTGCATTATTATGATTAGAAATTGAATATTTTACACATTTCACGCTCACGATGATAACAATGACGAATGTTCATCTCTCTCTGTTTTGGTACCAGCACGTTGGGACCAATAATTCAAAACACAAAAGAAGTTCATAAATTAAGCGCCACAACTACTTCATAAATCATTATAACTAACAGTGAGCCCACGAATATAAAAAAGAAAAAAGAAAATAGACTAATGAGTATATCTGAATATACAAATAATTTTCATAGAAGATGCACATTTGAGACCAACTAACTCTTTAAAATGATATCTGCTTCAACAATTACCGCATCGTTCAGTATGAAGCCCTTTGATGCGTCATTCAGATCATTTAGGGCCAAGAACTCGTAACGACCCTCAAATGCGTTCGAGGAACTGTACGATTTTGTCAAGACTGCCCAAAACAACACCAAATTAATAGATAAAAATTAATATCTGTATTTGGATAATAATTTGGAAAGAAAAAGAGAAAATGTGGGTGGAATGTGTCTAAAATATAACTATAAGTTCTCACAAATGCATATAAGTTACCTTACAAAATCGCATAAGTTTTCACAAATATACTTAAGTTGTGATTTCTCAAATTTTTATAGATTAATTTACGTATGTTTGTGAAAACTTACACAATTTTGTGAGGTAACTTACGTACGTATATTTGTGAGAATTTGCGCAAGTGCATATAATATCCACCTGCACAATTACGCTGTGTTTGGTTGGGAGATTTTGAGAGGAATTTGGAAAGGGAAAGGGAAAAGGTGTGTGAAACTAGGTCAAATATAGGTATGTTTTATTCACATTTCACCTACCTTTTCCATTTCCCTTTTCAAATCCCTCCTTAAATCTCTCAACCAAACACAACATTAAGAATTGCCTCCAAAGGTTATGATAAAAAAACACAACTTTAGACAAACACAATTTTTTTTGAACTCCTATTCATCTGTGTTTTTTCTGCATTTAGGTTTATTTTGAAACGAAACAAGTCTAAAAATCAAATAAAATTCTCTCACATAATGTAAGCCTTATAATTCTGTGAGTCTGGCACTCATCTAAGATGTTTGTGTCCAATTTAATGATTGATTTCTTCTTTACAAGTAAAAAAACTATTTTGGAAAAACAATAAAAAAAAAAAAAAAATTTACCTTGGGATTCGAAATGATTTCCATTGAGCTGGTCCCTTATCCGCAGCTTGAATTCTGCAGACAATTTCCGAGCAGAAGGAAGGGTTTCCCAACCGGAAACCTCCAGATACAGTGACAGCATTTTTGTTTTTGGAAATAACCAGAACCCCCTGCAACCCATCCATGCATGCAAAATAAATAAATAAATAAATAAACAAAAAATTACATATGAAGACAAATTTTAGGAGCACCTTATTCAATCATAGAATTACACAAAATCCTCTCACACAGAAGTATGACTAATCAAATATTTAGGTCCCGCATTATGTGAGAGGATAGTCATCAGGTTTGTTGTTAGATTTTGTGCATATGTACTTTTAGTTAGAAGATAGCTTCTCTCCCGTCCCTTGTGAGGGTAGGGGACTTGATGTCTGGTTCAGGCTTGTAAATCCATCATAGGCCCCACTTCAATAATAATGGATTAAGGGGAAAAATTACGGATCATGAAAGTTTTTTCATGAAAATGATCATGAAAAATTTATAATCCTTGGATTACCTTGGTTAGTGTGTGGTGCTTTATTCTAAGTGTAATCCAAAGGTCACAAAGCTTTCACGATTATTTTCATGAAAGGTTTTTCATGATACCTAGCATGGTTGTGGATTAAATTATCAAATTAGAGTTCATGATAAGCCCCACATGCCTGGACTGGACCACTAACCTGAAATCTTCTAATTATATTTGTTCTGGAATTATTAAACTGAAAGAAACATATCAATATTGAACAGTCAATTACCACTGGTTCTCTCCAAAAACAACTTTTTCAGAGGACAAAACTGTCTTTTCATTTGCTGAAAAATTATTAATTTTCCAAGTGATAAGAAATTCCTTATCCATTGCTGAAAATTTACTAATTTTCCAAACGTAACCGTTGTTCACAGCATCCTTCATCATCGACACGCTCTCGCCTTTGCCGTAGTAATTTATAACAAAAACCTCTGCGCCAAACACACAACAATCACCAAGAAGATATCCATTAGAAGCATCAGTGAAACTGTCCAAGGAAAGCAATTTGTCGAATCCCCATTCAGTTTTCATCCGATGAAATCGCTTAATTTCCCCTTCAAAATCTACATAGTAAAAAAAGAAAAATTATTAGATATTCTCAGAAAAAATGAGAGGAAAGATAGCAAGAGTGGAAAGTTTATGGACAATGTGAGCTACCTTGGATGGCTAAGTATTTATCTCGAATGTGATCAAACACGAACAATTTAAAGTTGACATTAACCTCCCAACCAAGAGGAAGTGTTTTTGTGTCTGCTATTGCCAAGTAAAGAGAAATGTGACCATTCACATCCCTTTTCATGTTTCCCTTTGGGTAAAGAGACAATTTCCTAAAGCATAAAAGAGGAAGAGAGTGTATGAATTTTCCATCTTGTAAAGAGTAATGTTAGAGAGATTATATTTGAGCATCATTTGACGCGACATTTTATATGAGATTAATCATATTACATTCCATATTTTATTCTTTATAATTAAAATTATAAGAATTTGAACTTACCATTTATAGCCACCAGCTTCGAATACACCGGATTCATAATTTTCAATCTTGGAGTTGAGAAATAATGAGAACGATTCCATTTTAAGGGTGTAGTGAGTTGGTGAGACGTCTCTTAACGATCTCAAAATTCCTGCATGATATTGTTGATATTAAAACGCAACTCATTTTCACAATAAACATAATTTTCAGTACAAACATGGTTACATATCACCGAAATATTCCACAAAATTCTTTGCCCCTATGTGATGGCACGATGAGTCATTTATGTGATTTTCATGTGGCATAGTATTAGTCTTACTCATACATATAACTTTCAGGATGAATTACACTAACGATTCTTATAATTTGGGCCTTGTGTCGCTTTGATCTTTAACTTTTTAATTGCGACACATTTAATACTAAATTTTGAATCTTGTTTCAAATAAGGACAATTGAAGATACCATTGTTTAATTTCAAGGGCAAAGTTGTCAATTTGATAAAATATAAACTAATTTGATAAAAATAAATGTCAAAAAAATAATTTTAAATTTTTAAAAATTATTTCAACCCACTAAAGATAAAATTATATAAAATTGATAATTTTTTTAGATATTTATTTATTTATTTAATTTACCAAATTAATTTTTATTATATATTTTGATGATGATCATGTAATGAGTGATTATTTTTATTTTTATTAAATTAATTTCTTTTTTTTCAAAAGTCAAATATGGCGACAACTTTGATATCATTATTAAACCAATCCATTAAATCAAAAAATTCAAAACTGAAAAACATTTCATATATTAAATATATCGATTACACATTAAAAATCTAATAACCATCCATTACATGAACATCATCCAAACACATAATAAAAATTAATTTGGTAAATAAAATAAAATAAATGTTTAAAAGATTTATCAATTTTACATAATTTTATCTTTAGTGAGTAAAAATTACTTCAAAAATTCAAAAATATTTTTTTAATGTTTATTTTTGTCAAATTAGTTTATATTTTATTAAATTAACGATTTTGCTTTTGAAATTGAGCAAATGCATTTTCAATTGTCCTTATTTGAAATAAAATTCAAAATTTAAGGTCAAATGTGTCACAATAGAAAAGTCAAGAATCAAAGTAGGTGTTTGGGAAGTGGGTTTTTATGTAAGTTTTTTTAGTTGTAGAATATTATTGGAGAAATTTTTTTTGGTGTTTGGAAAGATAGTTGAGTTTTTTTGTGGTTGGATGTGATGTTTGTGAGAGAAAAAGTGAAATGATTATGAGGTTGGATGTGATATTTTGTTTGGATGTGTTTTTTTTTTTTTTTTTTTTTTGCAAAAAGTTTGTCTTTTTGTGAAAAAAACAAAAAAAAAACTCAAGTTCCAAACCTCCCAAACACCACAAAGTAACACGAATTCCAAATTATAGGGACTGTTAATGTAATTCGCCTTAACTTTTATTACAAAAATGCATAACAAATAAAATAAAACGGTGAAATAAATTTGATAATAAATAACATTTATGATAATGAATCAATGTCGATGATCATGAAAAATAAAAATAAAAAAGTTAAAACAAGGGGAGAGGAATCATACCAATGGCACTGTCGTCGTTAGCAAACGGATGAGAGGTCTTTGCTTCCATGTCTTCTCTTTGTTTCTTGCTATTCTTTGCTTTCCATGGCTTCAGAGTTTGTGTATAAATACATGTTTTCATTGCTTCCAAAAGTTTTCTTGCTATTCTTTGCTTTCATTGAATTCTCTTTCTTGACTTCCCTGTCCCTAGATTCAGCTTAAACATACAGTTCTGGTTATTCTTTGCTTTCATTGAATATCTTTTCAACTTTCCTTTGATTCCCTAGTTTCCTTCAACAGTTAGTTCTCTATCCAAATCCATTAAAAAAGGTTTTAGCATTTTAGGATATCTGGACTGGATTATTCTTTCGGGAAAGTTACAATGTAATCCTTATAATTTATCTCAATCTTATACTTATAGTAAATATAATTTTTTTTTTAATCTCCATCTCCATTCATGCAAAATGAAAATTGAACAAACAAACAGGCCATGCCCATAGTTTTTCCCTTGTATTAATTTGGTAATGTAGTTTCATTTATGACAAATTTGCCCCATAATTTAACTATTTGTGTTTGATTAATTCAAATTAAAAATTATTGGCGATTTCATGTAGCCACTGTAGAAGGGAAAATTATTCAGTGCTCCTAGTGTAAGAACATGTGGTGTCTCAACAAGATTTTTACTAATTATAGGACAAATCTTACAAATTAAATAGTGTGGAGTATTGTTCCAAGATCACCAAATAACCGCTCTTCAGAAAAGGCAGAAGGCATAACATGTCAAAGTTAGAGAATATATGCCAATTCTATGGTTTTGCAGCTCTTAGAAAGTGGTTTATCAGATTTTGTTATTCCCCGCCCCCATTTTTTGATTGAGAGATATGCTGTGGTTCTTGTGTTTTATGTTTTATTTTTTTGTGAGTTAATTACCTTAGTGCTTTTATACACTCATCAAAATTTCACCTTGCCTCACTCGAATTTCAATTACGGAAGTCAATCATTTATATTTTAGGTCAAATTGTAGTGTTATTATTTTGTCCACTTGGCATTATTGAATTTGATGAAATTGGCATGCAAGCTGCACATGAGAGTTTGCACACCTTATTAGTATACCTGTAGCGCATTTCCATTCTCTCTGTCATTTGTATTAGTGCTTCACTCTATATATTGATATTTGCATCTCCACATGTAAGACAAGATTGCAGGTAAGGGAAGCTTTTAGATAGTTTGGCATACATTATTAGGCCTATTTACTATAAACTTAAGCTTTGAAACAATTGGTGAGATTTAATGACACATAGATTACAAGTCAAATTTTGTAAGTACATTTCATAGATAAAACTCTGTTCTGGTACCAGCACATTAATTGGGACCAAGAATTCAAGACACAAAGATATATGAAGAGCCACAACAACTAGTTTAGAAATCCTTAAAACAGGAAATGTGGATGATTTGTGCTTCAACAATTACGACATCACTCAGCTTGAAGCCCTTCGATGTGTCGTTGAGATCACTTAGAGACACGAATTCTTGATCACCCCAGTTATTGCTTGAGGCACTGAACCAATGTCTCACTGCACACCCCCCCCCCCCCCCCAAAAAAAAAAAAAAAATTAATTCACACTCCATTTTAAATTGTGATAATCGACTCCTTAATACTATAAGAATTTAGTTACAATATCACATTTTTATCCGTTTGACATTAAAGAAGCTAAAGAAAATTGGCATGTGAGCCATACACACTACAATAAATTAATATTTTAGATATAAAAATTTAGAAATTTTTTAAGGACGAAATATTTTTGTTGCCAGAAGTATAATTATTGTATTCTTAGTGACAAAATTGGACATTAAGCGATGAATTCTTTTTTAGGTAAAAATTGTCTAAAAAAAAAACCTTTTTTGGACCACATTATTTTGTCCATAAAAATACATTTAATAGCAACATTTCAGAATATTGTTCTAAAAGTCCTTTTTTTGACTTTTTCGGAGTGATCTTTTAGCGATCATCTTTGCGACAACAAAAATTGATCTCCAAACATTTTTTACAACAAAATTTTTACTTTTGGGTACAAAAATTTGATCCCTAATAAAATACTTGTTTGTTGTAGTGATACATGATATTATTTTGAGGCGACAACAGAAACCAAATGAAATTTTGATGAAAAAATGTGACCAAAGTAAGATTTTAGTAAAAATATAGAAGTGATAATGGGGCAAGAAAAATGTCGTGTTTGACCTTCATGTCAATTTCTATCAGCCTTATATTAATGTTAGGTGAACGAAATGATGGTATTGCAATTCAATTTAAAATGTGAGAATTTAACTGTCTACTTGAAAATGAAAGGGTTAAAACAAAATTTATAAAAATGCAAGCACAATATTTGTAATAAACCCAAATATATTTAGACATGTCACAGCATGAAATTTTACCTTCTTTCTCAAAATGATTGCGTTTGACTTGGTCCTTTATCCTTAGCTTATATTCAGCATACAATTTCCTTTCAGAAGGAAGGGTTTCACTATCAGCCAACACCAGAAACAACGAAGAGCTTTTCCATTTTGCATTTGCTTTTCCTTTTGGATAAAACCATAACTTCCTGAATGAAAATAAATTCCATAATGTATCTAGTTGAACAAGAAAATAAAATAAAAAAAATAAAAGAATTGAACTATCAATACCACTTGCGCCCTCCAACAACAAACTCTTCAGAGAAAAGAAAATCTTTATCTATTGCTGAAAATTTACTAATATTCCAAGTGAAAGTGTTTTTCACAGGATCCTTCATCATCGATGCGCACTCGCCTTTACCGTTATATTTTATAACAAAAACCTCTGCTCCAAACACACAACAATCATCAAGAAGATACCCATTTGAGGGATCAGTGAAAGTAGCTAAGGGAAGCAATTGGTCGAAACCCCATTCAGTTTTCATTCGATGAAAGCGCTTAATTTCCCCTTCGGCATCTACATAATTAATGAGTATATATAAAGATGGTTAAGTTAATAATGAAAATTATGGACAATATTAAAGAAATTTGAGTACAAAGGTAGTTAGATATACCTTGGATGGTTAAGAATTTATCTCGAATATGATCGAACACAAACAATCTGAAGTTGGCATTAATCTCCCAACCAGGAGCAAGCGTTTTTGTCTCTGCTATTGCCAAGTAAAGAGAAATGTGACCATTCACATTCCTTCTCTTATTTCCATTTGGGTGAAGAGACAATTTCCTGAATCAGAAAAAGGGGATTGATTGTACTAAATGATGAATAACCAAATCTAAGACTCTTTGTTTTGGCAAGAATATTTTGTGATTGTTCGTTACATTGAAAATTGAATTTATTTGAATGAAAAATGTTTTTCGAACTTTAAAACGATAATACATCTACACCTTTTTTTATAAATCTGTTTTTAACCAAAACAAACAAAAGGTAAATATTTGGACCCACCATTTGTAGCCACCAGCTTCAAATACACCAGATTCATAATTTTCTGTACCAGTGTACTTGAGAAATGACGAGAAAAACTCTACTTTAAGATTGTAGTGAGCTGGTGGAACATCTCTTAATGATCTCTGAATTCCTGCATAACATTTAAACATCAAAACACAATCCACCACTACTCTACCAGTCGTAATAGGATATAGAGTTGAATTTAAAAGAGGGGAAGAGACCATACCAATGGCATGTTCGTTGCTATCATTTGTATCAAAAGCCCTCACTTCCATGTCTTGTTTTTGTTTCTTGCTTTTCTTTTCTTCCGTGGCTTCAATATGTGATTTAAATAGATGTATATTCGTTGCTTCCTAAGGTTTCTTGCTATTCTTTGCTTTCAATGAATATCTTTTTTCTTTTTTGAACTTCCCTTTCCCCTAGTTTCAAGTTAAACGTATAATGAAATTCTCTATTTCATTTCAAAAAATTATAAGAGGAAATATGATTTTGTACCCCAAATTATTACGTGAAAATTAATTTGATACTCAGACTTTACATTATTTTAATGATCTTTGAACTTTTTTAAATTTGATAAATTTATTTCCCGCCATTTGTTTCCATCTACAATCAAACGAACATGAAGCCAAATTTCAATTGAAATTTCATTTTATCCCTTCAATTATATGTTAAAAATCAATTAGCCCTCCAAATATATATATAAAAAAACATTTAATTTAAATATTAATAAATAATTTTTTATCTCAATAATGAAAAAATTAAAATTTAAATAATATATTTTGCAAAAACATATATATATATATATATATATATATATATATATATATATATATATATAAATCATCATTTAGAATTATATCTTTAAGTGTCAAATTATCTCGAGTCGATCTGGAAAAACTAATTGAGTCGAAAATTTCTTGGTTATTCTATGTGTGCGAGCGCATGTAGTTATAGCTAGTCTATTCCCTAAATTAACAAAGCATAAGTGTCTGAAATAGGACTTATAAATAAGTCTCCCTTAAATTTATTTATTTTTAATATTTGGTGGACTAATTGATTTTTAAGGTATTTGAGGAATAAAATAAAGTTCCAAATAAAGTTTAGTGACATGTGAGTAAGTTTCATTTGGTTGTAAATGGAAACAAACAATGGAGGATAAATTGACTAAATTTTAAAAAGTTTAAGGTCAAATTAAAATAATACGAAATCTAGGTGCCAAATTAATTTTCACGTAATAATTTGGAAAGTAAAATGATATTTTCTCAAATTATAATATATTATCAACAGTTTGGTTAGTGTGTACAATAAACTTGTTTTTCAATTACTTGCGCGATTATGTTGATTATAAGGATATAATTTGGTTTGGGTTTTCAACTCCAAGTGAAAGTGCCTTTCGGAGGATCCTTCATGATTGATGTACATTCGCCTTTTCTGTTATGCTATATAACAAAAAACCTCTGCTCGAAACACACAGGATAGGTTGAGCAAGAAATTCGTGAAATTCATAATTCGATTTAGTCCAATTCAATCCAGTAGGTTTGGATTGATTTTTTAAATCCGTGGTTTGGTTCTGGATTAAAAAATTAAAAATTCGTAGTTTATGGATTGGTTTCGGATTAAATCCCACGGTTCTGGATTGGAACCGATCCGGACCGTATACAAATAGTCTATATTTTTATTATACACCCTCTTGCATAGTATCTTCTCTTATTTTATATAAAACTTAAATCCAAACCTAAACTCACAAAGTATCTTCTTTTATTATTTTTGTTTGCTAGTTTTTAATGTTAATTTGTAATGATCTAAATACTTATGGTGGAACCAACTTTTTTATGGTTGTTTAAATTCTAAAACAATATGTCGTTATTATGAAAAGATATGTTGTTATTGTGAAACTAATATGGTGCTATAATTATATTTTTATGAAATTAAAGTGTTATATATATTTTTTTGTTATTTAATTATGTAAATCTGTGGTCCTAAACCGATCCAATCCGTGTTTAAATGGATTGGTTCAGATTGGTTCCACGATTTAAACGGATTTGATTTATTCCAATTTTTAAGGAACCGTAAATAACGGATTGGTTCCGATTTTCTCCCAATCCAATCTAATCTGGACTATGCTCACCCCTAATACAGCAGTCCTCGTACAGATATCCATTAGAAGCATCATTCCAAATATTTAAAGCGAAAGTAATTTGTCAAAACCCGATTCAGTCTTCCTCCGATGAGAGCGCCTAATTCCTCCTTCGACATGTACATAAACCAATACTTATAGTTAAGAAGCAGCTACAAATTAGTGTATATGACCACACACACTCACAAAAAAAAATAATACCAATCATGCAAGTCTTTTCTGTGTAGAAAAACACACAAAAAAGTTGCCCCCAAAAGATTCCCATTTTTTTGTAATAATCTGCCCAACATCCCACTAATACCGAATTCCACCCATAGTTAATTAGGCTAGCGACAAATTCTGGAAGATAAAGATTGAATACAAACCTAGATAGCTAAGATACCTCGGATGGTGAAGTACTTGTCTTGAATATGATTGTATACAAAACAATTTAAAGTTAAATGGTTTGAATTATCAAAACTAGACCTGCAGTGAGCCTCACAGGCCCAACAGTAGGTTTCAATCCAATTTTGGATTGGAGACAAGCCTAATCCATACATAAAAGGGTGTATTATACTTTATTAATTATTATTTTTTTCATTTTAGTCCTTCATATTTTAAATTTTTTTTCAATTGTTTCAAAATTAATTTATGTATAAAACTACTCACAAAATAATACATTGATAGCCATGTGATCTAAAAATATTTTATTATATATAACTCACATCTCAAACATAAATCTAAATCCAATATAATAATATAATTTTTACATTATATGACAGTTAATGTGGTTTTTTTTTTAATCTAATTTTGAATAGAAATAAATTTAAAAAGTAAATTTAAAAACTTGAAATATGAAAGATTAAAAATTTTAAGAGCCAGTGTGCGAAAATAACCAAACATAAAAATAACAAAGTATAATTTACCTAGCATAAAACAAATATCTTCAACGCTTCATCAAAATTTTCATCAAATTTGAGTAAAAATTTGATAAAAAATTTGACCTGATATGATGCACTCCAATAGGTTTCATCAATTGGGTAAAAGTAGTCGCTCGGTAAAAGTAAATTTTCATCCTAATTCATCCCAAACCCGGTTGTCTGGAAAGACGTCCAGCTCAATAATCACCCACAAATTTGATGAAGAATAAAGCACTCTTTTGATTTGACGAAAAAAGTAACTCGCCCTTCATTTGATATAGGTTTGATGCCATGGTTGGAGCGGAAAAAGTGGGCAAGGTTTGATGCCTCTTCATTCCAACATCCAAACAAACAGATAAAAGATTAAAAACATGTTGGGGGATGTTTAGATGGGCACAAGAAGCACAACATTCTCAGATACTACAATGGAGGCTGATCTAATTGCATTTGAAAGACAACATTCTCTCACTACAGGAAATTCATTTTTTAGCGGCGTTTTGAAAACGCCGCGAGAAGCCTGAAAAACGCTGTAATCTCTTATAGTGACGTGTAAAATTTTCGCCGTTGATAGGGCCGCCGCAATAGCTACCCAACGTTTAAAAACGTCGCTAAAAATATTATACGGCGTTTCTTAAAATGCCGCAAAATCTTTGACGACCGTCTCACCCTCCGTCCCAAATTAACGTGTCCTCCGTCCCAAGTTAACGTGTCCTCCGTCCCAAGTTAACGTGTGACGTCACAATGACGTCATTTAGTGGCGTTTTTTCAAAAAACGCCACTGTTTTTTAATTTTTTTAATTTTTTAATTTGTGGTGATAATGACATCATTTTGTGGCGTTTTTTCAAAAAACGCTACTTCTTTTTTTTTTTTTTGGCGGGGGGAGGGGAGATTCTAAATTAGTGCAGTTGCAAGTATACCTAGAATGAATATGTTCACATTTTATTTTCTGTCATTTTTTCCAAGTGTGTAGCATTTTAAAACCTGCAAATCAAGTAATGTTCTACATTTTAAAACCAGTAATTCATCAATCTCTTGATCTCTATGGGTTGTTCACCCCTTATTCAACATCAGTGATTATACCCAACAACAAAGTATATCTGGATCTCTGCAATTCAAGTCATGCCCCATAACAACACAGTATCATTGACTCTATTATCCAAAACACGTAGTTCATTTCTAGCTAATTACAAAGTAACTTGAAAACAAAACAGTTGTAATTTACAAAAAAATGAAAAAAAGTATCGTCTGTGTTTCCTAAATCGCTCCGGACTTAGGGAGCAAGCAAATCATATCTTTGGTAAGAGCAGCAATTTCAGATTTTGCGTCTCCCAATTCTGTTGTGCATTGTGCACTATATTCGTCACTTGCTATTAAGCCGAAAGCAACGAGCAGCAAAAACATTTCTGCAAAATCTGATGTTTTGTAGCACAATGCTATTGTTTATCAACCTCTTGTAGTCTGAAAACTCCAAGTTAATTGCATTTCTCACCAATTATATTGAAAATATCAGCGACAAAAGCACTCTCCACAAAGCATCTCTCACCATTCCACCTAAGGGAAAGCAAATAAATGCAGCAAAATATCAGGTGAACACCTTCCCAATGCTGAATATTTTAATATAAATTGATGATGATCTAAATCCATATGCAATAGCCAAGTCAATCAAAGACTTAAAATGTTTATGACCATGCACATCATAGAACTCAACTAACTAGACTGAACCTGAAGCCAATCAACAAATAACATTAACAAAGAAATCTAATGGAGTAATTCAATTGAATAAAATAATTCATACCAGCAGTAGTGTCATGTGTTGAACCAGTACTCGATGATGTACTAGGCAAGCTACCTAGAGGATACCATGACATGAAGCAAGGGTGATAGAAAAAAATCACTTGATTCATTCTACTTCATAGATAACTTGTTGGTGACATTTTCAATCTATATCCAGTATGAAATGCTTAATAGATAGTATTTTACCCATATAAATTAACATGTAGCTCCTACAGTGCAGATATACAACCAATGCCCTCACCCATGACCAAATACAAATGTCCAAGATAGTAAAAAAAATAATAGAAATTCAAAGTTTACGTAGAAACAACATTAAGGAAAGGAAAACCACCAGAATTGAATTTTATTTTATTTATAAATAAAAAATAACTAGAAACCAAGATATAGACCTTACCTTCATCAGCCACCACCTCTACATGATTTTCATTGTCAATTACTTGAAATGATATGTTTCCCAGCCACAACACTGCAGCAAGCATTTCAAACGCATTGTCTTGGTCTTCTTTGCAAAGTCGAACAGTATCTAAGGCTTCCTGTCAAAGTAGAAAAAAATAAATAAAATTAAAAATAATTAGGACACAGAAAGAACATAGAGAAAATTTCACTGTATAGTGAAGTCTAATTACCATAAGCGTTTGAAATTTCCTATCATCATCAACATCATAAATTGCCAAGCAGCCACTCTGACTTAGATAATGGAACTCAACAGCCGATTTTAGATTCAGTCTATCTGTAAAGAAATATATGACACGAAGTAAGAGACCATAAATTTTCTTAGGTTGTAATTATATAGCTGATATAGAGAACCACATTATATATCTCAACAGAAATGTCTCTAGCTTCTTAACAAAAAAATATAATTTTCTACATCATGTTATTGGAAACCCAGAATGGATCTCAGATTCTATCACTTCGACAACTATTTCTAGATTCACTGAACTTCCATGAATGAAATAATGATAGGATACAAACAACCTTTGAGGCCAGACGGAGCACCAGCACAAAGTTGGTAAAAGATATGGTATGACCTTTCTCCATGAGCGAGCTGAACCACTCTTGACTGCTCAAAGAAAACATCATATACTTTTATCAGGCATGTGTTATTTATATAAACAAAATAAATAAATACATACGAGTTTACAGTGGAACCAACATACCTTTTCAAGCAGAACTATCCATGATTATTGAAGGAGTTGATGTTTTACAGCACATATGCAATCAAAAAATAAATCAAGCTAGTAAACACAATTGAACAGAAGGGAAGCATAAAAAAAATTGCTAAATAAATCAAGGAGTTGATGTTTTACAGCACATATGCAATCATAAAAATTGCTCCTTGGCTTTAGTAAAATTAGAGTTTGTATAATACATATTACCCGAGTTTGGGAGTAGGCGAGATTGGATGTGAGAGTTTCAGAAGTCCCCATCTGTTCCACCCACCTATTGCGGAGTCACCTGTTCCCATTGCTTAGCGACTCCCCTTTCCCCATACCCCCTTAGACTCTGTATTTAGTTTATGAATTTAAGAAAATATGTAGAAAGAGAAATGGAAAAACTGTGTCAAACGTAAGTGAAATGTAGTTATATTTTATTCACATTTCATTTATCTTTTTCCTTTCCCTTTCCAAATATGTGAACTAAATACAGAGTTAGGGGGAGTAAGCTAGATATAAAACTGTATTTCAGTTCTAAAAAACAAAAATATTATTTCATACTTACAAGACCGACCTAATGTATTCTGCAGCCCATTTTACCTTAATGTAAGAGCACCAATCATGTTATTAAGGGCAGCACAAACACCATCATGTGCTTTAGGATAGAATGGTCTCGTGCGAAAAAAAGAGAACTAAAACATGTTATGTCTAAATTACCTCCTGAGTCGTTTTACCAGCAATCTGATGCATCCCCCTTTCGATTGCAGGGACCTACTTTAGTCTCAATAAAATGGGGAACAATGTACAAACAACAATTTCCTATTTGAAACCCAAACAAAATTTCATAATTTTAAATGTATCACAAGATTTCTTCTCATGTTGATGCACTGAAGAACTCTTGGCCGCTAGCCTAGGTCACACAGCCAAAGTCGAAGTTACTCTCCGATAAAGCTACAATGGAAAAAAGTAAGTTTCAATGCATAATAATTTCCAGTGTAGATATGTATATCATTATCAATGAGTTTGAATTCTTATACCTTTTAAGAATCCCCAATATGTGTTACTTTTTCACTTCCGAATGGAAAGGTCGACGTGCAGGTAAGCTACACAACCCATGAAAAAGAAGAAAAACACAGATGCCAACATCAATGGCTCGGCGAGCATGAATATTGGGTTGAAGCTGTAGTAAACCTGCAATAGAAGATATCAAGTGAACATAAATGCCATAGCCATTATGAAATATATATGTCATAAAAAATAAATAAGACAGAGAGAGAGAGAGAGAAGGAAATACTCCAAGCTGGGTGGAGGAAACACACAAACACACCAAATGGGAACAGTTAATTAGTCTTTGTAGCCAGTGATGTCTATAGAATCAACGGTGATAGCAAATCGGTGACAATTATCCTGTTAAGCATGGCCTAACCCAAGAATTAGACCCATAAAAGGTAAAAGATAAGTAAACTCAACCTATCAAAACCATTCATAATTTTAGCAAAAGGTCAAAGAATGAAAAACCTCAATGGCCATGATCATCACTGCAAATAATTACCAAATTAATATAATCAAGAGATGCCCTGACTTCATTGCAACAAGAAAAATATGCCTAGTATAAAGCTATACTTTGTATCTAGGGTGAATCCGATGGCAGTTCCAGTTTCTCTCCTATAATAACACCATTACTTGGGTTCGCACTATTCTCCTGTCCATGTAAATGATAGAGGTTGTATGAAAGCTAGAATAACACCATTACTTGCATTAAGGTCGAAAACTATGTGGGTGATAAAGAGCAAGTGGGTTGGTTGTGGAGCACTTGGACATGGTAGGCACTGAGATGACGAAATCACTTAAGGTGGGCAGGGTGAGAGTTCACATGGTCTTAGGAAAAGAAAGAGAGAGTGCAGTAACAGTGGGCCAGAGAAGTGTTGAACCAGAGTCTCCAAGTTGTCAGGCAAGGATTAAAACTTCGTTTCGATGTATAGTTTTGCATAGGTTATGGCATCGGCATCCATGGTGGGCCAATACTAATAGTAATTAAAATGGAGCAAGTGCTCAAACAACTTGGCTCTACTTTGGTGTTCAGCCTCGTGAACTTTGTCAAGAACCTGGGGAATTTCAATTCCCACTAAACACAAGGGGATTGTTGTTGAAACCTCGGCACAAGAGCTTGGTGAACAAAGAACCAAAGCACTAAATTCTTGATCACAACATCAGTACGATTTGAAGGGAGAGACCTCTTTGTGAGCAGGGGTGGAACTACATAGGGGCCAAGAGGGCATAATAAACTATATTATAAAATTTAGTTATTTCAAGCCGAGTAATACCATGTAAAAAAGCTACCTTGATGTTTACAACTCCAAGTATTTTCCATAACTTCTTTTTCTTTTTTTTTTTTCGATAAACAAGTATTTTCCATAACTTCTTAAAGTAATCAAAGTATATTGTTCACAGATAACAGTCTACAAAATATGTCATCTATAAACGTAAGGATTGAAAAATCCTTACAGATTAAATTCAAGCCAATTATTAAGCGATTGCTTTGATGGTTCTTTTGCCTCAACAAATAGGACTTCAAAATTACTAAGTGTAGAGAAAAGAAAAATTAAAAGAAGAATGAGGGAGACGGAGAAAGACGATTGAGTGAACAATCAAAGTAATAATTACTTACCTCTACTCCTATGCTTCGAAAAGGAAGTGCATAAAATGCTTCGAAATGAAAATGCTGAAAATAAATGCTTCGAAATATAAATGTATGTTAAACTACTCCTAAGATAAGGAAAATGACAAGAAATATTGAAATCAATTGTCTTTGATTATGAATTCTGGATTCTTACAATGTAGCCATGAATGGCTATTTATAGGCAAATATTTGTAGGAAAAAACTTCCAGCAATAACCACCCAATAACCACCTACAACTACCCACTCTTCCTTCTTCATTCTCACAATGCCACATATCTCTCCATGTTTTCATAACTTCCTTTAACCTCCAATTCATGCTCCATGTTTTTCACTTTATTGTCCATCATCTTTTTCACATTTCATAACTTCTCATAACCTCCAAATGAGTAGGTGGATGCTACATGTCCTGCAATTATATAAATAATAAATAATAATAAAAATTACAAATTTATGGTGCCAACAATTTGACAAGTGAGATTAACCTTCGATGCGTTATTTTACTATTGGTTAGTAATACCATATATTGATGATGATGTGGTATCACTATTATTTATGTATTATTATATAGTTTATCATTAGACATACAAGACTCTTTTGCATTACTTGTAATATACTAATTATATAGTAATACCATATTTCTAATTCTAATTTTTCACAAAGTCAATTGTAAAAAGAAAAAATTAAAACTTTTATATTAAATGTTTAAGATTTCGTACTTAATATTAATTTAAAAAAAATTAATTTCTGTTATTGATTATCAGAAAAAAAAATTTGAAAATTTTAATTAATAAATGCCTCCTCTAAACTATTTTCCTAACTTCACCACTGTATATGAGCTGCTTATAGTTTTCATGTTTTTAATTTTAGTTTTTTATTTTAAGAGTTCGTGTCATATTATTTAATGTAACTTTTTACTTGCCATTTATTAGGTAAAAATGACTTAAATAAGTTTTAAAAATTGATTATTTCAAAGTTAGAGAAAATATACTTTTTTTTCTTACTTATGTTTTCTGATAATCAATTTTTTAACTTATAAAAATGTGCACCAAATAGACTCGTGTGTGATTTTGCATTGTAACAATGTGTTTTGAAGTCGTAAGAGTCTAGCTCAAAGTGGGACACATCGTTATGATTTGTGACTGGACATTACAAGGCAACATTGCAGAAAATAATTAAGGGGAGGAGGGATTTCTTGCCTTGACGGTTGCAAATGTCAACGAGTACAAGTTGTTTGTGTACCGCTCTGTGAATCTACGCAACAAAATTGTTACAGTATTAGTATTGTGTATTGAAAATTTTCAGTTAATAAAAATTGAAAACTGAGAAATTTTACACTGAAAAATGAGTTAAACAAGCTTAGAAACCAACCCTGAAACTTCACCAGGGAGGAACCATGGTTTCCAACCATATACAATTGGCAAATCCAGTACATTTATCCATTCTAGTGTGCCCACATATGGAATAACCATGTCATGATCGCCGCTGTCACGGAAGAATTTTTTTAAATATTTTAATGGTAAAATATTAGATATATATATGTCTCAATTCTCCACAAACTACAACCGTCAATTACATCCGAAAAATACTAGTTAGAGTTGGATCCAAAATATATGA
The DNA here is from genome assembly GCF_055761805.1 of Camellia sinensis. Classification (NCBI taxonomy): domain Eukaryota; kingdom Viridiplantae; phylum Streptophyta; class Magnoliopsida; order Ericales; family Theaceae; genus Camellia; species Camellia sinensis. The sequence continues at coordinate 37,503,067 of NC_138962.1, forward strand.
ATTTACTCGCTCTAGAATTTGTGAAAAATCAAACTATTTGAGTTTGGGTTGACTAAATTTTTTTGAGTTTGACTTGAAATATAAACGACTCAAACTTGAATATATTTTGAAATTTCTTAAATTTTTATGTCAAACTTATAAAATGTTTTGTGAACAAGAGCTCTACAACGTTTTGTGGTGAGATTTTTATGAAAGTCGACACTATTAGCGACGTCGTTTGTCATAGATAAGGTCTTATTACATCTCTGCCATTCCTCTTTGGTTCCCTGAAAATCACCTAAATGAATCAATACCATGCTGTCAAACATAAATATTAGGGTTTAATTACTGATTGGTACTCTTCAAATTTAGCATACCTCTCGAACATGAAGAGCTTTTCGTACAGTTTCATCATTTGCCCAAACATAAGAGTAAATATAATTATAATTCTGCAAAAAATAAAAATAAAAATAAAAAAAATTGTTAAAATTCTTTCTTAATTTTGAAGAGGCCAGAGAGAGAGAGAGAGAGAGAGAGAGAGGGGGAGAGGGATTACTCGACACCATGGACCGGGAATTGTGGGAAGCGAAAGATTTTTGGGAATTTCTTCAACGAGGGCGTTTCGATCCCATTTTAAAAAATGTGATTTGGGGGACAATGTACCACACAGTGATTCTAAAATTTGTGACATGTTTATTTTCTCTACACACTGCAAATGAAATAGTAAATAGTTGTTAATAACTCCAACAAGTCCATAAGATGAAAAAGTGTATATGTCAATCCTACTCACCTCCTGTACTTGCCGAAGATACTCTACACACAAGACGTTGTCAGGATCTACATCTCTGTACTTCCCATAACAATATGCTTTCGTCGACTGAAAAATCGAAAAATATTTTAAAATTTTACAATTTGATATTTGCGGAGAATTGCTAAATTTTACGAAGAATACCCACAAAGAGGAGAGAAGAACAAATAGTAATTACTGAAAGGTAAGAACTAACCCCTGACCTCTATGTGTCAGCATGGTGGCTCAATACTTTTGGGAGTATTTGGTGAAATTTCGATGTGTTAGAATTTTCATATTAACTTAAATATTATTTATTAACTTTTTAATTGTAAAATTTATAATTCAAATACAGTCTAAAACTAATGAATGTTTTAACTTTAGAATTACCTCGTAGAGACTATTTGATAAATATACCACTCGATGAGCAAATGGCACTCTTGAATTAAGGTCGTTGATTTCATGCGTGAATGGGTTCCCAAGCAAGTAACCCTGTGTCCATTTCAAACAATCTCAAAACATTAACCCATACATTAATTGGAAAAATAAATAAATAAAAATTAAACTCGGGTTATTTAAATTCTTATGATCGAATGGTTTACTTCAATGTTCAATGGTGGCTCATTTCCAACTTCATTTCCTGCCCAAAACAATCAAAATGAAAAAAAAAAAGAAAAGAAAAAAGGTTATTGATCTTTCTAGGGGGATAATGCAGTTTTATATATCTTTATGGTAAATTATCAAAAACCCTAAAAGATTCAAAACTAATTTCCTCTGTATCCACTAATAATAAGTTAATGCATAAATTAGATACAAAATGTGATCTCCACAATTATACTTACCATCGTATATTTCTTGAACAATGTTGGTGTTAGTGTATTGTATAGCTGTTAGTATTAGTTTATGTAAAGTAATATAAAGTAAGCTTTTCATTTGCTTTTCCTTTCTACTTTTGGTGCCTCATTTTGGCATCCGATGTATCCTCTCCTCTCTATAAAGAGAGTGCATTCCCATTGTAAATTGTACACACCACAGATCAATATAGAGTTATACATTTCTCTCTCTCTCTCTCTCTCTCTCTCTCTCTCTATCAAACTATTGTTTCATGGTATCAGAACCCAGTTATACAATTATGGCATTCTTCAATTTTGGTGCTTAGTCCTGTACACAGTGGCACTACACCAAACAGCTCGGAATCTCCTTACGATTCCAACGGCACCATGCCCGTTATCAGAAACGCCCTCACGCGCTCTCACGCGCCGTATTTGTGATCAGCGCGTCTCTACTGCCGTCGCCACTCTCACACGCGCCTTCACGCCCCTACAGCTCTGTACTTTCATGCGTCGCACCTGTTATCGTGCACTCGTGTGCGCCATCTGTCTACCGTGAGCTGTGCCTGCACTGTTCTGCCATCGTGCACCTGCGTGCGCCATCTGTCTACCGTAAGCTGCGCCTGCGCCGTTCCGCTATCATGCACCCGCGTGCACCACCTTGCTATCGTGAGCCGCGCGTGCGCCGTTCTTCTAACGTGCACCGCTGACATCATTTTACATCCTTCTGACATCATCTCTGCACAGCAGACCTTTCCTAGCTATTTTTGACCTTCCGGACTCACTGGTACACTCTGTTTTACCTAATTTTGATCCTACAGGTCTATTCCTATTGATTTAGCCCTACTCAACTATTATTATGGATCGTCATGATGCCTCCCATCCCATTTCCGTTATTTTGAATGGTTCCAACTATGTTCTGTGGGCCCAAGCCATGTCTTCCTTCCTCAAAGGAAAGAAGCTCTGGCAAATTATCACTAGCGATGTGACCAACCGGTGAAAGACACTAATGAAACTCCTGATACTACTGCTACTGCTACTGTTACATATGAAGACTGACTTGAGGAATGGGACAGTAAGAATTACCAAATCATTACCTGGTTTCGAAATACCTCTGTTACCTCTATTAGTCTTCAATTTGGTCACTTTCAACTTGACTCTGTAACTACTCCTGCAAAAGACATCTGGGATTTTTTGAAAGAACGATACCAGACTACTGGTCTTGCCCATCAATATCAACTTCAGAGCCATCTTCACCAGATGCGCCAAGAATCCAGTCAATCCATCAATGACTTCCTTTCTCAAATGTACTCTGTTTGGGACCAGCTTGCTCTCTCCGAACCAACTTGGCCTCACCGAGAAGATGCTGCTTTATTTACTATCTATCGTAATCAACAAAGGTTGGTGCACTTTCTCATGGCTCTTACTTCCTCTTTTGAGCTCGTACGTGCCTCTCTTCTTCATCGCCATCCAGTGCCCACTCTTGAACAAGCTATTTCTGAGCTACTATCAGAGGAGACTCATCTCGGTACTCTCCAAACTCATCATGTGGACTCTGTTCTTGCCACTCCTCCGTACCGGCCATCATTTACCCAGTGGACCACTGCCTGCCTCTATTGTCAGAATCGGGGCCTTCCTTCAACACATCTCCTGGTCAATTGCCCTGTCAGATCCTGCCGATACTGCAACAAACTTGGTCCTGGTCATCTGCAACAGGATTGTTTTCGCAATCCCTCATGTTTATCCTCTAATAGCAACTCCTCTCGCGGTGGTTCTTCCCAGGAGAGTTTTCATCGTTTCGGGAATCAGTCTCATCACACTACTGCTGCTTTCGGGAATCAGTCTCATCACACTGCTGCTGCTGCCTCTGAGGGTTTCTCTGAGTCACCTGCTCCGTCTACCCCTCTATTTTCTCCAACGAATGTAAAGGTCATGTTCAAACACCTTCTCTTCCCTTCTGGTACACCTCCTCCTACTGCTTTGTCTGTGATCCCAGGTAACTGTTCTTGGTATTTTGACTCTGCTTGTTGTAATCATATGACCTCCAGTTCTACTATATTTTCTTCCATCTCTTCATCTCCTCATATTCCCTCAATTCATACTGCTGATGGTTCTCTCATGTCTGTCCGTCATGTTGGCACTATTTTCACATCTTCTTTATCTTTACCTCACGTTTATCATATCCCTGCTCTCACCTTAAACCTTATTTCTATTGGTCAATTATGTGAACTTGGTCTAACTGTCACATTTTCTGCTACTGATTGTTTGGTACAGGACCCTCAGACGGGGCAGACTATTGGGATCGGTCGTAAGCACAGACGTCTCTATGAACTCATCCACCTTCATGTTCCTGACTTTCCTCAGATCGCTGCTCCAGCATCTACTTCCTCATTATCTCCTTTTCATCTTTGGCATTGTTGCTTAGGGCATATTTTTGTTAATCGCTTAAAGTCTTTGGTTTCTAGTGGACAATTGGGTCATGTAATTCTAGATAATTTCGATTGTATACCCTGTCAGCTTGTCAAACAACGTACTTTATCATTCAATAAAAGTACTTCTGTTTCCCATGCACCTTTTGATCTTATAAATTCGGATATTTGGGGCCCCTCCCCTACTACTACTATGGTGGGATCTCGTTATTTTGTTGTTTTTATTGATGATTTTTCTCGATTTACTTGGCTTTTTCTCATGAAAACTTGGTCTGAACTTAAACACCTTTATTATAGATTTGCTCAAATGGTCCACACCCAATTTTCCAAAACCATCAAACTTTTTCGCTGTGACAATGCTATGGAATATCGGGATTCAGATTTTCTTTCTTTTCTTCAGAGTGATGGTACACTGCCTCATCGTTCCTGTGCTGGCACGTCTCAACAAAAAGGCCGTGCTGAATGGAAACATAGGCATATTCATGACACTACTCGCGCTCTCCTTCTATCTTCTTCCTGCCCTGAAAACTTTTGGGGGGAATCTGCCCGCACTGCTGTCTACACTATCAATTCTGCTCCTACCCCTGTCATCCATAATCAAACTCCCTTTGAACATCTGCATGGCACTCCCCCTCCATACACCAATCTTTGGGTTTTTGGCTCTGCCTGCTTTGTTCTACTTTAATCCCATGAACACACCAAGCTTGAACCTCGTTCTCGTCTTTGTTGCTTTCTTGGGTATGGAATTGAACATAAACGCTTTCCCTGTTGGGATCCTCTCTCTAAACGTCTTCGTATCTCCCGACATGTCATTTTCTGGGAGCACCAAATGTTTTCCTCCCTATCCTTCTTTCACTTTCCCGCACTTTCCACTAATGTACTGTTTACTAATCCTTCTATAGATCTCTTCACTGATGATTTTGATACAGGTTCCTCCTTTATCGAGACGCCCTTGCTTACTCTTGATCCCGTTCAGCCTGCTCTTCCTGAAGGTCCTCCTCTCATTGCACCACCTCCTTCTCCACCGGTTCTTCCTTCTACCGATCCTCCTACGGGTCGACCACGCCGGGTAACTCAACCTCCTATCCATCTTCGTAATTATATTGTTGGATCTGTTGCCTTTTCTACTTATGAACCTACCTCCTATCGTGAGGCTTGTACTAATCCTCTTTGACAGCAAGCTATGACTGATGAACTCCAGGCCTTGGACAAAACTCATACTTGGGATCTTATTGATCTTCCTCCTGGCAAGACTGCAATTGGCTGCAAATGGGTTTACAAAATCAAGACTCATTCTGATGGCTCTATTGAACGCTACAAAGCTCGTCTTGTTGCCAAGGGTTTCAACCAGGAATATGGTATTGATTATGAGGAGACATTCTCCCCTGTTGCTCGGCTTACCTCTGTTCGTAGTTTACTTGCTGTTGCTGCTGCTCGCCACTGGGAGCTCTTTCAGATGGATGTCAAAAATGCTTTCCTCAGTGGTAATCTTCTTGAGGAGGTCTACATGCAACCTCCCCCTGGGTCCTCTTTTCCCCCTCATAAGGTTTGCAAACTACAGTGTGCCCTCTATGGCCTCAAGCAAGCACCCCATGCCTGGTTTGCTAAGTTCAGTTCTACCATTCTTGACTTCGGATTCACCTCTAGCTCCTATGACTCTGCTCTTTTTATACGAACTACTCCTCATGGTACCACTCTTTTCATTGTGTATGTGGATGATATGTTTATCACTGGTAATGATGCAGCTAGTATTCTCCACCTCAAACGTTTTCTCCATCGACAGTTTGAGATGAATGACCTTAGTACTCTTAACTACTTCTTAGGCCTTGAAGTCTCTCATGATTCTACTGGTTCCTATTTGTTCTAGGCCAAATATGCATTCGATCTTCTGGCTCGTGCTGGTCTTACCGATTGCAAAACTACCTCTACTCCAGTTGATCCTCAAGTTCGTCTCACTCCTCTTGATGGGGATCTCCTCTCTGATGCTACTCTTTATCGCCAGCTCGTCGGAAGTCTTGTCTATCTCACAGTGACTCGTCCTGACATTGCCTATGCTGTTCACATTGTCAGTCAGTATATGTCGGCTCCTTGCACTCCCCACTATACAGCTTTACTCCGCATCCTTCGCTGCCTCAAACGTACTCTGTTCCATGGCCTTCACTACTCTGCTTCCTCATCTCTTGAACTGCGTGCCTTTTCTGATGCTGATTGGGCTGGGGATCCTACGAATCGACGCTCTACCACGGGATTTTATTTCTTCTTAAGGGATTCTCTTCTTACTTGGCGTAGCAAAAACAATCCCTCACTGCCCGCTCTAGTACCGAAGCTGAATACTGGGCTCTTGCTGATACTACTCAGGAACTTCTCTGGCTTCGCTGGCTCCTTGCTAATATGGGTGTTTCTTCTTATGGTCCTACCTCTCTTTATTATGACAATCAAAGTGCCATTCAGATTGCTCACAATGATGTTTTTCATGACCGCACCAAACATATTGAGATTGATTGTCATTTCATTCGCCAACATGTTACCTGTGCTACTGTTCATCTTCTTCTTATTGCTTTTGCCGATTAGCCTGCTGATATTTTCACCAAGGCTCATCCTCCTGGGCGCTTCAGTGATCTTGTTTCCAAACTCAACTTGGTTGATGCTTTCTCTCCTTGAGTTTGCGGGGGGATGTTAGTGTATTGTATAGCTGTTAGCATTAGTTTATGTAAAGTAATATAAAGTAAGCTTTTCATTTTCTTTTCCTTTCTACTTTTGGTGCCTCATTTTGGCATCCGATGTATCCTCTCCTCTCTATAAACAGAGTGCCTTCTCATTGTAAATTCTAAACAACACAGAGCAATATAGAGTTATACATTTCTCTCTCTCTCTCTCTCTCTCTCTATCTCTTTCTCTCTCTATCAAACTATTGTTTCAGTTGGGAACAATTAAGCCAGAGTACGAATCGCCACCAATGTATAATGGGTTGCCATGAAATTCGGGATGATCCACAATCCACTGCATCACAACTTATAATATAAGCAAACTTTATGCGTTTGCATTGTGTTCCAATTCGATGGCACATAACATTTATGTATCATAAATTCGTAATATATAAGGCAAAGATTTTCTATTCTTCATGCAAATTTTTCTCACCTTCCTGAGAAAACTATAAGCTTGTCCTGCTGCTAACGTGTCGCTGGTGTTGTATGCTGTTGAAGTTTTTGCATAAGAGAATTCAGTGCCAACAGGTGAATCTAAAAATATTATGTTGACGACCTGCAATATTAATTACAATTTCTCATTATAACGTCATGAAATAAAGGTTATCAACATTTAAATTACGGAAAAAGTAGTAGGGTTACATTTTCACACCTTTGTCCATTAGTATGGATTCAACTTCAAAGTTGGCTTGTTCCAAGTGGAATTTTCGTAGTCAAAAGTAAATGGACCTATATATATAGATGAATATAAAAATTGACAAAACATTTTAAATTGAGGGCTATTTTTGTCCTGCTAGTTCAATGATTACTTGATTCAATATTGATATTGTTTTCAACAGCCTTAACAAACTAGATTGTGTGAGAAATGAAGTAGACTTTTTTTGCTTTTTCAAACAATGTAGTATACTTTACAATATTATTTTTTAGGATAAATTACACTTTTCACCTTTTAATATGATTCAAATTTTATTTTGATCCCTATAGTGTACCTAAACGATGAATTTGTATTAGTTTGAAGCAGTAGAGAAAGTGAATACCAATTTCACAGAGAAGAGCGGACAAAGCAGAGCAGCGTGGGCCTCCGGAGAGCCAAAGCATGAGAGGGTCATCTTTTGGACTCCTTTCTGACTCTATAAAATAGTAAAACAGCTGCACTTCATCTGATTCTCCTACTCCCACATAACTATTTTTTTTTTTAAAAAAAAAAACCCATAAAAAATGTAAAACACAATATTAATTGCTATATCAAAAACCACATTGTCAATTTAAGTAATGAAAATAGTGCAATTTTTTTTTTTAAAAAAAAATGCTTAGACTTACCCACTTTCAAGTTTGAATGGTCTTGACAAGGGCTGAATGTGAGACAACATTAACGGAAGAGAGAAGGAAGAAGAAGAGAATTAAACGAAACAACATTGGGATATAATGTTGGACTAATAGTGACTCAATTGCTGGAATTTGATTCTTGGAGATTTTTTAGAGAATGGTAGTGAGTGAGTGGCATTGCAACTCTAAAAAAGCACAAAATATAAAAAACACTTTCTGTGTTTTAGTTGTTGACTGAGGGCCGTAACCTTCGGTCGACATACCCAGCAACTGCAACAAGAGATGACGAGAGTGACCGACTTTTTGGTTCGCACGCCTATTAAACTTGTCTATTTTCTGTTTTACGAATTGAAATTCTACCTTTTTTTTTATTTTTTATTATATATATATATATATATATATATATATATATATATATATATATATATATAACCAATTTGGGTTTTTTTTTTTTTTTTTTTTTGAGACTAAACACAAAAACGATGGATTCAACATGTATTTAGGGGTGACTTGGGAATTGACATTTTTTATTATTATTATTATTTTTGAAAGGGTAATTTGTGTAGTCAAATTGGGCCGAGCTAGGTTGGAGTGGCGGTCAAAGATGTTTTTAGGACCTAACTACGAGACCTAGCTATGGGACCTAGCTATAAGACCTAGCTACGGGACCTAGCTATGGGACCTAGCTATAGGACCTAGCTACAGAACTAAGTTATTGGACCTAGCTACAGGACCTCGCTACAAGACCTGGCTACGGGACCAAGTTATTGGACCTACCTACGCGGCCTAGCTATGAGAACTAGCCACGGGACCTAGCTATGGGACTTAGCTACTTCCTAGTGGCGGTCAACACTATGGCCGAGCTACCAAGCAAGGTAATCAAACGGAGAGAAGAGCCGAAGTAACTTGGTTGACCACAATGTTAGCCGAGATAAAGGGGTCAGCCGAGGTAAAGGTGTCAGCCGCAGTAAAAAGAGCTTAGCAAGTGGATCGCAAGTGTTAGCCCAGTTCAAGTGTAATGACGGTCACCGCGGTCGTAGCACGCCATAGTTAGCTTGGTCATAGTATTTGGAACCAAGGTATGATGGCTTCTCATGGTGGACCTCGCTTTGGTTAGTGCGGTCTTAACGCGCCATAATTAGTTCGGTCCAAGTATGAAAAGGGATTGGCAAGTGTTACCACGGTCCAAGTGTGATTAAAGTCACCAAACGGAGTAAAGGTAGTTATCTCGGTCATGGTATTCAGAACCAAGGTATTTGGGCTTCTTGCGGTGGACCTAGCTATCGTTAGCTTGGTTGGGGGTTTACTACGGTTAGCACGGTAGTAAGTAAACACCACAGTTGGAGTATGTCAAACCGAGGTACACGCAGTGAAAGGAAGAACCGAACTAGCTGGAGCTCGGTCTAGTCTGCGGCTTTAGCATGGTCATGTTAGCTCGGTCGTATTGGAATCCGACCATGGTAAAACCATCTCACTTGGTTTAAGCAGTGAGGGGGGTGTTGAAGGATAGGCATTATCTTTTAGGAATGTGATTCCTAGGAGGACTTTACATGGAGGAGTAAGAGTCCTATTAAGATTGTGCCACGCAGAACCTATAAAAGCTTACAACATCACCTATGGAGAGGCAATACAACTTTGATTCTCGAATACATAAAACTTTTTGTCTATTTGTCTATTTTGCTAATTTAGGGATCGGAGAGGTATCCGGCACACACCCGCCGGCTAGCTCATGTTTGTATTTTCAGGGAATAAAGCGACGACGTACGGAGGAGCGCAATCTTGATCAACAGGATTATACGACAAGATTATTTCTTGCTCGTACAATTGGCACTGTCTGTGGGAACATCAGACTAGAACAAAACCTCTTGATCAAGTTTTCCTTGCTAATAAGAATCAATGGTGCACAACGAAGATTTGCCGCAGTCCGCCATCGACGGACAAACTCCAGAAAGGGGTGGGAGTCATGAAGGTTTGCCTCATATCCCTCCTATGGCGGATTTGGAGCCCCAACGACAGAACCCCAGGAGGGATACTAGGGGAAGGCGGAATAATAGCCCCCGTCGCTCTCACTCACAAAGTCTTGATAGACAAAGGCGAAGGATTGATCCTCAAGTTCTGGAGGACCGCGTGAAGGAGCAGGACGAATTGATACGACGGATGGCAGCGGACATGGAGTCTATGAAACACCAGATCAAAGGAAAAGGGGTGGCGACAGGAGAGGGGTGCAAAAGCAAAACGCCCCATCGCCACTCAGAAGATCGTGGTAGGCATACCACACCATCACGAGCAGAGAGTAAAAGCCTTAGAACAGGCAATACTCAATCTAGAACCTCCAGGACTCGTTGCTCCAGGTCTGAGAGAACGAGATCTGAGAGGTCTTGTACTGAGAGAAGCACCTATCGGCCCTCACGCACGCACCAGACATCATCCAAGTAGACGGAGTTGCCTAGATCATCCGACTTACGAACCGTGCTAGAAGAAAGGGCACGATGGAAGGAGGACATTAGGGCGCATGACCCTCACAGAGTTTCTGCCCTTCAGCGGTTGGCTCCTCGGACGCATGGAAGCGTTGAGGTTGGAATGCCAATACCGCGCCCTGCTTATGAACAAACAGACAAAGCATTAGCGATGCTGCAGACCTCGCCGTTCGTTTAGGCAATTGAGAACGCGCTCCTACTTTCAGGCTTCCTCCAGCCCAAATTCACCACGTACGAGGGGAAGGCAGACCCCTACATACACCTAAGCCACTTCTGCCAGGTTATGGCGGTAAATCGGCGAAACGAGGCTTTGATGTGCATCCTCTTCCCATCCAGCCTTGGCAACCTAGGCTTGACTTGGTTCGAAAAGCTTCCAGAAGGCAGCATAGCCTCCTGGGCGCAGTTGGCAGAGGCGTTAGTAACAAGGTTCAGAACGAACACCAAAACCCCGGTGGAGATCGATCAGCTACTCTCCATCGACATGGGCGACAAGGAGACGTTAAGATCCTACAATAGCCGCTACTGGGAGACCTTCAACTAGATTGGGGATTGCCCCACCAATCTCGCCATCGCACAATACAAAAGAGGTCTTCCAGTTGGAAACAGGTTGAGGGACTCAATCACCATGACGCCACCCCATACGATGGAAGCCTTGATGGAGAGAGTACACCAACATATTCGCGTGGAGGAAGATGGCAACCACTCTAAAGCAAAATCTAGCACAACTGCAATACCAGATAAAAAGACTACGGCAAAAGTCAACGCGGTAGAACGTCCAAGCAGAAACGAGCGAGGCAGGCGGGACAACGGAGAGGACCAAGACAAAAGGAGGTTGAGAGTCCGCACTGCCATTACCACGGTGTTCAAAAAACTGATTTATCGGATTCTCAGCGAGATTCACAATAAACCTTTCGTCCGATGGCCTGCTAAACTGGGAGAAGCGCAAAGAGACTATGACGAGAGGTCGTGGTGCACCTTCCATGATGAAAAGGGGCACTACACTAAAAATTACACACCATTAAGGCAGCATTTGGAGGAGTTAGTGGCAGCTGGGCACCTGGACCAATACATAGAAGGAGGGACACAGCCAGCCCCCCAGAACCACAGCAACCCAAATGGGATGCCGGTCGACGCTCCATCTTAAGGCGTAATAAACGTAATACATGGAGTATTCGAACCTGAGCGAGTATGTGAGCTCAGGGGGATGATCAAAAAGGCTGAGCACTTAAGGGAGGTACTAAGTGCACAACCTACCATCAAAAAGGGGAGAACAGAACCCACAAATGTCATATCTTTTTCAGACAAAGACTTAGTAAGGATATACTGCCCTCACAATGATGCACTGGTCGTCACTCTACGCATCAAAAATTTTGACGTCAAACGGATTTTGATCGACCAAGGAAGCTCATGTGAGATAATGTATTATGAAACCTTCAAACAATTGAAACTGGAGGACAAACACTTGGCACCTGCAACATCTCCCCTGATCGGATTTAATTCAATGCCAGAGTGGCCAGTGGGCAAGATAATCCTCCCAGTCAAGGCAGGAACCATGACAAAACAAGTGGAATTCTGGGTATTAAAAGTCCCTTCCTCTTACAACATAATATTGGGAAGGACATAGTTGCACGCCATGCGATCGGTAGCTTCTACCTCCCATCAAGTATTGTGGTTCCCCAACGAAGCCGGGGTAATTGAAGAGGTCTTTGGAGACCAAACTATGTCCAAACAATGCTTCGTCACAGCAAATGGCAGCCGCGCTGCCAAAGGATATGTACAGTTGGTGGAAGAACTCGAGAGCAAGGAGCTGTTCACAGATGTTGGCAAGGCAGCTGAATAAAAGGCAATTTAAGATTGGAGATTGGGTGCTGTGCAAAGCAATGAGAAACACTTTTGGCATCCGGAGATGGCAAGACTAGGGCCCAAATGGGAAGGACCATACGAAGTGGTTGATTAGCAGGAAAAGGGGCATACCACTTGGAAGATGGAGATAGCAAGGTTATCCTCAGGCCGTGAAACGCTGCCAATCTCAAGTTATTTTATTTTTAGCTTTCCTATAGAGTACTTGTAATTTTTCTTTTCCTCAATAAAACAAGTAGTTTCCTTTTCAGCATAGATTGTTTTCTTTTGTAAAAGTTGTTTTAGCGAGCTAGGGGCATTAAAAGCAGCGTTGGCTGGAAAAACCAACATTTAGCTCTCCTAAGCTGAGATAAGGATATCTAGGCTGCAGGAAGTTGGCAGGTTTGACCAACAAGTCTTTGCCTGACTTAGAGGGCAACCAAGAAGTTTGGCAGGAATAACCAAACGCTTAGCTCTATGTTGGCCGGAATAACCAACATTGAGCTCTCCTAAGCCGAGATAAGGAAATCTAGGCTGCAGGAAGTTGGCAGGTTTGACCAACAAGTCTTTGCCCGACTTGGGGGGCAATCAAGAAGTTTGGCAAGAATAACCAAACGCTTAGCTTTATGTTGGCTAGAATAACCAACATTTAGCTCTCCTAAGCCGAGATAAGGATCTAGGATGCAGGAAGTTGGCAGGTTTGACCAACAAGTCTTTGCCCGACTGGGAGGCAATGAAAAAGTTTGGCCGGAATAACCAAACACTTCACTCAGGGTTAGCCGGAATAGCCAACTTTGAGCTCTCTTCAGCCGAGATAAGGATCTAAGCTGAAGAGGTTGGCTGGAAAAACCAACTTTTAGTCCGCTTCAGCTGAGATAAGGATCTAGGCTGAAGAGTGGTTAGCTAGAATAACCAAATTTTGGTACTCTTCAGCCGAGATAAGGATCTAGGCTAAAGAGTGGTTGGCAGGGATAAGTAGATTGCAAGGTTGAGATCGAGATTGGTATCTCGGAAAGAAATTGTTATACTTCATACAAGTTATAGTTGAATAATGGATGCAGGTATAAACCGAACAGAAAGATGAGAAAATTGAAGATTTCATTCCAAACTGAAGATTTCATTCCAAAAGTGCATTACAAAAGGAGGGGCCATAGCCCGGTTACAAAAGCTTCCAAAATTAGCATCCAAAGAAAAGAAAGTACATGGTGATGCAAAGAGGTCATCTAAATCGGCGTCCAATTCAACCCTGGCTTCACCTAAAGGTAGCTCGGTTATGGTAAGCACACTTTGGTTGAGCTCGATCGAAGGCACCGCATCAGACACAACAAGAAAATGTGGGATGGAGACCACTGGAGTTGGAGAGATGGACTGGCGACCGAGCTGGGCGTTGTTATCAGGCTCTTGGGATGCATCATCTTCCTCCTCAACTTGAAGAAATTTTTGCTGAATGACATTTGTATAATCCACCATGGAGTTCGGTATAAAATATGGAGGAGGGTTTAGGAAGACCTCAGTCTCTTAGCTATGACCGAGTTGTGCCACAGTTGTTTTCCACCCACACTTGAAGAAGAGGTTTGTGGCAGCCTCACATTGCAAGATATAGTATCACGGTTGAGCGTGCAAAGGTGTGCCTGGCCAATCTAGTCAATCTGCAAAGTGAAAAGGAAAAATATTAAGCACGAATTGTTGGACCGTGCTAAAAGAAACAAAGGCGAAATAAATGGAGTCCTCGCTCGGCTAAAGTGGAACGAGGGATTCGTAGCCCGGTTGATGCTTATGGTACGGCATTCTTAGTTCGGTTTTGACTAAGTCAGGGAGTTGGTTTCACTCCAAGTTATTGCTCGGTTGAAGGGCTGAAGTTTTTAGCTTGGCTGTTAACAGGTAATCCCAAATCATGCTACGCAGATGGAATTAAGGGGCAATTGAGAGGGTAATTTGTGTAGCCAAATTGGGCCGAGCTAGGTTGGAGTGGCGGTCAAAGATGTTTTTAAGACATAGCTACGAGACCTAGCTATGGGACCTAGCTATAGGACCTAGCTACGGGACCTAGCTATGGGACCTAGCTATAGAACCAAGTTATTGGACCTAGCTACAGGACCTCGCTACAAGACCTAGCTACGGGACCCAGTTATTGGACCTAGCTACGCGGCCTAGCTATGAGAACTAGCCACGGGACCTAGCTACGGGACTTAGCTACTTCTTAGTGGCGGTCAACACTATGGCCGAGCTACCAAGCAAGGTAGTCAAACGGAGAGAAGAGTCGAAGTAACTTGGTTGACCGTAATGTTAACCGAGATAAAGATATCAGCCAAGGTAAAGGTGTCAGTCGAGGTAAAGGTGTCAGCCGCGGTAAAAAGAACTTAGCAAGTGGATCGCAAGTGTTAGCTCAGTCCAAGTGTAATGACAGTCACCGCGGTCATAGTGCGCCATAGTTAGCTTGGTCGTAGTATTTGGAGCTAAGGTATGATGGCTTCTCATGGTGGACCTTGCTTTGGTTAGTGCGGTCTTAACGCGCCATAATTAGTTCGGTCCAAGTATGAAAAGGGATTGGCAAGTGTTACCACGGTCCAAGTGTGATTAAAGTCACCAGACGGAGTAAAGGTAGTTATCTCGGTCATGGTATTCAGAACCAAGGTATTTGGGCTTCTTGCGGTGGACCTAGCTATCGTTAACTTGGTCGGGGGTTTACTACGGTTAGCACGGTAGTAAGTAAACACCACAGTTGGAGTATGTCAAACCGAGGTACACGCAGTGAAAGGAAGAACCGAGCTAGCTGGAGCTTGGTCTAGTCTGCGGCTTTAGCATGGTCATGTTAGCTCGGTCGTATTGGAATCCGACCATGGTAAAACCATCTCACTTGGTTTAAGCAGTGAGGGGAGTGTTGAAGGATAAGCATTATCTTTCAGAAATGTGATTCCTAGGAGGACTCTACATGGAAGAGTAAGAGTCCTACTAAGATTGTGCCACGCAGAACCTATAAAAGCTCACAACATTACCTATGGAGAGGTAACACAATTTTGATTATCGAATACACAAAGCTTTTTGTCTATTTGTCTATTTTACTGACTTAGGCATCGGAGAGGTATCCGGCACACACCCGCCGGCTAGCTCATGTCTGTGTTTTCAGGGAATAAAGCGACGACGTACGGAGGAGCGCAATCTTGATCAACAGGATTATACGACAAGATTATTTCTTGCTCGTACAATTTTATTTTATTTTTTTTGGCTTTTTGATCATTTTATTTATGAGATAAAAATAGTTGTATGAGAATGACCATGAATACTGGTGTGTATGAATTTTTAATCGATGAGTAACCTCGTTCACCTAAGAATAAATATTGAATGTAATAGGGATATCATTCTAAGTAATGTTACTGTTAAGATAATTATATAAAGAAAATGAGCATTTTTATATATCTATCTATCTATCTATCTATCTATCTATATCTATACTATCTATACTATATATATAAGCAAATGTAGTAGAGTATGAAAATTCTCCAAACTCTTAATATTAAACTCTTATGAATTATCTCTCTTATGTGTTACCTCTCAAGTCTTCTCTCCCACTCTCTTAATTTTTAATCATTTGTCAATTATCTAAATCTTAAAGCTAAAGGGATTATATATATTTAAATAAAATAATAAATATTTAGATATGAACAACAAAGAGGTAGAGATAAAAATATAAAAAAATAAAATAAAAAGATACCTATTCAAATTTCAATCACAAAATAATATAAAGAGTAAAAAAAACGATTAAAAAATAATAAAATAAAAAATATTATGAGTCAATTAATTTTAAAAATAAAAAGTTAACTATTTATATATGAACAATAAAAAAATATTACGAGTCAAATAAATTTTAAAATAAAAAGATAATTATTTATATATGAAAAAAAAATAGAGATAAAAATATATACAAAATATATATAACTATTTAGATTTGAACTGAAAAAGAAAAATTCAAATAAAAGATAAAAAATATTTAAATAAAAAAGATTAAGATTAAGATATAAATTTCAAAAACATGATAAAGTTTTTAACAATCTATATTTACCTTATGTGAGTTTGTTGTAGGATTTCTATATATTTTGGCTAAATCTTTTTAAAGTTTATCTTTAAGTTGAAGTTAATATTTTATCTTTCAAAATCATTAATTAATTATCCATATAAATTTAAAATATAATAAAATTACATAAATAAAAATGCAAATAAAAGATAAAAAAACATTTAAATTAAAAATATTAAGTTTGAGATATAAATCCCAGATAGATAATAAATTTTTTAAGGATCTATATTTATATTTTGTGAGTTTGTTGTAGAATTTCTATATATTTCAGCTTAATCTTTTTAAATTTTATCTTCAAGTTTAACTTATTATTTTACCTTTTAAAATCATCAATTAATTATCCATATAAAGTTTAAATTTAATACAATTCCATATTTTGAATTGATAAAACTTCAAATACAAGATTAATATTCAAATAAAAAATATTAGGAGTTAAATACTTTTTAAAATAAATAACTATTTATGTATGAATAACAAAAAAAAAAAAAAATAGAGATGAAAAAAATATACAAAAATAAAAATATAACTATTTAGATTTGAACTGTAAAATGAAAATTCAAATAAAAAATAACAAAATATTTAAATAAAAAAATATTAAGATTGGGATATAAATATCCCAAAAAGATAATAATTTTTTTAATGATCTGTATTTATCTTTTGTTAGTTTGTTATGGAATTCCTATATATTTCAGCTTAATCTTTTTAAAGTTTATTTTCAAGTTGAACTTAATATTTTTTCTTTTGAAATCATCAATTAATTATCCATAGGATAGAATTCCATATATTTTTTTAGTCTAAGCATAATCTTTTGAATATAAAAACAAGTTCCTACAAATAAAACCATGAACAGAAGATTGGGGTGTGGGGGAGGGGGGAAACAATCAATATTGAGTCATTTCTGATCTCTTTTCGGTGCCAAAAAATCTTAAATATTTGCTTCACATTTGAAATGTGTACTTGCATGAGTTTTTGCATTTGTGAAAAAGTGAGTTTATGTAAATGGATATTATTATTTTTTTGTTACAATCTGTATTTTTCTTTATTTCTTTCTTTTTGTTAATAATATGTTATTTAATTGAGATTTTATCCTTTTTTTTTAAAAGCACTACTATTATCAATTTGTAACTCTCTCACTTATTGATTGTATTTAATTTTTTTTTTTTGGTGCAGATGTTAGATTGAAAATGAAGAACACATCAAAATTGATTGGATATAGGTTTATACTTTAAATGTACTCATCAGTTGATCTTTTATTACTGATTATCCTGTTGAAATAACTCATAATTAAATTTATTTTTAGGAACTTGTTTCATTTGAGAACTAAACCACAAATTTTTTCTTTTTTTTAAATTTTTTTTTTATTTAAATTCAGAGTTTGAGCAAATGGAAGAGGTCTCATATTAAAAATGTTAATTTTTTTTGAATAATTTAAATATTTATATTATTTATGTTTGTCAATTCAATTTTAATGCATTTCCAAACCTTTTTTATTTTTTATTTTTATATAATCATTGCAAACCTATTTATGTTTAATGAATCAATATAACCGAAAAACAAATAGCATGTAAAAAAAGTTTAACCACTAAAATGGGATGATTAATATAATATCTACTATTGATTAAACAAAATTAGTGTTACTTTTATTTAACATTAGTCATTTTGATTAATTATAATGTCTTTGTTACTCTACTTTGGTTGTCTGAAGTAATTCTTAGATAAATTAGCTGTTATATAGATGATGATTTACTTAATATATGATAGTTTTTTAAAAAATTCAATAATGTGAAATATTAAATATTTTTAATGATGTGAAGTAAGATTTACATACACAAATTAAATAAAAATATTATAAAATACAATCAAATAGGAATTTATTTTTTAATAATTATTGACTTTTTAAAATTTCGTACATCGCACGGGTGACCACTAGTTGTGTATGTTTAATTATTAGCAGAGGTTGCTTATATATAGGACTTATATGGAGTGCTAATCAAGAAGCATGAGAATAAAAAAACTCATAGAAATATGAAACTTAACAAATATGAAAAAGTAATATATTCTAAATATGTTTTAACAGTTACCAACTAATCAAAAAAAAATTTATAAATAGAATTAGATGCACATCATTTGTCTTTTACTAACTCAACTATTATATAGTCATTACTATCACATTCACAATGTCAAATTTCTTTTTAGTTGCTGCTTGCATCACGGCTATATCCAATCATCACATTTGGTTGTCAAACAAGATATAAAACTATTAAGAGGCGAGATAATGAATCTCACATAATAGGAAAGGATTGTGAATGATAATGTATACCGTTCTATCCTATGTTTGGAAATGATAAAATTAGATAACATTATTATATGATAAGAAAATTTTTGATGAACTTTTTAGCTTATCATAATTCTATCCCAACCAACTCATATGGATCCAGAAATACCATTGTGAGGGTGCGAAAGTATATTTGAAGGTATAAATCTTTATAATTTTTAATTATTTTAATATAATATATAATATATAATATTTAAAAAAAAAAATGAGATTGCGGTTGTCCCCATACATCTATCATTGTAATCAAAAGTTATATGACTCAATACAATGGGATGTAAGGCCCCGTTTGTTTTGGGGATAGAGGGAGGGATTGGATTAAGATGAAGGCGCAACTCATTAATATTATGTTTGTTTGCAAATTTGGGGAAGGAATTCATGAGCCCTCCAAATTATGATGGGCCATGAATGTTGGGATTGATAGTGCCAAAGACTTGGTTTTAGAAAATTAGTCCGTTGGTATTAGGGACTAATTTACTATTTTACCCATGGAATGAGGGTGATATAACTTGGAATGAGGCTCATAATATGACTCATGTAATATTAAACACAAATAATTGAATAAAATTTTATTGATAGTTAGATTCTTTAATATTTACAATAGAGAGAGAGAGAGAGAGAGAGAGAGAGAGAGAGAGAGAGAATAACATTGTGTAAAAATTGATTAATAGTAAAAAAAAATTAATAGTTGGATTCTTTAATATTTAAAAAATAAATAAAAAAAGAAGAAAAAGAATAACATTGAGTAAAAAATTATTTATTCTTTTGTTGGTATATGTCCAAATTTGATAATAATGCGAAGGGTATTTGTGAAATTTTATATGGTTAATCTCACTCCTATCTCTCAAAAAAATAAACTATTATTAGTCTACTGATTATCAAACAAATCTAATTTTTCTTAATCATCCCATTAGCAGATTTCTCACTAACAGTCATTTCACTAACAATTCTCTTTATTCTACTTCTAAAAACAAATGTGTTCTAATAATGTGCTATTCATATATGTAGGCTTGTTTTTGGAAACATCAAATTGTAATTAAAAAGTCATTTTAAAAAATTAATTATTTTATTATTATATATATATTTTTATAAAAAATTAAAAAATCATTAAAAGAAATAATTTTCAAAATAGCCTTATTATTTCATTGTCCAATGAGCATCTTCTTCTCTCTCATGGATCGTGCACCACCTTATCTCTCTCTCTCTCTAGTTGGCAAATAGGAAAGGAGGTTAGGTTATTGTTTGCACCCAACAGTCACAACAGTGGTCATCAAGGGAATCAACTAACCATCTTATACATATAAAATCATGGAGGGTGGTGGAGAGGCAAATTTGGAATAACTGCACTACTGGAATAATGACTTTTTGTCATTTTCACTTTTCTTTTCTTTGCTTTGCTTTTTTCTTTCAAATTTTTTTTGTCATATTTTAATTTTTCTTATACACGTGCATAATATTTATGCATAACGTGGTTTTCATTTTTGTTTAATAACAAAATTAATCAGTATATTTTGTTTGAGTTTTTTGAATTATGTTTTTTAAAAATTGACTATTTTGATTTTTGTTTTTTTTTGTTTTTAGTGAATATTTTTTAAATTTTAAATATTTTTTTTTTACTTTTTTAGATGCACCTTACTTAGATGTATCTAAAAAGTAAAAAAAATATGAAAAAATATTTTAAAAAATTAATAAATACATAAAAATACAAAAAATGTACTGAATTCTTGTATTTTTTTTATATTTTTGGTATTTAATGAATTTTTTTTAAAAAAAAATTTATAATTTTTTTTTTTTACTTTTTAGGTGTATTTATGTTAGGTGTGTCTAAAAAGTAAAAAAATTGTTTAAAATATTAAAAAAATTCAGTAAAAACGAAAAGACACGAAAAATAAGAAAATAGAATTTTCTGAAAAGTGGAAACAAGTAAGGTGATTCGTATTGAAAATTTTGATAATCAAAATAATACCGAATGCATAATTTAAAATTATAAGTATATTTTAGGATAAATTACTAATAAGTCTTAATAATTAGATTTAATTTTCATTACGTCGCATTGAAAATAAGTTTTAATAAAATTGTCGCTAAAAGTAATTTTTTGTAACGATTTTTTTGCATGTCATTAAAAATTGATAATTAGTGACCTTTTTTGTCACGGTTTTATAAATTGTTGTTAAAACTTATAATTAGTGATTTGTTTTGTGACGAATTTTTCAAATTGTCTCTGAAAGTTGAACATTAGTAACTTTTTTGTAACGATTTTTTTAAACTATTACTAAAACTTGTACTTAGTGACATTTTTTTATAACGATCCCGGTTTTTGACCTGACTCTTGTGGTATTCCGGACTCAAGTTTAATACTTTCATATTGTTGTTTACCTCTTTCTTCCCTTGTAGCTCTTTGAAATTGACTTTTGGGTTATTGTGATTGTGTTTGGGCAGGTTGGTCACTTGTTTTTCAAACCTTGTGTTGCCTAGAATTTTGGTCCTTCGCTCAAGAGGCATTTCCTGCGTGCGAGCGGGCTTTGTAAACTTTCAGTATTTTTGCAAGTCTACAAGACTACTGAGAGAAATTTCTACGCTCGGTCGGCGTTTCCTACGCTCGAGCCGGTGGGCGCTCAAGCGGCCTTTCTTGCGCTCGAGCGATGGTCTGTTGTCTGCAAAACTACTGGATGTGTGTTTTATACTCTCGAGCATCACTTCTTACGCTTGAGCGGTGAGTGTTTTGTTCATTGTGTTTTGGCACTCAAACGACCTTTCTTATGCTCGAGCGGAACTACTTTTTGTTTCTGACGCTCGAGCGGCACTTCTTGCACTCGAGTGGATTGTGCGTATATTAGATCGCGAAAATGACTTTTTACATCACTTTTCAAATCTTTTCTCTCTAAACCTAAAATTGGGACCCTCTCTCTCGAAAACACACACACACACATACACACACACACACTCTCTCTCTCTCTCTCTCTCTCTACATTTTCACCTAGTTCTAGTGATTTCTTCACCCTAATCCCTTTGATAAAAAGGTAAACCATCTCAAGATCTCCATTTTGATCTGAATAGAGTTGGATTTGGGCATCTTTAAAGTTTCGTCTTCTCTCTTTGAGGTAGGGACTTTTTACACTTTCATATGGTCTTTAGCTTGGTTATTTGTCATTGTGTAACAATGGTTGTGTTTGGGAGTATTTTGAACAAACCTCGGGTTTGGGTGTGAATAAAAAGAGGGGTTTCTATATGAGTGTGGAATAAATGATTATGGGGTTCGAGTATGAGGTTCTATGGTGGCAAAATAATTAATTTTGGCATTTTGGTTGACATATGGAAAAAAGAGAGTTTTGCCCTAGATGGGTCAAATTGTTATTTTGTATAAATAACTAAAATTGATAATGATAATGTGCAATTGGATGATTGTTGGTGTAAATCGTGGCGTTGGACACATGCTGTCTCTCACCTATGAGAATTTGAATAATTTATATCTATTGAGAAGATTGTATATCTGTTTAGAAATATCTATCTTGGGTTATCGGTGGAGGATAGCTATGATTGTTGTAGAAATTGCATGAGGATTAGGTAAATTGAAACTAATCTATTGTTGGTTATTGTAGACACCCTATTTTTGACGGCCCTTATGACTTGGACGTCATCGTATGTACACCCGATGATGAGTTTGTATGCTCGTCAAGTGCTCGAAGTCTTCAGCGAAATACCACAGTTTTGCACCTTTCAAACCCTGTACCCTTGTTGCCTTCATTCTTGGACCAAGCCTTGGTTTTTCAAGGCTGTAACCCTTGGTGGCCTACCGGCCATCTTTTTGGGCTACCGGCCATCACTTTTTGGTTGTCGGCCACCAGTGATAGCCGGCTGGTCACCAGTTTCTTTTGCAGATATTTTGTAACAGCTATGCCAGCAGTTTGCACAGGTGCATGATCAGCTCCCACGTGTAGGACTGAATATTCTTGAGGGGAATCCATGTTTTCTATATATAGGAGGCCTCCCTCTCATGTTTTAAGGTTAGAAAAATTTTGGAGCAAAATTTTTCCTCTTTTTCTACAATTCTCTCTCTCTCTCTCTCTCTAGCAAATTCCTATACTTTTGCTTACAAATCATTAATCTTTGCCTATACACCCTTAACCAAACCTTTTGTTGCTTGGAATTGGTTTTCGTCTTCAAATGTATAAGACTTTGCCTATTTGCTTGCTTTGTTTACACTTTTTCTTGCAATTTTTCAACTATTTTTGGGCTGTAAAACTTCTGTATTTTTGGGCTAAAATTTGTGTTCTAAGGCCATTAAAGGTTGAGAGATAGTTCACCCTTTTTTTTTCCCTTGTGTTTCCCATCTTTTTACTATCTGTTATTGAGATTTTAAACACTGCTTTTTAGAATTATTTCAATGGCTAAAATCATGTTTTGAAGTCCAAAATTGGAGAAGTTAGCCTCCCCTCTTTGTATCTTTCTTACTAGCCTAGCTTGCGCTATGTTTTAACTTATTAATCTAGCTTTTTTTTAGCTTAATTCCAGCATGTTTTAGGACTGATTTTAGACTGTTTTAGCACTATTTTTGGTTCATATTTGCATTTGAGCTTTGTTTTGCATGCTTGTAGTGTAATTGTCCTTATGAGTTTGGTGTTCTAGGCCTTAGACACTATCTCTTTTGAGTTGATTGCATTTATTTATGGCTTTCCATACTTATTATCACACTTAATCATCTTTGCAACCTTTCTCCTTTCTTGGCTTTTATTTTTCTTTGAAAGTGGTTTAAACAACTTGTTTGTTTAAAGCATGAGATTGAGGTGTCATGCTTAATGGTTTAATCCCTTAGGAGGTTCATCACCAAAGGTATGATGTCTCTTTCATGCCTAAGACAACTCTTGGTTTGAGTCCTCTTTCCATTAGAGGACTTAAACTCACCCTCTGGAATCAATTCATTAAAGAATGGTTGGTAATCTAAAATGATGTAATAAAATTGAGGCTAAAAAGGTGCAAGATAATAATTTGTTTGTGTTCAATCAGACGTTAATTGAACACATGGAAGCTTGAGGCGTTTCATACTCATTAGTGATGGAATGGTTCAAGTTTCTGAGGCCACTACTTCCCTTAATCTTCCATGATAGGGAGGTGGTTTGGAGAGTCTCATTTCATTGCATTTATTGAAATTGCACACTTTGGTTCATATGTCATCATGCAATGAAATTGCTTGAGTTGATGGTTTATGAACCAAGCTTGCTACTTTTTTGATTTCTTCATAAAAAGGAGGGGTGAGTTATGTAAACAACTCCTGAGAATACCCTGTGCATGCTCTATTTGTTCTTTATTGCAGCAAGGTGAACTGGGCAGCAGTGGTCGGCAGGCCACCTTTGATGGTCGGCCGGTTATCACTGGTGGCCGGCATGCCCTCATCACTGGCTGGCCGGCCACTGATGCATAATTCAGCAGTGTGTTTGTGAGGCAAAGTAGAGTTACTCTGGAAGTGGGCAACAGTGTATGTGTTCTTTGTGCAACAGAGGCTCTCTGGAAGCAAAACCATGGCCTTTTCGGGTGGAAACCGGGCATGCGCATGAGCATCCCTCGCTTCCCGAGGCAGAGTAATTAGCTTAGTACTGAACTGTTTAGCTTACTTACTTCTTTTAATTGCACTTGTGTTGTAATTATATAATTAGTTAAAGTAGTTAGATAGTTGTGATGTAATTGTTAATTCACTAGAATAGTTAATTAATTCATATGTTGTTGTAATAATTAGTTAAGTAGTTTAGTTAGTTTATTCATTTTTTTTTCTAGTAGTAGTTAATTAATTAGCTTAGCTTTAGTTAGTTAATTCACTAGTTTATTCATTCGGACTCTCTTTCGTGAGAGCGCAATGTAATAATGTGTATGTCTTCCAACCCCACGTTTTTCTCCCTTTTATTTAATTGCTTATGATGGTTAGTTTAGGGACATCAAGTTTTGTTTAGCATACTTCATGTTCGCATCCACTTGTATTGCATGCATCGAGGCTCGATTCATCATTCTAACTTGCATTGTTAGTTTAACGCTTCTTTGAATACGTGCTTAAACTGCATGTTATCACATTGCTTCATATGCCATATTAGTAGCCGAGCCTATTAAATTGCATATCGCATGTATTGCATTATTCATATTGCATAGTTAGAAATCATGCATTTTTTCTAACTTGTTTATCTTTTTTGGCTTGGAGTACTAGGTGAGCGTTTATTCACTTTAGCATATTGTATGTTAGTGTTGTTGTGTTTAGCATGTTTGCCATGAGGCTAAGTGCTTAAGTGCTATAAACTATTTGTATGTCTGTGGACGGAGGCTAATTGCTTGAATTGAAATAATTTGAGTGATGTTTATATGCGATCGCTTTTTCAAGTGGTACATATTTCGAAACAAATTTCGAAACAAACATGAATCAAATGTTCTAATTCTTGCAAAGTTAGTCTATACCTGTGTGTGTGTGCATCACATAGTAATACTAGCCTAATAAACCGAAACAGGAGCATATAATGTAGATAAGATTCATATCATGATTAGTAGAGGCCGATCTTTGATCTGGTGAGCGGGGGTGCTCAATTCATTCATAACCTTCCCCTATCGTACCTAAGTTCCTGAGCCAAGACAATCTTGGTGATGACAGACACATGGCCTTTGGCACGAGTCATGGGTCTCCTAAATTTTTCCAAAACAAAATATTTAGGTGGTTACTCTGTATGTGGTAAAGCAGTCAATTTTTGACAATTTGATTCAAAATCGATTTTCCAAAAGATTTTCCGGATTAGGACACTTTAGTGATTATCTATTTCACATTGCACATGTGGAATCAGATTTAGAATTGCAGGAGTTCGATGTTGTAAGGCTTATTTCGCCTTTCAAAAGGAGGCGTGGAAAAGTCGAGCTACAGTTTCTGGCGACTCTATTGGAAAATCTAGAGAACTTGACTTGAAATTCATGATGTGAAATTTTATCTACAGTTATATGTTTCTTTGCATAGCATTTGCATTGGTGCATTTAAGTCACTGTGTTTGCCATCTGCTATTCCTGGACAGTTTGTCGGTGGCTTGCCTAAAAGCTTGCCAAAAGGCTGACCGGTCACGGGCTTTGCCATGATGGGAACATAATCCTTGGATCTGGACTACCACTATACCGTTTGATCCCTCTTTCAGTTCTCGGTGTTAGGTGTGAAAGGTATATTAAGTAGTTTTGCTGAGGTACCTTTTTTACTATTTGGCCTAGTTGCATATCGAAAGCCATAGAGACTGTTCCAAACTAGAATAGGATGCTTACCCAAATATAGGATTGCGTGAAACCACCTTGTTTGAATAGTGAACCCTAGTTCTTGACGAAACTAGGACAAGGTAACCCTACCTCCTCATAAGGGTGTTTTGGCTCTCACTTAACTGGTATGTGCTTTACAGTGAAACTGTACAAGAATATGCGTATCAGTTACAAGTGTTGGTAGTCATTTTGGGGGTAGAATTCAGTGTTGAGTGCAGTTCTATAGCTTTGATTACATCTGTGTGTTGTTATCTTTTAAGCTGAGGTGCTGTGCGGTTTCTGATTACTGCTTTCTTTTTGCTTTATTTCTTTTTGCTAGGTAGTATAACACCATAACTTTAAACAGTTCAGATATTTCCCAAGTGCTCTAGACCCACCATAACTTTAAACAGTTCAGATATTTCCCAAGTGCTCTAGACCCGTGTCAGAAGGCTTTGCAAAGCCGGAGATCTTGTTAGGGGACAACTCGTGTTTACTTCGCTCCTGCCGGTTACTAGACAGGGGAGAGTAATGCAGAGTTCACCAGTTTAATTTCTACAGTAGTCACCCCTCACTTCACTTACATCTAGTCAGGCTCAGTCTTCTACATCTAGTCCAGTACGAGATCACTCACCAATTTTGATGGCACAATATCCCCTAGTCAGCATGGAGGACCTAATCCATCATATTCAGTAAACAGTTGAAACCATGTAGCAAGACGCTACTCGTCAGGCTGAGGTCACAGCACGTCAGGTTGAAACAATAAAAACCACAACCGGCAGCAACTTCCGCATCTCATGCACCTCCTACAGGTATCCCAGTTCCTAGAGCCACTACCCATGTTAAGAATCAAGGCAATCTGGCAGAGCTGATCCCATCATAAGCCTCCAAAGCACCTGTGTATCAGACCGAGGCTCCATTTGAGTTTGAGGTTGACCCCACTGTGCTTAAAGTCAATAAGCTAGAGAAGCTCTTTAAGAGAGCGCAGGGTGTGAATTCTATCCCCGACATAGAAGACGGGTATACCGACTCTGCAGTGACAATGCCAGACCAATTCAAAATGCTGCACATTGATCAATTCGATGGTTCTGGAGATCCCATGGTTCATGTTTGGTTGTTTTCAGACATCTTGCGGCCGATGGGCTTGACCAGACTGCAGAAGCTCTCACTCTTTGGCTGGACCTTGTCGGGAATAGCGGTTATATGGTATGTGAAGCTGGAGGATTATATGAAGAAGATTAGGGAGGAAATGGCTGAGACCGTCGTTGCACAGTACTCATATAGCACACAAATCGAGGTCACAACTCGTGATCTTGAGGCAACGCGCCAGGAGCCGAAGGAGGCCTTTTAAGAATTCGTGACAAAATGAAGGGCCAAAGCTTCAATGATGACCACACGGCATTCCGAGAAAGATCAAATAAGAATGGTAGTCCGTAATCTTCACAGGAAGTTACTCTAGAAAATAATCCTCCTACCTCTGTTCATATTCACCGAGCTCCATGAGATGGGGGTTCAGATTAAACATGCCATCAAACAAGGGCTGATTACTGATGAGAAAGAACAGGCCAAGAGGCCTTTTGTGTGCAGTTCTAATGCAACCACCAGTGGTAGCACAGCTGCGCGGCCGTCTGATGTGAGCGGCATCACCACCACAACCAAGACTGCCAATCCCTTTCCCAACACAACCCCATAAACTTCAAACAACCCTGCCCGATCCTAGAGGACCTTTACCCAACTCTACATGCCTTTATCTCAAGCCATGAAGGTGTTGATCAAAAAGGGGCATCTCAAGCTATTAGAGCCTCGCCCTCTACCTGAACTTTTCCCACCAAAACACAACCCAGTCAAGTACTGTGCATTTCACCAGCAGCACGGTCACGATACCGACCAATGCTTCAGATTACGTCATGAGATTCAAGACCTCATTGACAATAAGGTGATTGCACCACCTCAGAAACCAAATGTTACTACAAACCCTCTCTCGGCCCATAATCAAGTTCCCCCACCTCACAATCTAAACCTAATCCGTACACTGGCTATCTCCTACAACCCCAGTGTATATATTACCCCTTCCCATCTACGCAAGACAACAATTTTCATTCCTGAAAGCACAGATTTGTGCATGATAGACACATCCATACTTCAACCTAAAGCTGTGGTGGTGACAATAGTAGAAGAAAGGAGGCTGGCCTTAGAGAAGGGTACGAGTCCGTTGCTTTAGTGCTCTGAGGACTTATCTGAGGAGAAGTATGATCCAAGCTACTACATTCTGCCAATTGATCAAGTCAAGCCAGAAGTGGTGTTGCTAACTGCAGTGGAGGTCAATATGGTTAGGGAGGATGGCTCGAGCCAAGGCTTGGATGATTTGGCAGAACTTGAGGAGGACTTAGGCAATCTGCAGTTCTTTGACGAACAAGATCAAGGGAATGTGCAGATTGACTAGTTCGATTTGAATGGATCAACGAACAACTCTGGGTGGTTAAGTGATGAACCCGACAAGGAGGATGGAACTAAAACAAAATCGAAAGAAAAGAGAGTAGAAATTACTATGATGGTCGGAATGGCCGATGAAAAGGGAAAACTACTGGAGAACACCGGTGTGACAAATTCAGCTCAGGAACTGGGCATTGTGAGTACTGTGGACACAGAACAGGAAGCTGCGTTGAAGCAGTTTGCACAAGAAAGGGTTGAAGACAACCAGAAAGCTGTAATGGCCCGACGCCCTGCGAGGGAAACTTGTGAAGTGAAAGTGATACAAACGGAGCTGGACAACTCTTTGTCGGCTGCCGGAGGTATATAGTAGGAGGACGACGATCTACTTCTAGCTCACACCAACGAAGACTAGGGTGAGTGCCTTCCAGATAA
This sequence comes from Camellia sinensis, assembly GCF_055761805.1. Classification (NCBI taxonomy): domain Eukaryota; kingdom Viridiplantae; phylum Streptophyta; class Magnoliopsida; order Ericales; family Theaceae; genus Camellia; species Camellia sinensis. Next base: position 37,531,950 of record NC_138962.1, read on the forward strand.
TACGTGGTACGCTGAAGAGATAGACCACATGACAAGGAGTGAGTGGTATTTCAAGCCACCGCACTTAGATCAAGTTGAAGCATCTGGGAAAGACAGAGAGGTTAAGAAACAGAAAGAGAAGTAGTTAGAGAAAGAAGCAGTTTTGAAGCAACTGAAGAAAACCCAAGTCGACATCTCAATCTGGGGTCTTCTTATGGCCTCTCGGGGGCATCGACAGGCTACATTATCAGCAGTGGACAAAGCTAAGTTATCCATTGACACTACCCCTGAACAGCTTGTGGGATTGGTCTTCCCAGGTGGTGCCGGGCCAACCCTAACCTTTTTCGATAAAGAACTGTCACCGAAAGGCTCAGCTCACAACAAATCTTTGTACATATTTATTGAGTTTAGAGAAAAATGGGTACCGGTGGTGTTGGTTGACACCGGTTCAGTTATCAATGTCTGTCCTTCCTGCACAGTTTATGCCATCAGCCTTAGACCGGAAGACTTTGTGCCCACAACCTAAGTGATTCAGGCATATGATAATACAAGCAGGGAGGTTATGTGCACAGTACAAATTAGAGTCAGGTGGGCTCAACTCAGTAGGATGTCGAGTTCCATGTCCTAGATGTCCCGACCACCTTCAAATTACTACCAGGCAGACCCTGGTTGCATCTGGTGAAAGCAGCATCCTCTATCCTCCACCAAATGCTGAAATACCCTCATGGGAAATGAGTAGTGATTGTTTTCAAGAATTCATCCATCCATCCCCCGCCAGAGGTAACTACACCAGTATTGGAGATCATTCATGGCGATGAGGATGTTTTCCTCTCAGGGTTTACGCAGGTTAAGGCCCAAGTAGTGCAAACCATCTTGGCAACAGATGAGGGCATGTATGTTAGCGCCCAGTCTGTTTATTTCATGAATAAATTGCAACATGTGCCAGGAATAGGGCTTCGAAGAAGTGGCTAGAAAGGTGTCGCAGCATTGGCCGATGTACCGCATAATCTGCATGTCTTTGGTCTGGGATACGTACCCACCAAAGAGGATTGGGTTAGGAAAAGGGAAAAGATGACAGGCAGAGCTAGAGCCAAGCAGGCTGGGAAACACTATGAGATCGTTCACAGGCCAATCGGCAAAATACTGAATGGCTACATTGTTCGGGAGGAAGAAAACTTCCCTTTTTGCGGCCTTTTCGAGCCCTGGATGAATTCTACGAAACAATATGTTCCTGGCTTTCGATCTATAGTTACAAGATAGTGATGCCGAGGAAAAGGCTAAATCAAGTGCTGAAGCTGAAAAGAGCATGGAAAGTGACTCGAACGACAGTGAACTTGGAGTAGGGACAGCACTGGCATGTCTCCTTACAAATCCTTCGGCCGACTCAGAGAACTTAGGGGATAACTTTACCATCTCCATGATCGGGGACCAATCGGGTATAAACCCATCCAGCAGCATTTTGGATGCATCTGAAGCACCATCTCTTATTTGGCAGCTAGATGAGGGCTACCTATCTAGTTCTGAGTTGGGTGATGAGCCAGAATCTAATTCCACAGAGTCTATGGAGTCAGAATCAGATTTCGGTTCTTCTGAGTCCGAGTTTGGTATTCTTGGGGGTGATAACTCGGATGCCAAGGTCTTGTCCAGGTCTTTTTTTTCTTTTGCTTTTGAGTCGGTTGTAACCGAAAAGCTAGACCTTGTGAATGAAAACGTTGTTGATTTTAAGTATTTCTTTGTGCTTCCTGTTTATTGCATTGACCAAGATTTTCATAATTTTAATGAAAACGAAGAGGAAAAAATTCCTCTGGTTTTGAAAAACTTGATTAATCGAGAGGATGAGAGGTTTGCAAAACCCTATGCTGATGAAATCATTGCTATTAATGTGGGTACTGAGAAGGATCCGTGTTTGGTCCAGATCGGGTTCACGTTGTCTTCAGAGGAGCACAAGCACTTAGTCGCTTTATTAAAAGATTTCAAAGATGTTTTCGCGTGGTCCTACGAAGACATGCTTGAAATCGATCCTGCTATTGCACAACATCGGATCCCTCTTAACTCCGAGGCCTAACTCGTCAAGCAGAAGTTGCGGAGAATCTGCCCGGATTGGGCGTTGAAAATTAAAAAAAAAGATCACCAAGCAGATTGAGGCAGGTTTCTTGTTAGTATTTGAATATCTGACTTAGTTGGCCAATATCGTTCTAGTGTCGAAAAAGACTGGTAGAATTTGGGTGTGTGTGGACTTCAGGGATCTAAATAGAGCCAGTCCGAAGAATGACTTCCCTTTGCCGCACATCGATGAATTAGTGGACTTCACTGCAGGTCATGCATTGCTATCCTTTATGGATGGGTTTTTTGGGTATAACTAGATTCTGATGGCGTTCGAGGACAGGGAGAAAACTGCATTTACTATGCCGTGGGGTACCTACTACTATCGGGTCATGCCGTTTGGGCAGAAGAATGCAGGGGATACCTATCAAAGGGCTACAACCACCATTCTGCACGGCATCATCCACAAAGAGGTCGAGTTATACGTGAACGACATGATTGTCAAGTCCAAAGAAAGAGAGGGCCACTACATCGTCTTGAAGAAATTCTTTCAACGGATCAAAGAATACCGGTTGAGGTTGAACCCGTAGAAGTGCACTTTCGGCGTAACAACAGGGAAAATGCTGGGCTTTTTGATCACACAGAGGGGCATCGAAGTAGATCCTTCCAAAATCAAGGCCATCCTAGAAATGCCACCACCAAGGACTGAAAAGGAGACGCGAGGCTTTCTGGGTAAAGTGCAATTCATAAGACGGTTTATTTTCAAATTAACCTTGACTTGTGAACCACTATTTGGTCTTCTAAAGAAAGGGAAGAAATTTCGATGGGATGATCGATGTCAATTCGCTTTTGAGAAAATTAAACAGTACCTCTAGAATTTGCCTGTGTTGTTGCCGCCAGAACCGGAGAAACCTTTGATTCTGTACCTGTTAGTGACAGATGCAACGATGGGATACATGCTTGCTCAGGAATCTGAAGATAGGGTAGAGAAAGCTATCTACTATTTGAGCAAGAAAATGCTGGATTATGAGACTCGCTACACTCTGTTGTAGAAAGCTTGCCTAGCCTTGGTATGGTCTACCAGAAAGTTGAGGCACTACTTGTTAGCTCACTCTGTAATTATGGTTTCAAGAATAGATCCCATCAAATATTTCTTTGAGAAGCCAGCGCTTACGGGTAGGCTAGCCCGTTGGTTACTTCTTCTCTCTGAATTTGATCTCAAGTATGTTACCCGCAAATCAGTCAAGGGGAGAGCTATAGTAGAGTTCCTGGTAGATCACCCAGTAGAGGGGGACAAAGCGATGGAATACCTGTTCCCAGATGAAGCCATTCTGCAAGTAGAGGAGAAGACTTGGACAATGTACTTTGATGGAGTATCCAATTAGTAAGGTTATGGGATAGGTGTGTTGCTGATAGCACCCGACGATTCCCATATACCTTTAGCCTTCAAACTCCAATTCAAGGTGTCCAATAACAAAGCAGAATATGAAACGTGTATCGCTGGTTTAGAAACCGCCCTGGAACTAGGGGCAAAAAGATTGGATGTTATTGGGGACTCGAACTTAGTTGTTTCTCAAGTGAATGGAGACTGGAAAGTCAAAGAAGAAAAGATAAAGGTTTATCACCAGACCTTGGACGTTCTGATTCCTGGGTTTGAAAAGATGACTTTCATGTATCTACTGAGAGAGAACAATAGGTTCGCTGATACTTTAGCAATTCTATCATCTATGGTAGACATCCCACTTGGAGTTCGAATGCGTCCGATTATCATTGAACAGAGATACATGCTGGCCTATGAAACTATCACTGCAATAGATGAGGTGCAAAACAAAAACCCTTGGTACTACGATATTTGAAACTTCTTAGAAAAAGAGATTTATCCACCAGGGGCAAATTCCAAGGACAAAAGGGAAATACAGCGAATGGCCGTCCAATTTATCATCCGTGGGGATAAACTATACAAGAGAGGTCATTTGGGAATACACAAGTTGTGTGTCGAAGAAGATGAATCAAAGCGCCTGATGGAGGCCATCTATGGAGGAGAGTGCAGAGTACAAATGAACGGAGTGATGTTAGCCCGGAAGATTCTTAGGTAAGGTTATTACTGGTACACTATAGAGGAGGATTGTATTGGTTTTGTTCAGCAATGTCACAAATGACAAATTCATGCCAATCGCATGAATATCCCGCCATCAAAACTGTACAACATGACTTCACCATGGCCTTTCTCGGTCTGGGGAATAGACGTCATCGGCGCAGTCACACCAAAAGGGTGGAATGGGTATGAATACAACTTGGTGGCAATTGATTACTTTACAAAGTGTGTGGAAACTCAATCCTATACAGTGTTGAAAGCATTGCATATGGCTAAGTTCATCAGAAACAACATCATTTGTCGATATGGAGTCCTAAACGAGATCATATCAGATAATGGCTTCCACTTCAAGAAAGAGGTGATATACTTGTTGGAGAAATACAATGTGGCTTTTCATAAGTCATCTACATACTGGCTGCAAACCAACGGAGCTATCGAGGCCACCAACAAGAATATCAAGAATATCTTACAGAAGATGGTTGAGACCTACAGGGACTGGTCAGATAAATTGTCATTCACACTCTGGGGCTATAGAACTTCAATCCAGACATCTACAGGGGCAACTCCTTATTCTCTTGTCTACGGGATGAAAGTTTTTCTACCGATTGAAACAGAAGTCCTGTCACTGCGAGTTATGGCTGAGTGTCAGATAGTAGAGGTAGACTGGCAACAGAGCAGATTTGAAGAGCTGATGCTATTTGATAAGAGAAGGCTGAAAGCATTGTATCATGTTTAGGGCTATCAACGCAGAATTGCTAGGGCTTTTAACAAGAAGGTTAAGTCTTGGAATCTCAAAGAGGGGAATTTGGTGTTGAAAGACAACCGAGCTCCCATTCATGACCCTAGGGGCAAGTTCAGACCTAATTGGACTGGTCCTTACATCATCAAAACTATCTGGTCGGGTGGAGCTGTCATTCTCACGGACTTAGATGGCCTAGAATTTTCCCAACCGATCAACATGGACAAGTTGAAGAAATACTATCCCTGAGAGGCTCACTAGGCCAAAAACCCGAAAGGGCAACCTAGGCAAAAGTTAGAGCATGAAAAATTAGAAATAAAGAAAAATTGAGCTCGCAAGCTTGAAAACCCTAAAGGGTGACTTTGGCAAAAGTTAGAGCGCAAAAGGATAGAGTTAATACTCGAGTGAACTTGAACCGAACTACGTAAGGCCTGATTCCCATCTTTGGGATACATAGGCAACTTCATCCTGAAGTTCGGCCATAATCACTTCTAACTCAACTGTCCTATCCATGTGATCGATCAAGTCATCTTTGTTTGTTCTTTACCTGAGGGTTCGGTTGTGATCTTTACTCTGAGAGAAGAGCTGGTTATAATGTTGAGTAGTGCTATTTAATCAAGGGGCAATTTATGATCTTTGGATTCGGAGTTGTACATCTTGAGGATTGATTCTGTCAAGTGGTGATCCTTTTCGAAAATGGTTTTGGAAAGTTTTAATAAAAGTTGATTTTGTTTAAATTTTACCTTTTACAACTTAGACCATTTTTGGACCAAAAGGAAAATTTTCAGTGCTCATAACTTTAATTTCATTGATTTCAACATAAAGTTCTCCAACTTTTTGATACAAATCAAAGTTACTTTTATTACATTCAAAAAACTTGAAAAGAAAGGTCAAAGCAATAAAATAGGGGCATAGGTGAGTCCAGTGCTCCTGATTCCCCCGCTCGTGCTTGTGGAAGCTTCTGAAGCCAAAGTGGGCCCGATTTGTGCCTCATCCCCGAGCCAAGCCAAGCTAAGCATTCGCCAAAAAGGGTGCAACTGAAACTAGGGGCAGTGGCCAGAGGCTCTCTCGTCCTCCAAGTAGTGAGGTACCTAGCCAAGTGTGAACTACAGATGGGGAGTGAAACCGGGTACTCTACCCTCTCCTCTGGGCGGGTCTGATCATGCCTAAATTGATGTCTGAACTAGAAAGTGAAATAGAACACGCAATGCGTAAGGCCGATCAGCTGTATGCCAGGTTGCCAAGCCATGTTGTTGCTCATCTCGGACAGATCAAGCCTGGGGTAGGGCCAGGCTATGTCAACGGCAAACCTGTCGCACATCCAGTTGCACCACCATCCCTCATTCGGGAAATCTACTAGTCGGTGGCGGAAGAAATAACCTCGAGCTGAGTACTTAGGGCAAGAGTCCACTACCTTCAGCTTATCCATAAGCCACACCTGGGGAGGGATGAAAGAAAACAAAGATTAAAGAATAAAGAGGTGTATGTTGAGAGAAAAGTGAGAAAAAGGCTTTGAGAGAAAAATAGAGCATGAGTGTCAAGTAATGTGAGAAACACATATGAGAAAGGGTGGGAAACAATACTTGAAGATGTAGTGGGCTCCCCACAAACCTGGTAGTTTCTCACTGATAAAAGGCGTCTAAACCCATCAAAGTCTCGGCTAGTGCCAAACCAATGCAACTTTTGCCTTCTTTCAGACCTTGGGCCACTTCAATCAATCGAATGTTAGACCCGCCGAAACTAAGGGCAAGAAGAAAATGAACAAGCATACATAAGTAGAGGGCATGTTGATGAAATCCTCACCAGAGAAGGTCGCCTCTATCACTGATGTCGAAAAATCGATAAACCAAACTGAGAATGTCTAGTTCTCTGTCGTGGGCTAGAGATCGAGCCTTGTGCAGAGTGAGCCCACACATCCGTCCTAAAGCTTAGGCGTGGCCAAAATGGGGCTGAACTATCATTTTCTCATCACGCTGAGATTCCATTAGTACCTGAAATTCTTCAATTGTCGGGCATATTTCTTGTCCCCCGAAGCTAAAGACATTTGTAATCGGGTCCTAGCATCGTGCTGCGACATGAAGGAACAGAATAGAAAGTGGAGTTTGGCTCAACGAAAAAAGTGCATTTATGTCGAAACCCCAAAAATTTACCTTTTCCGTGCTGTTTAAAGTCGCTATCCAATTCGAGAGCTTTTCAGCAAAAAATGGCTCCATTTGTGAAGAAATTACAGCTGAAATGAAGTTCTGGAGAAAAATTCACGAAGCTGGACCTTTTGTAGAAGATAAGGCAGTGAGTGGAAGCCAGCTGTCCGTAATCTGGTGATTCTCACATCTTGTGGCCAGCAGATAGCTGGCAGGTGGCTGGCAGGCCACCTCTTGTGGTCGGCAGGCCACTCTCTCTGGCCGGCATTCTCCTTCCATGGCCAGCAGCTTTCTTTTCTGTCCTGCTCTCCACTTGTGTGCTGAGTAGTGCTAGAAGCCTGTGTTTTGTCTTGATCTTTGAGTATTTAAGGTCTTGTTTTGAGTCTTTTTAGTTTTAGCAAGTTTGTTTATTAGTATTTTAAGTCGTTGTTGTTTTGTTTATCAAGTTGTATTTTGTATATTGGTTGTTGGTCAGCTCATTACCTAATTAAGAACATTGCTTCAATCAAATGCTCTATTGCCCAATTTTATTCCATGTCCACTTCATGCAAATATGGTGCTTATGATGCAAAAATAACAACACTTCTTTTTATAAAAACTGCGAGGTTTTATTCTAATCATGGTTTTTGCAAAAGAGAAGTACAAGATTTCAAAGCAAAATAGACCTACCTGAAGCTATGCATGTGCTAATACTACCAAACAAAAAGAAACTAAGCAAAAATAAAAAAAAATCAGCGCCGGTCGCCTCAGGCTCAAGAGGCCCTTTTCGTCCTCTTCCTCGGAGGAGAGGAGTCTGGGACACTATCTTTATTAGCGTTATTGTCTAAATTAGTCTCTGAGCCAGAACTAGAGCCGACATCGTCTCTGCTCTCTGCTTTAGAACTTGCATCGGTATCGGCATCTCCACTCTCGAAACTTGAGCCAGTATCATTGTCTCCATTCTCAGATAACTCAGAATGCCGACTCATCACCTCCCTGGAGTCACTGGTCTTAGCATCATCATCGCTCAAAATGGGCTCTGGAGGACTGCTCTAGCTTCGGGCACCCCTATCTCTTCTTATCCTCCCTGTTGCTGGAAGGGGTACTGTCAGTGCTAATGCTGCTTCTGCCATTAGTGCAATCAGTATAGCTGGGATCTGAAAAGGACAGGTGTCAAAGTATCAGCTACAGTATGTGTATAAGATGCAAGCATAGTATGTAAAATGAGCGATATGTAGAAATTCGATACAGTATGAGTACAGTGCGAGAATGTACTGTGCCTATACAATGTATTAGTGTAGTTTGAAAAAGACTATAGTTGCAATGCCAGTGTATCAATAGAAATTTGATAGCATGAAGTGCAAACTAAAGAAATTACCGGTATGCCGTGGAGACCGAGCAGCGTCTCCCTCCTCTGTGCCATGCCCATCAAGGAGGATATCAGCTCGAGAGCGTTCCCCATGTACTCTATCGATGCCTACAAATGCATTTGGATGATCAATGTTTGCAATAAATATATCTGAACTGAAATACGGGGTGCAAATTGTAAAGTATGGTCCATAGCCGAGACAAAACCCAAACTCCCACAAGCTCATGTCCAACCTTTGCAGGCTTAATCGGAATCTAGTAAGTAGCCCCGGTATGCCGCCAGCATGTAAGTGTGGTAGGAAGCACTGGCCAATGCTTGTATGGAGCCCTCGCCTAGTCGCCCTGAAACACAAGTCCTAGTTGCCCTGGTCGCCTCATTCGCTGCAAGAGCCCTCGCCTCTACGAGGGTCTGTTAGAGGTGGCATGAGGTGGGTCTCAATAAAGGTTGCGTAGTAGCCCTCTGCTCTAAAGCAATCAGCATCCAAGCCCACCATAAACTGAGTGATTGTATTAGCAGATAGGCTGTCTGCTGATCTTATAGACTTTGGCGATGGCATCGGAACGATCGGGTTTGACAAGCCCACGTCTGTCGAACAAACCGCTCACTCAGGAACCAAGCCCGGCAAACTGGGCCCTCAAGTAGAATGCGGAAGCGAGAAGTGGCCAAGGCCCTGATGTACTGGTCCCATATCCTAGCTAGCATCATGGCCCAAGGCTGCCACATGATCTGTAAATAGAGAGTGAACAGATTGTTAGTTGCTGTCAGTTGCAAAAATGTGAATCAGAATAGCTGTAAAGCAAAAATGACTGTGTTTTGGGTTACCTCGTGGATGGCCACTGTGTCGAAGTAGTGGCGAAAGAATGCGAATGACTCACAACTCTGACACTGGCGCCTGCCATCATACCGCTTCAAGTAGGGGATTGCTAGGGGGAGCTCCTCCACGGACTCTGGGACAAGAGCTGGGAAATAAGCATAAAACCATAGTTCTAAGGAAAATGTAGTGATATGTGATCAACACACATCATGAACAGATGCAAAAAGTGCAAAGCAGAAAGTATACAGTATGAATAGATGTAGAAAGTACAAAGCAGAAAGCATACAGCATGAACAGATGTAGAAAGTGCAAAGCAGAAAGCACAGGTGTTGAACAGATATAAACTAAAAAATGTAGAGTAGAAAATGTAAAGTGCAAAGAGGGAACCAAAATGAATACCTCTCAAGCTTGCCAGTAACCTCCGATCAGCTCTCTCCTCAGGCAAGAGGTAGAGCTCATATATCCGTACAGAGTAGCAAGGCCAGCTCCGCCCCAATCGTAGAAGTGCACCCGAGAGGGTTTGGGTTGTGTGTTGATGCAAGAGGGGAAAGTGGTAGCTTATGGCTCACGTTAGTTGAAAATACACGAGAAGAATTACCCTACACATGACCTAGAGTTAGTAGCAATGATCTTCGCCTTGAAGATTTGGAGGCACTACCTTTATGGTGAGAGGTTCGAGGTGTTCTCGGACCACAAGAGTTTGAGGTATCTGTTTACACAGAGAGACTTGAATTTGAGGCAGAGGAGATGGATAGAGTTCATTGAGGACTATGATTTTGAGTTGCACTATCACCCGGGAAAGGCCAATGTTGTGGCCGATGCCCTTAGTAGGAAATCCATTAGTGATGGAGCTTGTATAGCCATCCGGGAATGGGAAATGTTGGGTGCACTTGGCGAGTTTGATTTGCTTCTGGGTGAATTTGTTAAAGCTGCGGCCTTGTTTTCTGTTATTGCGCAGCTTACACTTGTGACCCGAGTGTTAGAGGCATAGAGAGGTGACCTTGAGGTAGAATCCCTCCAAGAGAAGATCTCTAGTTGGGAGGTTGAGAAGGGTTTGATAGTGTATCCCGACCAAAGTATGAGATACCGAGACCGTTTGTTTGTGCCGGAGTCTTGCTGAGAAGAAGTACTCTGAGAGTTCCATCATTCACGCCTTGTGGTGCATTCGGGAGGCATTAAGATGTATTGAGATTTGGGTCACCAGTTTTGGTGGCGAGGTATAAAGAGAGATGTGGCTGTTTTCGTATCAAGGTGCCTTACTTGTCAACAAGAGAAGGCCGAGCACCAGGGGCCAGCGGGTTTGTTGCAACCCTTGCCTATTGCCGAGTAGAAGTGAGAGCATGTCACTATGGACTTCGTTGTAGGTCTTCCAAGGACTCAGCGGAGTAGTGATGCGATTTGGGTGGTTGTAGACCGGTTGACTAAGTAAGTGCACTTTATTCCTATGCGCGTGAGAGATTCGGTAGATCATCTCGCCGACTTATATATTCGAGACATAGTGAGATTGCATGGGGTCCCAGTGACGATCATCTCAGATAGAGATCCCCGTTTTACTGCTAGGTTGTGGCAGAGTTTGCAGAGTGCCTTGAGCACTAAGTTGACCTTTAGTACGGCTTATCATCCTCAGACTGACGGGCAGTCCGAGCGTACTATTCAGATCCTTGAGGATATGCTTTGAGGTTGTGTCCTTGACTTTAGTGGGACGTGGGAGAGGCACTTGCCCTTGGTGGAGTTTGCCTACAACAACAGTTTTCAGTCTAGCATCGGTATGGCACCGTTTGAGGCCTTGTATGGCCGGCCGTGTAGGTCTCCAGTGTGTTGGGCCGAGGTGGGTGATGGACCTTTGTTGGGTCCGAAGTTGGTTAAGGAGATGACGAAGAAAGTTAAGCTTATCCGTAGGAGGCTTGTAACGGCCCAGAGTCGCCAAAAGAGTTATGCCCGTAGGAGGAGGCCTTTGGCGTTTGAGGTAGGTGATCATGTCTTCTTGAAAATATCACCTAGGCGAGGTTTGATGAGGTTCGGGAAGGGTGGGAAGTTATCCCCTTGGTTTATCGGTCCCTTTGAGATCCTTGAGAGAATTGGGGAGGTTGCTTATTGTTTAGCTTTGCCACCGCAGTTGTCCAGAGTGCATGACGTGTTTCATGTGAGTATGCTTCGGAAGTATGAGCCGGATCCGTCCCATGTGTTAGATTGGACCGACTTAGAGGTAGATGAGGATGTCTCGTACGAAGAGAGACCGGTTCGGGTCTTGGATAGGCGAGATCAAGTCCTGCGTGGCAAGACCATTCCTTTGGTAAAGGTTTTGTGGAAACATCATGGAGTGGAGGAAGCCACTTGGGAACGTGAGTTGGAAGTCCGCGAGAAATATCCGGACTTGTTTGTTGATGTCTAACCATGCATTGGTAATTTTGTAATATCGTTGAACTTTAAGAGCATTATATATGTCTTAAGTTGTAAAACATTGTGAATGTTTTGGTTAATGGAAATTTGTTATAACATTGCATATGTTCAATGTATTGTAGAAATGGAGATATATCATGAATGTGGAATATGATATAAAATTGTGAAACATGTACGTAGAAATTATTGAATTTCGGGAAAAGCATGTTGTTGATACATATTGAGATATGTGGTGAATTGCCTCTTGAATAGAGATGGAAAGACCGGTAATAGGTCAAGTTGTTAAATTTCGCATTGTAATAATGTTAAGAATTGAGAAAATCTTGTTTTTGAAAAATCTGTATTTAATTTCGGGGACGAAATTCTTTAAGGGGGGAAGGTTATAGCGATCCCGGTTTTCCCTTTCTGTATCTGTTGTATTCCGGACTTTGGTTCCGTGGAGTTGGTAGTTGTATCTACCTTGTTGTCGTCTTTTGATTCCATTTGTTTGAGTTATAGGTTGTGTTGGGCTTGGTTGTTACAGGTTGGTAGAGCTTTGGCTCCCATTGTTGTTGCCCAGTTTTTGTATGGTCCGCTCGAGCGGGTCATTCTGCGCTCGAGCGTGGTTTACACCCTTCTAGTATTTCGCGTCCCTGTAAAACTTCTGCAGATGTGTTTTCTATGCTCGAGCAGGTTTATTGCGCTCGAGCGGGCTTACTGCGCTCGAGCGGGCTTGTTGGCGCTCGAGCGGGTAGTTCTTTTTCTGAAAAGTTCTGGGAGATGAAAATCTACGCTTGAGCGGACTGGTTTTCGTGCTCGAGCGGATGTACTTTATTCTTGTGTCTTAGCGCTCGAGCGGGACTTCTTGCGATCAAGCGTGTCTAGATTTTTGTGTGTGACGCTCGAGCGTCCTGTTTTCCGCTCGAGCGGGAATGTCGTATAATAGAGGGCAGCTGGGCATTTTTGAATCATTTTCTACACTTCCACTCTCTCTCTTACTTTTCCAAAACGCCATTTGAGAGCCTCTCTCTCTAGAACCTTGCCTTCTCTCTAGGTATTGATCTAGTAGGAGTTGTCTCCTCACCTTTGGCCTTTACAAAAAAAGTTGTTGATCGTCGAGGCCTATCTTTTGATCCAAGAATCTCGGGATTTGGAGCATTTCCATTTTCTTCATCTTCTTCGTTGGGTGTCAACTTTTGAGGTAGGGATTCCTACTCACTACTATGGGTTTTAACTTAGATTTTTGGGCATTTTATTAAATGGTTGATTTTGGAAAGTTAGGGTTTGAAAATGTTAAAAAGGGGTTTTGCTATTTTGATTCTAAAATGTGTATTTTGGGTTTCAAAATAATGATATCGTTGTTGGTTGTTGATATATAGACCATTGGGCCAATATTGGAAAATGGGGTAAAAAACCCTAATTGGTAGTATAAATTAATTGGTATGATTAATTTGGGAAAATTGTGGTTATATGGAATTGAGTTGAAAATAATGAAATTGGTTCATTATATAGTGGAATAATGGAGTTGGATTTATTAATCGCTCACTTTTAAAAACATTGATATTTTAACTGTTGGAGCTTTTACTATCTGTTTAGAAATAATTGCTTAGGCTACCGGTGAAGGGTAGTTTTGATTGTTGTAGACAATGCATGATGATTAGGCAAATTAAAACTAATCAATTGGATATATCATAGAGTTTGACGGTTGATAGAATACATTAACGTTATGTATTGATTGATTGTGTATATGACCTATGTGTATATACGTTGTGTGTGTGGGAGGAGATAGGGGATGTACTCCACGGTTTAGGGGAAGATAAGGGATGGACCTCTAAACCGGATGTTATTTGGGAGGAGATAGGGGATGGAATCCACTGATACAAGTCATATGCTTGTCAGTTAACGTGTTGATACAGCTCATATGCTTATCTTTTGAAGTGTTGATACAGCTAATATGCATATCTGTTGAAGTGTGGATACAGCTTGTATGCTTATCTGTTGAGATGTTGATACAACTAGTATCTTTATCTATTGTAAAATGGGAAACGTTTAATATGAGTCACTGTCTCATATAAGTGGTTGGCCAGGTTCTGAGCCGTTGATGCAAATTGTGAAATTGATAAGAAATGGAAAATGAAATGAAACATAAACACAGTGGTCATGAAATGGAAATGGGTTATGAATTGGTTTATGGAAATTGAACATTTATCAATTGCTAATGTCTTAGTTATTGCTTATACTGTGTTTAGCATATCCCTACTGGGCGTTGGCTCACCCTATATGGGACATTATTTTCAGGTACAGGTAGTATGCCACCTCCAAGGACATAGCTTGGATAATGATGAGAGTTGAAGACTCTTTTTGTTTATTTTGTTTGTATTACTTGTATATTAAGCCAAGGGCTTATTTTGTATAGAGTTAGTACTCTTCTTTTGTGTAACCAGGTGTTGACTTGGAAAGCTGTAAGCCCATAGGGCATTTGCTTTTGTTGTTAACATGTAATACTATTGTAAGAATTACTCTAATGAATAGAAATGGTTGGTTTCTTTTATATCAATGCATGTCTCTAGTGATGGGTTTTATGTATTTTTTTGAGGGCATTACAGGGTCACTAGGGCACTCAAAAGATATAAGCCCACGGTGTTCCACTTGTTCAAAAACAATGTGGTAGCAAGGACAAACATCAGGAAGCCTCTGGTGTACTGCTCCATCTCCTTTAATGTGTCAGGCTTGCTCCCTCTAAACTGCTCAGCAAAACCACCTATATCTGACCATGGTTGTCTGGTATAAGGGCGAACGCGCTCCCAACAGCTCGATCCAAGTGGCCTCCCACTCCGCCATGTCGGTGTCGAACGAGATCGGATCGCCCCCTACTCCTAAGCCTGTGATCATGGCGAAGTTGTAGGGAGTCATCGTCATCTCCCCGGTAGTGGAGAAGTGGAAGGAGTTGGTGGTGTCCCACCGGCTCTCCACTAGCACGCCTAGAAGAGGATGGCTTGCAATGACGCGCGTCAAGCCGGAATAGAAGAGGCCAAAGCCAGTCTCTCCTCCATAATGTCACGAACCACAGCAGGGAGCTCGTTGTACCAATCTCTCATAGTCGTAGCTTCGTACCCTCTGAAGGCACGAGAGTCCCCCTGTGGCAAAGAACAGATGAATCAAATACGATAGTGATGAAAGTACAGCCCGATGAAAGGCAGTGCAAGACATGCAGTTTAAAGAAAGGCAGGAATGCATGTGAACAGAGTTCACACCTCTGTGGCGCTGGATGAAAGTTGGGAAGCCAGCTTCCTCAGTAGGAGGTCCTCCGGTGCATTGAGAGCAAAGTCATTGAACCGTCTAATGCCTCCGGGTGGCAATATGTGTGTCCGGGGATGGTACCTCACTGGATCAAAAGGCCGTACCCTCAATGGTAGCGGCTCAGGCTCAAGCTCAGGCTCAAACTCCATCTCGAGGTCGGCCTCAATGCCCTAAGCCGCCTCGCCAGTTGCTGCAACGATCGGCTCCTCTACCTCAGCAACAGGTGGGAACACGGGGGGAACCTCTAGAGGGGCCCTGTCATGTGGTGAGTCATTTGCCATCTGGAAAATGGGTGAAAAGTAGGTGAACTTGGAAAAAGTCAACCCTAGGAGAGAAAAAATGGGTAAAAAAGCCAAAACTAGGAAAAGTTTGCGAAACCTGAGAGAAACTCGAGGGGAACAAGCCTAGAAGGGTGAAAATGAAAAAAAAAAATGTCGAAATCAAATTTTGATCTGTTCAAAAGGAAGAGAATCACAAGGGTTTAGTGAAGAAAACATGCATAGGGCGTTGGAAAACAGGTAAAAAACTCAGATCTAGAGAGGGAAAGTGTCTAGAGAGAGAGGGAAGAATTTCGAACAAAGAAAAGTGAGGAAATGACGAGTCTTGGCCTATATTTAAAGACCCATGCGCAAAATGTCCAAATTGCCCCGAACTGCCATCGGTGGCCGGCAGGTGGCCGACTGGCCACCAAGGCCTTTTGATGGCTAGCGTCCTCCCCTGTGGCCTTCCTCTGTGTCTTGATGATGTTTTGTGTCTTTGTTTCCTAAGAATTGTAAGGAAGGTTCATTGTTGGGTCCAGATTGTTCGAAGGGAGCTCAAAACTGTGTTTTGGCGCACGATGTTCATCACTTGTCAACATGAACGAGGTGTATCCTTTTTTTTAAACATATTGCAATTCCTCCGAGAGGTAAATCAGAAGGTGCTATCGAATATCGCTTTTATTCATTTTATGCCTTCGTTCTCTTTTCGTTATCTCTTGTCACATAGAATATGTATTTCACATATACATATGCTGCATGCACGTCTTGCATCAGTTATGATTCATGCATAGAATATGCTCTTACTCTTATTTCATGCATAGATAGAATATGCTTTTGTTTCTTGCATAGAATATGCTTTCAATTAACATGTTATGTCGGTTGTCTATCTGACATGGAATACACTTTGTGCATCTACTGCACTTGTTCATTTTGTGTGTCTATTGCACTTGTTCACTTTGTGCATCTATCGTACACATTTACTTTGTGTATCTATCGCACACGTTCACTTTGTGCATCTATCGCACACCTCTCTATTGTATCTCAGGAAGCATGAGGTGCGGCCCTGGGTTTGTTGTATCTCGAGACGCGTAAAATGTGAACCCGAGCAGTTCTCTTGTATCTCCGGACGCGTGAAGCGCGGTCCTAGGCGTGTTGTATCTCGAGACGCGTGAAGCACGAGCCCGAGAAATTCTCTTGTATCTCAAGACGTGTGAAGCGTGGCCCTAGGCGTGTTATACCCCGGGACGCGTAAAGTGCAAGCTCGAACGGTTTTCTAGTATCTTAGGACGCGTGATGCACGGCCTTGGACGTGTTTTATCTCGGGACGCGTGAAGCGCGAGCCCGAGTGATTTAGTTATTTCTTGGGATGCGTGAAGCGCGTGCCCAAGAGATTTTTCTTGTTTCTCGGGATGTAAGAAACACGACCCCGAACGGTTTTTATTCCTTTTTTTCTCGACCTCGAGCGGTTTTCATTCTTCAGTTTCTTGGGACGTGTGAAACATGACCTCGAACTGTTTTCTCAGTATCTCAGGATGCGTGAAACGTAACCCTGAGCGGTGTTCTTTTCCTCATCTCTTGTTTTGGCTTGGTTAGAATATGGTTTTAACCTTGTTGCATGGAACTTGTGTTAGTTCTACAGTTGTGTAGCTCGGCTTCTTCATGCCCCCCCTTTCGGAAGGTTTGAAAAGAAAGTGCTATAGCTCAGACTCCCGTGGTTCTGAATTTAATCTCACAAGTGCAATGTGAAACTGATAAACACCAAAGAGTCCAAATTTGGCAAATCATTTTGAAAAACTGATTTTGAATCAAAAAATGCCGAAATTAGACTACTTTGCCAGATACAGAATCGCCACCTAAATATTTTATTTTTGAAAAATTTTAGGAAACCCATGACTCGTGCCCAAGGCCACGTGTCCGTCATCACCAAAGTTGCCTTAGCTCAGGAACTTAGGTACGAGAGGGGAAGGTCATGAATTGAGCACCCTCATTTGCTCAATCAAAGATCGGCTTCTACTAATCATGATATGATTTTTTATAAACATCATGTGCTTTTATTCCGATTATTAAGCTAGCATTACTATGTGATACGCACAAGCAAGTATAGACTAGTTTGCTTAATTTGGAACAATTCAACTCATGTTTGTTTGTGAAAATGGTTTGAATTTGCCACCTCAAGTGGGCTTAAAGTTTGCGGATTTGCCACCAAACATAGTGGGCTTAAAACATGATTTTCCACTCAACAAAGTCGGCTTAAAACGCACATTCGTTGAATCGTTCCAATTCAAACAACAAGCTTTCATCCACATACATTCATGTAGTTTAGCAAATAAGCATTTAGCCTTATGACAAGCATGTTAATCATGGCAATATTCACATTCATGCGAGTATGATAAATCATAAAAACTCACCTAGTACTCCAAGCCAAGAAGATATGAGTTAGAAAACTATGCATGATTCCTAACTATACAAGATGCCTAATGCAACACTTGCGAAGAATGCAATTAATAGGCTCGGCTACTAATATGGCATATGAAGCAATTTAAACAACATGCGATTAAACACATATTCAAAGAACTATTAAAATGGCAATGTAGTTTGAATGATGCGTCGAGCCTCGGTGCATGCAATACGAATGAATGGATGCAAGTATAAGGTATGCTAATTGAAACATGTCCCTAATCTAACCATCAAAAGCAGGTAAATAAAAAGAAGAAAGATATGGGGTTGGAAGACATACACGCACACACGCACACTTATTACAATATTACGCCCTCGCGAAGGAGGCTCCGAATGAAACTAGCTAAGCTACACTACTTAACTAATTATTACAACACTTTGAATAAATAAAGAGCTTACTCTAAGCTAATTAATTATTACAACACACTTAACTAATTAATCAATTAGACTAAGCTATTTAATTAATTAATTACATAACATGAACTAATTAACTATCTAAGCTAATTAAATATTACAAAGCAAACTAATTAGCTAAAGAAAAATGATCAAGACCCCCTTTTCCCCCACCCCTTTTGGCCCCCTCTCTTTTCTGATTGGCCAATTTTTTTTTTTCCTTCTTCTCCAATCCTCACCCACCACGTGTGTGTGGGGGTGGTGGGGGTTGGTGATTGAGGGGGTCTCAATCATAGCCCTTAGCTAAATACTTAACTAATTAATTACAAAGCAACTAAGCTAATTAATTACAACATGAATTAATTAAATAATCTACTTAAATAGTTACAACATTTGCATGAATTAGTTACAATTAATTAACTAAGCAAATTAACTAAATGGCCTTTGGAAATGAGGGATGCTTGCATGCTCGGTTTTTCACCCGAAGAACATCCACTGTTTGCCACTAATTGCCTCTGTTGCACAACACTACACTGCTTCAGAAACACAATACTGAATTTTTTTACTAGTGGCTGGCCGGCCACAGATGAGGGTTTACCGACCAACACTAAGGGGTTGCTGGCCATTAGAGGTGGTCTACTGGCCACTGATGAGGGTTTGCAGGCCACTGAAGCCAAGTCTTTCCTTGCTGCAACAGAGGACAAAACAGAGCAAGAAATGGGTGGTCTCACAGGTTGTTTGTACCATGTATCACCCTTTATCATTAACACAAGCTTAAAGGAGTGATACATTTGGCCCTCAAACCATCAATCAAGCAATTTCCATGCATGATGGCTAAACGACCAATTTTTACAAGTTCAACGAATGAAAAACAAGACTTAAATTCCATCACCCTATTATGCATGATCAAGGGCAATGGAGACCTAGGAAAGTGGCACATTTCATCACTTTTGATTATGAAATGTCCCATTTTCCTTGTGTTCAAATTAACGTCCGATTTGAACACATGCAATGCAACACAAAGAATGCTTATTTTGCCACTTTTACTTGCCAATTTTGTTTACACATTTTAATTATCAAATCATTCTTTAATCAATTTGTCCATTGGTGAGTGTCCTCTAAAATGAAAGAAGTGTCAACCAAGGGATAATGTAAGGCAAGAGAGAGATCATTCTGTTGATAATGAACCCTCAAAGAGGATTAAACCATTAAGCATGACCTCAATCTCAAGCTTAAAGGATCCCAAGCATGAAACAACCCTCAAAAGAAAATGAAAGAGCGAAGCAAAGAGGGAGGTTATAGAGTTTATAGTGCTGAAATGGGGTGAAAAACAACACCAAAAGATGCTATCAACTCAAACAAGAGGTGTCTAAAACCCTAAAACACCAACTTGTAAAGACTATTACACTACAACCATGCAAAACAAGACTCAAATGAACTAACTAGCCCAAAACAGAGCTAAAGTAGGCTATTTCAGAGGCTAAAACATGCTGAACTTGAGCTAAGTTAAATTAGAAAAACATGTTGACATATAAAGCTTACTAAGTATGGAAACAAGGCACAAGGAAGGGAGGCTAACCCCACCAAATTTGGACTTCAAAATGAGTTTTTTGACACTGAAAAACCTCTGAAATTCAGTGGTTAAAAGGGCCAAAAAGTTTGGTTTGAAAGTGGTGAACAAAGGTACAAAAGCTTTATAAACAAAGAAGTAAGAAGGGTAAACCACTCCCTAACTGAAAATGGCCTCAAACCACCACCTTTAGGCCACAAAATAGAGTTTTTTACAGTTCAAAATCAGCCCCAAAATGGCCTAAAAACAGTAGGAAAAGATAAGAAAAACAAGTATGCAAAACAAGTTTTAAAGGGGAGTATTATACCTCTTGAAGCAAAGAACAACTTTAGGCAACAATTCAAGCCAAAATCACTTTCTAAAGCTCCAAGAAGGACTCAAGGAATCTCAACTCAAAGATAAACAACTTTTGTTAAGGAGGTATATACAAAAGTGTAGTATGTCTAAGCTATTGTGCACAATTTTGCAAGAGAGAGAGACTCTCAAAATTTTTCTAACCTTGAAATATGAGAGATAGGTCATGTATATATAGCATAAAAGAGCCTCAGGTCGAAATATCAACAAATGGACAGCTAGAACTTTGTGGAAATAGCTGAAGGGAAATATCTACAGAAAATCTGATTTTTTGACATTGGTGGCTGACAGGCCATCACTGGTGGATGGAAAAAAACATTAGTGGACAGCACGCTCCCCCTCTAAAAGTAGGTCAATCAACTCAAAAAGAGGTCAAAATTTTCACTACTGGCCGGCAGGCCACTATTTGTGGCCGACCACAAAAATCTGTTTTTTAGCCCGATTTCAAACAGGTATATCTCCTTCATCTGGAATCCTTTTCAGGTCATTTTTTAGTCCAAATTGAATCCCCGGAAGTCTAATTTCCAATGGAGGTGGCCTTACATCTAAATTCTAAGTGTGTAAATATATATGCCTATTTTAGTGAAGGATGCTTAGTTTTGTCCTAACGGATTCATGCCTAACTCTTCCCCCAACTAGTTTTCTTCCCTCCTCTCCTATTTTCTTCAACTCCGAACCTCTAAATAATATATTTTGAAAGATTTTTCAAAGAGTTAACATCTCTTTCATTTATTTCCACTTTGTCCTTGCTCAGTTTATCAAAAAACGCAATATTTATTGAAATGCGAGCCTCGGAACATCGTAGAAGTATTTTCAAAAATATTTTGAAAGAGAGGGTTTTAAGGTCTAAAATAATTTTGGTCTAAAATATTTTTGGTCCAAAATTGGGTGTAAGGTTGGGATTTGGAGCTCTCCTTGTTGAAGAATTCGAACATTTGTATAGCACAACTTTTATCACCAAGTGATCAACCTGAGGCCCAAGTCTTAAGGGCGGTAAAAAATGGGGTGTCTACAGTTGCCTCTCTTTGACAGAGCTCGAAGTCATGAAATGACGTAAGTGAATGTTAAAGCCCGAAGATGACCCATTTTGGCAAGGCCGTAAGACTTAGACAAACAAACAAAATGCAGATGTTGTTGGTTGAACCCCAAGGGTTGCCTACATATCCCTTTTCAAGGAATCAAACCAGCGTACTTCAAAGGCAGGAAACAAATGATCTGCACAATGCAAAGCAGTTTGAAAGTTAGACTAACACGCTACGCGAAGCCGACTATTTTGAAAAACCTTATGATCATGCGAGATGATGCAATAAACAATAACTGATGCAATAAGCAAGATAACAACATATGAATAAGCAGCTTCAAAACTCCAACCACGCCAAAATATAGGACAAGGAAAGAAAACACCGCTCAGGGTAAACTGAGGATCGAAAATTGCTCAGGGCCGCATTTCACGCGTCCCGAGATAAAACACACCTAGCCTCGCGCATCACGCATCCTGAGATACTCTAATCACATTGAAATTGTAAGAAGAGGTCCTAGGAAAGCCGATAAATTCCAAACATACTGAAATCGTGTGAGGAAAAGAATACTCTAACCACATTGAAATCGTAAGAAAAGGTCCCAAGAAAGCCCTCAGGGGCGCGTTCCACACGTCCTGAGATAAACTCCAATCACGCTAAAATCGTGTGGGGAAAGGGACACTCAAACCACACTGAAATCATGAGAAGAGGTCCTAAGAAAAACCAGTCAGGGGCGCGTTCCATGCATCCTGAGATAAATTCCAAACACGTTGAAATCGTGTGAGGAAAGGGACACTTGGCCATGCTGAAATTGTGAGAAGAGGTCCTAAGAAAAACCAATCAGAGGCGCGTTCCATGCGTCCTGAGATAAATTCCAAACACGCTGAAATCGTGCGAGGAAAGGGATACTCTAACCACACTGAAATCATGAGAAGTGGTCCTAAGAAAAACCAATCAAGGGCACGTTCCACGCGTCTTGAGATAAATTCCAAACACGCTGAAATCGTGTGAGGAAAGGGATACTCTAACCACGCTGAAATCGTGAGAAGAGGTCCTGAGAAAGCCCTTAGGGGCACGTTCCACGCGTCCTGAGGTAAATTCCAAACACGCTGAAATCGTGTGAGAAAATGGGCACTCTAACCACGCTGAAATCATAAGAAGAGGTCCTAAGAAAAACCAATCAAGGGTGCGTTCTACGTGTCCTAAGAAAACCCCGGGGGACAACGATCCTAAACGCTGCTTAGCGTAAAAAGATAAATGAAACAAGATAACACAAAATGTAAATAAATACAATACGTGCGATGATATGATACATGTTACAAGCAATATAGTGCATGATGCTTAGAGAAATGCAATAAACAAACAAAACGGCGCTTTAAAAAGCACCTTATGGGGTGAGTGGCGATGAACTGCTCTACTCTGACAGGGATCTCCCCCTTGTGTTCTTTGAACTCTTACCTTCAACTCATAGTTCAAAGGCCCTCAAATACTGACAAGGGTTCTTTATGTAGAAGCCATGGATGCCGCTTTTCTTCCTGATCATATTCACAACTTTCCTTTTTCTTCAATGGGGTGACAGACTAGGTTGGTTCAATATCCAGAATTGAGGCGCACACACGCTATCCCAATCTATAGGCTACCATAAAAATTTTAAGCTGAGGATACACCCCTGGGTATTTGAACCAGACTTTAGTCTCGGAAATTCTAAACCATTGTGTTCTAGGCTTCGCCATTCAAACTCTAGTTTCCATCGTCGCAATTGGTCTCCAAGGAACTTATTGCAAACATAACTAAGACACCTCTAGCAGGGAATGGTGTTTGGGGATAGCACTTTGATCGCCATTCTGGCTTGAAGCAAGCTTGAGCTTGAGGTAGAGGTACACTCATTCTCTGGAGAAAAGACAAGGCCTGAGAAGGTGCATCTGGAATGCAATCTCAGAAATTGCTGAAGTTGAAACACACTAAGATGCTCCAAATTTTCTTTCTTTTCTTTTACTTTGTAGTCTGGAACCCATGTAGCTTCAGATATGTCCTTGTTCTAAAGTTCCCTCTATTGATCGAGGTTGGAACCTGCAGTTTATGAAAGAAGGAATTCTGTTTTGTACATCCTGTTGGGAATGGCACGGCACTCTAAGCACAAAACGATTTATTTTTGCAATTGAAACCAAGAATGAGTTCTTAACTGGGTATTGAGCCTACGACTGACCACAGTCAAAACGAATCAATAAAGGAAAAACAAAGTAAAACAAACCTAAACACAAACATTTACACTCGAAACAACTCAAAATAAGAATCGAGATAAACAAAAACAACAAACACAACACATGGATGTGTTACAATGGTGAGAGACCTCTTGGTTCACAGGGAGCCCACAGTTTCTCCAGGCATTGTTTCCCACTCTTTCTTATTTGCGATTCTCACATCACTTTGGCACTCAATCTCTATTTTCTCTGAAAAGTCATTTCCTTACTTTTTCTCTTGGCGCACATCTCTCTATTCTTTAATCTCTCTTATTTTTTGTCCCTTCCCAGATAGTGGATGGATAAGTAGGAAGCTATGGGCTCTTGCCCTTGGTATTCTGCTAAATTCTCCTTTTTTCGCTCACAACTAGTGAGTTTCTCTCACAGAAGGTTGTGACGTGACTGGATGTGTAGCAGATCTGCAACTGACATCTTGACGATGCCCTTGGCCAGTTTGGATATGATCAGACTTGTCCAGATGAGGAAGTGGAATATCCTGCTCCATTCCAGTTCATGCTTTGCACTTGGCTTGATACCTTACTGTTTTGAGGATAAGAGAGCTTTCGGCCCTCTATTGTTAGCTTCAGTTGTGCCCTTTTTGGCGAATACATTGATAATGGGGAAAAGACAGAAACCCTGACTCAACTGTGCCCTTAGTTCATCATTTTGACCATTTTTATTTTTGGCTTTTTGTTAAAACAATTTTGACCGACATGAGAGTTTGATTAACATGCTTGTTCGACTTTCTGATTTGAAATCATGTAAATCAGGTTGTGAGCACTGAAAATTTTCCTTTTTTGGGTCCAAGATATGGTCCAATTTTGGAAAAATAGAATAATTTTTGAGAAAATTAGTCAACTTCATTAAAAAAAACTCAAAACTGTTTTTGTATATGGCCATTACTCAATAAACGTGGAATTTACTCTTGAGATGCAAAACCTCATATTTGAACTTGAATTGTCTTGCAGCTGAATCTTGTAATGGAATAGGACAACAGAATTTAAACAAAGATGAGCATGAGGATGAGCCAATTAGAACATGGAAAAGATAGCCGAGTTTGAACAAGGATAAGTTAATCAACAGGGGTGAGCCAAGCATACTGAAAATGGTTAGGGTCGAACTTCAGGATGGAGTTGCCTACGTATCCCAAAGATGAGAATCAGGCCATACGTAGTTTCGGAGGTTAAGGTGCAATCAGGTATTGACACTCTCCTTTTGTGCTCTAACTTTTGCCAAGGCCACCTTTTTAGGTTTTCAACTTTGCGAGCTCTATTTTTCCTTTCTTTTCATTATTTTTCTCTTTTCTCTTTCTTTTGTTTCTTTTATTTTTCTTTTGTTTTCATTTTTTCAAGTTTGTTCTGTTTCTTTTTCTTTTTGCTCTAACTTTTACCTAAATCGCCCTTCAGGATTTTCGGCCCAGCAAGCCTCTCAAGGATAGAAATGTTTAACTTGTTCATGTTGATTGGCCGTAGGATCTCTAAGCCATCTGAATCTAGAAGAATGGTTGTTGTTTCTGACTAAATAGTCTTGATGATGTAAGAGCCCATCCAATTGGGGTCTAAATTTGCCCCTAGTGTTGTGGATAGGAACTCAATTGTCCTTCAGTAATAATTCCTTTTCTTTCAGATTCTGGGATTTGGCTTTCTTGCCGGTCTTCATTGGTTAGCGAAATGACCCATCTTTGAATCTTCGAGCATATCTGACCTTTTTTGCCCCTAGTTCAAGGAATGCTTCTCATCCAACTTTGCAAGCTTCTTTTGATCACATTTGACCTTCTTGCCCCTAGTTCAAGGGTTGCTTCCAATCCAACCATGAAAACCTCATATTTTGGTTGATCATTGAACATTTTGAATCAAGGTTCAAGGTTTGAAAGCAAAGGGGTCGAGTCTTGAGGCTAAAAGTGATCCTATGCTATACAATCTCAAGATTAATTCCAGGCATGTCTTCGTAGAACCACGTAAAACATTTTTTGAAATCTTTTAATAAGGCGCCTAGTCGTTCGTGCTCTTTTGAAGGCAATATAGAACCAATTTGGATCAAGCCGGGATCTTTCTTAGTACTCACATTAACAAACATGATCTCATTCATTAAGGGCTTAGCATGCCTCTCTTCCTCTCAATCGATCAAATTTTTGCAAATCCCAAGGAATTTCTTCCTCTTTGTTTTCACCAGTGTTAGAAAAGTTTTGAAATTTTGGTCAATGCAACGACTTAAAGGCACAGAGAAGTTGGTGGAAAAGTATTGCCGTTTCATTCAGATTTCCTGGTGTAACTAGCTCAATGACAAAAACAAACATAAAAGAAAGGGTGTAAAAGACAAACATAAAACAAGAAAGTGATGCCCGACTTAACACGCCCGAATTCACCAACCTCCGACACAGCAAGACTGACTCAATATAAAAAGACTGACTCAATACAAAAGTCTGAAAGTAAAATAAACAACATTTGCAAATTGCTAAAACAGTGCGTGCCATCCACCACATCTGGAGTAAAATAAGCGCCATCAGCAGGTGGTTTCTCCCCGATCACATAGTCATATTATCTCTTCAGTTCATTAATCCAGTGTCGATAGACTTTGCAGGACCTGGTGCAACGATAACCTCGTTCTCAATTAGATCTTGAACTTTATGGTGAAGACAATAACAACCGTCAGTGTCATAATCGATTTTTTGATGGAAGGCACAGTACTTGGTAGCATTATGCCTAGCTGAAAGGGGATCCGGGAGAGGCCAAGGGTCAAGGGGTTTGAGATGGCCTTGGCTTATAAGGATTTGGAGAGTTTTGGACAAAGTCATGTAGAGGGGATTGAAAGTGCGGCTACCAGTTCTAACAGGCTTGACAGAGGGCTTGGCAAGTGTTGACTAGGATTGATGATCTCTTATGGGTGTGGGATTGAAACTGAAAGAGGCATTTTTGGTACAACATCGCTTTTCCCGACTTGCCCCTTAATTCAGAATGCTCTTATCCTAAGTGGTAAAAGTGTCATCCACAATCTTTGCAACAGCTGCGAGCACTTGCTATTTATTTTAGTCCTTCGGCTTTCAAAGCCTCAACAGCCCACTGAAGATGTTCATACAGACCAATGCCCGCCCTTACCTTATTCTTGTCATTTGCCACCACTTTGCCAAGGGATTGGCCTTCTTCAAATGCAACCCGTCCTAAGATTGGGGAGCCTTTTGGCATGAAATTCCTTGTATGTGATGTGGTCGATGATGGAGCCAATATCCCAAAGGCTAGATCTGCCACAGTTCTCTGAAGATCTTTAATCATGCTCATTAGCTCAGAAGTAGTGGGTTCGTGGGTTTGAGATGATTGAGATTCAAGTGCATCCATCATGCACAAGTCCGTGCTTTCTGAAATAAACACCTCAGGGTTAGGTAAATGGGCTAGGGTGATATATATGCTGGGGTTGTAGATGGATGGCAGTGTATGGATTAGGTTGAGGTGTGGAGGTAATAGGTTAGTGGTGGCCTGAGGTCTTTTTGGTGGAGCCATGATCTCTTCGTCAATAAGATCCTGAATCTTATGATGGAGGCGGATGCAACGGTTTGTATCATGACCATGTTGTTGATGATAGGCACAGTATTTAGCTGGGTCATATCTTAGTAGAAGAGAATTTGGAAAGGGTCAGGTTCTAGAAGTTCTAGGTACTCTTTTTCTCGCAGCATTTTCAAAGCTTGAGAGAGACTCATGTGAAGAGGATGGAAATTTCAGGCTTGGGGCCAAGTTGAAGTGGTTGGATTTTGGCCATTGAGGGAAGCGGTGACCGTGTTTACTTCTGAGCATTTCGCAGCTGTGCTACCATTAGTAGTAGCATTGGAATTGCGAACAACATTCTTCTTCAAAGGCTCATTATCTTCCATAAAGATCCCTTGTCTGATGGTATCCTCGATTTGAATCCCCATTTCATGAAGCTCTGGAAAGGCAAACAAAGGTAGAACAATCATTTTCGACAGTAACTTGCCATGCAGATTCTGAACAATCATCATAATCTGATCTTTTTCGGAAGGCCTTGTAGTCATCATCGAGGCCTTCGCTCTCTATCTCGTCACGAACTCTAAGAAACCCTTCTTTATCTCTTGGAGGCTGGCTTTGAGATCATGAGTTGTGACCTCGATCTATGTGTTGTAGGAGTATTGAGCAACAAAGGCCTCAACCAACTCTTCCTAATTCTGTTTCACAGAGTCCTCTAATTTTGCATACCAGATTGCAACTATTCCAGACATGGTTCCGCCGAATAGTGACAACTTTTGGGCCTGGGTCAAACCCATTGGCCTCAGAATATTAGAAAACAGATGCAAATGAACCATCGGATCTTCAGAGCCATTGAAACGGTCAATATGCTGCATCTTAAACCTCTCTGGTAAGGTAACTGCAGGATTAGTATACCCATCATCTATGTCCAAGTGGGAGTTCACTCCCTGTGCTCGTTTGAATAACTTCTTCAGTTTATTGACCTTGAGGGCAGTTGGGTCAACCTCGAATTCAAATGGAGCCTTGGTTTGAGACGTAGGTGCTTTGGAAGTTTGTGGTGGGATTAGCTCTGCCGGATTACCCTGATTCTTTTGGACATGAGCAGTATGGGCAATGGCTCCGGGTGTCAGGTTACCCATAGGAGGTGCATGAGATACAGAAGCCGCGGCCGACTGTAGCTGTTGTTGTTACAGCCTGTTTATCACCTCAGCCTGACAGGCTGTGACCTCGGCCTGACGAGCAGCGTCTTGCTGCAGAGCTTTAACTGTTTGTTGTAGGTGCTGCATGAGTTCTTCCACACTAGATGGGAAATGTTGTGCCATTTAGAATCGGCGTTTGAACTCACGCTGAGTGAGAAGCAGATGACCGTTCCTGGACCTGACTGGACACTGGTGAACTGAAGGGTGACTGTTGTAGACACTGCACTGGTGAATCCTGTCTGATTCTCCTCCGTCTTGTACCCAAGGGAGAGTAAGGTAAACTCTGGTTGCCTCTGAACAAATTCTGACCTGACAAAGTCTATCGATACAAATCCAGAGTACCCGGGGGATATCGGAGCCTTCTGAAGCTATGGTTTTAGGATTACCTAGTAAAAGAGAAAACAGACAGCACCTAAACCCTAATTTCACGAGAACAGATATGATCACAGCTGAGTGACTGTAGTCTATACTGACTTCTGTCCCAAAACAGATACCAAACTCGCAACTGATACACATATCCCTGTACAGTTTCACTGTAAAGCACATACAAGTTAAATAAGAGCCAAAACACCCCTATGAAGGGGTAGGGTTACCCTGTCCTAATTTTGCCAAGAACTAGGGTTCACTATGCAAACAAAACAGTTTTTACGCAATCCTGCATTCGGGTAAGTAACCTATCCTAGTTTGGAATAGTTTCTATGGCATTCGATATGCAACTGGGCTGATTAGTGAAAAAAGGTGCCTCAACAAGACTACCTAATATATCTCTCACATCTAACACCGAGAAGTGAAAGGAGGATCAAACAGTACAACGGTAGTCTAGATCCAAGGGTTGTGTTCCCATCATGGCAGAGCCCGTAACTATGGACTCGCATTTTTCTTGCACCCTGCCTTTCGGAAAGGGTTTGAAAAGAAGGCCTCACAGTTTGAACTCCCATGGTTCTAAATTTAGTCACACAAAATGCAATGTGAAATTGATAATCACCAAAAAGTCCAAATCCGGCAAATCGTTTTGGAAAACTGATTTTAAATCAAATAATGCCAAAATTGGACTGCTTTGCCAGATACAGAGTCGCCACCTAAATATTTTATTTTGAAAAAATTTAGGAAACCCTAACTCGTGCCAAAGGCCACTTGTCCGTCATCACCAAAGTTGTCTCGGCTCGGGAACTTAGGTACGAGAGGGGAAGGTCGTGAATTGAGCATCCCCGCTCGCCCGATCTAAGATTGGCCTCTACTAATCATGATATGTTTTTTTATAAACATTATGTATTCTTATTCCGGTTTATTTAAGCTAGCTTACTATATGATGCACACATGCAAATATAGACTAGTTTGTTCCATTTGGAACAATTCAACTTATGTTTGTTTACGAAAATGGTTTGAATTTGCCACCTTAAGTGGGCTTAAAAAATGCGGATTTGTCACCAAACATAGTGGGCTTAAAACAGGATTTTCCACAAGAAAGTGGGCTTAAAACTCACATTCGTTAAATCGTTCCAATTCAAATAACAAGCCTTCATCCACAGACATTCATGGAGTTTAGCAAGTAAGCATTTAGCCTCATAGCAAGCATGCAAAACATGGCAATATGGCAATCACACTCATGCAAGTATGCTAAAGCGTAAAGACTCACCATGTACTCCAAGCCAAAACAAAAACTAGTTAGAAAAATGTATGATCCTAACTATACAAGATGCCTAATGCAACACATGCAATAATGTAATTAATAGGCTCAACTACTAGTATGGCATATGGATTGATTTGGACAACATGTGATTAAACACGTATTCAAAGAAGTATTGAAATTGCAATGCAGTTTGAATGATGTACCAAGTCTCGGTGCATGCAAGACAAAATGAATGGATGGAAGCGTGCCATATGCTAATCGAAACATGACCCTAATCTAACCATCAAATGCGATTAAATAAAAGGGAGAAAGATGTGGGGTTAGAAAAACATACACACACGCACACACACTTATTACAACATTATGCCCTCACGAAGGAGGGTCTGAATGAATAAGAGCTAGCTAACTACGCTAATTAAGCTAACTAATTATTACAATACAAAATTTAATTAACTATTCTGAGCTAATTAAATATTGCAAACCAATTTAGCTAAATACTTAACTAATTAATTACAAAGCAACTAGTCTAATTAATTACAACATAATGTAATTAACTAACTATTTTACTTAAATAATTACAACGTTTGCATGAATTAGCTACCACTAATTAATTAAGCAAATATTACAACATAATTCATTATACTAATGAATCAATTGAAGCAATCAAACACATTCGATATGAGCACCAAGGAAGATGGATGAAGGTTGCATGTGCATCGCCTGAAAGCTGCTCTGTCTGCCCCAAACTACCTCTGTTTCACTTTTAGCCACTGCCTTTGTTTCTGCAAAACTGCACTACTAGCCACACACTAAGGGTCGGTCGTGCATTACTGTAATAACCCCGACCTCTGATTAATGCTAATCCATGATTAGTTATGCCTAACAGTAATTTAGAAGGAATCCAGAATTAATTTGCATGTGTATTGCATTATCTTTGCGTTTCTATCTGTTTGCCATAAAATGATCTGTTCATGTTTGGACTTTGAACTGCGAATTAAAAGCCTTGTCGGCGCCCGATTTCGAAATTGATTAGTGTTTCATACTAGTTAGAATATATGTAATTTTATGGTAGATTTAATTAAAATTCGATTTGGTATGATTAAATTAGATTAAATAATGTTAATTTACACTTGTTTGAGTTATTACAAGTTTGCCACTTTGTGGCTTGATTTGAGATCAACTATATCACACCTTATTACACTTAGAAGCATCTCTCCTCAGCCATTTTCTTGACCAAACCGTAGGAGTGAGAGAGAGAAGGAGGACAAGTTTGAGTTCATCTAGAATTTTGCTTGAACTTAGAAGAATTGAAGGCAACTTGGAAGATTAGGCTACTAAGTTTGAAATTAAAGACCTAAGGTAGGGAGTTCATCCTTTTAATTATGAATTTGAGTTGTCCTTGCTAGATTGATGGTGAAATTGGTATTTAAAGTCTAGACTTAGCTCAATGTGTGGTTTTGAGAGTCAATCCATGCATGCATGCATAAATTTCCTTGTTTTGAGTTTGAATTCTAAGATTCCTTCCACGCATGTGTTAATTTCACTCACATTATGGTCATTCAACTTGTTTTCCATCAAATTATCAAGTTTGATTATGTTTTGGAGGGTTTGAATTCAAAGAGGTTCTTGCATGTTGAATTAATAGCATATTCATAAAGTTCAGTTGATTTTGCACAAATTGGGTTGTTTTTGGGCCATGATTTCGTGAAATGATTTTTAATACATGTTGTTTTATGAGTTATTATATGTTTCCTCAAATATTGGCCCCAAAAAATGAGTTTTGAAGGTTTAAAAGTTGAGTTTCATGCTTGGAGGTCAATCTGGATTTTCCAGAAATTTGACCCACGCTCGAGCAGGGACTTTTACGCTCGAGCGTGAAGCCTAAGTACATGCACTTCCGCTCGATCGGCGAGAGTCATGCTCGAGCGTGAAATGCGTATACCCAGAAGATTGTGTGTTTTGCAGTCCGCTCGAGTGGGGGAATCCACGCTCGAGCGGGGGTCTGTGTCACACGCTCGAGCGAGGGTCGAGCGCCCGTCGAGCGTGAATTTCATGCATCAAGCACTTTTTCATAAGTTTGCAGTACGCTTGAGCGGGGAAGTCCACGCTCGAGTGGAGCTTCTTTGTCAGCATGTCCGCTCGAGCGGGGAAATCCACGCTCGAGCGTGGACCTTATCTTCAGCAAAATTTGAGAAATGGTTTTCAATCCATTTTTGCATCCTCATTCCATCCTAGGCATTCCTAGGCCATGTTTAAGACCCTTTAATAAGGATAAGAGATTAGAAACACACTAAGAGCCAACGAAATAAGTTTTGTACAATTAGAACGTGTGTTTCAAGTGTGCATCTGTTATGTGTTGTGTAGGTCACGTGCCACGTACCGTTTGATCAAGTTTACTCCGTCTGTCTGTCTCAAGGCCCACTGTGAGTAATAACTCAGTAAAGTTATGTTTAACTTAAGTATTTTCTGACTGGTATGGTATGATCTGTTTTCTGAAATGCTATCTTACGAATTATGAATGAATGTCCAATTTTCTGAAAAGTATTTGTGGCACCCTTAGTTCACGTGGCCCTTGCCCAGGGGTAACAATACCGCGGCCAATCTGCGCGTGGCCCTCGCCCGGGGGTAACAATATCGCGGCCAATCTACACGCGGTCCTTGCCTGGGGGTAACAATACCATGGCTACTTGCACGCAAGATATGGACCTTTATGGTCGTTGGTACCAACTATGCATGTGGGTCTCTGGACCAAATTGATCTGATAGCTAATGGGTGTACCACGTATGATCTTATACAAAATCTGATTATGAACTTGAGTGTGTATCTAAATCTATTTATTTTTGAAGTCTGAATATGTTCTGATTTAAATACTGGATCCTAACTTGTGCTGGACATCATTCATAAAACCCCTTTACTCTGTTATTATCCACTAGGCTTTCGCTCACAGTTTATATTATGTATGTAGGTGAGCCGGCACATGACCAGGGCTAGAGTTGACGGCCTTCTGTTTTGTTTTTTTTAGCCAACTGTTGTGCCTCCCGAGGAGGTTCCGAGCGAAGCCTAAAGCCATGGCTGTTTTTTGTATTCATGCTAGTCTTTGTGTATGCTTTGTAAAGTCAGGTCTTGGGAAGTACATTCTGTAAATACCTTGTAAATATTGTGTATCTGGACTGGCATGTTTATGTATATATAAATGAGTTTTGAAATGTTCTGTCCCATGTACGTTATCACAGCTCATTGGACCTCGTCTATTTTGTATTATTGCTTCCGCAGCCCCTTATTATTTGCTAATCTCTTCAGAGGCCTTTGGTAATCCACGGATTACTGGCCGGTTACAGTGCTAGACCTACAGGGGTGGGTTTGGGTCGTGACAATTACTGATGGCTGGCCAGGCCCACAGAAGGCCGGCCGTGCATTGATTTGGTGCAAACTCTGTATTGGTGCTCTGAGGTGAAATCAGTGCAGACGGAGCATTTTCAAGCTCTGTTTGTATTTCCTTCCTTCTCTGTCATAGGAAAGCCTCAAGAGAAGATTGGGATTGACTCCAAAACCGTCAATGAGCCATGTAATCGCTTGATGATCTCAGATATCATTTTGGAACAAAAATCAATGAATGTAATGCAAATGGACCACCCCTCCCCTTTTGTCATGGAAGGAACTCAAAAAGAGGAAGTTGAGACACTTCAAGGACATCAAAAACACCATGAATTGATGCTGATGACCCTTGACACAAGAAACTTGGCTCTGGCCAAGTTCAAGCTATTCAAGCCATTTTCTTTAAGTGTGTTGATTCAAATTTCAAACCAATTGTTTTAGGCCTAGCCATTCATTAGTCCATTTGTCCGAATATGATGTTTAAAGTCCTCTAACCGAGAAGTGATGTCAAACAAGATGTCTCTCTAAAACATGAGAAGGAGACTACAACGTTAACGATGAATCTCCGAAGAGATTAAACCATTAAGTGTAGGTCTTGTTTACATGCCTTGAATAACCTCGATTGGTTGAAACCATTCTCATGAATGAAAGATATGGATTCATTGATTGATTAGTGAATTTTAGCCTCAAAGCATGTGAAATGAACCAAAAAAGCATGTTAAACAAAAGGTATGTTAACTATGTAACCTCAAGGGTGCCTAACAAGGTGTGAACCAAATGGAAAGGCTTAGATAACCTCAAAACAGTCCTAAATACATGCAAATCAGAGATAGAACATGCATGAAAAGAGGGCAAAAAAGCTAGGCAACAAAGATAAGAATTGAAGGCTAAATAACAAGAATAAGGAGGGGTGGCTAATCCCTCAATTTTTGGAGTTTCAAAGCATGATTTTCAGCCCTCTTAAACCTCTGAAAATCAGTATGAATACCAAGGAAAGAGAGTGGAAAGAAGAAGAGTTTAGGTTATGAAATAAAGGTGTAGAAAGAGCATTTTGGTAACCCTTCAAACTCAACTCCAACACTTCAAACAAGCTTAAAAACAACCAAAACAGCAAAAATGATGGAGCAAAGAACAAAAATGAAAGCAAGGAAAGAGAAAGCAAGCTTGTACATTTCAAGAAACAAGCTTGCTTTTAGAGTTTCCAACTCAATTTCAATGCACTCTCAAGCTTGAATTACACTTCCTCAAGATCAACCAAGGCTTTAGGATGATCAAACAAGGTTGTATAGAGTGTGTAGTAGTGGTGTAATCAAACTAGGTTAGCTCAAAGGATGCCTTGTAATAGAAGAAGGAGGAGTCAAGGCTCTCAAGGTGTATATCTCTTTTCTAGATATTTGTTCAACCCTCAAAACAATCCTAGAGCTTCGGTTTTATAGAATT
The DNA here is from genome assembly GCF_055761805.1 of Camellia sinensis. Lineage (NCBI taxonomy): Eukaryota > Viridiplantae > Streptophyta > Magnoliopsida > Ericales > Theaceae > Camellia > Camellia sinensis. The sequence goes on from NC_138962.1 coordinate 37,566,198, forward strand.
TGAGCTGAAAAGGTGACAGATATCTTCAAAAATGGACAGCTGGCGGCCTCCTACCCAGAACAGTGTTTATCGCCATCGAAGGCCAACCGGCCATTCATAGCCACGGCCGGGCCTTGATGGCCTCCCCTATTTTTTTGGTTCAAACTCAGCTCAAGGTGAGAAATGGTCCAGAAATGAGACCCAAGGGTTCAAACAAGGTAAATGTTGAAGATGTGAAGCTATTTCAGAAGACTGATTGATTCTGAATCGCTGCGAATTCATAATTCAACTTTCATCATTGAGTACACTAAATCAAGCGTCTAAGTCTTGTGGGTAGTCAAAAGTGGGGTGTCGACATTAACCGGTCAACCTTTTGGCAAGCTTTTCCAAACAAGCCCCTGGCAAACTGTTTAGGAATAATAGATGGCAAACACAGTGACTTAGGCACACCAGTGCAAATGTAAATGCAAAGAAGCAGATAAGTGTAGATAAAACAACATATCATGAGTTCGAGTCAAGTTCTCTAAATCCCCAGTAGAGTCGCCAGAAACTGAAGCTCGGCTTTTTCGCGCCCCCCTTTTGGAAGGTTTGAAAAGAAAGCCCTACAGTTCAGATTCTCGTGGTTCTGAATCTAATTTCACAAGTGAAATGTAAAACTGATAAACACCAAAGAGTCTAAATCCGACAAATCGTTTTGGAAAACTGATTTTGAATAAAAAATGTCAAAATTGGATTGCTTTGCCAGATAAAAAGTTACCACCTAAATATTTTATTTTTGAAAAAATTTAAGAAACCCATGACTCGTGCCAAAGGCCACATGTCCATCATCACCAAAGTTGCCTCGGCTTGGGAACTTATGTATGAGAGGGGAAGGTCATGAACTGAGCACCCACGCTCACCCGATCAAAGATCGGCGTCTACTAATCATGATATGATTTTTTATAAACATCATGTGCTTTTATTCCAATTATTAAACTAGCATTACTATGTGATGCGCACACGCAAGTATAGACTAGTTTGCTTAATTTGGAACAATTCAACTCATGTTTGTTTGTGAAAATGGTTTCAATTTGCCACCTCAAGTGGGCTTAAAGTTTACGGATTTGCCACCAAACATAGTGGGCTTAAAATATGATTTGCCACTCAACAAAGTGGGCTTAAAACCCACATTCGTTGAATCATTCCAATTCAAACAACAAGCCTTCATCCACAAGCATTCATGTAGTTTAGTATATAAGCATTCAGTCTTATGGCAAGCATGCTAATCATGACAACATTCACATTCATGCAAGTATGCTAAAGCATAAAAACTCACCTAGTACTCCAAGCCAAAAAGATATGAGTTAGAAAACTATGCATGATTCCTAACTATACAAGATGCCTAATGCAACACATGCGAAAAATGAAAATAATAGGCTCGGCTACTAATATGGCATATGAAGCAATTTAAACAACATGCGATTAAACACGTATTCAAAGAACTATTGAAATGGCAATGCAGTTTGAATGATGCATCGAGCCTCGGTGCATGCAATACGAATGAATGGATGCAAGCATAAGGTATGCTAATTGAAACATTTCCCTAATCTAACCATCAAAAGCGGGTAAATAAAAGGGAGAAAGATGTGGGGTTGGAAGACATACACACACACACGTACACTTATTACAACATTACGCCCTCGGGAAGGAGGGTCCGAATGAAACTAGCTAAGCTACACTACGTAACTAATTATTACAACACTTTGAATAAATAAAAAGCTTACTCTATGCTAATTAATTAATACAACACACTTAACTAATTAATCAATTAGACTAAGCTATTTAATTAATTAATTACATAACATGAACTAATTAACTATCTAAGCTAGTTAAATACTACAAAGCAACTAAGCTAATTAATTACAACAAGAATTAATTAACTAATCTACTTAAATAGTTACAACATTTGCACGAATTAGCTACAACTAATTAACTAAGCAAATTAACTAAATGGCCTTGGGAAACGAGGGATGCATGCATGCTCTATTTTTTCACCTGAAGAACATCCACTGTCTGCCACTAATTGTCTCTGTTGCGCAACACTACACTGTTTTCCTCCTCCAGATCAGCACTGCTCTGCTTCAGAAGCATAATACTGAATTTTTTCACTGGTGGCCGATCGGCCACAGATAAGGGTCTGCCGGCCAACACTAAGGGGTTACCGGCCATTGGAGGTGGCCTGTTGGCCGCTGATGAGGGTTTACCGGTCACTAAAGCCAAGTCTTTCCTTGCTACAACAGAGGACAAAATAGAGCAAGAAATGGGTGGTCTCACAGGTTGTTTGTATCATGTATCACCCCTTATCATCAACACAAGCTCAAAAGAGTGATACATTTGGCCCTCAAACCATCAATCAAGCAATTTCCATGCATGATGGCTAAAGGACCAATTTGTACAAGTTCAATGAATGAAAAACAAGACTCAAATGCCATCACCCTATTATGCATGATCAAAGGCAGCGGAGACCTAGGAAAACGGCACATTTCATCACTTTTGAGCATGAAATGTCTCATTTTCCTTGTGTTTAAATTAACGTCCAATTTGAACACATGCAATGCAACACAAAGAATGCTTATCTTGCAACTTTTACTTGCCAATTTTGTTTACACATTTTAGTTACCAAATCATTCTTTAATCAAGTTGTCCATTGGTGAATGTCCTCTAAGATGAAAGAAGTGTCAACCAAGGGATAATGTAAGGCAAGAGAGAGATCATTCCATTGATAATGAACCCTCAAAGAGGATTAAACCATTAAGCATGACCTCAATCTCAAGCTTAAAGGATCCCAAGCTTGAAACAACCCTCAAAAGCAAATGAAAAAGTAAAGCAAAGAGGGAGGTTACAGAGTTTATAGTACTAAAATGGAGTGAAAAACAACACCAAAAGATGCTATCAACTAAAATAAGAGGTGTCTAAGACCTAAAACACCAACTTGTGAAGACTATTACACTATAACCATGCAAAACAAGACTCAAATGAACTAACCAACCCAAAACAGAGCTAAAGCAGGCTATTTCAGAGGCTAAAACATGCTGGACTTGAGCTAAGTTAAATTAGAAAAACATGCTAACGTATAAAGCTAACTAAGCATGGAAACAATACACAAGAAAGGAAGGCTAACCCCTCCAAATTTGGACTTCAAAATGAGTTTTTTGCCATTGAAAAACCTCTAAAATTCAGTGGTTAAAAGTCCAAAAAAATTGGTTTGAAAGTGGTGAACAAAGGCACAAAAGCTTTACAAACAAAGAAGTAAGAAGGGTGAACCACTCTCTAACTGAAAATGACCTCAAACAACCATCTTTAGGCCACAAAAATAGAGTTTTTTACAGTTCAAAATCAGCCCCAAAACAGTGGGAAAAGATAAGAAAAACAAGTATGCAAAACAAACTTTAAAGGGGAGTATTATACCTCTTTAAGCAAAGAACAAATTTAGGTAAAAATTCAAGCCAAAACCACCTTCTAAAGCTCCAAGAAGGCCTCAAGGAATCTCAGCTCAAAGATGAACAACTTTTATTAAGGAGGTATATGCAAAAGTGTAGTATATCTAAGCTAATGTGCACAATTTTGCAAGAGAGAGAGAGAGAGAGAAATGTATAGAAAGAGAGAGAGAGAGAGATTTAGAGAGAGAGAGACTCCCAAGATTTTTCTAACCTTGAAATATGAGAGATGGGTCATGTATATATAGCAAAAAAGAGCCTCAGGTCGAAATATCAACAAATGGACAGCTGGAACTTTGTGGAAACAGCTGGAGGAAAATATCTGCAGAAAATCTGATTTTTTGACACTGGTGGCCGGCAGGCCATCACTGATGGACGGAAAAACACATTGGTGGATGGCACCCCCCCCCCCAAAAGTAGGTCAATCAACTCAAAAAGAGGTCAAAATTTTCATTACTGGACGGCAGGCCACTATTTGTGGCCGGCCACAAAAATCTATTTTTTGGCCCAATTTCAAACAGGTATATCTCCTTCATTCGGAATCCTTTTCAGGTCATTCTTGAGTCCAAATTGAATCCCATGAAGTCTACTTTCCAATGGAGGTGACCTTATATCTAAATTCTAAGTGTGCAAACTGAAATTCCTATTTTAGTGAAGGCTACTCAATTTTGGCTTAACGGATTCATGCCTAATTCTTCCCCCAACTAGTTTTCTTCCCTCCCCTCTTATTTTCTTTAACTCCAAACCTATAAATAAGATGTTTTGAAAGAAATTTCAAATATTTCACCTCTCTTTCATTTATTTCCACTTTGTCCTTGCTCAGTTTGCCAAAAAGCGCAATATTTAACGAAATGCGAGCCTCGGAACATCGTAAAAGCATTTTCAAAATTATTTTGAAAGAGAGGGTTTTAAGGTCTAAAATAATTTTGGTCAAAAACGTTTTTGGTCCAAAATAGGGTGTAAGGCTGGTATTTGGAGCTCTATTTGCTAAAGCAATCGAACATTTGCATAGCATAACTTTCATCATCGAGTGATCAACCTGAGGCGCCCAAGTCTTAAGGGAAGACAAAAATGAGGTGTCTACAGCTTGAAGCTGCTCATTCATTTTGTTATCTTGCTATTACTTATTGCATTTGTTATTGCTTATTGTATCATCTGGCATGATCATAAGTTTTCAAAGTAGCCGGCTTTGCGTAGCATGTGAGTCCAGCTTTCAAAGTTGCATTGTGCATATCATTTGCATCGTGCCCCAGAACTACGCTGGTTTGATTCCTTATAAAGGGATACATAGGTAGCCTGAGGGCACAACCATTTGTTGTTGTCTTGATTGTTTGTCCAACTCTTACGGCCATGTCAAAATGGATCGTCTTCGGGCTTTGACATTCACTTACGTCATTTCATGACTCCAAGTTCTGTCAAAGAGGGGCAACTGTAGACACCCCATTTTTGACGGCCCTTACGGCTTGGACGTCATGGCATGCACACTCGATGATAAGTTTGTATGCTCGTCAAGTGCTAAAAATTCTCAGCGGAATACCACAACTTTGCGCCTTTCAAACCCTGTACCCCTGTTGCCTTCATTCTTAGACTAAGCCTTGGTTCTTCAAGCCTGCAACCCTTGGTGGCTTGCCGGCCACCTTTTTGGGCTACCGTCACTTTTTCTTTGCCAACCACTGATGTGGCCTATCGGCCACCAGTTTCTTTTGCAAATATTTTGTAACAGTTATGCCAGCTGTTTGCACAAGTGCATGCATCTGCTCCCACGTGTAGGGTTGGATATTCTTGAGGGAAATTCATGTTTTCTATATATAGGAGGCCTCCCTCTCATGTTTTAAGGTTAGAAACATTTTAGAGCAAAATTTTTCCTCTCTCTCTACAATTCTCTCTCTCTAGCAAATTCCTACACTTTTGCTTACAAATCCTTAACCTTTGCCTATACACCCTTAACCAAACCTCTTCATCTTTGAGCTGAGGTATTCTTGAGCCTTGTTAGAGCTCTAGAGGGTGTGTTTGCTTGGTTTTGTTGCTTGGAATTGGTTTTCCTCTTCAAATGTATACGGTTTTGCCTATTTGCTTGCTTTGTTTACACTTTTTCTTGCAATTTTCTAACTTTTTTTGAGCTGTAAAACCTCTATATTTTTTAGCTGAAACTTCGGTTCTAAGGCTATTAAAGGTTGAGGAGTGGTTCACCCTTTTTTGTGCCTTGTGTTTCCCATCCTTTTACTATCTTTTTTTGAGTTTTTAAACACTGATTTTCAGAGTTATTTCAGTGGCTAAAATCATGTTTTGAAGTCCAAAATTGGAGGCGTTAGCCTCCCCTCCTTGTGTCTTGCTTACTAACCTAGCTTATGCTATGTTTTAGCTTATTAATCTAGATTTTTTTAGCTTAATTCCAGTATATTTTAGGACTGATTTTAGACTGTTTTTTGCACTATTTTTTGTTGATAGTTTCATTTAGCTTTATTTTCCATGCTTGTAGTGTAATTGTCCTCATGAGTTTGGTGTTCTAGGCCTTAGACACCATCTCCTTTGAGTTGATTACATTTATTTATGGCTTTTCATACTTATGATCACACTTAATCATCTCTGCAACCTCCCCCCCTTTCTTGGCTTTTGTTTTGCTTTGAAAGTGGTTCAAACAACTTGTTTGTTTAAAGCATGAGATTAGACGTTAATTGAACACATGGTAGCTTGAGTCATTTCATACTCATTAGTGATGAAATGGTTCAAGTTTCCAAGGTCACTACTTCCCTTGATCTTCTATGATAGGGAAGTGGTTTTAAGAGTTTCATTTCATTGCATTTATTGAAATTGCACACTTTGGTTCATATGCCATCATGCAATGAAATTGCTTGAGTTGATGGTTTATGAACCAAGCTTACTACTCCTTTGATTTGTTCATGAAAAGGAGGGGAGTTGTGCAAACAACCCTTAAGAATACCCTGTGCATGTTCTGTTTGTTCTCTGTTACAACAAGGTGAACTGGGCAGCAGTGGCTGGCAGGCCATTTTCCATGGCCAGTAGGCCACCTTTGATGGCCGGCCGGCTATCACTAGTGGCCTGCAGGCCCTCATCACTGGCCGGCTGGCTTCAGATGTAGAATTTAGTAGTGTGTTTGGGAGGCAAAGCAGAGTTACTGTAGAAGTGGGCAACAATATATGTGTTCTCTGTGCAATAGAGGCTCTCAGGAAGCAAAATAGTGGCCTTTTCGGGTGGAAACCGAGCATGCACATGAACATCCCTCGCTTCTCAAGGCGGAGTAGTTAGCTTAGTACTTAACTGTTTAGCTTACTTGCTTATTTTAATTGCACTTGTGTTGTAATTATATAATTAGTTAAAGTAGTTAGTTAGTTGTGATGTTGTAATCGTTAATTCACTAGAATAGTTAATTAATTCTTATGTTGTTGTAATAATTAGTTAAGTAGCTTAACTAGTTTATTCATTTTGTTTTGTAATAGTTAATTAATTAGCTTAGCTCTAGTTAGTTAATTAGCTTTATTCATTCGGACTCTCCTTCGTGAGAGTGCAATGTAATAATTTCTATGTCTTCCAATCCCACGTCTTTCTCCCTTTTATTTAACTGCTTATGATGGTTAGTTTAGGGACATCAAGTTTTGTTTAGCATACTTCATGTTTGCATCCATTTGTATTGCATGCACCGAGGCTCGGTTCATCATTCTAACTTGCATTGTTAGTTTAACGCTTCTTTGAATACGTGCTTAGACCGCATGCTATCAAATTGCTTCATATGCCATATTAGTAGCGAGCCTATTAAATTGCATATCGCATGTATTGCATTATTCATATTGCATAGTTAGGAATCATGCATTTTTCTAACTTGTTTCTCTTTTTGGCTTTGAGTACAAGGTGAGCCTTTACTCGCTTTAGCATGTTGTATGTTAGTGTTGCCATGTTTAGCATGTTTGCCATAAGGCTAAATGCTTAAGTGTTATAAACTGTTTGAATGCCTGTGGATTGAAGCTAATTGCTTGAATTGGAATAATTTGAGCGATGTTTATATGCGATCACTTTTTCAAGTGGTACATATTTCGAAACAAATTTCAAAACAAACATGAATCAAATGTTCCAATTCTTGCAAAGTTAGTCTATACTTGTGTGTGTGCGCATCACACAGTAATGCTAGCCTAATAAAACGGAACAAGATCATATAATGTACATAAGATTCATATCATGATTAGTAAAGGCTTATCTTTGATCGAGCAAGCAGGGGTGCTCAATTCATTCATGACCTTCCCCTTTCGTACCTAAGTTCCCGAGCTGAGACAATCTTGGTGATGACAGACACGTGGCCTTTGGCACGAGTCATGGGCTTCCTAAATTTTTCCAAAACAAAATATTTAGTTGGCGACTCTGTATCTGACATAGCAGTCCATTTTTTGCAATTTGATTCAAAATCGATTTTTCAAAAGATTTGTCGGATTAAGACTCTTTGGTGATTATCCATTTTATATTGCACTTGTGGAATCAGATTCAGAACCGCGAGAGCCCGATACTGTAGGGCTTATTTCGCCTTTCGAAAGAGGGCGCGGAAAAGTCGAGCTACAGTTATCATTGAATATGACTATGTTTTAAATACATTGTATATGTATGATGTTTGGGAGGAAAAAGTTGACACTCCATTGTTTGGGAGGAGATATGGGATGGACTCTATTGAAATTACATTGGTTGGAGTGTCCAGGGTGAAAGTCCCGAAATCTTGTGCATACATGGGTGCCGATCCCGCGGATGAAATTTACGTAAAATGACAGATTGAAGTGTTTATGTGGTAGTATATTGAAGTGGAAAACCACTAAGTTGTAGTCTTTGTTGGGTTATTGAAAGATAGTGAAATTGACTCATGAATTGAGAATACTGAATGAACTTGAACCGAATGGAAGGAAAATGAATTGAAATATGAACTTTGACACTTTCTAATTATATAAAATGCGAATGTTTGTCACAAGTATTGTATATGCACGTTGCACTTATATCTTTGCTAAATCTTATATATTATGTTATATTGTTCCTACTGAGCTTTAGCTCACCCTATTTGGAGAAATCTGTTTTCAAGTGCTGGTGATATGCCTCCGTCAAGGTAATAGCTTGGAGGGACTTTTGAGAGAAAGAGCTTCTTTATTTTGTTATATTCTTTTATACAACCAAGGGCTTAAATTGTGTCAAGCTAGGCTCATTTTTGTGTAACCAAGCAACGACTTGGAAAGACGTAAGCCTATAGGGCATGTGACTATATGTTTACTTTTGATTCTCTTACCGTTGCAACACATGTTGTAGATTCAAGATGAACAGTGGTGAATATATATCGCACGTGACAACTTTTGTAAATTAACTTTGATGAATGAAAGTATTTTATCCCTATTATTCTTCCGTTTATGAGTTATATTTATTGTGTTATTATTTTGGGGGCATTACAACTTGGTATCAGAGCGTACCGGGTTTGAATACTTTGGGTATTTGGGAAGTGGTTAGTACCACAATGGGTTTGTCTCGCCTGGTTGAGACTTTAGTATGTATTGTATGCTTATATGATTATATGGGTATGGGATTTAGTTCCTAAGATACTGATTGGGTCTACGGGTTTCTGGAAGTCCTATTGGAAGAACACTTGATCATTGCTGTTTCTAATTGAAACTCTAGTAACGCCGCGGGACGATCATTATCTAGAAAGGAAATTTGTATGTGTTTATGTGATTATATGCTTATATGGAGTGATTTACTATTGTCCATCGCATTAGGACATGTGTGAGTTAGCTTCGGCACATTTGTAAATGTGCTAATACCTTTTGTTACCTTTATTAAGATGTCAGCACGTGGACGTGGTGGTGGTAGGCGTGGTAGACCTAGAAGGCATGAGATGCCTTTAACGGATGATATTCAGGCACAGGAAAAAGGGGTTGGTCAGGCCAATGTGGCTGAACCGGCTGATCAACAGGCCATGGGCACCTTGGCCCATGAAATGGTTGGAGACTTACGGGAATCTATGGACATTCTCAAGGCTGAGAATCAAGTCCAGGCCCAAGTCGCTGAGGCAGGGCCATCTTTTCTGAAGAGAGAGTTCTTTCAGTCGAATCCAGATGAGTTTTTGAGTGATCCCAAGGTGCCACTGAAAGCGGATGAGTGGCTAGAACAGATGGTGAAGACGTTTGAAATGCTCGGCATCGAAGATAGGGGTTTGAGAGTGACCTTGGCGTCCTTACAGCTGAAGGGAGACGCGGGTCAATGGTGGAAGTATACGAGAGGGCGCATTGAAGGGATTTGGGAGGCTCTTGTCGACGCCTTCCAGGATAAGTCTTTGTCTCCCACTGTTAGGGAGAAGTTGAGAGACCAGTTCTCTAAGTTGGTGTGGTTGAACAAACCAATGGCCAAGTTTGAGGCCACATTCACCAGTTTGTCGAGATTTGCACCAAAACTTATGGCGACTGAAGAGCCCCGTTGTCTAGTGTTCGAGAAGCGGTTGAGGACCAGGCTCATGTTCAGAGTGGCCGGGTCCATGATTAGAGATTATGGGCGCCTTGTGGAGGCAGCGGCCCATCTTGAGACTCTCATGCAGGCAAAGAAAGAGAGGATAAGGGGCTTTAGGAGGAGTCAAGACAGTCAGGGGGACAGTAAGAGGCAGAGGAGTTCTAACCCCTAGTCGTCCTGGGGAGCTCAGTTGAGGTCCACTTTTCTAGTACCGAGTTCAGGTTCTGGAAGGGGTGGTCAAGGAGACATCACTTGTGTCAAATGTGGTCAGTTGGGCCACAAGTCTCCAACTTGCCAGCAGAAAGGAGGAGGGCAGTGAATAGCATCGTCTTCGACTTGTTCTCAGGGCCAGAGTTAGGGGGGAGGCCAACTGCTCACTTGTTATCAGTGTGGGCAACCGGGGCACGTGAAGAGGTTTTGCCCACAGTTGGGTGGCACATCTGGTGCATCTAGTTCGAGGCAGACACAGAGTCACCAGCCAACACAGTCAGCGCAAGCCTCGAGGGCCAATTAGGGAGCCTCTTCGACCCAATCAGTGCATTAGGCTTATGCTCTGAGGGGTGAGCAGGTCGAGCAGAGACCTACAGGGCGTATGTATGCTGTTACAGTGCCAGATCTTGTACCTGCTCTTTCTGTAGTGAGAGGTACCTTCTTGTTTTGTAAATCAGTTGCTAATGTATTGATTGATACGGGTGCATCCTATTCTTTAATCTCATCTGCATTTGCATCAATTTTGGGGTTGGAGTTAGTGTGACAACCACCTCCTCAATTAATCAAATTAATTAAATTAATTACATGCTTATCGTTAATTACGTGATTGTATTATATGAAGTGTTATTGTGATGCCATGTGATTGTCTAAATTGTGTTGTTGTGTAGTGGTAGGTTAGAAGGAAAATAAACCTATCTGATTCGCTAATTGTAACAAGTTACAAATAAGAAAATTGGATAGGAATTAGAGCCTAATTCACCTTCGTATAATTTGATTTAGTGTAATTGAGCTTATTAGATAATGAGGAATAATTTAATTTCAATGAATTTGGGTGAAAGCAATTTATTAACCTCTTTAATTTAAGCCTAAGGTATGAAGAAAACAAATTTTATAATAAAATAACTAAACGAACAATAATAAAACTCCCACTTATTAATTGAATTTGGAAAAAAGGTAGTGGACTTTGGTGGCCTCAGGAATATACACGTAGAGGGAGAGAGAGAGTGAGAGAGAGAGAGAGAGAGAGAGAGAGAACACTTATGCAAGAGAAGAGACAGAGCTCAAGGAAGAAGCAAGGAAAGCTTAAGGAATTCCTGGAGATCAATTTAATTCTAGGTAAGCAATCTTCTCTCTAATCTCATGAATTTGAAGAAATAGGTTCATAAATTATGGGATTCAAGTTGAATCACAACAAATGTAGATTGATATGAAAGAATTGTGATTATAGGTAGACCATTTATACATATACAATTTCTATGAAAGGAAAAGAGTGAACTAACCCTTAATTCTACATGCATGGCATGCATTGATGATATTTTGTTTACACCCATATTTTCTTGCATAACCTTCATAATTTTAAAGGTTTTGAAGGGATTTCTCTCATAATTTTTTTAGAATTTGACTTTTGAACCACATGGTATATGGTTTCATAATTTCTTTGGGGACTTGATTAATTATGGACTTGCATAGTTTTATTGTTGTTTCTACATGTCCTTCCTTGCTTGGTTTTTACAAAATTGAAGGGGAAACTTCAAGATGTGGATTTGGAACTCATGTAGGTATATATTGATGAGTTTACACTTTAATTTCAAGAGTTTAGAATTGTTGTTTTCTTGGATTTAAACACCAAGTTGGAGCCATGAATTTTTGTTTAGCATTTGTTATGTTTAGAAGGATGTAATCTTGGAAGATTTTGGACTTAAATTGCATGAATTGTGACTGAACCTGCTAAAGGATTGCACTGCTCCAATAGAGCAGTTTCGACCACCATTTCAGCCCAGACCGCTCGAACGGATTGGGCCCCCACACGAGCAGCCCACCTTCATTAGCCCAAGAGTGCACACTGCTTGACCACTGCTCATGCGGCCAAATCCACCGCACGTGCGGCCAAGGAAACCGCACGTATGGCCAACAGGGCAATCCTAGTTTTGTTTTTCGCTTCACTTTTTCCCTTTCCAGGCCTCCGTTTGCATAGTTTTTAGGATCTTTTCATAATCATTTGCATCTCATGAGTGCATTAGAGTGCATGGATGAAGTTAGAACCGAATAAGTGAGCAATGAATAGAAATTGACGGAATAATAACGAAGCAAATAAAAATAGAAGTGATTGAATTTGGCATGGTTATAAGAGAGTTGTTGTGCTTGAATTTGTTTGTTAGGCTGGATGCCATAGCTTAGTGCCTTATCGTCCGTGTATAGAAGAGCCCACTGTGAGTAACAATGTTGTAAAGATATGTTCAAATTGTATTTATTTTCTGAATGATAAATTACATTGTTTCTAAATTGTTACTTTTTATCGATTGCATGATGATCCTCTTTTGAATTCTATTCGTGGCATCCATAGCGTATTGTTATTGTTATTGTTATTGATATCGCTATTGTTATAGAGATCTCTGTCAATTCCAAATATTGGAACTATTGTTATTATATGATGGCCATCAATTGATTGTCTGGTCTTTTAAGACCAAGTGTATTGTCGCTATTGGATGTACCACATATGACTTGTATACTTATTGATTGATTGAATTGATTGAATCGAACGATAGATCGACAAGTGATATTGATTGAAAATGTTCTAATGTCAATCGATTGTTTCAAAGATTAAAGGACATCATTCTTAACCTCTTTACACATTTGTTATTCACTAGGCTATAGCTCATAGTTTATTATATATATGTAGGTAGCCAAGCACTGGACCAACGCTAAAGGCTCTGACCCGAACTCATGTTTTGTCAAGCCAGCCATTGTGCCTCAAAACGAGGTTCCGAACTTGCATGAGTCAAAACTTTTTAGGTGATTCAAATCCACCCTTTTCCTAAGTGTAAAGAATGTCTAAGATTTTTGTTTATACAGTTTTTTTGATGATGGGATTAAGTCCCTATCTTGCATGATATCTTGTATATGTATTTTTGTTATAAGTGGTTATGAATATGGCTATGTGCATAAAAGTTTATTTCCATTTAAGTCCTCACAGCTCATTGGACAATGTATATAATTATTGATTGGCTTCCGCCAGCCCCTTTATATTGTAATATTGTCATTATTGTTAAACAGGCCTTCGGTAATCACAGATTACTGGTTAGTTACGACACTAAACCTATAGGGGCGGGTTTGGGTCTTGACAGAGTGGTATCAGAGCATGAGTTATACCGCACACACGTGTCCAAATAAGCTATAGGATATCCTAGAAAAGTAATTAGGGCATTGTATGAACATAAATAAGTGTGTGGACGTGTTATGTGTATATGTGCAAACATAAATAAGTAACCATCTTTCCTATGTTTATTATTAACATGTTTTATATAGTGCAATGGAGAATGCAAGGAATACATATGAACCTAAATCATCCGAAACAAGAATTACAAGATTGGAAAGGATGGTTTAATTATTAACTGAGGCTTTAAAACAACAACAGAACCAACAACCCCCACCTCCTCCTCCGCTACCATCGACATTTCAGGTAGGACTGGAACCACTCAAAGCTGAGGCGTGGATCCTCGAAATTGAAAAACTGTTTGAAATGTTCTCGTGTTTCGAGGCACAAAAGGTATTGTTGGCTACCTTTACTTTGCAAGAAGAGGCAAGACGATGGTGGATGCTTGTGCGTGAAGATAATAATGCAATGATTTGGGCTCAATTCAAGGAAGCATTTTATGATAAATACTTCCCTCAATGTGTTGGTGATCGAAAAGTGACTGAATTTAAGCAATTGAAGCAGGGTACTATGACAATAGCAAAATATGAGGCTAAATTCACCAAACTCGCTCGCTATGCACTGCACATGGTAGACACTGATTATAAGAAGGCTAAAAATTTTGAGGGTGGACTTAATGTGGAAATACTTGATCGAATTAATGTCTTGAAATTACTCAAGTACGTGGGTGTACTAGACTGAGCTATCATAGCCGAGACAAATGTTGCAGCATTGAAACAAGCTAACATACCAGTGACTGAATGGCGGGGTAAGAGGCAAAGTTTTAATTTAAAAAAAAAAAATGGGAACAATTCATTGAATAAGAAGCAAAACACAAGGTCAACAAGTAGTTCTAGCCAAGGCAACAACTCTATACCACCTTGTCCAGAATGCGGTAAAAGACACAAAGGGGATTGTTATAGAATCTCCGGGGCATGTTATAAATGTGGCAAGGTGGGCCACATAGTTAAAGATTGTCCTCTTACTTCTCAGAATTATAGTAGACTTGTAGCAAGTGCTGCAGCATCAACTGTTACACCAAAACCCAATTCCAAAGCTACCGGGAAAGAACCTTTGAGGCAAGGCCAGGTGTTTGCACTTGTACCAGGAGATGTGCAGAATACTGAGGTAGTTGTGTTAGATATACTTTCAATTTGTGCTCAAAATGCTTACATTCTGATTGATTCGGGGTCAACACACTCATTTGTCTCGCATGCTTTTTCATGAAAATTAAATATACCACTGGAACCCATGAACTATTTGTTAGCTGTATCTTCACCTGCTGGGGGATTTATGACTTGTGCTTATGTGTATCCTGCATGTGAGACTGTTATTGGGGATATACTTTTGTATGCTGATTTGCTACCTCTGAATCTTGATCATTTTGATGTAATTTTGGGAATGGATTGGTTAACAAAATATCATGCCTCCATTGGCTGTGTAACAAAGTAAGTTATTTTTCATCCACCTGGATTGCCTGAATTTATATTTAATGGAGTTGGTGTTGTACCTCCCCCATACTTGAGTTCATCTATGAAAGCATCCAAATTGATTAAAAATGGGTGTAAAGGGTATTTATGTTGTATACTGACTGTGCCTGCTGATACTAAAGCTAATGCGGACAATATTCTTATAGTCAGAGAATTCCTAGATGTTTTTCCAGATGATTTGCCAGGGGATCTAATTGACAGGGAGATTGAGTTCACTATTGAGGTGTTACCGGGTACACAGCCAATTTCCAAAGCTCTATACAGAATGGCACCTACTGAATTGAAAGAGTCGAAAATCCAGTTGCAAGAGTTGTTAGACAAGAAGTTTATTAGGCCCAGTACATCACCGTGGGGCGCTCAATTTTATTTGTAAAAAAAAGGATGGCTCGTTGAGGCTTTATATTGACTACCGTGAATTGAACAAGGTGACATTGAAAAACAAGTACCCGTTGCCTCGCATTGATGATTTATTTGACCAACTGCAAGGTGCTCAAGTCTTTTCCAAAATTGACCTTAGATCCGGATACCACCAATTGAAATTCAAAGCTGAGGACATTGAAAAGACTGTTTTCCGAACAAGGTATAGACATTATGAATTTCTTGTTATGCCTTTCGGAGTTACTAATACGCCTGCTGCATTTTTGGATCTTATGAACAGAATTTTCAAACCATTCCTCAATGAATCTATGGTTATTTTTATAGATGATATCTTGATTTATTCCAAAAGTAAAGAGGAACATGAACAGCATTTGAGAATTGCTTTGCAAACCTTGAGAGAGCAAAAATTATATGCAAAACTAACAAAGTGTGAATTCTGGCTTGATAGTGTTATGTTTTTAGGGCATGTGATAAGTAAAGATGGCATTTCAGTTGACCCACAGAAGATTGAGGCAGTTGTTAATTGGCCTAGGCCTACCAATGTTACTGAAGTCTAGAGTTTCTTGGGTTTGGCCGGGTACTATCAAAGATTTGTGAAAGACTTCTCCAAAATTGTTTTGCTTTGACTCAGTTGACTCAAAAAGGAGTACCGTTTGACTGGACCGACCAGAGAGAATCAGCCTTTCAAGAATTGAAGACTCGACTTGTGACTGCACCGATTCTCACCTTACCCTCAGGTACAGATGGATTTACTATTTTTAGTGATGCTTCTTATAAGGGTTTGGGGTATGTATTGATACAGAATGATGAAGTCATTGCATATACTTCCCGACAACTGAGACAACATGAAAAGAATTATCCAACTCATGATTTGGAACTTGTCGCAATAGTATTTGCATTGAAGATTTGGTGCCACTACTCGTATAGGGCAACATGTGAGGTGTACACAGATTACAAGAGTTTAAAATATTTCTTTACATAGAAAGAGTTGAACATGAGACAGCGGAGCTGGCTAGAATTAATAAAAGATTATGACTTGCAAATTTTGTACCATCTGAGGAAAGCTAACACTGTTGCTGATGCACTTAGTCAGAAATCTATTGGGAATTTGGCTTGCTTACTTACTGGGCAAAGAGAATTGCTACATGACCTTGAGAAATTTGAGGTTAAAATTGTTTTGCGAGAACAAGACGGGACATTGGCTGTTATTTCTGCTCAGCCGGCACTTATTAAGGAAATTAAAGAGAATCAACAATAAGATAACTTTTTGAAAAAGATTATTGGTGAAAGGGAATCCAAATCGAGGTCGAGTTTTGTTTTTGAACATGGTGTGCTGAAATTTCAAGGTAGATTATGCCTACCAAATAATGTTGACATGAAAAAGCGAGTTTTGCAAGAAGCCCACAGTTGAAAACTTTCCATTCATCCGGGGAATACAAAAATGTACCAAGACTTGAAGCTTAATTTCTGGTGGCCAGGAATAAAGAAAGAAATTGCTGAGTTTGTGTCAAAATGCCTACATTGCCAACAAGTCAAAGCCGAACATCAACGACCTGTAGGATTGCTTTAACCTTTGCCAATACCGGAGTAAAAATGGGAACATATTACCATGGATTTTATTGTTGGACTACCTCGCTCCAATAGAGGTATGGATTCAATTTGGGTTATTGTTGGTCGGTTGACTAAGTCTGCTCATTTCTTACCTATCAAAACAATTTATAATGCGGATAAGTTGGCCACAATTTACATAAATGAGATTGTTAGATTGCATGGAGTGCCTGTGTCCATTGTTTCTAATAGGGACTCAAAGTTCATATCAAGATTTTGGCAAAGTCTGTAAATGGCATTGGGAACTGAATTAAGATTAAGTAGTGCATACCATACTCAGACAGATGGCCAATAAGAAAGAACAATCCAAACTCTGGAGGACTTGTTGCGTATGCGTGTGCTTGATTTCTAAGGGAATTGGGAAAGACACTTGCCTTTAACTGAATTTGCCTACAACAACAGTTTTCATTCAAGTATTGGTATGGCGCCTTTTGAGGCTTTATATGGCAGAAAATGTCGGTCTCCTATTTGTTAGGCAGAAGTTGGAGATGGGCTTTTACTTGGGCCTAAGATTGTACATGAAACAACATAAAAGGTGAAACTAATTCAACAAAGATTGAAAACTGCACAAAGTCGACAGAAAAGTTACGTGGACGTCCGAAGGCGAGACAGGGAATATGAAGTGGGTGACCATGTTTTTATTAAGGTGACACCAATGAAAGGGCAGACTCGCTTTGGAACCAAGGGCAAGTTAGCACCGAGATATGTTAGGCTGTATGAAATCATTGAAAAGATTAATCCAGTGGCATATCAAGTAGCACTCCCTCCTGAAATGGAACATATACATAATGTCTTTCATGTTTCGATGTTACGGGACTATCTTCGGGATCCTTTTCATGTTATTGAGCCTACTCATGTGGTATTAAGTGATGACTATACTTATGAAGAAAAGAAAGGCCCATTCAGATTGTAAATCGGCAAATCAAGAAGTTGAGAAATAAAGAAATCCCGTTAGTGAAAGTGGATTGACAAAATCATGGTGATATTTATGCAACTTGGGAGAGGGAAGATGACATGAAGAGAAGATATCCGGCCTTTTCTCCACTTAATCTTGTATTCTTTCCAGAGGAAGGTAATTGAGTTTGGAGGACCAAACGTCCTAAGGGGGCGAGGATGTGACAAGCACCTCCTCAATTAAGCAAATTAATTAAATTAATTACATGCTTATCGTTAATTACGTGATTGTATTATATGAAGTGTTATTGTGATGCCATGTGATTGTTTAAATTGTGTTGTTGTGTACAAGTAGGTTAGAAGGAAAATAAACCTGTTTGGTTCGCTAATTGTAACAAGTTAAAATTAAGAAAATTGGATAGGAATTAGAGCCTAATTCAACTTCGTAAAATTTGACTTAGTGTAATTGAGCTTATTAGATAATGAGGAATAATTTAATTTGAATGAATTTGGGTTGAAGCAATTTATTAACCTCTTTAATTTAAGCCTAAGCTATGAAGAAAACAAATTTTATAATAAAATAACTAAATGAACAATAGTAAAACTCCCACTTATTAATTGAATATGGAAGAGAGGTAGTGGACTTTGGTGGCCTTAAGAATATACATGTAGAGGAAAAGAGAGAGAGAGAGAGAGTGAACACTTATGCAAGAGAAGAGACATAGCTCAAGGAAGAAACAAGGAAAGCTTAAGGAATTCCTGGAGATCAATTTAATTCTAGGTAAGAAATCTTCTCTCTAATCGCATGATTTTGGAGAAATAGGTTCATAAATTATGGGATTCAAGTTGAATCACAACAAAGGTAGATTTATATGAAAGAATTGTGAGTATAGGTAGAACATTTATACATATACAGTTTCTATGAAAGGAAAAGAGTGAACTAACCCTTAATTCTACATGCATGGCATGCATTGATGATATTTTTTTTACATCCATATTTTCTTGCATAACCTTCATAATTCTAAAGGTTTTGAAGGGATTTCTCTCATAAATTTTGGAATTTGACTTTGAACCACATGGTATATGGTTTCATAATTTCTTTGGGGACTTGATTAATTATGGACATGCATAGTTTTATTGTTGTTTCTACATGTCCTTCCTTGTATGATTTTACAAAATTTAATGGGAAACTTCAAGATGTGGATTTGGAACTCATGTAGGTATATATTGATGAGTTTACACTTTAATTTCAAGAGTTTAGAATTGTTGTTTTCTTGGATTTAAACCCCAAGTTGGAGCCATGAATTTTTGTTTAGCATTTGCTATGTTTAAAAGGATGTAATCTTGGAAGATTTTGGACTTAAATTGCATGAATTGTGATTGAACCTGCTAAAGGATTGCACTGCTCCAACAGAGCAGTTTCGGCCACCATTTCAACCCAAACTGCTCAAGCAGATTGGGTCCCCGCACGAGCGGCCCACTTTCATTAGCCCAAGAGTGCACACTGCTTGACCGTCGCTCATGCGACCAAATCCACCGCACATGTGGCCAAGCCACCGCACAAGCGGCCAAGGAAACTGCACTTGCGGCCAACAGGGTCGTCCAAGTTTTGTTTTTTGCTTCACTTTTCCCCTTTTCAGGCCTCTATTTGCATAGTTTTTAGGATGTTTTCATAATCATTTGCATCTCATGAGTGCATTAGAGTGCATGAATGAAGTTAGAACCGAATAAGTGAGCAATGAATAGAAATTGATGGAATAATAACGAAGCAAATAGAAATAGGAGTGAAAGAATCTAGCATGGTTATAATTGAGTTGTTGTGCTTGAATTTGTTAGTTAGGTCGGACGCCACAGCTTAGTGCCTTATCGTCCATGTATCGAGGAGCCCACTATGATTAACAATGTTGTAAAGATATGTTCAAATTGTATTTATTTTCTGAATGATAAATTACATTGTTTCTAAATGGTTACTTTTTGTCGATTGAATGATGATCCTTTTTTTGAATTCTATTCGTGGCATCCATAGCGTATTTTTTTTGTTATTGATATCGCTATTGTTACAGAGATCTCTGTAACGATACACTTGGTCTTAAATGACCGGACAATCAATCTATTGTCAATCTATTGTTATTGTATGATGGACATCAATTGATTGTTCGGTCTTTTAAGTCCAAGTGTATCGTTGCTATTGGATGTACCACGTATGACTTATATAATTATTGATTGATTGAATTGATTGAATCGAACGATAGATCGACAAGTGATATTGGTTGAAAATGTTCTAATGTTAATCGATTGTTTCAAAGATTGAAGGACGTCATTCTTAACCTCTTTACACATTTGTTATTCACTGGGCTATAGCTCATAGTTTATTATATATATGTAGGTGGCCAAGCACTGGACCAAAGCTAGAGGCACCGACTCGAACTCATGTTTTGTCAAGCCATCCATTGTGCCTCATAACGAGGTTCCGAACTTGCACGAATCAAGGATTTTTGGGTGATTCAAATCCATCGTTTTGCTAAGTGTAGAGAATATCTAAGATTTTTGTTTATATAGTTTTTTTTTTATGATGGGATTAAGTCCCTATCTTGTATGATATCTTGTATATGTATTTCTGTTATAAGTGGTTATGAATATGGCTATGTGCATAAAAGTTTATTTCCATTCGGGTACTCACAGCTCATTGGACGATGTATACAATTATTGATTAGCTTCTGCCAGCCCCTTTATATTGTAATATTGTCATTATTGTTAAACAGGCCTTAGGTAATCATGGATTACTGGCCAGTTACGATGCTAAAGCTATAGGGGCAGTTTGGGTCTTGACAGTTAGCATCTCCTATTTGTGTAGAGTCACCTATTGGTGGTGAAGTTATTTTGAAACAAGGATGTCAGGGTTGTGACATTAAGGTTGCCAGTCGCCGATTACCTTTTGCATTTGTGTTGCTTGATATGCCTAGTTTTGATGTCATCTTGGGTATGGACTGGTTATCATCATACTGGGCTATTATAGATTTCTACGGTCAGAGGGTTACTGCATGTACCTCGAGCGGAGATTTTTCTACTTCTTGGGGGGACTGGGTGGATAGAGTCTTATCACCGGTATATGATCCGCGTGGGCAGAGTGAACTTAGTTTCCTTCTTGCTAGCTTCTTGAATGGTGAGTGTGATGAAGTTCGGGTTGAGTTGCCAAGGGTGGTTTGTGAATACCCTAATGTCTTTTCCGAGAATCTTACTTGTTTACCACCTCACCGAGAGATCGAATTCTCTATTGATTTAGTGTCTGGCATGGCACCGATTTCTATGGCTTCGTATAGGTTTGCACCGACTGAACTGAGTGAGTTGAAGATTCAACTCCAAGAATTGTTAGATAAGGGTTTTATCCGCCCTAGTATTTCACCTTGTGGAACACCGGCTCTCTTTGCTAAAAAGAAAGATAGAACATTGCGACTTTGTATAGATTACCGAAAGTTGAATTGGGTAACTGTTAAGAGCAGGTACCCAATGCCTCGTATAGATGATCTGTTTGATTGAAAGGGTCTTGTTGCTTCTCTAAGATAGACATGAGGTCGGTCTATCACCAGTTGCGAGTAAGAGAGGAAGATGTCCCGAAAATGGCATTCCGTACGCGGTATGGCCATTATGAATTTCTAGTGATGCCTTTCAGCTGACTGATGCCTTTTGGACTGACCAATGCACCGGCTGTATTTATAGATTTGATGAACCGGATCTTCCGTGAATTCCTAGATCATTTTGTGGTCATCTTTGTAGACGACATTTTGATTTACTCACCCTCTGAAGGGGAGCACGAGGAACACTTACGAGTAGTGCTCGAGTTACTTAGAGCCCACAAGCTATATGCCAAGTTTGGAAAATGTGAATTCTGGCTGAGGGAAGTTAAGTTCTTTGGCCAAGTGGTATCTGAGGAAGGGGTGACTGTAGATTCATCCAACATAGAAGCGGTGCAAGATTGGGCACAACCTAAGAATGCTTTTAAGATACGTAGTTTCTTGGGGTTGACCCGGTATTATCGGAGATTTGGGAAGGATTTCTCTAGATTAGTTTCACCGTTAACTAGACTGACGAGGAAGGGAGTTAAGTTTGTGTGGAATGAGACCCGTGAGAAGTCATTTCACGAGCTTAAGATTAGACTTACCACTGCTCCAATCTTGATTATCTTGGAGAGGGGTTTGGGTTATTTAGTTTATTGTGATGCTTCACGGGAAAGTTTAGGTTGTGTTTTGATACAAGAGGGGAAGGTGGTAACCTATGGCTCACGACAGTTGAAAACACAAGAGGAATTATCCTATCCATGACCTAGAGTTAGCAG
Source organism: Camellia sinensis (assembly GCF_055761805.1). Taxonomy (NCBI): domain Eukaryota; kingdom Viridiplantae; phylum Streptophyta; class Magnoliopsida; order Ericales; family Theaceae; genus Camellia; species Camellia sinensis. Next base: position 37,588,239 of record NC_138962.1, read on the forward strand.
CGGTGATATTTGCCTTGAAGATTTAGAGGCATTATCTGTATGGTGAGAGATTTGAGGTGTTTTCCGATCATAAGATTCTAAAATATCTGTTTACATAGAAGGATTTGAATTTGAGGCAGATGAGGTGGATGAAGTTCATAGAGGATTATGATTTTGAGTTGCATTATCACCCAAGAAAGGCCAATGTTGTAGCTGACGCCTTGAGTAGAAAATCTATTATCAGTGTGGCTAGTATTGCCATCCGGGAGTGGGAGATGTTAGGTGCTCTTGGGTGCTCTTGAAGAGGCTTCAGTACTTAAAGAGGATGAAAGTGATTGGCAAGTTGTTGCCACTGTAGACGCATGGAAACATTCTAATTTTCTATGTAGAAACTACATCCTCAATGGCCTTGACAACATGATGTACAATGTTTACAACCCTTTGAAAACAGTAAAAGAATTGTGGGATTCTTTGGAGAAAAAATACAAGACAGAGGATGCCAACACAAAAAAATTTGTTGTCGGTAAATTTCTAGACTTTGTTATGGTAGACTCCCAAACGATAATTTCTCAAGTTCAAAGTTTTCAATTAATTTTGCATGATATTCATGCTGAAGGTATGTCTCTTAGCGAGTCTTTCCAAGTCGCTGCGTTAGTGAAAAAATTACCACCGACTTGGAAAGATTTCAAAAAATATTTGAAACATAAATGCAAAAAGATGATCATGGATGAACTGATTGTAAGACTGAGAATTGAGGAAGATAACAGTAAGGTTGAAAAGAGGAATGGTAAAAATCCCATTGAGTCCAAGGCTAATGTGGTTGAACAAGTGCCCAAACCACATAACAAGAAGAGGAAGTTTGTTGGAGATCGTCTTAAATAAGGTGACAACAATAACAATAAAAAGTTCAAAAGTAAATGCTATAATTGTGGCAAGACTGGATATCGTGCCTCTAATTGTCAGCGCCCTAAAAAGGATCGTGGAAGTACAAGCAAGAAGACTACCAATCAAGCCAATGTGACAGAATTAGATTGTATCTCTGACTGTGGTGTTTGAGGCTAATTTGGTTGGAAATTCCAATGAATGGTGGATTGACACAGGAGTAACTAGTCATATTTGCGCAGACAAGAAAATGTTTACTACATATAATGAGGCTGCAAATGGTGAACAACTTTTCATGAAAAATTCTTCTACTTCTACTGTGGCTGGACAAGGAAAGGTGATCTTGAAGATGACATCGGGGAAGGAACTTACCCTCAACAATGTGCTGCATGTACCAGACATCAGGAAGAATTTAGTTTTTGGTTCTTTGTTAAGTAAGAATGGTTTTAGGCTTGTATTTGAGTTCGACAAATTTGTATAAAGTGATATGTATGTTGTTAAGGGTTACATGAGTGATGGTCTCTTCAAGTTGAATGTAATAATTGTTGTACTAAAACTTTCTATTAATAAGAATAACACATCTTTTGCCTATATTCTTGAGTCAAATTTATGGCATGGTAGATTAGGATATGTAAATTTTGATGCTTTGCGTAGATTAATTGGTTTGGATTATATACTAAAGTTTGAAATTGATCCTAATAACAAATGTGAGATTTGTGTAGAAGCGAAACTAACTAAGGTTCCATTTAAATCGATAGAAAGAAAAACCGAACCTCTAGATTAATTCATACTGATGTATGTGATTTTAAATTTGTTCAAACTAGAGGAGGCAAAAAGTATTTCATAACATTTATCGATGATTGCACAAGATATTGCTATATATACTTACTTAGAAGTAAAGATGAAGCCTTGGAAATATTTAAATTCTACAAAACTGAAGTTGAATATCAACTTAGTAAAATCATTAAAATGGTTAAAAGTGATAGGGTGGTGAATATGATACACCTTTAAATGAATTTTGTACACAACATGGCATTATTCACCAAACTACAGCACCCTATTCTCCATAGCAAAATGAAATAGCAAAAAAAAAAAAAAAAACCCTGAAAGAAATGATGAATGCCATGTTACTAAGTTCAGGCTTACAGAAGAACTTGTAGGGGGAAGCAATATTATTTGCTAATTATGTTCTTAACAGAATAACCCACAAGAAAACTAACAGCACTCCTTATGAATTGTGAAAAGGTCAACCACCTTCCTACAAATACTTAAAAGCGTGGGGGTGTTTGGAAAATGTAGGAGTTCCTGTTTCGAAAAAGACTAAGATAGAACCAAAAACAGTGGATTGTGTTTTTATTGGTTATGCTCAGAATAGTAGTGTATATCGATTTCTGACTTATAAATCAGAAATACATGATATAAATGTGAACCCTATTATAGAGTCAAGGAATGCTGTGTTTTTTGAACATGTTTTTCCTTACAAGAAAGGACAGGAATTAAGTTCACATAAAAGAACTTATGATTGTACATAAAGTTAAGAGACTAATGACAATCAAACACAAGAGAGTAGTAATGGTCTCAACCAGTAGGATTTAACTAATAATGAACCAAGACGAAGTAAAAGAGCAAGAATATCAAAATCCCTTGGTCTAGATTTTCTGACATACCTATTAGAAAATGAACCTCAAAGCTTTAAAGAAGCAATGACAAGTCTTGAAGCACCTTTGTGGAAAGAGGCTGTTAATAATGAAATTGAATCTATTATGCAGAATCATACTTGGGAAATGGTAGATCTTCCACCAGTTCTAAACCTCTTCGATATAAATGGATATTGAAGAGAAGAATGAAAGCAAATGGTTTAATAGACAAGTATAAAGCAAGACTCGTGGTAAAAGGTTACAGACAAAAGGAAGGTCTGGACTATTTTGACACACATTCCCCTATGACAAGGATAACGTCCATCCGCATGCTTATTGCTATAGCAGTGTTGTATAATTTAGAAATACATTAAATGGATGTTAAGACAACTTTCTTAAATGGTGATCTAAATGAAGAGATCTATATGGAGCAACCCGAAAGGGTTATAGTGCCAGGGCAAGAAAAAAAAGTTTATTAGCTTGTAAAATCTCTTTATGGATTAAAACAAACTCCTAAGCAATGGCATGAAAAATTTGATCATGATATACTTACTAATGGGTTTAAGATAAACGAATGTGACAAGTGTGTCTATGTTAAAAACACTGACAAAGGTTATGTCATCATTTGTCTTTATGTGGATGACATGCTTATCATTGAAAGCAGTCAAAACATGATCAAATCAACTAAGCAAATGTTGAATAAAAGATTTGATATGAAAGATATGGGGGTCGCAGATGTAATATTAGGAATGAAAATTACTAAAACATCTTATAGATATGCATTATCTCAATCTCATTATATGGCGAAAATTCTTGGTAAATATATCAAGGATGATATGAATGTAACAAGAACACCTGTAGACATTAATCTTTATTTATCAAAAAATAAAGGTGATGCGGTGTCTCAGCTAAAATACTCTCAAATCATTGGAAGTCTAATATACCTAATGAATTGCACTCGTCATGATATAGCTTATGTTATTAGTAAATTGAGTAGGTACACTAGTAAACCCAGAGAAGTCCATTGGAAAGCGATTGTTCGGGTTCTTAGATATTTAAGATTTACCTGTGATCATGGTTTGAACTTTACTCGATATCCTGCAGTACTAGAAGGTTATTGTGATGCCAATTGGATATCAAATACTAAAGATTCAAAATCCACTAGTGGATATGTCTTTACTCTGAGAGGCGTTGTTGTTTCTTGGAAATCCACGAAACAAACATGCATCGCACGATCCACAATGGAATCTGAGTTCATTGCTTTAGACAAAGGAGGAGAAGAAACAGAATGGCTTTGCCACTTCTTAGAAGACATTCCAATGTAGCCAAAACCTGTGCCAACTATTTGCATTCATTGTGATAGTCAATCTGCAATAGGTAGGTACAGAGTCATATGTATAATGGTAAGTCATGACACATTCGCCGTCGACATAATGCCGTAAGGCAATTGTTCTCAAATGGAATAATCTTAATAGATTATATAAAATCTAAAGAGAATATTGCGGATCCATTAACCAAAGGTTTGACAAAGGAGCAAGTATATGGTTCGTCAAAGGGGATGGGATTAAAACCTATTACATAAGAGTCATCATAATGATAACCCTACTTAAATGACTGGAGATCCCAAGAACTAAATTCAAAGGGAGAACTAAGTTATGTGTGGCTCTCCAGAAATTACCAAGGGATTAAAATTCCCTACCCTTTCCTTTAGTGAGAGTGATATCTGCAACATGTATTGTATGCAAGGGTTTAAGGATAAGCTTTTCTTTTAATAATTACTTATATCTTGATTTAGGCATAAAAATCAAGACGAGTATAAGAGATACTCACAATAAGAATCACCTATATAAGTGTCGAACTGGAGCCAGTTCTATGAGAATGAAGAGGCTAAATTCTCTAGAAGCCCTCATGAACAACCAGGAGCGTTCAAGGCCAAAATGAACACAACCATGAGAATCACGATGTGTCAGAAGATATTTTGTGTGACATCTATTGTCTTAGCTTACACAAACGGCTGAACAATTCAAGGTATCACGTCCATTAGTTAGCCAGTAAGTCCGATAGGTTATCACTAGGGAAGGTTCAAGACCGAAAGCTACCCATCTTGATGCAAGATATTTTCGATTTATACTCTTTCGACAAATTCTGTATATTGTTGCATTTCCATTATCATCAAATTCCATTCATGTGGGGGATTGTTAGAAAAGGTTTTGGAAAAAATAGATTTTTCCTAAACTTTGGTCTAATTTTTAAGTGAAACCCATACGCCAAAGTTGGTAGGTTTAAGTGGTAACGTGTTCTATGCCGCTTGTGATTCATGTAGTATATTTGATTGCTCAAAACCATTATCGGGTGAATGGGAAATTGAAGCCAAAGTAGGCTTCATGAAAATGGGGTTCTTGGTGAAATTTTCATAAAGGTTGAATTAAGGTTTGCTCCACATTGGTTTGGTGGGCAAACTTTGAGTGCATCTATAAGGCTTGGTTTAGAACTTGGGGTAGGCCCCAAGGGACACTCAAGTTTTGTAGGGGGGGAGGTTGTAGGCAAAGTGGGCTAGCCCTATTGGACCCAAAATCAGTATCGGGTGAATGGGAAATTGAAGCCAAAGTAAGCTTCATGGAAATGGGGTTCTTGGTGAAATTTTCATAAAGGTTGAATTAAGGTTTGTTCCACACGTGTGCCACACCTTCGTCGTCGGTCTGGTCAGGCGGCCTAAGCTTGGCCTAGACTTGGACGTGAGTGCGTGGTGTAAGGTTGGGTTGGGCTTGTCCGGCCCAATACTAATTCATTTTTTGCCAAAAACATTTGAATTTTTATTTTTTATTTTTGGAAATTAAATTCTGACCATTTAAATTCAAATTTCGGTTGGAAAAATTCAAATTTGGCTTGCACCTTCTGTACAGATTTTAATCTAACCGAATAGATTCATATCTGTTCATTTTAAACCCAAACAGTTTCTTATCTGTTCAAAATTCAAACCGAGCAGGTTTGTATCTGTTCATTCAAAACCGAACAGATCATATACCTGTTCAAGCAGGTCTGTTACCTGTTGGATTCAAACCGAATAGCCACTATTTTATCTATAAATAGGCAATCCCTCATTTGGATTTTGCATTCAATAAATTTTGTCCTCAATTTTGCTATTGCTCTTTATGCATTTTGCTGTATTATTTTCCTGTGAGAAATAGTGTAAACACAAAGTGTGTTCATTGTATGAATAGTTTGTAGTGCTGCTACTATTCGTTGTTGATCATTTTATCCTGTGAGATAGACGTCCACAATCTGAAAGTATCATGGAAATGACAAATATGTCTTAAGGACATAATATTAAACACTGGACTTGATCAAAAATTTATTCGACAAATTAATAAGGTAAGTAATTAATTTACTTTCTGTTTTATTATTTTTTATTTTTTTAAATTTTGATTTTGTTTTTGTAACAAAATAAGAATCTATTGTTTTATTTTATTTTATATATATTATTTTGATTTTTGTAATCAAACAGTCTCTCTCTCTCTTTAATCCATTTTTTGAATACAGTAAAAATTGTCCAACATTATGTTTGGATATGATAAAATTAGATAACATTATTATATTTTAAGAAATTTTTTGATGAACTTTTTAGCTTATCATAAATCAATCCCAACCAACTCTTACGGACCTAGAAATATCATTGTGAGAGTGCAAAAGTATGTTTAGAAATATAAATCTTTATAATTTTTAATTATTTTAAAATTTTAAATTTAATATATGATATTTTTAAAATTTTTAAAAGTGCAACCGCTCCCCCACATCCATCCTTTTAATCAAAGTTATATGTCCCAATGTAATGGGATGTAATAGTGTGCTATCCATATATGTAGGCTTGTTTTGGAAACATCAAATTGTAATTAAAAAATCATTATAAAAAGTTAATTATTTTTTTTTTATTTTTTCATATATTTTTTTGTAAAAAAATCCTTTTTTAGTCGCCAAAAGTCGAATTTTCACTTTCCCCGACTAAATATTTTAGTCGCCGGTTTTGTCGCGAATAAACGGTCGCGAATACCTTTGGCGACTAAAAAAGTGTTAGTCGGCAATATACAGGTCTTCAGCAACTAAAGAATTTGTCGCCAATAGTCAATTCCATTTTTGAAAATTATACATTTAGCGACTAAACTTTTAGTCGCCAATAGTGAATTTTTTTTTATTTATACATTTTTCGACTATTTTTTTCGTCGCCAATAGTCAATCTTTTGGCGACCACAGAGTTTAGTCGCCAAAAGCATATTTGAAAAAAAAAAAAATTACCCTCTGTTGTTCCCAGGTTTCGAACCTGAGACCTCCCACATTCCAATCATTTACCAGCACACTCTCTCCACTATGCCACTACAACATCACATGAATATAAATGCAACATATATTATTTATATATTACTTTGACCGGTATTAATACAAAACTATATATATAAATATAATTATATATATTCAATATAATTTATGTAAAAAATAAATTATTTAGTAAAAAAAAAATTTAGATCACTTTTGGCGACTAAAAAAATTATTTAGTCGCCAATTCTATAATTTTGGGCTACTAATTAATTTTCAGTCGCTAAAAAAATAAGTTCCGCCTACAAACGTCCCCTTTTGGTGACTAAACCTGTTTTTAGTCGCCAAAAACGTTCCCTTTTGGCTACTAAAGTGAGTTTTAGTCGCCAATTGACTGTTTTTAGATACTAATTTTTTTTTAGTAGCCAAAAAGCTTGACTTTCAGCGACCAAACTGTTTTTAGTCGCCAAAACACGTAGAATCGGCGACCAAACTATTTTTTAGTCGCCAAAAGCTATACTTTTGGCTACTAAATGTTTTTAGTCGCCAAAAACCTTAACCTTTGGCTACTAAAAATTTTTTTAGTCGCTAAAACCCCTATATTCGGCAACTAAACTGCCTTTCAGTCGCTAAAACCCTTATATTCGGCGACTAAACTCTTTTAGTTGGCAAAAGTGACCAATTTTGGCGACTAATTCCATTTTAGTCGCCAATTCTACTACTTTCAGCGACGAAAAATCCAGTTTTAGTCGCCAAATTTATTTATTTTTTGTAGTGATTGTCCAATGAGCATCTTCTTCTCTCTCATGGATTGTGCACCAACTTATCTCTCTCTTTAGTTGGAAATAGGAAAGAAGGTTAGGTTATTGTTGCACCCAACAGTCACAACAGTGGTCATCAAGGGAATCAACGAACCATTTTATATATATAAAATTATGGAGGGTGGAGAGGCAAATTTGGAATAACTGTACTACTGGAATAATTGGACTTTTTGTCCTTTTCACTTTTCTTTTCATTGTTTTGTTTTTTCTTTAAAATTTTTTACCATATTTTAAATTTTCCTATACACGCGCATAATATTTACGCATAACATGGCTTTTTCATTTATGTTTAATGACAAAATTGATAGTATTGAAAACTTTGATAATCAAAATAACATCGAATGTATAATTTAAAATAGGGTCTTGCTGGAGATCCCCAGCTGGCTAAGACCCCCAGCACCCCCACTGGGGGTCTCATGCATTTTCCTTTAAAATAATAAGTATATTTTATTATGATTTTGTTAATGATAACTAGAATACTTGATTACATGATTATATGATTACTTGATTACATTGATGGTGGTAACACGACTATATATATATATATACACATTACAAGAGGGATAAGACAAATGAGAGGAAGACGATGAAGTCCAGAAATGTGAGCGGGATGAGGCTCAAAGAGGTGGCTTTCGATGGCTTGTCGTGGTGGCTAGACTTGTACACCTTCAGTTCACACTAGATATGCTAACACCCCCCTCTTAAATTCAAGTAACTTGAGTTTGTAGAGAGAAATTAAAAATATGAAATAAAACTAAAACTGAAATAAAATATGAATAGATCTGAGGCAAATAGATTGCAAGGTTCTGAAGGGAGCACATGGGTGATTGAGATAGAGATCGGAACTAATGTTAGGAGACAATTTATGGGGTCATACTGGACCGTTGTAGGATCTGATCGGAATCAATGTCGAAATAGTTTTAATTAAGGGGTCATGCCGGACCCTTGTATAGAATAGTTTTAAGGGGTCATGCCGGACTTGTAGGGACTAAACCGAAATCAAGGTTGAGACAATTTTAAGGGGTCATGTTGGACCTTCGTATAAGACGTACGTCAAGGGTGACTTATAAGAAAGTGTGTCAGGGGGCGGCTTGGGTTGTGCACCAAGGAGTGACTAGGGTGTTGCGCCAAAGGACGACTTAGGTGGTTCGCATGGTATATCACCATGCTCACCAAGATATAGGGCGACTCGGGTAATGCACCAAGGGGCGAAGAGAGGTCAATGGACTTGGGTTGTTTGCCAGGGGCGGCTTGAGTGGAACAGTAGGGGGCGACTTATGAGAAAGTGCACCAAGGAACGGCTTGGGTTGTGCACCGAGAGACGACTAGAGTGGTGTGCCAATGGGTGACTTGGGTGGTTCGCATAGTATATCACCATACTCACCAAGATATAGGGCGGCTAGGGTGGTGCGAAAAGGAGGACTTGGGTGGTTCACATGGTATATCATCGTGCTTACCAAAAAATAGGTACAATACCCCCCTACAAACTCAAATAGGTTTGAAAATTGAAACATATTTGAGGTTGAAGCAGAGGGATTGACAAAGTGAAGCGAAATGGCTCAACACAAAGTGGAGTAGAATGGCCCAACACAGAGAGGGGAAAAAAATTATAGAAAGGAAAGTAGTTTTTTTTTTTTTTTTTTTTTTTTTAAGAGCGGTGAAGATTGGGACAACCCATTTAAATTATAAAAAAAAAATGAATTAATAAATTAATAAAGTTGTTGTGGGTTTTTTTTTTTTTATCGAGGTGGGAAAAGGAAAATATGATGGAAAGGGACAAAAAAAAAAAAGGCAATTTGCCAAAAAGGTTAAATAATTTGTCAGAGACTTGGGTGGTGTGGGTGGAATAAAATTTTGAAATATGAAAATGTGGGATTTGAAAAGATTAAAAGTAGTTTGGAAAAAAAAAATAAAATAATAATTTGTTTAAATCAAACGAAATAGGATGAGGGAGTGGGGAACAAGCCCATGTGGGTGAAAAAAACAAAGAAATTGGTTTGATTGAATTAGTGGGAATGATGGGTTTAAAGAAAGTGAAGCCAAAATGAAGATAGCAGAGAGAGTGAATGGGTCTCAAAGGTAAAGTAAAGGAGAACCAAGAAGACAATCTATTGCCGGAGATTATGGAGTTTCAGTAGGCATTGTGGTGATGAAAAGAGCAGCTGTGTTGCAGTTTAGGCAAAAAAGAGAAGTGACACCTGCGATAGAGCGAAGAGGGTTGGCAAGGAAGATGGCGGCGTGGTGGCCAAAGTGTCTGAGGAAGCATCGGCGGAGAAGAAACCTACAAGAAAGCGGCAAATGCCGGAAGGAAGTTTGAATGATGATTAGAGCTAAAGCATGTGCTCAACGGTTCTTAAGATCGAGGCTGGCCATGAGATGTCAATGATGGCCGGTGCCAATAGGTTTGTGGGCAACGGTGTGAGATGGCGATACTAAAAGGAAAATGTGGTAGGGGAATGGGTTGAGACAAAAACAAAAGGTATGTCTCAAAACTCCAGCAAGCAGCGTAGGCAAGGTTGCCGACGATTGCCCGCCGGTGAGAAAATATAGGCCTAAATCTTATAACTTTGATACCATATTAGATAAATGTATAGAGGGAGAAGAAAAGAGAGAAGATCGTATTGATGATTAAAATACTTGATTATATGATTATATGATTACTTGATTACATTGATGGTGGTAACATAGCTATATATATACACATTACAAGAGGGATAAGACAAAAGAGAAGGAGATGATGAAGTCAAGATATGTGAGCGGGAGGAGGCTTGAGGAGGTGGCTTTTGGTGACTTGATTTGTACTACGGGTGCAACTCGAGCTAGTTCAGTCAGGTTGGGAGGTTGTCCAAGCCCAATCCAAGTTGTGCTAAGACCTACCCAGGCCCACCCAGGCCCAAATTGTAACCCGAGGTTGCCTACCCAAGCCCAACCCGAGTTAAACCCAAATTGCCTAACTTGTCTAAATTGCCCGAATTGTAAATGAATTTTAGTTTTTTTTTTTTGGCAGCTACATTATTAAATTATTAAAATTTGACTCTATTTACAAATTTCTTTTTATAGAAAATCTTAATACAATCAAAATAAATAATTTATATAATGTAAAAGAGATGCCGCTATAGTAGTCCTTACAATTAATGAGTGAAAATAAAAAAAAATTAAAAAAAAAGTAAGATTTTATATTATTTGTATATATAATATATATTCAATATGATTTAATAATCTAAATTACTTTAATATCATGTAATGACTAATAATTTGTATGTATATTTAATTTTTTTTATGTATCTTTATATGTATAATTCAGGTTTTGAGTTGCTCGGGTTGTTTGACATCTTTGCCGAAACCCATCCAAATTTAATTCGGGCTTCTGAATTTTTGCCTAAGCCGTACCGAATTTAAAAATATCTTGTCCAAGCCTTAAAAAAATTCGGACTGAGTTCGGGTTACTCGAGTTGAGCCCGCCCAAATTGCACCCCTAATTTGTACACCTTCAGTTCACACTAGATATGCTAACAGAATAAGCTAAATGTAAATTAAAGAATTTAGAGACAAATTTAATAAAAGTTAAACTTAACAAAATAACACAAAAACACATACTTTGTCTTTTATCTTATGGCACTTCTTTCTCTCCTTTTCTCCACATTACTTTCTACCTCTTTTTTTCTCTTCCTGTTTGCTCTCTCAATTACACTTTTCCACTTCTGTCTCCGATCTCCCTTTATCTTTTGGTAGACCCAGTTCTCTTTCTCTTCATCTTTATCTTTTTCTCTCTACTCCATTTTCTCTTTTCATTACCATTTCTCATGCTACAAACTCACATAACTCCTTTGTCTCTTTCTATTATTTTCTCTAACAGCTTGTCCTTCCTATCATCACCTAAAACTAGAGGTGGCCATTGGTGGTGCCCCATCAACCAACTTAATCCAACTCGATATTTTTAATGTTTTAGATAATTATAAGTATTTTGCCCAAAAAATTGAGTTGGGTTAAGATTTTGAATCCGTTTACTTTCCAATAGAATTGGAATGAGAAATTCTCACCTGGTCTGATTTGGTCCAATCCACCTATTTATAAAATATTAATTTAATTTTACATTATTTAGTTACCTAATAAATTAGAAAAGTACAAAATATATGAAAAATATACATTCTTCTTTTATCCAAGACTTGTACGGGAAAGAAATAAACCTTCTTGTATAATCCTGTTGACCAAGTCTGCTCTCCTCCGTACGTCGTCGCTTTATCACCTGAAAACACAAACGTGAGCTAGCCGGTGGGTGTGTGCCGGAAACCTCTCCGATGCCTAAGTCAGCAAGCTTGACAAATAGACAAAGCTCTGTGTATTCAGAAAGCAAAATTGTGTGTTACCTCTCCAAAGGTGATGTTTGTGAGCTTTTATAGGTTTCGTGTGACACAATCCTAGTAGGACTTCTACTCCTCCATGCAGAGTCCTCCTAGGATTCATACTCCTGAAAGATAATGCTTATCCTTCAACACCCCCCTCACTGCTTAAACCAAGTGAGATGGTTTTTATCATGGCCGAACTCCAACATGACCGAAGTAATCATGGCTATGTTGAGCCACAGAGTAGGCCGAACTATACTTAGTTCGGTTCTTCCTTTTGCTACACCTTATCTCGGTTCTCTCATATACGAACCATGGTGTGTTTAGACCGAGCTACCGAGTAGCAAGGTTCTGACCGTTCTAACCTCAATACGCTTGACCGGGCTAACTTTGAGACCGGCCTAACTCCAAGTTGCTTCCGGACCGGAGTAACATTACATTCCTCTTTGGCCGGAGTAATTTTGTACTTCTCTTGGGCCGGAGTAACTTTACAATCTTTTTACTCAGCCCTTCGTATTGTGGGCCATAATGACATCTCCCGGCTCGGCCCAATTTTCACAAAAATTACCCTCTCAATTGCCCCTTAATTCCATCTGCGCAGCATGATAGGGATTACCTGTCTATCAGCCGAGCTAAAGTTTTTAAGCCATTCCAGCCGAGCTAAAAAACCCTTTAGCCTTTCCAGCCGAGCTAAAACTCTTAAGCCTTCCAGCCGAGCTAATTTTACACCGGGCTCTGCTTTGTTCGGTCAAAACGTCTCTTCAATCACAGCAACTGAATCGTTTCTCTTTCCCAGGACACGTGGCATGCCCTTACTGGCCTATCGCAGCTGTCACGCCGCCCTCGTACTTCGCAAAATTTGAATAGTTCCCGCCCTTCCACTTTCGTCCTTTTCACAAAACATTCTCCTCATTTTTGGTTTCTCTACTGCATTTCTTATTTCCCTCATTCTCTCTTTCAAGCTCCATTGCTCTCCAACTTTTGCAACTGTGAAGCTTGCTTCGTGTTCCTCTTTTACCGCCGTTGCTTCCATCTCCAGGGTCTTCTACTTCAATCTGGTAAGCAAATCCATCTTTCTTGCTCTGTCTGTTTTCATATTTGTTCGATCCATATTTTGTTGTGTGTGCTTTTTACAAACACTTTTTCTGTTTTGCTTTGCTTTGTACTTTTATGGAAAAAACTTGACAATAGAACACATGAGTATATGTAATATTCTGTAGAAAACTAGTTTTTGATCCAGAATCATGATGCAACCGAACTAGGACACTGTTTAAGCTAGGTAAAAGTCTAGTCAGCTTACAACCGGACTTACACTTCATGTTTACACTAGTAGCTTTGAATAAGTCAGACCACTTCTTGCTAGACCTTAGCCGAGGTGACCAACCGAACTAAGCTTGCACTTAGCATACTGAGATACCTGAACTCCAACCGATCTAGGTCTTTGGGGCTAAACCAGCTTTCTTAGTTTTTTAGACCGAACTCAGAAAGCTGCCCCTAGTCGATCAACCGGTCTAACAAAATTGTTTCCATAACCGATATATCGAGACGCTTGCCAAGGCCGAGCTGATAAAAGCCCTACTCAAACCGAGCTACCAATCTCCTTGCAGAAACCGAGGTAGAACCTGTAGCATCCACATAGCCGAAGTAGGGCTCCTATTTGTTACTTTTGTTTTGTAGCACGGTCCAATAATCTGTGCTTAACCCCTTTGTTTTCTACTTTGCAGACTTAGGTTGCCCAGGCACTCCTCTGCGCGCTCAACCGTGCTACTGAGTACAATTTTTGGACCGAACTAAGTTATTCATAATTTATACAATAAATGGGGAAGTATAGATATTTAGTAAATACTCCGGGCGGTCTAGCCGAATTCCGAACGGATTACAATATACCCGATGACGTCCACTCGATTTTGGCCGAAAAAGATGTCATACCCTAGGGAAATGAAGGCTTTGTCCCCTTCACCCTTTTGTCCATAATTGAAACCGGACTATGATTTCTAGTCCAACCCTTAATTTGTGAGTTTCTTAGACAAACCAGACTATGCCCAACCCAACTATCCACCAATTCATACCGTATCATAATGGGAATAGCCGAACTAAACCGCCAAGCCAGTCTGAACCTTGATCTGGCCGAAATCTTCCACCAATACTCCATTGGTTCAAAAGAAGATAGGTGGGTCTACTATTTAAGAATACGTCGTCGCCGAGAGAAGATAATAAAATATACACCGGATAAAGACTTAAATGATGACGATTTTTTCTAGGTGTCTGGGAACTTTGAGGATCACCAAGCTCAAATTCCTGGCCAACGCATAAACTGGAAAAAAGGAGAACCCGGTATATTTACTTCGGTTTTCTTGCGTGCTTTACTGTATTTCAGTTTTTCAATCTTTCAGCCGAACTAACAGTTGTCTTCTTTCGCAGATTCTGCCCACCTTCATTCTCTATACAGCTACCCCGATCTAACGACCTTGCGCACCGCACTACGATATCCAGAACGTAGTTGGGCCAAGCTACTAAAGTTCGAGTCGACCTACAGATACAGTGGCCGCCGAAAAGCGAGAGTGACCGACTTTCTGCTAGAGGAGGCCCCAGAACCGGACCCAACCTTGCCAGAAATCAGACTAATCCCACTGACCGCTGAAGAAGAAATGGCCAAGAGAAACAGAGTCAGGGCCCTCTTGACTGAGACCAACAGACCCGAAGTACCGCCACCAAGCCAAACGACTGAAACCGTGGTAGCCCTTCCATCCCAGCAGCCATCTTCATCTCGGGCGAACAAGCGTGCCCGGACAAGCCAAACCGAGCAACGCCTAGTCGACGAAGACGAGTCCATCCTTCCACCAAGCCCTCAACCCAGCCTTCAACTGGAGCAATCTGACCGAGCTGACTCCTCCAAATGGGCTCCAATTCTCACCTTTCAAAACCGAAATATCCAGAAAACTGACTCGGTTGTTGTTGAGAAGGATCACTTGATGGCTTTCAATCTAGCCAAGAGTGTTTGCCTTCCAAAAGATATGGAGCACCACAACAAGCAACTAAACACCGAGCTGAAGGCCATCCGGTCATCAACAAAATCAATGATCCTAATAGGTGGCTCTCTGTTTTCTTTGTCTAAATTTTTTCCAACTGTTAGTCCGGCTAAAGAGAGTTATTATTTTGCAGGCCATTCAGAAGAACAACATTACACATAGGAAAGTGCTGGAGCTCCGAAAAATAACGAGACAGGCAATGGCGGAAGCCAAAGCCAAGACTACCGAACTAAAATGCTCTCAACAAAGGATGGCTGAGCTGGAGGCCGAGGTAACACGTCTAACCGGACTAGTTGCCTCGGCTGACAGTGATAAACGGCGAGCTGTTACTGAAGTGAAAGACAAATATTTGTGGGAGATGGCACAGCTTGAGGGTGCTAAAGACGCCGAAATAACGATTCTGAAGAAGAAGGCTGAGGACGCCGTGGTGAAGGGTTTCAAGGATGGCGAGGCTGCGTACATCCAACAATGTGAAGCTGCGAAGGACTTGTTCTTCAAATGCGGCTGGAGGGGTGCTGTGGAGCAGCTCGGTTGTGGGCCTGACACCGATGTCTACAATGCTCCGCAGTATTTCATTCCAGCCTCACTGGCGGAATATGCTGCCGACCTCCAGAAACAATTTCTTGATGCGTCTGACGATGAAGAAGAAGATGAGCAAACTGAGACTCCGGTTGTCAACGCGGCTGTGAACGATCAATTAGCTCGGTTGGAGCCAGTAGTGGAAGACTTGACAACCGAAAATGTGCTTCCAACAGAGACCATGCTTCCAACTGAGACTGTTCGTCCCTCTGAAACCGGAGTCGGTGTTGAAATTGAAGCCAATCTCGATGATCTTTTTGACTAATTTTGTATTTTTCTTTTTCTTGGACTTGTAACCGGGCTAAGGACCCCCTTTGTATTTGCTCTTTGATGAATGAAAAATTCCTTTTTCTTATTTCAGTTGATCTGTATGTTTGTACTTGTAATGACTTTTCCATGATCTTTTCACTTCCAACTGTTATCTTGGTTTAAATTCTTGCTTTCTAATAGAAGAATGGCCGAGATACTTTATTCCGGTCTCATTTGAGCAATCTGATTGAGCTTACTAGCCAACCACTCTTTAGCCGATGTCCTTACTTTGGTTAAAGAGTAGTAAAAGTTGGTTTAATTCAGCCAGGCACTCTTTGCCGATGTCCTTACTTCGGCTAAAGAGTACTAAGAGTTGGTTTAATCCAGCCAACCACTCTTTAGTCGATGTCCTTATTTCGGCTAAAGAGTACTAAAAGTTGGTTTAATCCAGCCAACCACTCTTTAGCCGATGTCCTTACTTCGGCTAAAGAGTACTAAGAGTTGGTTTAATCCAGCCAACCACTCTGTAGCCGATGTCCTTGCTTCGGCTAAAGAGTACTAAGCATTGGTTTAATCCAGCCAACCTCTAAGTTAGTTTTTCCAGCCAACTTAGAATAGATTGTTTGGTTAGTCTGACCAAACGTCCTGCAACCTGGATCTTTATCCTGGGCTTAGGAGGGGTGTTGGTTTATTCCAGCAAACCACTCTTCAGCCTTAAACTTACTTCGGGTTTAAAACTTACTTCGGCTGAAGAGTAACAAGAGTTTGTTTATTCCAGCCAACCACTCTTCAGCTTTAAACTTACTTTGGCTGAAGAGTAACAAGAGTTGGTTTATTCCAGCCAACCACTCTTCAGCTTTAAACTTACTTTGTCTGAAGAGTAACAAGAGTTGGTTTATTCTAGCCAACCTCTAAGTTAGTTTTTCCAGCTAACTTAGAATAGAATTTTTGGTTATTCCGAACAAACGTCCTACAGCCTGGATCCTTATCCTGGGCTTAGGAGGGGTGTTGGTTTAATCCAGCCAACCTCTAAGTTAGTTTTGCCAGCCAACTTAGAATAGAATGTTTGGTTATTCCGACCAAACGTCCTGCAGCCTGGATCCTTATCCTGGGCTTAGGAGGGGTGTTGGTTTAATCCAGCCAACCTCTAAGTTAGTTTTTTCCAGCCAACTTAGAATAAAATGTTTGGTTATTCCGACCAAACGTCCTGCAACCTGGATCCTTATCCTAGGCTTAGGAGGGGTGTTGGTTTAGTCCAGCCAACCTCTAAGTTAGTTTTTTCCAGCCAACTTAGAATAAAATGTTTGCAATGTACCTAAACTTCACTAAAGCTAACTTTTACAGAGAACAACTCATGCTGAAAAAAATCGATTGTTTTATTGAGGAAAAAGAAATTACACATGTTTGAAAAGAAGAAAGCTAAAAATAAAATAACTTGAAATTGGCCGTGTTCCATGGCCTAGGGATTGCTTTGTCATCCTTGTTTTATAGGTGGTATGCCCCTTTGCCTGCTAATCTAACCACTTTGTAAGGACTTTCCCAGTTTGGTCCTAACTTGCCATCTCCCGGTATCAAGGTGTTTCCCATCACTTTGCGCAGTACCCAATCTCCGATCTTGAATTGTCTTGGATGCACCGTTTTGTTGTATTTCCTAGATAACTCTTGTTGGTATGAGGCAATGTGAACCAGTGCTCTTTCTCTTCTTTCTTCCGCAAGGTCGAGTTCCAATGCTATGGCTTCTCCATTCAAGTCTGGATCAAAATTTTCGCTTCGAATTGTGGGGAGGCCAACTTCCAGTGGGATTACTGCTTCCATTCCGTAAGCTAAGGAGAATGGTGTCTCTCCTGTTGATCGTCGAGGTGTGGTGCGGTAAGCCCATAAAACATGAGGAAGTTCATCCGCCCACTTGCCTTTTGCCTTCTCTAACCTTTTCTTCAGTCCATCCAAGACGACTTTATTTGATGCTTCTGCTTGGCCATTTGCTTGAGGATATGCCGATGTAGAATTATAGAACTCTATCTTGTACTCTTCACAAAAGCCTCTGAAGATTCTACCGTCAAACTGAGTGCCATTGTCTGAAATTAGGGCTTTTGGTATGCCAAATCGAGTGATGGTGTTTTGCCAGACAAACTTCTTCACATCTTTTTCCTTGATTGGTGCCAATGCTTCTGCTTCCACCCACTTTGTGAAGTAGTCTGTTGCTGCGAGAAAAAACTTCCTGTTGCCGGGTGCTGTTGGAAGTGGTTCTACTATGTCCAAGCCCCACATTGCGAAAGGCCATGGGCTAGTCAATGGTAGGAGTTCTCTAGCTGGTTGATGTATTTGGTGTGCGAATTTTTGACATTTCTCACACTTCTTCACATATTTCTCTGAGTCTGCCTGCATGTATGGCCACCAGTATCCTTGTGAAATGGCCCTGTAAGCTAGCAATCTTCCACCTTGATGGCTTCCGCACACCCCTTCGTGTATTTCGAACAAGAATGCTTCCACTTTGCTGGGATGAACACACTTTAGGTAAGGTCCTGAGAATGACTTTTTTGTATAATGCCAAGGATGGGAAGAGCCAAAATCGCTGCGACTTCGCTCTTATTCTGTTGGCTTCTTTTTTCTCTTCTGGTAAGATGCCGTCTTTTAAGAACAGGATGATGGGATCCATCCAAGAGGGGCCTAGTTCTGCGCAACATACCTCTTCTGCTTCGGGGTCTTCCATGCTTGGTCTAGGTAGGTAGTCGATCAGTAGTGGATGAGGTATGGAGGTATCTGTCATTAAGGCGAAGCCTGCTAGTTCGTCTGCTCTGCTGTTTTCCTCCTTGCCGATTTGTTCTATCCTTACTACTTCAAATTTCTTGATTTCTGTTTTGACCAATTCTTGGTACTTGGCCATCCTATCATCCTTTGCTTCATAGTCGCCAGAAATTTGGTTTACCACCAGCTGTGAGTCGCTGTAGACCATTAATTCGGTGGCCTTCATGTAGTATGCTGATTTGAGTCCTGCAAGAAGCGCTTCATACTCTGTTTCATTGTTAGATGCTGGGAAGCCAAGGTTGATTGCTTGCTCCACAACCAGGCCGTCTGGTGAGATAAGGACTATGCCAAGTCCCGCACCATGCCGGGTGGATGCTCCAGCAAGTGGAGGGGTCAGATGATGTTGTGGGATCAAGAATGTCGCTGGTGTTTTCTTCAAGGTCCATGCTTGCTGTCTGCCCCTCGCTATCTGATTGTACCAAGTCTTTATTTGTTGGTGAGTCTTGATTTGGTGTAGTATGGTTTGGCTCTTCCTTCCTTGCTTTGCTTTGATCTGTCTTGGCGTCTGACTGAGTATCCTGTACTAGGGGTTGCGCTATTCCTGCGTCAACTTCCATCCCTAGTTTGGTTGTGTCAGTTAGGTCGATTGGGAAGATATGATGACTTCCAGGAGTAAACTCTGCGACGAAGTCTGCCAAAGATTGGGCCTTTACTGCGGTTCTGGGTTGGAACTTGATGTCGAATTGTCCCAACTCTACTGCCCACTTTAAAATTCGCCCAGAAAAGTTCGCCCTTTCAAACAGAGCTTTTAGTGGGAAAGCTGTGAGGACGACTATAGTGTGGGCATGAAAGTAGTGTGCCAATTTCCTGGAGGCCATCATTAAGGCCAATGCTAATTTTTCTAGTGGCAAATACCTTGTTTCGGCTCCTAGCAATGTCTTCTGACATAATAGATGGGCAGATGCTGGATTCCTTCTGCACGAACCAATACTGCGCTAATTGCGTACTGAGAGACTGCCAAGTACAAGAAGAGTTCTTCTCCAGGTACTGGGGTGACCAGCAATGGTGGAGAAGACATATATTCCTTCAAGCTTTCCAGAGCTTGGTCGCATTTTTCGTCCCATTCGAACTTGGCTTTTAGTGTAAGGAAGAATGGTCGTAGTCTATCTGACGACCGGCTTATGAACCGATTGAGCGCAGCTGCCATGCCGCTGAGATGCTGCACTTCTTTTACCAAGTTTGGTCTCTCCAAATCCTGGATTGCTTTGATCTGAGAGGGGTCTGCTTCTATACCTCGGTTGGTCACAAGGAAGCCTAGGAATTTGCCAGATCCTACTCCGAATGCACACTTGGATGCATTAAGGCGCACCTTGTGCTTCTTCAGGATTTCAAACATCTCTCCTAAGTCGTTGAGATGGTCATTCTCATCCTTGCTCTTGACCACCATGTCGTCGATGTAAGCCTCCATTGTTCTGCCTAACAATGGTTCAAACATCTTGGTGACCATCCGTTGGAATGTTACCCCTGCGTTCTTTAGGCCAAAGGGCATGACCTTGTAACAGTATAGTCCTCTTGGAGTTGTAAAGGATGTGACCTCCTGGTCTGGTTCATGCATGGCGCTTTGGTGGTAGCCTCTGTATGCATCCAGAAAGCTAAGTCGGTTGTGCCCTGCCGTTAGGTCTACCTGTTGATCTATCCGTGGTAGAGGAAAGCTGTCTTTTAGGCATGCCTTGTTGACTGTTTTATAGTCGACGCAGACATGCCACTTGCCATTCTTTTTTGGCACTACAACTGTGTTGGAGATCCATCTTGGGTAGTGTACTTCTCTAATTGCTCCTGCCTCCAGCAGGTTACCTACTTCTTCCGCCACTATCTCAGCATGGTGGAGTGCCGATCTGCGTGTTCGTTGGATGATTGGTCTGGCAGATGGGTGGACATTAAGTTGGTGACTGATGAAGTTTGGATCAATGCCTGGCATGTCGTAGGGTGTCCAGGCAAACACTTCGATGTTGGAGGTTAAGAATTTTAAGACCTCTAATCTCTCAGTACTGGACAACGACGAACCGAGCAAAAAGAACTTATCCGGGTTCTTTTCATCTATTCTTACCTCTACCAAGTCCTCCACTGCTTTTTGATCAGCCGCTTTGCCGACATCTGCGAATAGCTCATTGCTCTCAGGTTCTTCCACCGAATGAGCGTATCCTTTGGCAGCGCGACTGCCGTTCACCGTGACGAAGCATTGTTTTGACATGATCTGATCTCCATAGACTTCTTCAATTACCCCGGTATCATTGGGGAACCGCATTACTTGGTGGTAGGATGACGCCACTGATCGCATGGCATGCAGCCATGTTCTGCCCAAGATGATGTTGTAAGTGGAGGGGACCTTCAATACCCAGAACTCCACTTGTTTCGTCACGCTTCCTGCTCTGACTGGAAGAATTATTTTACCGACGGGCCATTCTGGCATGGAGTTGAATCCAATTAGGGGAGATACGGCAGGCGCCAAGTCTTTGTCTTGTAGCTTCAATTGTTTAAATGTTTCGTAGTACATGATTTCACATGAACTACCCTGGTCAATCAGAATCCGCTTGACGTCAAAATCCTTGACTCGAAAAGTGACGACCAGGGCATCATTGTGAGGGCAGTATATTCGTTCCAAGTCTTTATCCGAAAAAGACATGACGTTTGCTGCCTCTGTCTTCCCCTTCTTGATGGCAGGTTGGGCACTTAGCACCTCTCTAAAGTGCTCAGCCTTTTTGATTGATCCCCTGAGCTCGCATACACGCTCAGGTTCAAAAACTCCATGTATCACATTGATAATGCCTTGAGGCGGGGCGTCGATTGGCATCCCATTGGGGTTATTATGGTCCTGGGGGGCTGGCTACGTCCCTCCTTCAATGTATTTATCCAAGTGACCTGCCGCCACCAACTCCTCCAGGTGTTGTCTCAATAGTGTGCAATTCTCAGTGCGGTGCCCCTTTTCTTTATAGAAGGTGCACCGCGATCTTTCGTCGTAGTCTTTCTGTGCTTCTCCCAACTTGGCTGGCCACTTGACGAAAGGCTCATCTCTTATTTCGCTCAGAATCCGATATATCGGTTTTTTGAACACCGTGGTTATGGCAGTGCGGATTCTCAACCATTTTTTATCCGGGTCTTCTCCGTTATCTCATCTGCCACGTCCGTTTCTGTTCGGTCGATCTACTGTATTAACCTTTGCTGAGGTCTTCTTTTCTGGTACTGAGGTCGCCCCAGATTTTGCTTTGGCGCGTGCGCCATCCTCTTCTACCCTGATGTGCTGATGCACTCTTTCCATCAGGGCTTCCATGGTGAGGGGTGGCGTCATGGTGATCGAGTCCCTTAGTCTGTTCCCGACTGGAAGGCCTCTTTTATACTGTGCAATGGCGAGATTGGTGGGGCAGTCCCCAATCTGATTGAATGTCTCCCAGTAGCGACTATTGTAGGATCTAAGAGTCTCTTTATCACCCATGTCGATGGAGAGTAGCTGGTCAATTTCCACCAGGGTTTTAGTGTTTGTTCGGAACCTTGTTACGAATGCCTCTGCCAATTGCGCCCAAAAGACTATGCTGCCCTCTGGAAGTTTCTCGAACCAAGTCAAGCCTAGGTCGCCAAGGCTAGATGGGAAGAGTATGCACATTAAGGCCTCATTTCGCCTGTATACAGCCATGACCTGGCGAAAGTGGCTCAAGTGTGAGTAGGGATCCGTCTTCCCTTCATATGTAGTGAATTTGGGCTGAAGGAAGCCTGATGGTAGGGGCACGTTTTCAATCGCCGGAACAAATGGCGAAGTTTGCAGCCTTGCTAATGCTTTGTCTGTTGGTTCGTAGGCAAGGCGCGGTATTGGAATTCCAACCTCAACGCTTCCATGCGTCCGAGGAGCCAACCGCTGTAAGGCAGAAACTCTGTGTGGATCCCGTGACCTGGCATCCTCCTTGCATCGTGCCTTTTCTTCGAGCACGGTTTGTAAGTCGGATGATCTGGGTAACTCCGTCTGTTTAGATCTGGTTTGGTGCGTATGTGAGGGCCAATACGTGCTTCCTTCAGTGTATGATCTTTTAGATCTCGTCCTCTCAGACCTGGAGTGACGAGTTCTGGAAGACCTGGATTGAGTATCGCCTGTCCTGAGGCTTCTGCTCTCTCCTTGCGAGGGTGTGGTATTCCTACTACGATTTTCTGAGTGGCGAGGGGGCGTCTTGTTTTTGCGCCCCTCTCCTGTCGCCACTTCTTTTTTCCTCATCTGGCGCTTCAAGGCCTCCATGTCCGCCGCCATCTTCCTTATTAATTCGTCTCGCTCCTTCACGCGGTCCTCCAGAACTTGAGGATCAATTCTCCGCCTTTGTCTGTCAGGACTTTGTGAATGAGAGTGATGGGGGCTGTGATTCCGCCTCCCCCGAGTATCTCTCCTGGAGTTATGTCGTTAGGGCTCTAAGTCTGCCATGGGAGGGATAGAAGGTAATCCTTCACGCCTTGTACCCCCATCTGGTGTTTGCCCGTCGATGGCGGACTGTGGTAAATCTTCATTGTGCGCCATTGTTTCTAAAGAGGAGAAGCTTAATCAAGAGGTTTTGTTGTCTGTTCTTCCCACAGACGGCGCCAATTGTACGGGAAAGAAATAAACCTTCTCGTATAATCCTGTTGACCAAGTCTGCTCTCCTCCGTACGTCATCGCTTTATCACCTGAAAACACAAACGTGAGCTAGCCGGCGGGTGTGTACCGAAAACCTCTCCGATGCCTAAGTCAGCAAGCTTGACAAATAGACAAAACTCTGTGTATTCAAAAAGCAAAATTGTGTGTTACCTCTCCAAAGGTGATGTTTGTGAGCTTTTATAGGTTTCGTGTGACACAATCCTAGTAGGACTTCTACTCCTCCATGCACAGTCCTCCTAGGATTCATACTCCTGAAAGATAATGCTTATCCTTCAACACCCCCCTCACTGCTTAAACCAAGTGAGATGGTTTTTACCATGGCCGAACTCCAACATGACCGAAGTAATCATGGCTATGTTGAGCCACAGAGTAGGCCGAACTATACTTAGTTCGGTTCTTCCTTTTGCTACACCTTATCTCGGTTCTCTCATGTACGAACCATGGTGTGTTTAGACCGAGCTACCGAGTAGCAAGGTTCTGACCGTTCTAACCTCAATACGCTTGACCGGACTAACTTTGAGACCGGCCTAACTCCAAGTTGCTTCCGGACCGGAGTAACATTACATTCCTCTTTGGCCGGAGTAATTTTGTACTTCTCTTGGGCCGGAGTAACTTTACGATCTTTTTACTCAGCCCTTCGTATTGTGGGCCATAATGACATCTCCCGGCTCAGCCCAATTTTCACAAAAATTACCCTCTCATGCTACAAACTCACATAACTCCTTTGTCTCTTTCTATTATTTTCTCTAACAGCTTGTCCTTCCTATCATCACCTAAAACTAGAGGTGGCCATTGGTGGTGCCCCATCAACCAACTTATACTTTTAATGTTTTAGATAATTATAAGTATTTTGCCCAAAAAAATTGAGTTGGGTTAAGATTTTGAATCCGTTTACTTTCCAATAGAATTGGAATGAGAAATTCTCACCTGGTCTGATTTGGTCCAATCCACCTATTTATAAAATATTAATTTAATTTTACATTTTTTAGTTACCTAATAAATTAGAAAAGTACAAAATATATGAAAAATATACATTCTTCTTTTATCCAAGACTAAAATTCAATTATTTTATTTTTGTCTATCAATAAGAGATATTTTACAAATAGGAAGAGAATGATATTTAAAATTATAGAAACCCAACAATCAACTTAACAAAGAGTTATATATTGAGGAAAAAACAAACAACACAACAAATAGTACATAAATTATCAATATTTGTTGTCGACAATGATTGACTCAACAAATCTATGTTTCAAAACTAACCCTCATTCATCTCATCACCATTTGCCGCCATTGCCATACAAGTTCGAAGGTTCAATTAAACCACACATCTAATTGCGTTGTCACTGTCTCAAAAACAAAGTTCACTTTTCATTCCAAACTCTCCGAATTTCTTAGAGTGTTTATTATAAAATTTTCTTAATATTACCTACCTAAAAATAGAGTGCCTACATACAAAAAAAATATGCAAAATTTAAAACACATGAATGAAATTTATTTTGAGTGTAATCCATATCATACTAGTTTTAAATTCTGATAATTTCTCTGAATACTTCTTTTGAAGTAAATAGTATTATTGGATAACTTATTTATTGGACTTCTTAAACCAAAAATATACCCAAGGTTGAAAATTCAAGATTGACGCTGGGTTATAAAATGTACTACGGAGAGGATCCGAATCCATAAAGCCTAACTTTTTTCTAGGCTTGGGCTATTAGCCCATTATACCCACTTGGTGGGACTCACAAACTCGATCAATGCAACACTGCATTGGCGATGTTGGTCCATATCAGAGTGCTCTATCCAAAATTTTGATATCGGTATGAGTGATTATATCATTTTCAAAAGAGTTAGAGATCTCAAAAAATTTACTAAAATTTCTATCAAATGTCTTACATGAGTGTGAGACTCATACAATGTGAGTCTCACACCATGTGAGACATTTGATAAAATTTTAGATAAAAATTTTATGATCTCTAGTATTTTTGTTTTCAGAAATAAAATGTCATAGCAATTACATCAGTCGGTGCAGAAAAAACTCATCTTATTCTAAACATTCACACAAAATGCTACAAAATACAACAATCGAGATGTTCATTAATTACTTTGAATTTGGAATTATATCAATAAGTACTTCAAATTTTCAATTATTTTGAACATCCACATATGGATTATATTTCAATCCACAACCCCTCAATTAGATTGGATAATAAGCGAACCACCTATCCACCAAGTTGAGGGCTTCCTTGCGTTTATATTCTGGAGCTGTGTATCCTGCTCCCTGTTATAAAAATAAATAAATAAAATAGAGCATAAGTTTGACTTAAATTTTGATTAATTTGTGAAAATCATAAAATAAAATAGAGTAGTTTGAACGTGCCTTTAAAGTTGCGTATGCCAAGCGATAGTTATCATTCATATATTTCTGCGTATATCTGCATTCAAATGGCAGCATAACCATTGCTTAGTTAAAAAATTTAGTGTGAAATTTGGAAAAATAAAAAATAAATAAAAATTATAGGAAAAAAAAATGGCATAATATGAAACATACCCTGCAATTTGGCCATCAACAAACCACGGTCGCCATTGATCAAAAATAGGAACTCCGAGTGAATTTATCCACTCCAGCGTGCCAATATATGGAACAGTAACGTCATGGTCACCACTGTGAAAATTGTGAACTTGGTCAATAAGAATATATGGTAATTGAGACACTTCATTGTTCAATTTAAACACAAATCAGAATGAGAATGTTGATTGAGGATAATAATTCTGATGAATTTTGAGATGATTTTTTTTCCTGATAAATTTCACTATTTGTTCTTTATTAATTAGTCCTTTCAGTAGAAAAATGTGATGGAATTGTAACAACCAAGGAAAGGAGTACCTGTATACAAGAGCTCGAAGACCGGTCTTTGTGAAATTTTTATGATAATCAATGGTACTTGAGACATCTTCTGTATAGAATGGTAAGGTTTTTGCACACCTCATCCAACTAGTATAATTCATTGTTCCCTGATTGGATGTCACAAATATGTATCCTAGTCAGTGATTTATATCTAAATAAATTAAGAGAAATAAATACGGAATACGCACACCTCTCGGACGTTAAGAGCCTTTTGGACAGCTTTATCATTTGCCCACTTGTCGGATAGCATGTAACTAAAACTCTGGAAAATGAGAATAGTAGAGTTATGCTTATTCCAGGATAGAAAAATGAAATTACTAAACAATAACCATATTCAAAGTTGTGTGTTGAGAGATTTAGAGAGACTAGAGATTTACCCTGCAAGTTAGCTTAGGAAGTTTATTTAGTGAATCGAGATATTCGATGGTTTCGGCTTCTCGAACTCTCAAATCCCATTCGATTTCCATTCTCCTAGGCGATGAAAAAGCGCATTGAGGTTCTAAAATTTGAACTAGGTTTATTTGCAGCAGACACTGCAAATTCAGACACATTCTTAGCGCTCTTAAAGATGGAAAGTTTGTCAGCCGTGCTAGTTGCACAAAAAAATTTCACAGAAATGAATCACAGAAGAGAACATAACTGACAAACATAAAGCACAGAAATCTTCTGTGAAAAATTTATGTGCAACTGAGTTTTCTCAAAGTTCCTCGAACATATAAGCAAAAATGATAATCGTTCTTACATGTTTGATTGCCAGAAGAGCCGTTACACATAAACTATTGTTGAATTGTACATTAACATAGTCACCGTGGCAATATAATTTTGCATCCTGCAAAAATAAATAAATGAAAAAATAAAATATTAGGACTTTAGGACAGATTTGTTCGAACTATTATGACTATTAGATAAAATCAATAATATATAGTAGTTGTAAATTGCATTTGAGTTGAATTATTGAATTCCTAATACTCAATGCACTAACCACAAATGCTATGTAATACTAGATGGAATTTCTTAATTTATGAAACACCAAAAAAATACAATATTATCACCTCGTAAAGCTCATCTGATATCAGATTCACCCGGTGAACATATGGGATCCTTGAATTATCATCGATGTAAGAATCTGTCACTGGGTTTCCCAACAAATATCCCTGTAAACAATTTAGAGACCACTGAACCATAATTTTCAAAACACAAATACACAGTCCTGTCCCAACCTTGTATATTGGTAAGAACTCAAATTTTCTTTTCTTTTCTTTTCTTATTTTATTTCTGGATTCTTAGCAACCATGGGAAGGAAAAATCACCAATAAAATTGGAATTTGAAGAACAAATTAACTATAAAAATTCCATTTCTAATTATGTTACATACTTGGAGTCCCATGAGTGGCTCAAGCCCTTCATCAAGACCTGCAATTCCAATCCAACCAAAACTTAATTAATCAAAATTGTTTTCTAAACTGTAAACAATCAAAGCATAAACTAATTAATTCTCATCAAAAGGAATACCATCTAATATTGTTTGGACGAGGAGCGGAACAGTAATTCCTGAATACGTATCCCCACCAATGTAGAGAGGATTTGTTTGGAATTGCGGATGGTACACCAACCACTGTGTCACGACACAAAAAATCAAAATACTGATTTCACAAAACATTCTCCAAATTACCAGTTTTCAATTTTGCGCATAGTAATTCAGGGAATTATCACTGTTAAAATATCTAATCAATTAAATAAGGGAAATTTTTTTTTTACCTTTCTGAGAAAACTATAGACTTGTGCCACGGACTTTGTGTCGGAAGTATTGTAACCAGCTGATGTTCTGGCATAGGAAAATCCAGTTCCCACAGGTTGGTCTATAAAGATTATGTTGGCAACCTGAAATATCACTGAGATTAATTAATTAAGATTATCATAATTTTTTAAAATAAGTTTTACTTAAAAAAAAAAAAAAAAAAAAAGCAATTAGGGTAAGGTTAAAATGTTGCACCTTTGTCCATGAGTATTTGTTTACTCTAAGAGATGGTAATTGGCCAGTCCATGACTCAACATCAAACAACAATGGACCTACAGAAAAGAGAGAGAAAGGAAAAAAAAAAAAAAAAAAAAGGTGGAATGTATTTACATCAATAGGGATGAGAATGGACTTGGGACCCTTTGAAGTGTTAAGAGCATGTGTGAGGGTAGAATCTCATATCCAAAATTTACTTACCAAATCATTATTGCTTGAGTTTGGGAAAGAATGCAACCTATTGAAAATTTTTGAACAATCATTCTAAGTTGAGAAAGTACACGGCAAAAGATCTTTTGTTTTCAAATGTGCATATCCGCTTACTCTAAAATATCTACAGCCATTGGATATGTCTCAAGATTTCCGTACCTTGATTTTCATATCATCCAATGGTTGTAGACATTTTAAGACAAAGGGACAAAGACATTTGGGCATAGATGATTCTTGGCTTTACATACACTCCTAGTGTGAGACTGGTTTTATTTAGGTGTGTAAGTGGAGTAATTATTGAGAGTACCATGAGTAATTGTACGGGTGGATTAGTATTTAGGTGGACCTGTTTGTAGAATTACTGTTCTAAATTTAATTTGCTGTACTGTTGTGGTGTTCTAGTTGGTGTTTTCAAATGTTGTCCCTTTTGAAAAAGTACCTAACAGTGCACAAGCAGAAATAGAAATGGTAAACACATAAATGACCAGATATATATAAAGTCAAATCTCACTTCCTACCAAAAACCTTGACTCAATATTATGGAATATACATTGATATATTGTAGGCGTCAAATACAAGTGTAGCTAGGCATTTGTTAAATATTGCGACGAACACTGAATTGTATTTAATAATGTCTATGGAAAGTGAGGATAATGAGAGAATACCGATTTCGTAAACAAGTGCAGAGAAACCCGAACAGCCAGGGCCACCGGTGAGCCACAGGACAAGAGGATCAGTCACTGGGTCTCTCTCCGACTCAATGAAATAATAAAATAGCTGCACATCATCCGTGTCCCCTATGCCGATGTATCTACACACAAAAACCCATCAAACTTCTCATACTTCCAAAAAAAACAAAAAAAAAAACAAACCGAGAAAATTCTCAGTTCTCACCCGGTTTCAAGGTTGAAGGGCAGCTCTCCATCAAAACCTGGCAAGTACTTGACAAGTGACTGAGAGGCAGCTACACTAGAGAGAGCCAACACAAGAAATATGCACAAACTCATCTTTATTAGACGTTGTTGATGCTCAACTTTTGCTTGTGGTGCCATAGCTTGGTTCTCAAAATATTACACTAGAAAGCCAAAACAGACACTTTGGCTTTTGTATGTTGGGGTGAAATACTATATATGGGGGTGTTTGGCAACAAAAATTTTAGGACAAATAGACTAAAACACTTAATAAGACAAAATGTCATACCAAATTCATAATCATTTTACTTTTTTTTTTCACAAACATCACATCAAGCTATAAAAAATCATATCATCTTCCCAAAAACAAAAATTTTAATACTAAAATAGTCAAAAACTAAATAATCTATTAAAATAACAACTTCCTAAACACCCACATAATTGAAGGGGGACATGAAATATTTGGTCACGTGGAGAAACTTTTGTTGACAAAATGTTAGGTAAAGTAAAGGTTGGTCCATCAAACAATTCAACTTCAAGTCAATCAAACACGTCGTTGTAATTTCAAATCAAAGTGTAAGACTGGTTGGGATAGTAGTTTGAACTGAACAGTTAACAAACTTTCTAAGGCTACTAGATGGTGTATCTATTATGTGATCTCCTTGACTGTGAAGGTTGGGTTCATGTTATGGGATGAGTAGGGCAAGTGAGGTGACCTTTGCAAACTACCTATCTAATAAATGTAGACAGGGTCATGTTATGGAGTTTTTTTTTTTAATATTCTGAAGGGAAAAAAAAAAAACAATTTAGAAAAATGACTCACTTTTCAAACTATTTAGAAAATTAACTTGTTTTTTGAAAGCGCATTTTCAAAATGTAATTTTGAAATTGAAATTACATTTTCAACATGTAATTTCACCTTAAAATTGCAGGTTGAAAATATATTTTATGATGACATAGTGAAATCGCATGTTCAAAATGTAATTTTAATTTCAAAATTACATTTTTGAAATACGATTTCAAAAGTAAGTTAATTTCCTAAATAGTTTAAAAAGTAGGTCAATTCTCTAAATTGTTTTTTTTTTTCAGAATATTAAAAAAAAAAAAAAAAAACCCCATGTTGTATGATAGGGTCACCTATATTTTCAAATTTGGATAAGCTTTATTATTATTATTATTATTATTATTATTTTATTTATTTATTTCATTTTCCTTTTATGACTTCAAAGGATAGGCCTGCCCATTAGACCAAGGCCCACTGAAGTTAGGGTAGTGGCGTCAAGATCCTCTAGAGTGATTCCTCTAGAGTGATCTTCTACAGTAAAGGAGATGGGCGTGACACCTGTCCCACTAATAGAATTAAGGGTTGAGATCAATCTCTCATTCAAACGACGTCGTTTTGGTGAGGAAATAAAATAAAAAATAAAAAACTTGAACAGAATGAGAAGAGAGAAGATAGAAGATAGAGACATTCCATGGCCAAACCCCCCCCTCCTCAGAGGTGGAGGCCACCTGGTCCTCCACCCTCACCGACCGCCGCCAATTGCTCCCCAACCCTCCTCCGGCCAACCATCATTTCCTCCACCCCTCTGCCTCCATCCATCGCCGGAAGATAACTCTGAAATCTATTGGAAAAAACTATTTGAAAAAATGCTTGGTCAGGAAAAAAGAAAAACAAACAGAGTGTCTGTTTGAAGAAAAGAAAAGAAAAAAAAAACAGAGCATGGTCATGATATATACTATGCATTTGGTTTTAAGGTTTATAACAAGAAATAAACCATAAACATTGGTCATATCAACTCCATAATTTTACATCAATAAACAGGTGGGTGTTTGTGTTATAAAACAAAAAGAAAGAGGCTTCAAACTATATAGACATATATATATATATATATTGGGAACAAGATTCAAAGAAAAAAATAAAATGAATTTAAAAATCATGTGTAAACTATCAACTGATCTTCCAATTTTGATTTATTATAATATGACTTTCTTTTTCATAATTATTATTTAGCAAATGGGAGAGA
Source organism: Camellia sinensis (assembly GCF_055761805.1). Classification (NCBI taxonomy): domain Eukaryota; kingdom Viridiplantae; phylum Streptophyta; class Magnoliopsida; order Ericales; family Theaceae; genus Camellia; species Camellia sinensis. The sequence goes on from NC_138962.1 coordinate 37,619,550, forward strand.
AGATTTACAGACCCCATAGATTTATAGGACCCATCATCATTAAAATTAAAATGAGCATCAGAATCAGCAGATCCAGTCAATGGATGTGGAGATCGGCGGAGGAGATCAAAGATGACGGTGCAACTAGGGTTCAATTCGTCGACGGATCTATGGTTTGCCAATGCGATTGAACCAAAGGTGTTGGAGTGGCGACGGCGGCGGAAGAGATCGAAGACGAAGGCGTTGACAGAAGGTCTTCCAGATCTCTGCAGCAACGGCGGAGTCATGCTGGCGACGTCCTCCTCTTCTCTCCTTCTCTTAGCCCTTCTCTCTGTTTTGAAATTTGAATTTTTTTTTTTTATTTTTTATTTTTTCAAATTACACACTAAAACGACCTCGTTTTGGTGAGAGAGAATCTCAACCCTCAGATGGATCACTCTAGGAGATCACTCTAGAGAATAAACTCTAGAGGATCCTCACGCAGGGTAGTGACAGTCGCGACTCAACCACTAAGGGCGCTTGGATCCCCTGGAGTACTTTTCTGTAGTAATGCAAAATGATGTCATTTTTGGAAAATCATTTTTAGCAAAACGAAATCGTTTTGATTAGGGCCCCAAATAAAAAATAAAAAACTAAACTGAATGTGGCTTCTTCTTGGTTCAGCAACTAGGTTCCCAGTCTTGGTTCATCAATAATATTTCCCAGTCTTGGTTCAGAAAATAGGTTTTGGTCTGATAAAAATGATGACACAAGTCACAGATTGATTTCCCAATAGGACTCCATTCATGGAACCTTTAATGTAACCAATGCACCATTCAAGTCTACCCAACAACAACCCCTTGATTTGGAATTCCTAGTTCAGAATTCAACCTCGGAACATATCATCTTATATTATTAACTAAACCTTCAATGCATGGTTGATTTTCTTATGTGTAGTTTCGTTGAAGCATTTCGTCGAACGTCTCGACTACCACTTATGCCACCACTATACTGCTATATCAATCCAAATCCAAACCCATCACTGTGCATCATCGCCATTCACAGTTTCACACTTAAATTGCACAAACCTCAATTTAATCTCATCTCGTAAAAAAAAAAATCACTTTAACATACCTCTAAAATTCGCTGCCATTTTTCCACAAAAGCTTTTCAAATCGCTAATCTCAGCCAAATCTAAAACAAATTTGTGAATCAAATTGATAAGTTTGTAGGCTAAAATCTTTAAAGAGTAATGTTAGAGATTATGAAAAAAAATATCATAAAGATAATCATGAAAGATTCTTCATCTTTAAATTGTACGCACAATAAAACACCATACACTAATCAACACTAATCAAATGATAAAAAAATTTCATAATACATTTCATGATATTTTTTTCATGATCTCTAATATTACTCATCTTTAAATCATAAATCTCTTTTAGATTTTAGAATCGTTAAAATTTTCCCCATTACGCCAAATTTCTGATTTTACACAAGACCATTTGTTCTTCTTTTTTTATCCTCCTTTTTTTTCTTCATGTTTTTTTGTCTCCCCACGTGGAAGGCCAAAGTGGATATTAGCTATACTTTGCACATGTACATCATTAATTGAGGTTGATATATTAGTTAATCGGATAAATTATATTTTGGCCCCTAAAGTTTCACTCATTTCTCATTTTGACCCTTTAAATTTGAATTTTTTTTTTATTTTAGCATTTTATGTTTACAATCCTTCCCACTTTGGTCCTTCATATTTGTAATTATTTTCACTTTGGCCCTTTAAGTTTAATTTTTTCTACTTTGACCATTCATGTTTGCAATCCTTTCCACTTTACTCCTAAATTACCATCCAAAAAAGTAACAGAATTTGTCATATCAATAATACATCAGGTCTATATGTGATGTAAAAAATTCACTAAAGATGTAAAAAATAAAAAACATTAAAATTGAAATTTTTTTTAGTCTTTAGTGAATTTTTTTTTTTCAAATTTATTCATAGATGCATCTAGATTAGATGCAACTAAAAAAATTATAAAAAAAAATTTAACTAAAAAGAGAAAAAAGTTCATTAAAGAAGAAAAAAATAATAGTAAATTTTTCATTTCGGAATTGACAATACAGATATTTGAGTCAGTATATATATATTTTTTCATCTGTAGTAAACTTTTTTCTTTTTTTAATTAAATTTGTTTTTATTTTTTTAACTGCGTCTAATCTAGATATAACTATAATGTAATAATGTTTATAAATAAATTTGAAAAAAAAGTTCACTAAAGACGAAAAAAAAATTCCAATTTTTTTCTTTTTTGTTTTGTATTTTTTGCATCTTTAGTGAATTTTTTTACATCACAGATGGAGCTGATGTGTTAATGATTTGGCAAATTCTATTAATTTTTTGGATTGAAGTTAGTTTAGGAATAAAGTGAGAATGATTGCAAATATGAAGGGTCAGAGTAAGATGGATTGCAAACATGAAAGGTTAAAGTGGGAAAAATTAAACTTAAAGGGCCAAAGTGTGAAAGATTACAAACATGAAGAGCCAAAGTAAAAAAAATTAAACTAAAAGGCCAAAGTAAGAAATGAGTAAAGCTTTAAGGGGGCAAAGTGTAATTTCCTATTAAGCCAAATTTCTGATTCTACACAAGACCATTTGTTCCTCCTTTTTTTTATCCTCCTTTTTTTCTTCTTGTTTTTTGTCTCCCCAGGTGGAAGGCCAAAGTGGATATTAGCAATGTACTTTGCACGTGTACATCATTAATTGAGGTTGATATATTAGTTGATCCATTAAGCACCAACTGAAGAAAAAAATATAAAAAAAAAAGCTCAGATAAAAAATGATAGGAAAAATTACAAATGACTCCAGTGTTTAATGTCTGTAATATCATAAAGGGCAAATTTCATTTTATTCATGTAGTTTGAGTCATGTACGATTTGATCTTTTGATGTTTAAAAATGATCACATAATTCCTGCATAGTTTGTGGATTATTATGCACCATTAAATATTTCATTTAATTTAACAATAAGTGCAAAACACGTAGTAGATTAAGGGAGTTACATGATTATTTTTAAATTTTAAGGGGGTAAATCGCACATGGAATAAGCACAAGGGGTTAAAGTGCATTTTTCCTTTTAAACAAATGATGAAAATACAGAGATATTTTAGTCTATTTTATTAAATTGTTAACGGCCCTAACGATGCATTTCACTCCACAAACTACAATGGGATTATCTAGTAATTTCCAAACGTCATGAGGTAAACCATGGCCTAAACCACATGGGGTAAAGTAAAGTTTGCCTTAAAATATTTTTTTTTTTTTTTTCGTTGAGTTTAATGACTTCAAGTTTCTTATCTCTTATCTACTTATCCTTGTTTTCCACTTTGTTAGTAGCTACCCGCCTTTCGTCCTCGTCTCAGGTAAGTCCTTTGGTTAGGCACTAATAGACATAAAGGTCTCCTGGAGAGGGTATGTGTGGAAACGTGGTACGTGAAAACTTGATAAGTAATAATAGAATTTAAGAACGTGAATTCCAATAACATAATTTAACAATGAATAGATTACTCAGAAGTAATTCGTCAGTTACCTCTCGATCATCCTCTACAATCTTAGCTCCTATGCCAAAAACAGAATTAGTAATGAATGAGGAAAAAGTTGAATTACACAATAATGAACAAATAGATTTAAGTTGGAATATCCCAAAAATACCTAGGGGTGAGCATGGTCCGGATTGGGATAAAATCATGACCAATCCGTTATTTACGGTTCTTGAAAAATCAGAACCAATCCGATCCGTTTAAATCTTGGAACCAATCCGAACCAATCCATTTCAACACGGATTGGATCGGTTTAGGACCACGGATTCACATAATTAAATAACAAATATATATATATATATAACACTTTAATTTTATAAAAATAAAAACATAGCGCTATATTAGTTCTACAATAGCAACATATTTTTCTATAATAGCGACATAATGTTCTAGAATTTAAACAATCATAAAAAAAACTAGTTTCACCATAAGTATTTAGACCATTACAAATTAAAACTAAAAACTAAAAAACAAAAGTAATAAAAGAAGATATTATACGAGGTTTAGGTTTGAGTTTAGATTTTATATAGAATAAGAGAAGATAGTATGGGGGAGGATGTATAATAAAAATATAGACTATTTGTGTACGGTCCGGATCGGTTCCAATCCGGAACCGTGGGGTTCAATCCGGAACCAATCCGTGGACTATAGATTTTTAATTTTTCAATCCGGAATTGAACCACGGATTCAAAAAACCAATCCAAACCTATCAGATTGGACTGGACTGGATTGGATTACGGATTTTACGGATTTCTTGCTCAGCCCTAAAAATACCTATCAAATAAATTTATAAAACAACCTTTTTACAGTCATCTTTTAAAGTCAATCTTCATGTTAAAACTCTTGAACAAGTTTATGCTTTAACTAAATTTAGAGAAACCTTCCAATTACTCTCTGCTGACACTATTAGACGTCATTTAGCTACTGGTCACAATTTTATTCACTTAGGATTAATTCAAGTCGGAATCAAACCCTTAACTCAACAAGGCAAAAATTCATCTGCTCTTTATGCTTAAGAGATGCTCGCTTTATTGATTTTAATGATAGCATTATAGAAATTATGGAATCAGGCCTTCATAAAGGACCTGTTCATTTTAATTGTTTTCCTGATTTTACTCTTAGTTTACGTGATCCTCATATATTAAAAGCTTTAACTCTAAATATTTAAATATCTGGTTCAGCTGCTAATATGCTTGAAAAAGTTCAGAATCTTGCTTTAATTTATCGTGTACATTATAAAGTCGTTAAAACCAATTTAAATGTTCAAGTTTTACATAAAAATCCAAAAGATAAAACACTACTTATTCAAAGTAATACCAATGATGTTAATATTTCTGTTCCAAATATGTTAACCTAGAAAGATATAACTCTACCTGATGAATGGATTACCAATAATGAAAATTATAATCTTAATCCACAAACACACCAAGATGAACTTAAAGAAATTCAACAATTCATAGATGGATCTGTTCATATTAAATTTAATAGAATAAAGAGTCAATCTTCTAGACATAGTACTTCTAATATTCCAAGTGAAATTGAAGAAGATGAAATATTTAACACACCTCTATTTAGGAAAAATAGTCCTATTAATCTTGGTCAATTCTTTCGTTGAGTTTAATGACTAAAATATCATGTTTATAGGTAGTGTTACTTAATAAAAATATGCAGATGGTTTAATTTTATTAAAGCATATAAGTCAAAATCAATTGACTATGAGTGAAGATGATCTTACATTATATTTGCGATGTGGGATTAAGTCTAAGACTCTGCCTCATGTGCGACACGATAGCATGTGGAGGTGATTGAAAACAAATAAAAAGATTATGGTTTAAATTGACAAAATTAAAAATTAAGAGTTTATTTTATTATAAAAATCATACCTTGAGTTTTTATTTTTGTAATTTTTCCAAAATGATATTCTCTTTTTTTTTTCTTAAAATATATATTTATCCTTTGTTTATTTCATTGTCTATCTATAGTTTTGATCTTTTTAATTTTATTAAATATAAGATTAGTATAATTGTGTCAAAATTATTAAACTAATTATATTTTTCTTCAATTTCAAAAAAGATGAATGTAATATACCTAATATATGTGTATTGATTTAATTTGTTAGTGCACAATATGACAGTCCAATAATGCCTCAATCCTCACACAGTAAAGTATGTGCTAATTTTTTGTTTTTATTTTTTTTATAGCATCATTGGATTATTGAAATGGTACAAGATTTGAATACAAATCATCAAATAGTCAAACTAGAGAGGATAGTAATGTATCCATCTCTGGAACATCTCATAACATTGCCTCCGCTTGTATTCTTGGGGCGGGTGTCCTGCTCCCTACATTGTACAAAGAAAATAATAATAGTAATAATAATTTAGTGTACGATACTTTTATAAAAAAAATTATTTGAGAAATGCTCAATTGATATATTTTTTAATTTTTTTATAAAAAAAATATAAAATGTAAGTTGAGAATGGAGTGATGTAATAGATAAATGATATGATCTAAATAAAAAAATCATATAATCCAACTAAAATAAGTACATGCCAAACAAATCCTAAATCAAAGTCTTAAAAAAAAGGATTTGTAACTTACTAGTACTGTAGCATACGTCAAGCCGTATCCATGTTCTGAATACTTAATTGTGTACCTATATAAAAATAAATAAAGCAACTCAATTATTAGAAAGTTTTTAATTTTGTTAATAAAATTCATTATTTACAAATAGACACAAGGAGGTTTGGAAAGTTTATGAACTCACCCTGCCACTTCACCATCAACTAACCATGGTCGCCAATCATTAACAACAGTTAAATTTAACAGTTTTATCCAATATTGTGTTCCCGTATTTGGTACAGTTAAGTCATGATCACCGCTGCAAAAATAATTTATACTGTTTAGCAAATTACAAAACAATCAAATAAAATTTAAGTTTATATTAAAACTTACTTGTATACTAGAATTTGTAGGCCATATGAAGTGAGATTGCGATGAAGATCAAGTACACTAGCCACATTCATTGTATAATCTAAGTTCTTGTCACATCTCTTCCAATCTTTAACTCTTCCCTGATAATTGCCACCATTTATTTACATATATATAAATAAAAATAAAATTAATGAAATTAATTACATTATTAACTCAACGCCATAAAGCCTTGTTCTTTTTTTCTTTTCTTTTTTTATAGAAAGGTAAAACCTTGTTCTTTAAATTTGAAAATCACACATACCTTTCTGACGTAAAGGGCTTGTTGGACACTATCATCATTTGCCCATACATAAGACAATGCATAATTGAAGTTCTGCATATGTATAAATCAATCATATTATTATTCTGTCTAAGAATTTTTATTAATTTTTTTTAATAGTTAAATGTTCAGTTTGAGGTTAGTTTCATGATATTAATAAATGAGTTTGGTTTTTTTTTAAGTTTGTCATCTTAACTTGAGAGAACGTTTGGATTTGGTAAGCCTATTTTGGAATCAATTTTGGTGATCTGAATCGTTCACTTTGTAAGACTCATTAAATAGAATATTCATGCAAAAAATAAGATGATTGGACATCGGTAGCTAGGATTAAATTTGTATTACAAAAAATGAATGACTTTTCTTGAAATTATATCTGTCATCCATTTTTGTAAAACAAATATGATTCAAACATATAGCTACCTATATCTAACCATCTTGATTTTTTGCATGAATATTCTACTCAACAAGTCTTCAAAAGTGAACGGTTCGGATCACTTAAATCAGTCACAAAATAAGCCTACCAAGTCTAAACGCTTTCTCAAGTAAAAATGACATCTTAAGAAAAGCTAAACCCTTTATAAATTATGTCTTATTGCTTATGAAAAAAGAAAAAAAAAATAATGCGTGTAGAGAGAGAATTACATGACACCACATTTCGGGAATTTTTGGAGGTGAGAAAATTAAATTTTCCTGTTCCTCTTCGATAGATCGTTTGTCCGATTCACCATTGTGTTCTGGTGATGCCCAAGTACATTTAGGTTCCAGGATGCAATTTTTGTTTATGTCATGAGTCAACTGCAAATTCAAATAATCTAATAGGTTTAATATTTCTTATAAGACTATTATTTGCTTGAAATAAAACTTAAATATCCAATTGCACTCACCTTTGAGACCTTTTGAAGATTTTCAAAGCATTCTGCTTGGTTCGGATCTACCTCATAATAATTACCATTACAACTTGTTTTGGTTTCCTGTAAAAGAAAAAAAAAATTAAAAATCAAAATTTACAATGTAAAAGCATAATTTTTAAAAAAAAACCTATAACCAATAGTAACTAATTTTTTGTAATTAATATTTACCGAAGGCATAGGCAATCACCTTATAAAGTTCATCAGATATAAGAGCCATCCGATGAGAATATGTTATCTTTGAATTTTCATTAATAATTACATCTGTTCGCGAGCAACCAAGAATGCATCCCTAAAATATCATTTTAAACAACACTGCATTCAAGAGTCATTTTCATTTCACAAATCTATAATGCACCACTTTATAATAGGAATAACCAAGTTTAATTATCGAGTCACTAATCAAGTTTTTTTTACATCGTTAGGTTACCTACTTCGAGATTCAACCGCGGCTTGTCCCCAGCTTCATTTCCTTTAAAGAAAAAAGAAGAAGAAGAATTATGATAATCAATCAAAACATGTTCTAATGATCAAACATGTGATCTCTATTGCATGAAGAGTGTATCATTAGGCTAAAAATAGTTACTAATTCTCATAATTAGCGTTAGTTACGGTCTAATATATGTTGAACAACTATTGGAGCAGTTATGCCTGAATATGAATCAGCACCGATGAACAATTGGTTTTTTAGGTATTCAGGGTGTTCATTGATCCACTGCATTGCCATTTCAATTCCAAACAAAGACTAACCACAATTGGTTAAAAAAAAAAAAAATCCAAAAAGAAAATAAAAGAGTTCATATATAATGATTTCCTCATTGTTTTTCTCAATTTGTATGAAATTAATCTTGACTGACCTTTATAAGGAACTCATAGGTCTGTAATGCTGATTTTGTGTTCGAGGTAGGGAATGCACTTGTGGGGTACGAGAAACCAGTGCCCACCGGTGCATCAACAAATAAGATGTTGGCAGTATAATAAGAAAATTATTTGAATTTGTGTCAACTAATCATAGATTAAAAATATAAATTAAAAAAAAATAGAAATTTATATATTGATGTACCTGTGTCCATGAGTATGGATAGTATTCCAATGGTGGTGTATCGCCATTGTATTCTGTAATATTGAAAGCCAATGGACCTACATTGTAAAAATTGCAATTAACTTTACTTACTCCATTTTAATTAAAATTGAAAAAGCTTCACAAAACTGAAAATACAAGTTTGATTTTGTCATGGATCAATTTGTTTTGATTTTTATTTAAAAAATAATTAGTTAAGTCAACTTAATGCAAAAATTGTTGTAATAGCAAGAAATTCTAGTAACAATTAATTATTTTGAAAAAAATTATGCACATTCTTTAAATATGGATGGTGAAAATAGTTAGTGAAAAGAATCTGTCACGAGTGTCGACTTTAATGTTAATCCAGCAAAATGTTGGTTTCACTTGTAAATGTGATACACCTAACTACACTAGCAAAATGTTGGCTTCAGTTGGTCCCAGTTTCTTCATCACGAGCTTTTCTAATTTGAAAATTTTTAACTTATACCAAGTGTGGGGATATATTTTCAAAGTCCCACACATAGCCAAGGTGATGCCGACGTGTCAGCCGAGGTGCCACGTGTCCTGGTCATGACGCCGAGGTTATCTCGGCAAGGCCGAGGTTATCTCCGAAGATATCGGAATCCGAGATAAGCGGATAAAGAACAAGAGTCCTAAAATGAGGAAGGACTTTAGTGTGGATAAGGATAACACTCTTAGGGAGTTTATCTCTATCTAATAGAAGAGTCCTGGATAAGCACTGAACAGAAGTCCATTGAAGCTAGGCTTCTATGAGGACTAGGATTGAGGTAACTATAAAAGAAAGGCACCCCCGATGGGTCTAAGGTACGCAATTTATATTCTGAACAGTGAGTTTAGCACTATTGATTATCTTTGAGAGATATACTGACTTGATCGTCGGAGTGCCCCCGAGTGGACGAACTACCGTCGGAATCTTCTCTTTCTGTTGCAGGTCAGCCAGGTGTCATCTATTCTGCCAGTGCTCTCTAGCTGAATACTGAATTGGCAGTGTGATCGGAAATTCACTCACACAATTTGGCACCGTCTGTGGGAAAGAAATGAGAATAGATGGCCAGTGACGGACAAAAGGATAAGGTTGGGGACGAAACCCCTGCTGGGAACGGTAAGCACGTTGATCCTAATATGGAGGAAGATGGTCGTAATGAGGAAACTCAGAACCAGAATCACGGCAAGAAGGACGTCGGCCAGGATGGCGACATGCCAAAGAAACCAGATAGAAGCGTATACTACAACTAGGACGACCTCCAGGTATGGAAGGATAGATGTCTGCGGAGGGACGAAGAGGTGAAAGAAATGGCAAACAAGTTGGCAGACCTGCAATCGGTCGTCAATTTTGTGATGCAAAGTAATGTCATGCAGCCACCATACCCGCTATAGGACACGCCGATTTCAGCAGCCAATGCCCAGAAGGGAGGGCAGAAGCAAATCCCAATAGCCCCTCAATATACCAGAAGCGAAAAACACTCTCACCGGCCTTCCAGGGAGGTCGGGCGAGGAAAGTCAAGGAGAGAAACATCACGAAGGACACATCGCACTAAAGAAGCAGACCCAAGAGAACATCGGCACGTTCAAAGGCAGAAGCTGTGCTTCGACACAACTCATGGAGAAAGGTCGAAAGGGGCCCACAACGAAGCTGAGAGTAGTATGCCAAAAAGACTGAAATCGGGAGATAGCCGAGCTCTTGGGTGAACAAATGAGGACTTGAGAGATTACCTCAAGAGGAACAACAGAATGCCGATGCCGAGGTAACCTCCCCAGATAAACCGAGGACACCATTCTTGGTGGAGTTGGACAAGTTTGAGGGGCCGAAGAGATTCAGTATGCTGAGGTTTCAAATATACGATGGTAAGTCAGACCCCAACTTCCACGTTGGATTATACTTGAACTCAATGGCATTATATAGTAGGAACGAGCTATTGCTCTGCAAAGTGTTCCCATCATCGTTCGGGGAGATTGCATCAGATTGGTTTCAAAAATTACCGAAGGAAAGCGTGAAGACCTGGGAAGGCCTGGCCGAGATGTTCATGGCCAGGTTCGTGACAAACAAGCTGCAGCCATTAAGGGTGGATGCACTGATGGCCCTAAAGATCAGTAAGGATGAAGGCCTTAGAGCTTATGCAAAAAGGTACTATGAGGTGTTCAACCGAATACCAGAGTGTAATCAAGAGGTGGCGGTCGTATCTTTCAAGAACGGCCTAAAAGACGACTGTCTGCTACGAAAATCTTTGGCAAAGACATTGCCAAAGAGTATGGAAGAGCTCATGGCAAGAATCAAGAAGTATGCCAGAGCCGAGGAAGCCACATCGGGGACTAAGAAGGCAAAGCAAGAAAAAGGAAACTGCTCGCCGAAGTGAGGCCGGGGTAACAACGGATCCAGCAAGCAAGAGATAGGACTGAGGGCAACACAGGCAGTTACGACTGTGTTCCGAATCCAAATTCACAAAGTCTTGGACAAAATTCGAAACCAACCCTATTTCAGAGCACCAGCAAGGGCACTAGGAGAGTTTATGGGAAGAAACCTTGGCAAACATTGTGCTTACCACAATGAAGATGGGCACATGACTCAGGGTTGTAAAGCCCTGAAAACACACTTAGAGGACCTGGTGAGGCAAGGCCATCTGAGAGACCTTGTCGATGAGGCCAGGACAAGAGAAGAACAGACAAGATTGCCTCAGGCAACAACAGCTCCACCTCCCCTAGCACAGCAACCTCAAGCAGGAGGACCTCAGGTAATTAATGTAATTCACTCGAAGGTCAATGAAAACGAGATTCGGGGGGAGACCCAGAAGGTCAAACACTTAAAACATGTCTACCAAGTCGGGGAGAAGAGACATCGGCAGAAGAGTGCCAAGGACCAATAGTGTCCTTTACTGAAGCCGACCTTGAGATGGTGTAGCATCCACATAACGATGCCTTGGTAGTATCCCTCCAAGTTAGGGAATGCCAAGTGAAACGCATCTTAATCGACCAAGGCAGCTCTTGTGACATCATATACGTCAGATGTTACAAGGAGCTTGGCCTTCACCCACACGATATGGAGCAATCCAATAGCCCAATGATTGGGTTCAATGAAACGCCGACATGGCCACTGGGAACAACGAGCTTGGAGGTGCAAGCTGGCACCAAGAAGATAAAGACAAAGTTCACCATAATCGATACACCCTCCCCTTACAATATCATCTTGGGAAGGCCGTGGTTGCATGCGATGGGGGCTGTTCCCTCAACATTGCATCAATTATTGTGGTTCATAACAGAGCATGGGATTGAAGAGGTCAGAGGAGATCAGCTGCAGGCAAAGAATTGCTCCATGGTAGCAATGAAATCCATCTGCAGCATAAGAGAACCAGAGAAGGCAGAGATAGAAGACGAAGACGTGGAGGTCTTAGAAGATATCGGTAAGGAGCCAGTTGAGAAGAGTGAAGAAGCACTGAAGAAAATCCTCGTCCAGGAAGGGGACGAAGAACGTTTCTTTCTTCTCGGCTCAGGCTTAGCTGAAGAAGAGGAAAAAGAGTTGGAAGCTTTTTTGAGAGCAAATATTAAGTTGTTTGCTTGGACACCTTATGAGATGCCTGGCATTGACCCCGAGGTCACTTGCCATAAACTGAATGTTGATAGGACGGCAAAACCTGTAATCCAACGAGCAAGAAGACCGACGTTGATACACGTCGAAGCAGTGGAAGAGGAAATAGACAGACTTCTAGAAGCCAGGGCCATTCGAGAGGTAAATTACTCGACATGACTATCAAACACAGTGGTGGTGAAGAAGAAGAATGGTAAATGGAGGGTCTGCGTGGACTTTACCAGCCTGAACAAGGCCTGTCCCAAAGATAGTTTTCCTCTACCTAAGATCGACCAGCTGGTAGACACCACTTCGGGACATGAAAGGATGAGCTTCTTGGATGCTTACAGGGGATACCATCAGATAGCCATGCATCCCCTAGATGAGGAGAAGACTGTGTTTATCACCCCAAAAGGTCTGTACTGCTACAGAGTGATGCCTTTTGGGTTGAAAAACGCAGGAGCAACTTACCAAAGACTGGTAACCAAGATGTTCAAGCACCTGATTGGCGGAACAGTAGACGTTTACATCGATGACATGGTCATGAAGACCAAAGAACCTAAAGGTCATCTGGCCGACCTGAAAGCAGTCTTTGACATCCTTAAAACATATCGGCTCCAACTCAATGCAGCGAAGTGTGCATTTAGAGTGGGATCTGGTAAGTTTTTGGGATACCTAGTGACTAGAAGGGGCATTGAGGCTAGCCCAGACCAGATTAAGGCCATCCTGGAATTGAAGGGCCGCAGCCTTGAGGCTAGCCCAGACCAGATTAAGGCCATCCTGGAATTGAAGGGCCGCAGCCTTGAATTAGTTCATAAGCCGAAGCTCAGACAAGTGCAAATCTTTCTTCAACTTAGTGAAGAAAGCCACAGATTTCTTATGGACAAAAGAATGCGAGGTCGCCCTGGCCGACTTGAAGAAGTACTTGACCACAGCTCCAGTTCTTTCAAATCCAGAACCTGGGGAGGAGTTATTTTTGTACTTAGCAGTCTCAGAACACGCAGTAAGTGTAGTGGTAATCCAAGAAGAAAAAGAAGAACAAAGGGCTGTTTACTATGTAAGCAAAACCCTGGCCGATGCAGAAACAAGGTATCTACCCTTAGAAAAATTGGCATTGGCTTTAGTAATGGCTTCAAATAAATTGAACCATTATTTCCAGGCCCATAAAATTGTGGTGCTAACTGAACACCCCTTGAAGTCCTTGCTGCAACAAGGAGACCTGACAGGAAGAATAGCCAAGTAGGCAGTGGCCTTGGGATAGTATGACTTGGAGTACAGACCCAGAACAGCAATCAAAGGCCAAGTTTTGGCTGATTTCGTGGCCGAGTTCACACCAGGATCCATCGGACATCGGGCTCCGTTGAGCCGAGGTGAACGATGTCCAAGCAAGCAGGAAGAAGCCCAGCCAAATGCAATAGAACAAAGGAAGAAGGAAAAACTCAGACCTTGCAGCATTTATATCGGCGACTCCTTTCGACTGTTTGTCGATGGGAGCTCAAACCAACAAGGAGCGGGGGCAGGAGTAGTACTGGTATCTCCAGATGGAGAGATATTGGAACAGTCCATTCGATTGGGGTTTAAGGCCTTAAACAATGAAGTAGAGTATGAAGCATTGATTGCAGGACTAAAGCTGGCAATAGCAGTAGAAGCAGATGAAGTGATAGTCTTCTGTGACTCCCAGCTCATAGTCAACCAGACAACGGGCGAGTTTGCAACCCGAGATGAAAGGATGTCAGCCTACGCAAAGGAAGTCAACAGGTTAGTGGCCTTATTTTAGAATTGCCGACTACATCAGGTTAGCCGAGATGATAACAGTCACGCCGATGCACTGGCCAATCTGGCTAGTGCAATACAACCTGGAAAAACAAGGACGATAATAGTCGAATACCTGTCGGGCCCGAGCATTGAACCACCGATCGCAGAGCACAAAGCAATGTGTGTGGATATGTGACCAAGCTAGATGGATGCAATTGTAGTATTCTTAAAGAAAGGGCAACTGCCAGACGACCACAAAGAGGCGCACAAGATTAGATTGAAGTCGACAAGATTCAGTCTGACAGCAGAAGGACATCTCTACAGAAGATCCTTCACTAGACCCCTTTTGAGGTGTGTACATCCTTCACAAGTTGAAGATTTTTTATATGAAATACATGAAGGAATTTGTGGAAGCCATGTTGGGGGCAGATCACTAGCTTATAGGGCCATTACCCAAGGATATTGGTGGCCCTACATGCAGAAGGACGCAGAGGCCCATGTCAAGAAGTGTGAAAAATGCCAAAGATTTGCACCATTGATACACCAACTAGCAGCAGACCTGAACCCAGTATCCAGTCCTTGACCGTTTGCCCAATGGGGCATAGATCTCGTTGGGCAACTACCCCAAGCAACTGGACAAAGAAAGTACCTGCTGGTAGTAACAGATAACTTCACCAAGTGGATAGAAGCTGAGCCCCTAGCCAAGATCCGAGATGTGGACGTGAAGAACTTCTTATGGAGGAACATCATCACCAGATTTGGGATTTTGAGAGCAATAGTTGCTGACAATGGAACACAATTTGACAGCAAGCTAATTAAGAACTTCTGTGCAAAGTTCAAAATCAAGAACTATTTTTCAACCCTAAGCTTTCCCCAAAGCAATGGACAAGCAGAAGCATCCAACAAAGTTATCTTGGATGGGATAAAGAAGAGGCTGCAAGCAGCAAAGGGAAAGTGGGTGGATGAACTACCAAGTGTACTCTGGGCATATCGAACTACGTCGAGAAGATCAATGGGGGAATCCCCCTTTGCCATGGCTTATGGCACAGAAGCTGTCATTCCGCTGGAAGTCGGTATCCCTGGGATTAGAACCCAAGGAGTAGAGGGCAGGACTAATGATGTACTCTTAGCCTGAGATCTGGACCTACTAGAAGAAAGAAGAGAGAGAGCTGCAATTCAGCTCGCAGCATACCAGCAGCAGCTTGCCAGAGCTTATAATAAAAAGGTCAACCCAAGGGAGTTTCAAATCGGTGATCTCGTCCTGAGGAAAGTCGTCGGCAACAAGAAGGATCCCAGAGAGGGAAAGCTTGGCCCAAATTGGGAAGGACCCTACAGAATCATCTCGGTACTGGGCAATGGGGCATGTCGGCTTGAAGATAATGAGGGCAAAGAGTTGCCAAGGCCTTGGAACACTTGCAATTTGAAATTTTTTTATCATTAGAATTTTTTGTCATTTTTGTCGAAGTAAATAAATAAAGTTTTAGTTTATTTATATATGTCTATACACTTATGACTGATAAAAATACATAACGTTGTTTCTAGAATACGTGTATAATGAGAACCCAAGTGGAACTTAGGTTCACATCAGGGGACATAGAGAAGAAAAATGGGTTTAACACTTGTTGAAACTTGAGAAAAGTTTACAAGTTGAAGTTAAACCGAGATGATGTTTAACACTTGTTGAAACTTGAGAAAAGTTTACAAATTGAAGTTAAACCGAGATGATATTTAACACTTGCTGAAACTTGAGAAAAGTTTACAAGTTGAAATTAAACCGAGATGATGTTTAACACTTGTTGAAACTTAAAAAGTTTACAAGTTGAAGTTAAACCGAGATTATGTTTACCACTTGTTGAAACTTAAAAAAGTTTACGAGTTGAAGTTAAACCAAGGTTAAACACTTGTTGAAATTTTATGAAAAAATTGAAAGTGAAACCAAGGTTGTACCAAGAAAGATACTTGAGTACTTGCCAAGGTAAATCATCAGTTTAACCAAGGTATGTCACCCCGAGAAGGTTGCACAAGGATTGAAGTGTATATTAAAGATATACAAAATATACTAAGTATGGAAGCATACAAGGCAAACATGCAAGCATTCAAAACAAAAGAGTTGAATTAAAGGAACATCGGCGATGTAAAGAGTTTACATTACTTCAAAAAGAAAAACAAAGTACAAAATACAAAGGAAAAAGACATCAAAGTCAAGACTCTTCGGCGACAACAAACGGTTGGGTCTGAAGTTTGGAAGACTGCTGGGAAGACACCTCGGTAGCCTTTTCTGCCGAAAGTTCGGCATCAATTTCTTAAAGGGTTTCATCAACACTCTTGTCGGCAAGGGTCACGTCGGCTGATGCCTTCTCAGCTGTAGCATCTTTGGGAACTTCCTCACCCTCCTTATCTTGAGTCAAGTCCAAGACTTGCTCATTCAGAGTAGGGGACTTGGTTCTAGCAACCTCCTTTGATTTCCTCACCAAGGTCTCCTTCTCAGACTCAGATTCGTCGTCGGATTGACTTGGAGTTGGAGAGAATGGAAGAGGAATAACGTCGACATTCCTGAGGGGCGAGTCCTCGGGGACTTCAAGCTTGTTTAGAAGAGACATCCAACCAAGGGTGAAGCCCTTGTTGCATGCCTGCTTTACTTGCTTTTCATAGTCTGCTGTGACATCGGCCACCCCCTCATTATAGCCCTTCTCATCGGCTGCCTTGAACTCGGCATCCTTCGTGGCCAAGGCCTCTTGCAATTCTTTTTAGGCCTGGGCCATTTTCTCCTCGGCATCCTTCTTTTCGGCCTCAAGCACCTTCTTGATGGCCTCAGCAGAGTCTGTCTTTTCTTCGGCGTCGTTTTGAGCTTTGATGGCAGCCTCGGCCTGATCCTCCAAAGTCTTCATCTTTGACTGCAGATTTTTGTTAGTCTTTTGCAAACTGGAGACCTCTCTCTTCTTCTCGGCCAGCTTCTCCCGGATCTCGAAAGACTGTACTGAGAAAGAATGAGCATGCTGGATGGCCTGAAAGTAAACAGAAATTATTAGAAAATATTGTAAGTATGTGATGAAGAGAAAGAAAGAAAAATTTCCCAATAAAGAGACTTACCTGAATAGAGTGCTGGAGCATCAAAGAATAGTTCTCATATTTGCTCATCTCGGCATTTCAGTCGAGATCGCCGAGAACGAGCAAAGCGGTATTAAGGGCGACAGCGACATTAATGTCGTCGGCATTGTCGCTAGCCATAACTGGCTTATCTTCCAATGTGGTTTGGAGGGCCCAAAGGGCATCGCGCTTTGAAGACCCTGAGGTGGTTGTAGCAGATGACCTCGGCTTCTTTGATCGGGTAGACTCGGATGGTTGGGCCTCAGCAGGCCTCTTCTCCGTGGCAGAGTGGGACTTATCACTCTCAGCCAGTTTGGAGATCGGCAAGGTGTCCTCAGTGTCAACCTGAGTCACCTTTGCCTTTGGCTGAGCCTTCTTTATCCTTTTTTGCTTAGGCTTTGGAGGTTGGGTTGGCACTGATTGAGCATCAACAGAATCAAGAATGTTGGCCAAAAGATCCTTAGCAACTGCTTTTTGACAGCCCATTTCAGCAGCAAAAACCGTTCTTCGCCGACGTTGGCGTTGAGATGGCAGGATCAGATATGGAGCCGAGGTTGACGGCTAATCTGCTGGGTCCGAAGTTGATCCTTGATCTGGCCGAGATGAGGAGGCAGATTGTGGAGTTGTAGCGGAAGGCGGAGAAAGGCTTTTCTTCTTCTTCTTGGGGATGTCGGGAAGAGCTGACTTGTAGGTAGGAATGAAATTGAGTAGAAGAGGGGCCTTCCGTTTAAGGACTGGCAAATCCAACAGTTTCCTCAAGCCTTTGCTGGGAAAGAAAGACTGACGGAAGCCCTTTGGTGGCTGAGGAAGAGCTACAAAAAACAGACGTTAGAAACAAATAAAGTATTGAAGACTTTAAAAAACAAGTTAGTATGAACACAGGGCTCTTACCATTGCTCTCTACAAAAACTGATCGAGGAAGAAGGTAGAGATGGAGGTCCTCGTCTGGAGCGAACTCCCAGTTCCCCGAGGTAATAAAATAGTCATCCCCAGCTCCCTTGTTGGAGTCAGGGAGGTCGGCGACAATTTTTGTACTCTGTGGACCTCGACTTAAGGTAGTAAACGTAGCCTGTATCTTTTTTGAGGCCACACATGGTGTAGCAGTATTGGATATTAGCTAAGGTAATCCTAACGTTTTCTTGTTTGGCTAAGGCTATGATACCATTAATAACTCGATAAGAATTAATGGCGAGTTGCATCGGGTTCAACTTATAATAGTGAAGTATCTCACGATAAAGGGTGTTCAGTGGGAGCCGAAGTCCGCACTTAATAAACGCTACCACAGGGAAGGGCATAGAATCAGTTGTAGGCATGATGGAGTCATCCTTCCCAACCAACCTCAGATGAACGTCGGCAGGGATGGAAAACTCTCGCCTAAAGTATTCTAATTTTGTCGGGGTGTCTACCCTATGCTTCCACATACCCATGATATTGGCTTAATTGAAGGGGTTGGATTTCAAAAGGGGGTGTTTCTAAAGGGTTTTATGGACCTCGGCTAAAGCTTGAAGATACACAGAATCTGTGGGGAATCATTTCAATTTTCCCTAACAATTGTTTTGAGTTCTACAAACAAATCCCAAACCTAGATCTATGGAAATGAAGATTGAAGGCGTGAAATCTGGAAAACAGAAAAGCAAGAATGCGCTTCAGAATCAAGAAATAAAGATGGACTATCAAGAACATTGTATGTACGAAAGGCATAAGGTCAAGAACAGTGGCAAAAGTGTAGAAAAGTTGTGAGCAGTGCGAGTATTCAAGACATGGGCAAAAAACAAAATCGTGAAATAAATACGCTCAAGATACGTGATTCATGAATCAAATATTTGAGTAAAACAGCAATGGCGACTAATGATGAAGCAAAATTTCTTAGAGCACAACAAGAACTAAAACCAGGAGGAACGGTGACTTACCAAAGAAAAGAAGCCGATGTTGAGATCGCCGAAGTTAGAAGAACGGCGGCAGCGGAACAGACTGGCAGGAACCTCGTCGGAGGAAATGGATGGAGCAAGTCGCAGAGCTTTGAAAGCTTGAGCAATGGAGGATCTTGAAGGGAAAAGTTAGAAGAGAAAAAGAGCCTCAGACGCAAAAGTGAAAAGTGAAGAGGCGAAGAGAGAGGATGCTAATTTTGTCAAAAACACGAAAAGGCGACAAAAAGGAATTGATAACCCTAGAAATACGGATTCGTCAGACGGCGCACGCAGGCAATAAGACGGCTTACAAGTGCGTACGGAGTACGATCCAGTAAAAGGATGACGTGTGGCTGAAATGGTTGAGTTATTTTGCATGACAGCTCATACGCGTGAAGGAGATCTTGGAAACTTTTAAACCTTAAAGAGACATGTCGGCCTATATGATGATCTCGGCTGAGGGACTTTAAACCGATGTATTGGCAGGAAGTTCTGGTATAGGTTTCATCACCTAAGAATATCGAGGTAATAGAACCTAGGGGCAGTTGTAGGGATATATTTTCTGAGTCCCAAACACATGGCCAAGGTGACGTCGACGTGTCAACCGAGGTGCCATGTGTCCTAGTCATGACGCCGAGGTTATCTCGGCAAAGCCGAGGTTATCTCCGAAGATATCGGAATCCGAGATAAGCGGATAAGGAACACGAGTCCTAGAATGAGGAAGGACTTTAGTGTGGATAAGGATAACACTCTTAGGGAGTTTATCTCTATCTAATAGAAGAGTCCTGGATAAGCACTGAATAGAAGTCCATTGAAGCTAGGCTTCTATGGGGACTAGGATTGAGGTAACTATAAAAGAAAGGCACCCTCGATGGGTCTAAGGTACGCAATTTATATTCTGAACAGTAAGTTTAGCACTATTGTAGACGTCTCCGAACGCCCTGGGAGGAACGAGTCCCCCGTTCCGTTCGATATTGGGCTCACTACAGTTCAGGACTCTAAAATTTGTCACGGTTCTTAATCTGAACCAAAGAGTCCAAATCCGGCAAATCGTTTTGAGAAAACAGATTTTGAAAGAAGTGCCAAACATGGACTGCTGTGCCAGATACAGAGTCGCCACCTAAATATTTTATTTTTGGGGAATTTAGGAAACCCTGACTCGTTGCCTAAGGCCACGTGTCCGTCATCACCAAAGTTGCCTCGGCTCGGGAACTTGGGTACGATTGGGGAAGGTCACTTCGTGAGCACCCCCGCTCGCCCGATCAAAGATCGGCCTCTACTAACCATGATATCTAGTTTTGAAAACATTATGCGTTCTTTTTCCGGTTATTAGCCTAGATTTACTATGTGATGCGCACAGCATACAAGTATAGACCGAGTCGCCTGAATTGGAACAAAACATTTCGTGTTTGTTTTTGAAAGATGGTTTGCTACTCGCAAGTAGGCTTAAAATGCAGATTTTGCCACCCGCGGGTGGGCTTAGAAAAGATGGTTTTGCCACTATTTAGTGGACTTAAAACTCACAATTGATGATTTGTTCCAATCCAAGTAACCCAACCTTCACCCACAGGCATTCAGGCAGATATATCACATAAGCATATAGCCTCATGGTAAGCATGCTATCATGGCAGTCACTCACACACATGCAAGGATGCTAAAGCATAAAACTCACCGAGTACTCCAAGCCAAAACAGAAGCTCATTAGAAATCCATGCATGGTCCTAATTATACAGAAATGCCTAATGCAACACATGCAAAAATGCAACTATAGCAGGCTCGGCTATTCTAAACATGGCATATGAAATGCTACAGCTAACATGTATTCAACTTTGAATTGAAAATACAATGCAGTTAGTATGATGCGCCGAGCCCGATGCATGCAATACAGATGAATGAATGCAAACATGCTGTCATACTGTATGCTAATTGAAACATGCCCTAATCTAACCATCATAAGCGGGTAAATAAAAGGGAGAAAGACGTGAGGTTGGAAGACATACATCACACACACGCACACTTATTACAACATTGCCCTCGCTCGGAGGGTCCGAATAAATAATATACAGTCCCAAATGAATAAATAATACAGTCCCGAATAAATACAAAAATCCTAATTAATTTACAAATTAATCTAAGAAAGCTATAAACTGGCATGCAAGCCAGGGACTGCCTCGACTCTGATGAATGATGTATGTTTGGGCTGCCTTGCGCGGAAATCCACTGGGATGCCCCAATTAGCCTCTGTTTTGCAATTATTCTTGGAAAGTGCGCCAAGCTCCGGAAGGTTGCTAATTCTTGATTTGCTGCAACAGAGAGCAGGAAAGGGGCATAGCAATGTATTTTCACATATGTATGCATGTCTCGATCCTCGTGCCACCAATCACGCATCTCGATGCATGATGGCCGAGGGGTCGAATTGCACAACTCAATATGAAATGAATGCACATATGGACACAACAAGGCCTAGACTCCCTCATGGGTAATCCAGAGTGTCAAGGACTGGGGAATTGAGACACGTACCGTCACTCGGAGTACGAAACGTACCTCATTTCCCGTGCTCGAGCTAACTCCTATCCCGAGCACGATGCAATATGCATGACATGCGTGAATGCAACTAAGATACAACCTAGCATGCACGATGCTATGAAATGACATACACGATGCACGAGGTAACACGACATACACAATGCGCTAACAAACAACCTAGCATACACAATGCTATGAAATGAAATGGCATACACAATGCAATATGGGCTTACACCAACATGAGTGGACCTCAACCACACTCACATAAGAGGCCATTAGATGAAAATGAGACACTCGAGATGCGTGCACACGTGCACGCAAACCGAGGACCGACCCTAAGGCACCAAATGCCACTCTAACAAGACATGGCAAGGCATGGAATATGACATACAAGCATGAAAATTTCAGCGCTGAAATACGATGCAAAACAGCCCCGAATCATGGAAACATGGTACCCGATGCACGGAATGAACCCGGAACACAAAATTAGGCATACGCAATGACCTATAGCTATACAAAGCATGCATTATTTGATCATGAAGCATGAAGACAGATTCAAGGCAGTCCCAAAACAAGCATATTTACAGTTTTAAGAAAGGCCAAACAATGAACACAAATAGGGCTAAACCAATATGCGAAAATGGCCCTAAATGTGAGATAAAGAAGCAAGTCACAGCTGAAGACCCTAAATGGCCAAGAGCCCTTCAACAAAGTTGAAGAGGGGATCAAAATTAAGTACTTTACAGTTTACAACAGGCCATGAAAACAAACACAAGTATGGCTAAACTATTGTACAAGAAATGAGCCAAAAGGGGGATAAAGAAGCAAGTGATGGTTTCTGGCCTCAAACACAAGAGGGCCCTTCAACAATGTTGAAGAGGGACCCAAAAAATGGCATTTTACAGTTGATGGCCAGACCCAAAACAGTGCACAAGCATGCTCAAAACACTATGCAAAACAAGGCCAAAAAGAGAGCTATAACACAAAGTATGAAAAGATGCCTCAAATAGTAAAATACCCTTAATAAAACATGAAGAGGGGGTCAAAATAAGGTCATTTATAGTTTGGACCAAAGCCCAAAAACAGAAGCATAAGAGGCTAACAAATCATGCAAAAATGGAGCCAAAAGAGAGATATGAAGGCAAGTGGAAAATGGAAGCCTCAAACAGTGATGAGCCCTTCAACAATGTTGAAGAAGGGCTCAAAATAAGCCACTTTTCAGTTTATGATAGAGCTCAAAACAATTTATTCATAGGCCTAAAATACTATGCAAGGAGATGGCATAAAAGAAAGGTAAAGAAGCAAGTGCCACAAGGAAGACTCAAACAGTGAGAGGCTCTTAAACAAGCATGAAATAGAGCTCAAAAAAATGCTATTTTCAGTTAGGGTCGGAGCTCAAAAAAGTAAACACAAGGAGCTAGAATATGAACTAAGAAAAGGGTCAAAAGGGGGAGAAGAGGACTTACCCTTGAAGACTAGTCTTTGAGAGCCTTTTGGACCAAAATGCAGCACTCCTAGGCTCTGAAGAACAACCTCAAGCTGCTGGAATGGAGGATGGAAGGGTGAGGCTATGGGTTGGTGAAGAAATGAGTGTAGGACTTGAGAGGTTTGAAGCTTTGAAGTGTAGAGGGAGAGAGATACAATATGGGAGCTCAAAGGTGATTTTTCTAACCCTTAAAACTAGAGCTGGAGGCTGGTTTATATAGGCAAAAAGAGGGGGAAAAATGGGGGTGGAAAACAATTCAAGTTTCCCCCCAAAATGGCAACCCCCTCCCGGATACAAAATCTGGGGAAAAGGAATACAGATTTGTAATGTACCAACCCTGAGGATCATGGCCAGCCAGTTTTCTTGGGCTTAGGTGGCCGGTAGGCCACCCCCTATGGCCGGCCGGCCAAGGGTCAAAAAGGTCAATGAAGATTAGTGGCCGGCCATGCCATATTAGTGGCCTCCCATGTGTGCACAACACAACTATGTAGTCAAAAACTAGAGAAAGTGAACCAGGAGAGAGAAAAGGCCATTTTTCGGAGGGGTTCAAAAGGGTCAA
This sequence comes from Camellia sinensis, assembly GCF_055761805.1. Taxonomy (NCBI): domain Eukaryota; kingdom Viridiplantae; phylum Streptophyta; class Magnoliopsida; order Ericales; family Theaceae; genus Camellia; species Camellia sinensis. The sequence goes on from NC_138962.1 coordinate 37,643,228, forward strand.
ACACAATTACTAGCCGACCATATGATATTGGTGGCCTCCCAGGTGTGTACAACACAAATATGTGATTTAGAGCTGGAAAAAGTGGCCTTAGGGTGGTCAACATTGGCTTTCAAGTGAGAAAAACCGGCGACGGAGGGCGATGAGGAAATATAACTGGTTGCCGGAACAATTACTGGCCTCCCACCCTTCTACGACCTTCCTAGTGATGAAAATAAGGTCCCTGCCAAAAATGAACTCAAACCGATGCAAAATGAAGGTTCGGGGGTCGAAACGCGCAGCCTGGGCCCCGAAAACTGACTGTTAGGCACCGAAAGTGGTGTTCAACCACAAAGTTGGTCTCTCGGACCACAGTGTCCCTCAAAAGGGAGTAAATGAGATGCATGCCAAAAACTGGAGCAAACGGAGGTGGTTAAGCGGTCCCGAACCGAGGCACATGGCCAACGGCTCCGAAAAACGGGAAACCGGACTCCAAACGGGCAAAATGGCCTATGACCACGAAACGTAGCCTACGGCCATTGAGAGATGATCTACGAGACCTCTCCCTCCCTTCGGGAAGAGAAACAGAGAAAACTGAGCTTGGTTCGCAAATCGAGGCAAGGTATGAAAGAGTCCGGAAGTCCGGAGGCAAGGCTCGCAGCCGAGACTCTGAAACTTCTGAACGAGCACAATATGCAACATCACCGAGCGCTCAATCGGTGACGTCTGAGTCTTAAGGTTGGTCAAAAATGGGGTGTCTACAGTTGCCCCTCTTTGACAGAACTCGAAAGTCACACGTGATGGGAGTGAATGTCAAAGCCCAGAGACGACCCATTTTTGACAAGGCCGAAGACTTAGACAAACATACAAAATAACAAAAATGTGCCCACAGGCATGCCCACAGGCATGCCCGCAGGCAGGGGCAAAATGCAAAATGATATGCACAAAGCCGAACGTAGCCCATGATCAATGCAAATGCAGCAAGCTGTAATGAAGCACATATTCACAATAGATGCAATAGTTTTAAGCAAGAATGCGAAGCGAAACTACATTTCATGCAGTTGAAGAGTACGGAGAATCATTGAATTTTCGCCACGTCTCACACGGAGAAGATACAATACCTGCGCGGTTTGTCTGGTCGCACCAGCCTCAAATGAACCGTACATACAATATCGTGCCTCATGGTGCTAGGGATCTCTCGCTTTTTCTTGGTTGAACCACAGGTACTACTTTTCTCCCTGACTATGGTCGCAGCTTTCCCTATTCTCCAACAGGGTGACAGACTAGGTTGATTCAGTATCCAGAATTGAGGCGCATACACATGTTATCTCAATCTATGGGGCTGCCATACAGATTTCAAGCCGGGGATATACCCCTAGGTATTTAAACTAGACTTTAGTCTCGGAAATCCCGAACCTTTGCGTTCTAGGCAAGAGCCATTCGAACTCTAGTTTCCACCGTCTCAGTTGGTCTCCTAGGAACTCACCGTAAACACAGGCAGGTAGCTATACCAGACCACTGGAAGTCGTTCGGGCACGACAAACACCAAAGGAATTGCACCTTTAGAGGATTTAAGGTCTCCTAGACCAGGAGTGCACAAGATAGTGTGATGAAATGCAAGTGCGATGCGCAAAATGGCGCGAATGATGATGCAGGATTTAAGGTCTCCTTAGACCGGACGATAAAATAGATATGATGCAACGGATGTAACAGATGTGATGCAATAGACAATAGATGCGATGCAACAGAGAGTACAACAGATGCAAAGGGTGACATATTCCAACCACGCTGGACTTGTGAGTGGAGGCAGAACAAAGAAAATCAATCAGGAGCGCGTTCCACGCAACCTAAGATAAGTTCCAAACACGCTAAAATCGTGTGAGGAAGGGGACACTCAAACCACACTGAAATTGTGAGAAGAGGTCTGAAAACAACCGCTCAAGTGCGCGCACAACGTAGCCTGAGATAAATTCCAAACACGCTGAAATCGTGTGAGAAAAAGAACACTCTAACCACGCCGAAATCGTGAGAAGAGGTCTGAAAACAACCGCTCAAGTGCGCACACAACGCAACCTAAAAAAAATTCCAAACACGCTGAAATCGCGTAAGGAACGAGACACTCAAACTACGCTGAAATCGTGAGAGGAGGCCCAAAAACAACCGCCCAGGTGCGTACACAACGTAACCTGAGAAAAATTCCAAACACGCTGAAATCGCGTATGGAACGGATCACTCAAACCACGCTGAAATCGCGAGAGGAGGTCCAAACAACCGCCCAAGTGCGTACACAACGCAACCTAGGATAAATTCCAAACACGCTGAAATCGCGTAAGGAACGGGACACTCAAACCACGCTGAAATCGTGAGAGGAGGTCCAAACAACCGCCCAGGTGCGTACACAATGTAACCTAGGATAAATTCCAAACACGCTGAAATCGCGTAAGGAATGGGACACTCAAATCACGCTGAAATCGTGAGAGGAGGCCCAAAAACAACCGCCCAGGTGCGTACACAACGCAACCTAAGAAAAATTCCAAACACACTGAAATCGCGTAAGGAACGGGACACTGAAACCACGCTGAAATCGCGAGAGGATGTCCAAACAACCGCCCAGGTGCGTACACAACGCAACCTAGGATAAATTCCAAACACGCTGAAATCGCGTATGGCATGGGACACTCAAATCACACTGAAATCGTAAGAGAAGGCCCAAAAACAACCGCCCAGGTGCGTACACAACGCAACCTGAGAAAAATTCCAAACACGGTGAAATTGCGTAAGGAACGGGACATTCAAACCACGCTGAAATCGCGAGAGGAGGTCCAAACAACCGCCCAGGTGCGTACACAACGCAACCTAGGATCAATTCCAAACACGCTGAAATCGCGTAAGGAACGGGACACTCAAACCACGCTGAAATCGTCAGAGGAGGTCCAAACAACTGCCCAAGTGCGTACACAACGCAACCTAGGATAAATTCTAAACACGCTGAAATCGCGTAAGAAACGGGACACTCAAACCACGCTGAAATCGTGAGAGGAGGTAAAGAAATTCCAAACACGCTGAAATCGTGTAAGGAAAAAAACAAACTCTAACCACGCTGAAATCGTGAGAAGACGTCAGGTAACTCATGAGCGCGTTCCACGCATCCTAAGCTAAGTCCCGGGGGACCACGATCCTAAACGCTGCTCAGCGTAAAAAGATAAAAGGTAGAAGATAACACAAGATGCAAATAAATAGAAGTATGGTGTGTATGACAATACAAGTGGAAAAGTGCATAACAATGCAGGTGGAAGGGTGCATAACTTTGAAGCAGGCTTGATCTTGCGCTTGAGGTAGAGGCACACTCATGCTTCGGAGCATTGACAAGGCTTTGAAAAGGTACATCCGGAATACAATCACGAAATTTGCTGAAGGTGAAACACACTCAGATGCTTCCATTTTTCCTCTTTTCTTTTGCTTTACAGTTCGGAACCCATGTAGTTTCAGATAGGTCCTGGTTTTACTGTTTTCACGTGACCTAGGTTGAACCCCGCGACTTTATGAAAGAACCAATTCTGTTTTGCACAAATGTGGAGAACGACACGGCACTCGGAGCACAAAACGATTTTATTTTTGGAAATTGAGAGATGAGTTTTCGACCAGGTATTGAGCCTACGACTGAACACAGCAAAATGACTCAACAAGGAAATAAAAGGCACATAACCTAGACACGTCGAGTAACACTCGAAACGACTCAAAACAAGAATCGAGATAAAATAAAAAGACACGACACTCAGACGTGCACAGGGAGCCTGTTTCACCGGGTAGTGTTTCCCACCCTTTCTCATTTGTGGTTCTCACATCACTCGGCCCTCAAGCTCTGTTTTTTCTGAAAAAGCCCTTTTCTCACTTTTCCTCTCATCGCACATCTCTCTATTCTTCGATCTCTCATTTTTCATCCCTCCCCTGGGTGGTTGATGGATAAACAGCAAATTGTGGGCTCGTACCCTAGCATTCTGCTAGATTCTCTTTCTTCCGCTCACAGCTAGTGAATTCTTCCCACAGAAGGGTTGCGCTACAACTGAGTGTGTAGCAAATCTGCAGCTAACATCAGTTGATGATGCTTTGCTGGGGAGTTTGGACGTGATAAGATCTGTCCAGATGATGGAGTGGAATATCTTGCCCCATTCTAGTTCGTGCTTCGCACTTTGCTTGACACCTCGTTGCTTAGAGGATGGGAGAGCTTTCTGCCCTTTGTTGTGCCATTTTCTCGCAAATACGGTGCCCTTTCCGACAAGTAGAGTGCCCTTTCTGGCAAGTATTTTGACAAAGGAAAAAAGACAGAACACCTGACTCAATTGTGCCCCTAGTTCATCATTTTGACCATTTTTTTGTTTTTGCTCTCTACTAAAACAGTTTTGACCAACATGAGAGTTAGATTAACGCGCTTGTTCGATTTTCTGATTTAAAATCATGCAAGTTAGGCTATGAGCACTGAGGGTTTTCCTTTTTTGGGTCCAAGAAATGGTCCAGTTTTGAAAAATGGAGTACTTTTCGAGAAGATTAGTCAACCTCAGTAAGAATTCTCAAAAACTATTTTTGCAAACGACCACTGCTCAACGAGCACGGAACCTACTCTTGAGATGCACAAACTCGGATCCATAGCAATGGAAAATTGCCCCTTGTCTGAAGGACACTTCATGGGAACGGAAAGTTGCCCTTTGTTCGAAATGACACTGCGGCGTTTTGAATGGCAACGGAAAGTTGCCCCTTGTTTGGATAGCACCGCAGCGCATTGTAGTCAGTCCTCAGAGCGACGAACACAACCAGACTCTCAAATACAGAGAAGACAAAGATGACCAGAACCATCGCATGGACACAGTCGAATTGGAAGTGTTTATGGCTGGACTTCAGAATGAAGTTGCCTACGTATCCCAAAGATGGGAATCAAGCCTTACATAGTTCGGGGTTAAGGTACACTCGGGTATTTAACCTCTCCTTTTACGCTCTAACTTTTGCCAAGGCGCCCGTTGCGGGTTTTCGACCTTGCGAGCTTTGTTCTTCTTTTCTTTTCGATTTTTTTCATTTCTTTTTCTCTTCTTTATTTTTTTTGCATTTTTTTTTCTTTTCTTTTGCATTTTTTTTTTTTGCTTTTCTTTTCTTTTTTTTTTCTTCGTATTTTTCTCTTACTCTAACTTTTGTCTGGGTCGCCCTTCCGGGTTTTCGGCCCAGCGAGCCTCTCAAAGGGTAAAAGTGTAACAAGTCCATGCCAGATGGTTTTAGGATCTCGAAGCCATCCGTATCCAAGAGAGTGGCTGTTGTATCGATTTGCAGAAGGATCCATCTTCGGCTCTTCGAGCAAATCGGACATTTTTGCCCCTAGTTCGAGGGGTGTTTCTGTTCTAGCTTCGCAAGCTTCTTCTGATGAGGTCTGATCTTCTTGATCTGACTTTGGTGCCTCTTGTTCGAGGGCTGTTTCGAATCTGGCCACACAAGCCTCATATCGCGGTTGACCGTTGAACACTCTGAATCCAAGGTCAAGGTTTGAAAGTAAGGGCTCAAGTCTCGAGGCTAAGAGCGATCCTAAGCTGCACAATCTCAAGAGTGATTCCGCACAGGTCTTCGCAGGACCGCGCAAAACATTTTGCTTTTGAAAATTTTTAAGAAAGCGACAAATTGCTCGCGCTGAAGATAGTGTGAAACCAGTCTGGATCAAGCCAGGGTCCTTCTCAGTACTCACGCTAACAAGCATGATTTCATTCATTAAAGGCTTAGCATGCCTCTTTTTCTCTCAATTGATCAAATTTTTGCAAAACCCGAGGAATTCCTTCCTCTTCGTTTTCACCGCAGTGTTCAAAAGGTTTTGAAAAACTTAGGTCAATGTAATGAATTCAAGGCACAAAAGAGCAGGTGAGATGCATTGCCGTTTCATTCAAATCTTCTGGCACAACTGGCGCATGGCTGAAGCAAATCACTGCTGTTTCATTGAGATCTGTTGGCACAACTGGTTCCTCGGTAGAAACAGACTCAAAGAAAGTAAAAAGACAAACACGAAACGAAACAGTGATGTCCGAGGTAACACCCTTCGGGATCACCCGACCCCTATACAATAGGACTGACTCGATACGACAAGACAGACCTCAACTGACTCAGTATGAAAGGGCAGACTCAAAACAAAACAACAAGACTGACTCAATACCCAAGTCAGAATGTAGCTTTCGCCAAATGCTCAAAACGGTGCGTGTCATACGCCATATCTAGAGTAAATCGAGTGCCATCCGCTGGTGGTTCATCCCCCGATCACATGGTCATATTATCCCCCAAGTTCACCGATCCAGTGCCGATAGACTTTGCAGAGCTTGGCGCGACAATGACCCCGTTGTCAATCAGATCTTGCACTTCGTGGTGAAGACGAGAGCAATTGTCAGTACCATGACCGGTTTGTTGATGGAAGGCACAGTATTAGGCAGCATCATGCGTAGCCGGAAGAGGATTCGGGAGAGGCCGAGGCTCAAGGGGTTTGAGATGGCCTTGTCTTATAAGGATTTGGAAAGTTTTGGACAAAGGCATGTGGAGGGCATGGAAGACCCTTTGACCTCGGGGTTGGTACTTCAAAGTTTGTGGATTTTTGCTGGACGCACCAGCAAAGTGCTTGGCAGGTGCTGGCCTGGTTTGTTGATCTCTTCTGAATGCAGGATTATAGCTGAAATGAACGTTTCTGATACAACGACCCTTCTCCCGGCTTGCCCCTTGATTCAAACTGCCCCCAACTTGAGTGGCAAAAATATCATTCGCAGTTTTTGCAATCATTGCAAGCACTTGCTGTTTGTTTAGTCCGTCGGCCTTCAAAGCCTCAACAGCCAACAGAAGATGTTCATGGGGACCAATGCCTGTCCCTACCTTGTTCTTACCGTCTGCCTCTACTTTGACAAGGGATTGGCATTCCTCAAATACAGCCCATTCCAAGACTGGGGAGCCTTTTGACATGAACTCCCTGGTATGTGATGTGGTTAATGACGGAGCCGATGTCCCAGAGGCCAAATCTGTCACAGTTCTCTGAAGATCTTCGATCATTCTCTTCAGCTCAGAAGTAGTACGTTCACGGGTTTGAGATGATTAGGGTCCAAGTGCATCCATCATGCATAAGTCCATGCTTTCTGGAATGAACACCTCAGGCTTGGGTAAATAGGTTGGGGTGATGTATATGCTGGGGTCGAAGGTGGATGGTAGTGTATGGATGAGGTTGAGATGGGGAGGTGATGAATCAGTACTAACCTGAGGTCCTTTTGGTGGAGCTAGGGTCTCTTCGTCAATAAGATCCTGAATCTTATGACGGAGGTGCATGCAACGGTTCGTATCATGACCGTGTTGTTGATGATAGGCACAGTATTTAGCTGGGTCGTATCTTGGTGGAAGAGGATTTGGAAGGGGTTAGGGTTCTAGGAGTTCTAGGTGCCCTTCTTCTTGCAGCTTTTTCAAAGCTTGGGAGAGACTCATGTAAAGAGGATGGAATTTTCGGGCTTGGGGCCGAGTTGAAATGGTTGGTTCTTGGTCATTGAGGGAAGTGATGATAGTGTCTACTTCTGAGCATTTCACAGCTGTGCTACCATCAGTAGTAGCATTGGAACTGCGAGCAGCATTTCTCTTCGAAGGCTCATTATCTTCTGCAAAGATCCCTTGTCTGATGGCATCCTCGATTTAAACCCCCATTTCATGAAGGGCTGGAAAGGTAAACAGAGGTAGAACGACCATCTTTTGCAGCAACTTGCCATGCAGATTCCGAACAATCATTCTGATCTGATCTTTGTCGGAAGGCCTTGTAGCCATCATTGAGGCCTTTGCTCTCCATCTTGTCACGAACTCTGAGAAACCCTCCTTTGGCTCTTGGCGGGTGACTTCGAGATCACGAGTCGTGACCTCGATCTGTGTGTTATAGGAGTATTGATCAATAAAGGCCTCAGCCAGCCCTTCCCAGTTCTGTTTCACAGAGTTCTCCAATTTTGCATACCAGATTGTGGCTATCCCAGACAGGGTTCGGCCGAATAGTGACAATTTCTGGGCTGTGGTCAAACCCATTGGCCTCAAGATATCAGAAAATAGTTGGAGGTGCACCATTGGGTCTTCAGAGCCATCAAATCGATCGATATGCGGCATTTTAAACCGCTCCGGGAAGGTCACCACTGAGTCGGTATAACCATCCTCTATATCAGGAATAGAGCGGGCCCCCTGAGACTTTTTGAACAATTTCTCAAGCTTGCTCACTTTCAATGCTGTGGGGTCCGTCTCAAACTCAAAGGGGGAGTCTGGTAGGTTGGTGGGTGTTTTAGACAGCTGGGGTAGCACCGGGGGCGGAGCTGGCCCACCTGGAATATCCATATCATCCTGGACGTGGGTTGCCTCCCCGAGTATGGGAACTCTTGGTGGGGGAGAAGCCTGGTGTGAAGTAAATACTCCAGTTTGCTGCTCTAACCTGGCAATTGTTTCTGCCTGTTGGACTATGACCACAGCCTGTTGTTTGGTAAATTCCGCTTGGCGGACAGCATCTTGCTGCATGGCTTTCATACTATCCTGGAGTTGGCGCACCATCTCTTCTAGACTCGACATATTGCCCTGATTTAACTGAGCAACTGGTATACCTGTGTCTGCAGTAGGCTCAGAAATCTCAACCTGGCTGTTCAAAGACCACTGAGCTGGTAGCTACTGTACTGGTGGTCTATGCCTGACTGACCTTTTCACCCTGCCTCTGGTAAAGGAACACTGATTTCCCTTGAACTGAATCTTTGACCCAACAAAGTCTATCAACACAAGTTCGGTGTACCCGGGGAATATTGGGGCCTTCTGAAGCTATGGTTCCAAGACTGCCTAGCAAAAGAGAAAACAGACAGCATCTCAGCCTGATTTCACCTGAACAGATATGAGCATAGTTGAATGAGTGTGCTCTACAGAATTCTGCCCGTAAACTGATGCCCTCAGGTAAACTGAATCCCAAAATACTGAACTGGTGCTCGCAGGCCTGATGCCCAAACTTGCAAACTGATACATGCATTCTTGTAGAGACGCACTCTAAAAGCACATAACAGATAAGTGAGAGCCAAAACACCCCTATGTTGGGGTAGGGTTTCCTTCTCCTATTTTGTCAGGAGCTAGGGTTTCACTACGCACGCAGCGGTTTCAAACAACCTATGATCGGGTAAGCAACCTGTCTTAGTTTGGAATGGTCACTATGGATTCCGAATATGCACTAGGTCGAATAGTCAAAAGGGTGCCCCGGTAAAACCGGGATTTGTGTTCCCATACTGGCAGAGCCCACAACCGGTCAGCCTTATGGTCATGCCTTGACAAGACAAGCCTCCGGCAAACCGTTCAGGAATAGCAGATGGCAAACACAGTGTCTTAGGCGCACCAATGCAAATGCAATGCAAAGAAACACATAAGTGTAGTCAAAACAAGATATCATGAGTTCGAGTCAAGTTCTCTAAATCCCCAGCAGAGTCGCCAGAAACTGTAGACGTCCCCGAACGCCCCGGGAGGAACGAGTCCCCCGTTCCATTCGATATTGGGCTCACTACAGTTCAGGACTCTAAAATTTGTCACGGTTCTTAATCTAAACCAAAGAGTCCAAATCCGGCAAATCGTTTTGAGAAAACAGATTTTGAAAGAGGTGCCAAACATGGACTGCTTTGCCAGATACAGAGTCGCCACCTAAATATTTTATTTTTGGAGAATTTAGGAAACCCTGACTCGTTGCCTAAGGCCATGTGTCCGTCATCACCAAAGTTGCCTCGGCTCGGGAACTTGGGTACGATTGGGGAAGGTCACTTCGTGAGCACCCCCGCTCGCCCGATCAAAGATCGGCCTCTACTAACTATGATATCTAGTTTTGAAAACATTATGCGTTCTTATTCCGGTTATTAGCCTAGATTTACTATGTGATGCGCATAGCATACAAGTATAGACCGGGTCGCCTGAATTGGAACAAAACATTTCGTGTTTGTTTTTGAAAGATGGTTTGCTACTCGCAAGTAGGCTTAAAATGCAGATTTTGCCACCCGCGGGTGGGCTTAGAAAAGATGGTTTTGCCACTATTTAGTGGACTTAAAACTCACAGTTGATGATTTGTTCCAATCCAAGTAACCCAACCTTCACCCACAGGCATTCAGGCAGATATATCACATAAGCATATAGCCTCATGGTAAGCATGCTATCATGGCAGTCACTCACACACATGCAATGATGCTAAAGCATAAAACTCACCGAGTACTCCAAGCCAAAACAGAAGCTCATTAGAAATCCATGCATGGTCCTAATTATACAGAAATGCCAAATGCAACACAAGCAAAAATGCAACTATAGCAGGCTCGGCTATTCTAAACATGGCATATGAAATGCTACAGCTAACATGCATTCAACTTGGAATTGAAAATACGATGCAGTTAGTATGATGCGCCGAGCCCGGTGCATGCAATACAGATGAATGAATGCAAACATGCTGTCATACTGTATGCTAATTGAAACATGCCCTAATCTAACCATCATAAGCGGGTAAATAAAAGGGAGAAAGACGTGGGGTTGGAAGACATACATCACACACACGCACACTTATTACAACATTGCCCTCGCTCGGAGGGTCCGAATAAATAATATACAGTCCCAAATGAATAAATAATACAGTCCCGAATAAATACAAAAATCCTAATTAATTTACAAATTAATCTAAGAAAGCTATAAACTGGCATGCAAGCCAGGGACTGCCTCGACTCTGATGAATGATGTATGTTTGGGCTGCCTTGCGCGGAAATCCACTGGGATGCCCCAATTAGCCTCTGTTTTGCAATTATTCTTGGAAAGCGCGCCAAGCTCCGGAAGGTTGCTAATTCTTGATTTGCTGTAACAGAGAGCAGGAAAGGGGCATAGCAATGTATTTTCACATATGTATGCATGTCTCGATCCTCGTGCCACCAATCACGCATCTCGATGCATGATGGCCGAGGGATCGAATTGCACAACTCAATATGAAATGAATGCACATATGGACACAACAAGGCCTAGACCCCCTCATGGGTAATCCGGAGTGTCGGGGACTGGGGAATTGAGACACGTTCCGTCACTCGGAGTACGAAACGTACCTCATTTCCCGTGCTCGAGCTAACTCCTATCCCGAGCACGATGCAATATGCATGACATGCGTGAATGCAACTAAGATACAACCTAACATGCACGATGCTATGAAATGACATACACGATGCACGAGGTAACACGGCATACACAATGCGCTAACAAACAACCTAGCATACACAATGCTATGAAATGAAATGGCATACACAATGCAATATGGGCTCACACCAACATGAGTGGACCTCAGCCACACTCACATAAGAGGCCATTAGATGAAAATGAGACACCCGAGATGCGTGCACACGTGCACGCAAACCGAGGACCGACCCTAAGGCACCAAATGCCACTCTAACAAGACATGGCAAGGCATGGAATATGACATACACGCATGCAAATTTCAGCGCTGAAATACGATGCAAAACAGCCCCGAATCATGGAAACATGGTACCCGATGCACGGAATGAACCCGAAACACAAAATTAGGCATACGCAATGACCTATAGCTATACAAAGCATGCATTATTTGATCATGAAGCATGAAGACAGATTCAAGGCAGTCCCAAAACAAGCATATTTACAGTTTTAAGCAAGGCCAAACAATGAACACAAATAGGGCTAAACCAATATGCGAAAATGGCCCTAAATGTGAGATAAAGAAGCAAGTCACAGATGCAGACCCTAAATGGCCAAGAACCCTTCAACAAAGTTAAATATGGGCTCAAAATGAAGTACTTTACAGTTTACAACAGGCCACGAAAACAAACACAAGTATGGTTAAACTATTGTACAAGAAATGAGCCAAAAGGGGGATAAAGAAGCAAGTGATGGTTTCTGCCCTCAAACACAAGAGGGTCCTTCAACAATGTTGAAGAGGGACCCAAAAAATGGCGTTTTATAGTTGGTGGCCAGACCCAAAACAGTGCACAAGCATGCTCAAAACACTATGCAAAACAAGGCCAAAAAGAGAGCTATAACACAAAGTACAAAAAGGATGCCTCAAATAGTAAAATACCCTTAATGAAACATGAAGAGGGGATAAAAATAAGGTCATTTATAGTTCAGACCAAAGCCCAAAAACAGAAGCATAAGAGGCTAACAAATCATGCAAAAATGGAGCCAAAAGAGAGATATAAAGGCAAGTGAAAAATGGAAGCCTCAAACAGTGATGAGCCCTTCAACAATGTTGAAGAAGGGCTCAAAATAAGCCACTTTACAGTTTATGATAGAGCTCAAAACAGTTTATTCATAGGCCTAAAATACTATGCAAGGAGATGGCATAAAAGAAAGGTAAAGAAGCAAGTGCCACAAGGAAGCCTCAAACAGTGAGAGGCCCTTAAACAAGCATAAAATAGAGCTCAAAATAATGCTATTTTCAGTTAGGATCGGAGCTCAAAAAAGTAAACACAAGGAGCTAGAATATGAACCAAGAAAAGGGTCAAAAAGGGGAGAAGAGGACTTACCCTTGCAGACTAGTCTTTGACAGCCTTTTGGACCAAAATGCAGCACTCCTAGGCTCTGAAGAACAACCTCAAGCTGCTGGAATGGAGGATGGAAGGGTGAGGCTATGGGTTGGTGAAGAAATGGGTGTAGGACTTGAGAGGTTTGAAGCTTGGAAGTGTAGAGGGAAAGAGATACAATATGGGAGCTCAAAGGTGATTTTTCTAACCCTTAAAACCAGAGCTGGAGGCTGGTTTATATAGGCAAAAAGAGGGGGAAAAATGGGGTGGAAAACAATTCAAGTTTCCCCCCAAAATGGCAAGCCCCTCCCGGATACAAAATCTGGAAAAAGGAATACAGATTTGTAATGTACCAACCCTGAGGATCATGGCCAGCCAGCTTTCTTGGGCTTAGCTGGCCGGTCCGCCACCCCCTATGGCCGGCCGGCCAAGGGTCAAAAAGGTCAATGAAGATTAGTGGCCGGCCATGCCATATTAGTGGCCGGCCATGCCATATTAGTGGCCTCCCATGTGTGCACAACACAACTATGTAGTCAAAAACTAGATAAAGTGAACCAGGGGAGAAAAAAGGCCATTTTTAGGAGGGGTTCAAAAGGGTCAAACACAATTACTAGCCGACCATATGATATTGGTGGCCTCCCATGTGTGTACAACACAAATATGTGGTTTAGAGCTGGAAAAAGTGGCCTTAGGGTGGTCAACGTTGGCTTTCAATTGAGAAAAACGGGCGACGGAGGGCGATGAGGAAATATAACTGGTTGCCGCAACAATTACTGGCCTCCCACCCTTCTACGACCTTCCTAGTGATGAAAATAAGGTCCCTGCCAAAAATGAACTCAAACCGATGCAAAATGAAGGTTCGGGGGTCGAAACGCGCAGCCTCGGCCCCCGAAAACTGACTGTTAGGCACCGGAAGTGGTGTTCAACCACGAAGTTGGTCTCTCGGACCACAGTGTCCCTCGAAAGGGAGTAAATGAGATGCATGCCAAAAATTGGAGCAAACGGAGGTGGTTAAGCGGTCCCGAACCGAGGCACACGGCCAACGGCTCCGAAAAACGGGAAACCGGACTCCAAACGGGCAAAATGGCCTATGACCACGAAACATAGCCTACGGCTACTGAGAGATGATCTACGAGACCTCTACCTCCCTTCGGGAAGAGAAACAGAGAAAACTGAGCCTGGTTCACAAACCGAGGCAAGGTATGAAAGAGTCTGGAAGTCCGGAGGCAAGGCTCGCAGCCGAGACTCTGAAACTTCTGAACGAGCACAATATGCAACATCACCGAGCGCTCAATCGATGACGTCTGAGTCTTAAGGTTGGTCAAAAATGGGGCGTCTACAGTTGCCCCTCTTTGACAGAACTCGAAAGTCACACGTGATGGGAGTGAATGTCAAAGCCCAGAGACGACCCATTTTTGACAAGGCCGAAGATTTAGACAAACATACAAAATAACAAAGATGTGCCCACAGGCATGCCCGCAGGCAGGGGCAAAATGCAAAATGATATGCACAAAGCCGAACGTAGCCCATGATCAATGCAAATGCAGCAAGCTGTAATGAAGCACATATTCACAATAGATGCAACAGTTTTAAGCAAGAATGCGAAGCGAAACTACATTTCATGCAGTTGAAGAGTACGGAGAATCATTGAATTTTTGCCACGTCTCACACAGAGAAGATACAATACCTGCGCGGTTCGTCTGGTCGCACCAGCCTCAAATGAACCGTACATACAATATCGTGCCTCATGGTGCTAGGGATCTCTCGCTTTTTCTTGGTTGAACCACAGGTACTACTTTTCTCCCTGACTATGGTCGCAGCTTTCCCTATTCTCCAACAGGGTGACAGACTAGGTTGATTCAGTATCCAGAATTGAGGCGCATACACATGCTATCTCAATCTATGGGGCTGCCATACAGATTTCAAGCCGGGGATATACCCCTGGGTATTTAAACTAGACTTTAGTCTCGGAAATCCCGAACCTTTGCGTTCTAGGCAAGAGCCATTCGAACTCTAGTTTCCACCGTCTCAGTTGGTCTCCTAGGAACTCACCGTAAACACAGGCAGGTGACTATACCAGACCACTGGAAGTCGTTCGGGCACGACAAACACCAAAGGAATTGCACCTTTAGAGGATTTAAGGTCTCCTAGACCAGGAGTGAACAAGATAGTGCGATGAAATGCAAGTGCGATGCGCAAAATGGCGCGAATGATGATGCAGGATTTAAGGTCTCCTTAGACCGGACGATAAAACAGATATGATGCAATGGATGTAACAGATGTGATGCAATAGACAATAGATGCGATGCAACAAAGAGTACAACAGATGCAAAGGGTGACATATTCCAACCACGCTGGACTCGTGAGTGGAGGCAGAAGAAAGAAAATCAATCAGGAGCGCGTTCCGCGCAACCTAAGATAAGTTCCAAACACGCTGAAATCGTGTGAGGAAGGGGACACTCAAACCACGCTGAAATTGTGAGAAGAGGTCTGAAAACAACCGCTCAAGTGCGCGCACAACGCAACCCGAGATAAATTCCAAACACGCTGAAATCGTGTGAGGAAAAGAACACTCTAACCACACCGAAATCGTGAGAAGAGGTTTGAAAACAACCGCTCAAGTGCGCACACAACGCAACCTAAAAAAAAATTCCAAACAAGCTGAAATCGCGTAAGGAACGAGACACTCAAACTACGCTTAAATCGTGAGAGGAGGCCCAAAAACAACCGCCCAGGTGCGTACACAACGCAACCTGAGAAAAATTCCAAACACGCTGAAATCGCGTAAGGAACGGGTCACTCAAACCACGCTGAAATCGCGAGAGAAGGTCCAAACAACCGTCCAGGTGCGTACACAACGCAACCTAGGATAAATTCCAAACACGCTGAAATCGCGTAAGGAACGGGACACTCAAATCACGCTAAAATCGTGAGAAGAGGTCCAAACAACCGCCCAGGTGCGCACACAACGCAACCTAGGATAAATTCCAAACATGCTGAAATCTCGTAAGGAATGGGACACTCAAATCACGCTGAAACCGTGAGAGGAGGCCCAAAAACAACCGCCCAGGTGCGTACGCAACGCAACCTAGGATAAATTCCAAACACGCTAAAATCGCGTAAGGAATGGGACACTCAAATCACGCTGAAATCGTGAGAGGAGGCCCAAAAACAACCGCCCAGGTACGTACACAACGCAACCTGAGAAAAATTCCAAACACGCTGAAATCGCGTAAGGAACGGGACACTCAAACCACGCTGAAATCACGAGAGGAGGTCCAAACAACCGCCCAGGTGCGTACACAACGCAACCTAGGATAAATTCCAAACACGCTGAAATCGCGTAAGGAATGGGACACTCAAATCACGCTGAAATCGTGAGAGGAGGCCCAAAAACAACCGCCCAGGTGCGTACACAGCGCAACCTGAGAAAAATTCCAAACACGCTAAAATCGCGTAAGGAACGGGACACTCAAACCACACTGAAATCGCGAGAGGAGGTCCAAACAACCGCCCAGGTGCGTACACAACGCAACCTAGGATAAATTCCAAACACGCTGAAATCGCGTAAGGAATGGGACACTCAAATCACACTGAAATCGTGAGAGGAGGCCCAAAAACAACCGCCCAGGTGCGTACACAGCGCAACCTGAGAAAAATTCCAAACACGTTGAAATCGCGTAAGGAACGGGACGCTCAAACCACGCTGAAATCGCGAGAGGAGGTCCAAACAACCTCCCAGGTGCGTACATAACGCAACCTAGGATAAATTCCAAACACGCTGAAATTGCGTAAGGAATGGGACACTCAAATCACGCTGAAATCGTGAGAGGAGGCCCAAAAACAACCGCGCAGGTGCATACACAGCGCAACCTGAGAAAAATTCCAAACACGCTGAAATCGCGTAAGGAACGGGACACTCAAACCACGCTGAAATCGCGAGAGGAGGTCCAAACAACCGCCCAGGTGCGTACACAACGCAACCTAGGATAAATTCCAAACACGCTGAAATCGCGTAAGGAACGGGACACTCAAACCACGCTGAAATCGTGAGAGGAGGTCCAAACAACCGCCCAGGTGCGTACACAACGCAACCTAGGATAAATTCTAAACACGCTGAAATCGCGTAAGGAACAGGACACTCAAGCCACGCTGAAATCGTGAGAGGAGGTAAACAAATTCCAAACACGCTGAAATCGTGTGAGGAAAAAAACAAACTCTAACCACGCTGAAATCGTGAGAAGAGGTCAGGTAACTCATGAGCGCGTTCCATGCATCCTAAGC
Organism: Camellia sinensis; assembly: GCF_055761805.1. Lineage (NCBI taxonomy): Eukaryota > Viridiplantae > Streptophyta > Magnoliopsida > Ericales > Theaceae > Camellia > Camellia sinensis. Next base: position 37,660,042 of record NC_138962.1, read on the forward strand.
TAAGTCCCGGGGGACCACGATCCTAAACGCTGCTCAGCGTAAAAGGATAAAAGGTAGAAGATAACACAAGATGCAAATAAATGGAAGTATGGTGTGTATGACAATACAAGTGGAAAAATGCATAACAATACAGGTGGAAGGGTGCATAACTTTGAAGCAGGCTTGATCTTGCGCTTGAGGTAGAGGCACACTCATGCTTCGGAGCATTGACAAGGCTTTGAAAAGGTACATCCGGAATACAATCACGAAATTTGCTGAAGGTGAAACACCCTCAGATGCTTCCATTTTTCCTCTTTTCTTTTGCTTTACAGTCCGGAACCCATGTAGCTTCAGATAGGTCCTGGTTTTACTGTTTTCACGTGACCTAGGTTGAACCCCGCGACTTTATGTAAGAACCAATTCTGTTTTGCACAAATGTGGAGAACGGCACGACACTCGGAGCACAAAATGATTTTATTTTTGGAAATTGAGAGATGAGTTTTCGACCAGGTATTGAGCCTACGACTGAACACAGCAAAATGACTCAACAAGGAAATAAAAGGCACATAACCTAGACACGTCGAGTAACACTCAAAACGACTCAAAACAAGAATCGAGATAAAACAAAAAGACATGACACTCAGACGTGCACAGGGAGCCTGTTTCACCGGGTAGTGTTTCCCACCCTTTCTCATTTGTGGTTCTCACATCACTCGGCCCTCAAGCTCTGTTTTTTTTGAAAAAGCCCTTTTCTCACTTTTCCTCTCATCGCACATCTCTCTATTCTTCGATCTCTCATTTTTCATCCCTCCCCTGGGTGGTTGATGGATAAACAGCAAATTGTGGGCTCGTACCTCTAGCATTCTGCTAGATTCCCTTTCTTCCGCTCACAGCTAGTGAATTCTTCCCATGGAAGGGTTGCGCTACAACTGGGTGTGTAGCAAATCTGCAGCTAACATCAGTTGATGATGTTTTGCTGGGGAGTTTGGACGTGATAAGATCTGTTCAGATGATGGAGTGGAATATCTTGCCTCATTCTAGTTCGTGCTTCGCACTTTGCTTGACACCTCATTGCTTAGAGGATGGGAGAGCTTTCTGCCCTTTGTTGTGCCCTTTTCTCGCGAATACGGTGCCCTTTCCGACAAGTAGAGTGCCCTTTCTGGCAAGTATTTTGACAAAGGGGAAAAGACAGAACACCTGACTCAACTGTGCCCCTAGTTCATCATTTTGACCATTTTTTGTTTTTGCTCTCTACTAAAACAGTTTTGACCAACATTAGAGTTAGATTAATGCGCTTGTTCGATTTTCTGATTTAAAATCATGCAAGTTAGGCTATGAGCACTGAGGGTTTTCCTTTTTTGGGTCCAAGAAATGGTCCAGTTTTGAAAAATGGAGTACTTTTCGAGAAGATTAGTCAACCTCAGTAAGAATTCTCAAAAACTATTTTTGCAGATGACCACTGCTCAACGAGTACGGAACCTACTCTTGAGATGCACAACCTCGGATCCATAGCAATGGAAAATTGCCCCTTGTCTGAAGAACACTTCATGGCAACAGAAAGTTGCCCCTTGTTCGAAATGACACTACAGCGTTTTGAATGGCAACAGAAAGTTGCCCCTTGTTTGGATAGCACCGCAGCGCATTGTAGTTAGTCCTCAGAGCGACGAACACAACCAGACTCTCAGATACAGAGAAGACAAAGATGACCAAAACCATCACATGGACACAGTCGATTTGGAAGTGTTTATGGCTGGACTTCAGAATGAAGTTGCCTACGTATCCCAAAGATGGGAATCAAGCCTTACGTAGTTCGGGGTTAAGGTACACTCGGGTATTTAACCTCTCCTTTTACGCTCTAAATTTTGCCAAGGCGCCCGTTGCGGGTTTTCGACCTTGCGAGCTTTGTTCTTCTTTTCTTTTCGATTTTTTTTCATTTCTTTTTCTCTTCTTTTTTTTTTTGCATTTTTTTTTCTTTTCTTTTGCATTTTTTTTTTTGCTTTTCTTTTTTTTTTTTTTTTTTTTGTATTTTTCTCTTACTCTAACTTTTGCCTGGGTCGCCCTTCCGGGTTTTCGGCCCAGCGAGCCTCTCAAAGGGTAAAAGTGTAACAAGTCCATGCCAGATGGTTTTAGGATCTCGAAGCCATCCGTATCCAAGAGAGTGGCTGTTGTATCGATTTACAGAAGGATCCATCTTCGGCTCCTCGAGCACATCGGACATTTTCGCCCCTAGTTCGAGGGGTGTTTCTGTTCTAGCTTCACAAGCTTCTTCTGATGAGGTCTGATCTTCTTGATCTGACTTTGGCGCCTCTTGTTCGAGGGCTATTTCGAATCTGGCCACACTGGCCTCATGTCGCGGTTGACCGTTGAACACTCTGAATCCAAGGTCAAGGTTTGAAAGTAAGGGCTCAAGTCTCAAGGCTAAGAGCGATCCTAAGCTGCACAATCTCAAGAGTGATTCCACACAAGTCTTCGCAGGACCGCGCAAAACATTTTGTTTTTGAAAATTTTTAAGAAAGCGACAAATTGCTCGCGCTGAAGATAGTGTGAAACTAGTCTGGATCAAGCCAGGGTCCTTCTCAGTACTCACGCTAACAAGCATGATTTCATTCATTAAGGGCTTAGCATGCCTCTCTTTCTCTCAATTGATCAAATTTTTGCACAACCCGAGGAATTCCTTCCTCTTCGTTTTCACCGCAGTGTTCAAAAGGTTTTGAAAAACTTAGGTCGATGTAATGAATTCAAGGCACAAAAGAGCAGGTGAGATGCATTGCCGTTTCATTCAAATCTTCTGGCACAACTGGTGCACGGCTGAAGCAAATACAAGAGTGTGAAAATCACTGCTGTTTCATTGAGATCTGTCAGCACAACTGGCTCCTCGGTAGAAACAGACTCAAAGAAAGCAAAAAGACAAACACGAAACGAAACAGTGATGTCCGAGGTAACACCCTTCGGGATCACCCGACCCCTATACAACAGGACTGACTTGATACGACAAGACAGACCTCAACTGACTCAGTATGAAAAGACTGACTCAAAACAAAAGGACAGACTCAAAACAAAACAACAAGACTGACTCAATACCCAAGTCAGAATGTAGCTTTCGCCAAATGCTCAAAACGGTGCGTGTCATACGCCATATCTAGAGTAAATCGAGTGCCATCCGCTGGTGGTTCATCCCCCGATCACATGGTCATATTATCCCCCAAGTTCACCGATCCAGTGCCGATAGACTTTGCAGAGCTTGGCGCGACAATGACCCCGTTGTCAATTAGATCTTGCACTTCGTGGTGAAGACGAGAGCAATTGTCAGTACCATGACCGGTTTGTTGATGAAAGGCACAGTATTGGGCAGCGTCATGCGTAGCCGGAAGAGGATTCGGGAGAGGCCGAGGCTCAAGGGGTTTGAGATGGCCTTGTCTTATAAGGATTTGGAAAGCTTTGGACAAAGACATGTGGATGGCATGGAAGACCCTTTGACCTCGGGGTTGGTACTTCAAAGTTTGTGGATTTTTGCTGGACGCACCAGCAAAGTGCTTGGCAGGTGCTGGCCTGGTTTGTTGATCTCTTCTGAGTGCAGGATTATAGCTGAAAGGAACGTTTCTGATACAACGACCCTTCTCCCGGCTTGCCCCTTGATTCAAACTGCCCCCAACTTGAGTGGCAAAAATATCATCCGCAGTTTTTGCAACCATGGCAAGCACTTGCTGTTTGTTTAGTCCTTCGGCCTTCAAAGCCTCAACAGCCAACAGAAGATGTTCATGGGGACCAATGCCTGTCCCTACCTTGTTCTTACCGTCTGCCTCCACTTTGCCAAGGGATTGGCATTCCTCAAATACAGCCCGTTCCAAGACTGGGGAGCCTTTTGACATGAACTCCCTGGTATGTGATGTGGTTAATGACGAAGCCGATGTCCCGGAGGCCAAATCTGTCACAGTTCTCTGAAGATCTTCGATCATTCTCTTCAGCTCAAAAGTAGTGGGTTCACGGGTTTGAGATGATTAGGGTCCAGGTGCATCCATCATGCATAAGTCCATGCTTTCTGAAATGAACACCTCAGGCTTGGGTAGATAGGCTGGGGTGATGTATATGCTGGGGTCGAAGGTGGATGGTAGTGTATAGATGAGGTTGAGATGGGGAGGTGATGAATCAGTACTAACCTGAGGTCCTTTTGGTGGAGCTAGGGTCTCTTCGTCAATAAGATCCTGAATCTTATGACGGAGGCGGATGCAACGGTTCGTATCATGACCGTGTTGTTGATGATAGGCACAGTATTTAGCTGGGTCGTATCTTGGTGGAAGAGGATTTGGAAAGGGTTGGGGTTCTAGGAGTTCTAGGTGCCCTTCTTCTTGCAACTTTTTCAAAGCTTGGGAGAGACTCATGTAAAGAGGATGGAATTTTCGGGCTTGGGGCCGAGTTAAAGTGGTTGGTTCTTGGTCATTGAGGGAAGTGATGATAGTGTCTACTTCTGAGCATTTCGCAGCTGTGCTACCATCAGTAGTAGCATTGGAACTGCGAGCAACATTTCTCTTCGAAGGCTCATTATCTTCTGCAAAGATCCCTTGTCTGATGGCATCCTCGATTTGAACCCCCATTTCATGAAGGGCTGGAAAGGTAAACAGAGGTAGAACGACCATCTTTTGCAGCAACTTGCCATGCAGATTCCGAACAATCATCCTGATCTGATCTTTGTCAGAAGGCCTTGTAGCCATCATTGAGGCCTTTGCTCTCCATCTTGTCACGAACTCTGAGAAACCCTCCTTTGGCTCTTGGCGGGTGACTTCGAGATCACGAGTCGTGACCTCGATCTGTGTGTTATAGGAGTATTGAGCAATAAAGGCCTCAGCCAGCCCTTCCCAGTTCTGTTTCACAGAGTTCTCCAATTTTGCATACCAGATTTCGGCTATCCCAGACAGGGTTCGGCTGAATAGTGACAATTTCTAGGCTGTGGTCAAACCCATTGGCCTCAATATAACTGGTTGCCGCAACAATTACTGGCCTCCCACCCTTCTACGGCCTTTCTAGTGATGAAAATAAGGTCCCTGCCAAAAATGAACTCAAACCGATGCAAAATAAAGGTTCAGGGGTCGAAACGCGCAGCCTGGGGCCCCAAAAACTGACTGTTAGGCACCGGAAGTGGTGTTCAACCACGAAGTTGGTCTCTCGGACCACAGTGTCCCTCGAAAGAGAGTAAATGAGATGCATGCCAAAAACTAGAGCAAACGGAGGTGGTTAAGCGGTCCCGAACCGAGGCACACGGCCAACGGCTCCGAAAAACGGGAAACCGGACTCCAAACGGGCAAAATGGCCTATGACCACGAAACGTAGCCTACGGCCACTGAGAGATGATCTACAAGACCTCTCCCTCCCTTCGGGAAGAGAAACAGAGAAAACCGAGCCTGGTTCGCAAACCGAGGCAAGGTATGAAAGAGTCCGGAAGTCCGGAGGCAAGGCTCGCAGCCGAGACTCTGAAACTTCTGAACGAGCACAATATGCAACATCACCGAGCACTCAATCGGTGACGTCTGAGTCTTAAGGTTGGTCAAAAATGGGGTGTCTACAACTATTGATTATCTTTGAGAGATATACTGACTTGATCGTCAGAGTGCCCCCGGGTGGACGAACCATCGCCGGAATCTTCTCTTTCTGTTACAGGTCAGCCAGGTGTCATCTATTCTGCCAGTGCTCTCTAGCTGAATACTGAATTGACAGTGTGATCGAAAATTCACTCAGATACTAAGTCTTCATGGTTGCAAGGGTTTAAGCTTTTTGTCCAACCAAAAAATTGAAACCTTTCCGCTTAAAAAAATTAACTACCATTCAAACTCTCTCTCTCTCTCTTACAAACATTTCAAGAGGACACCGAATTATTTGTTTTGATTTTATGCAAGGGGTCAACTAACCCAATTAGCTAGTTCCCCTCCCCCCACCCAAAATACAAATAAAAGAATATTTCATTTTTTTTTAAATATTAATCATTGATAACCGTTTGTTTGTACTTGTTTTGCACCCATTAATTATTGTTGTTGCAACCATCTCAACGGTCTCCCACACAAATTTTGTAATTTGAAGGAAAAATCCACTGCTACAGTACTACTTGGTTTGTTTGAATTATTTAGAGAACATATTACACTAACATAGGATTTTTTTGATTGAATTATGATTTTTTTTGGTTGAATTAATCTCGGTTTTATTACCCATTAGTCATTTTTTCGTTCAATGAGTTCATTATTTTATTTTTTTTGACAAAAATAATATGTTTTTTTATATGATTTTAGAATTAGTTTTTTAGCTTTAGCATGACTCTCTATCAACAAAAATTTCTACAACTGCCATTTAGTGTGTTTGGCTTCAGTCTTATGAAAATTAAGTTTTTTATTTTTTGTATTTTTTTTAGTGAATATTTTTAAAATTTTAAGCATTTTTTTTACTTTTTTAGATGGACTTTACTTAGATGTATCTAAAAAGTAAAATATTTGTGAAAAAATATATTAAAAAATTAATAAATACACAAAAATACGAAATATATATTAAATTTTTATATTTTTAGTAGTTAGTGAATTTTTTAAAGATTATTTTCACAAAAATTATATTTTTTAAGTGTATTTATGTTAGGTGTGTCTAAATATTAAAAAAATTGCTTAAAATATTAAAAAAATAGTAAAAATAAAAAAATATGAAAAACAAGAAAGTAAAGGTTGTTTTTGGTAGAGTTTTGTGAGTTATGAGTATGAGTTGTATGAGTTGAGAGTATGAGTTGTATTTTGAGTTTGTGAGTTGTGAAATTATGATTTGAGTGTAGAAAATTTGTTTGGTTATAGTTTTTGAATAGAGTGTCGAATTGAGTGTGGAATTGAGTTTTGAAAGTTTAATTTGACATGTAAAGTAAGAAAATTTGTTTGGTTATGAGTTTTGGAAAGAGTTTTCAAAACTTAATTCAAATTGTTATAATTCATAACAAAACACACTACTTTCATACTATTGAAAATTCTGATCAACACTCATAACCAAACTCTTTTTAAAATTCAATTAAAAAAATTTATTATTAACAGAAAATAACATTAATCAATTTTTAATTGAAAATACTACAAAGGAAATAATTTTTTTTCAAAATAAATATTTAAAAAATTTAAATCATAAATATTTAAATAATTTAAATAATCTAAAAAATTTAATAAGTAAAAAATTAAAATAAATATTCAAAAAATTTAAATCGTAAAAATTTAAATAATTTAAATATTCAAAAAATTTAAATAATTTAAAATGTTAATATTTTAAATTTAAAAACAACTTTACACTCAAATTGTAACCAAACACATAAAACAAAACTCAATTAAGAAATTATTTTTAAAACTCATAACCAAACACATAATTCGAAATTCCATATTACTTTCACAACTCTACACTCAAATCGTAACCAAATACATAACAAAAAAATTAAAATATTTTTATAAAATAGAGTTTGAATTTATTTTTATAAAATATTTAAAAATATTCAAAAAATTAAAAAGTTAAAAAAAATCGTAACATATTTAAATATTAAAATATTTAAAAAATTAAAATATTTATTTGAATTGAATTTTGAAAAGAGTTTTGAATTATGTGTTTGGTTATGAGTTTTGAAAAATAATGATTATGTTTTGAATTGAGTTTTGAGAAATGAGTATAGAATTATAATTTGAAAGCTCAAAATAAATAATACACTAAAATCAATGGGTGAAACTATAAGTTGAGAGTTGTGCCAAACGGAACTAAAATTTTTTGAAAAATATTTTTAAAAAACTGAAAACAAACATGGTGATTAATTTTTTATCACAACTTTTTTTCTCATACTTTGCATGTTATAATATTATCCCCACTTGAGTGGAAGAATTTGATGCGGTGAAAGTTTTTACATAAGGGAATAAATAATGAAATGATGATAAATTTTAAATAATGGCAACATATAAAACAATGAGACAGAAAATTGGGACAGAAGATCGAAAAGAGAGCATTACCAATTTCATAAATAAGTCTATTGAGAGTAGAGCAACCAGGACCTCCACTGTACCAAAGCAAAAGAGGATCCTCTTTTGGATTCCCTTCTGATTTTATAAAATAGTAAAACAACTGGGATTCAGCTACACCAATGTACCTGAAAAACCAAACCACCATCTCTGTAATGTCATCGCCGATCACCACCGACCATTGAGTGAGAGAGAGAGAGAGAGAGACAGTTACCCAGTTTCAAGACTGAATGAAAGGTCACCATAATAGCCAGGTAAGGTCTTAACAGTTTGGCTGCAAAAAACAACATTTGGGGAGAAGAAGAGCAATATTATTAGGAGGAGAAAATTAAAATGCAAATTACACATCCAATTAATGTGCTTTCTACAACTGATGATGAGTGACATAGTTAGATAGGATATATGCTTCATAGCTTTGGTTGGTGCCATATGTAGTATATCATATGGTGTGTATACCAAGCTCGCCATTCCTCAGTTGGTTGGTACTTCATGCTGTTAAAACGTTGGTATTTATGTTTACCCAAAAAAAAAAGTTGGTATTTACTATTTAGTAATTTTTTTTTTTTTGGTCAAAAGACCTGAAAAGTTGGTTGAAAAAGGAAAGCCATTGGAAATATAGTTACAATAGAGTCTAGGTTGGACCACAGAGTGATTTGGTCGATAAATATTTTTGGGTAAATTACTATCTCCTATGAAATTTAGAAAAATATTGTGAACTCCACAAGTTTGACATAATTTTATTAATTTTTTTTAAAATTTTAAATTATATCATTAATGATCCGTTAATTATATGAATGAAAAAATAATGTTTTCATCTTTTTTACAATAAAAAATATATCTTATCTTATTTATTTTTATATTTTTGTACCATATGTCTTAACTCAAATCCTTTTAACTTTATTAAAAGAGAATTCAGTAAATAATGCTAAAACTATAAAACTTGTATTTTTTGAAGATGCCATTAATGACAATTTTCAATTCTTGTAACATTGTTGTTTTTAACTATTTCACATCATCATAGAGTATCTTTTTTTATTTTTTATTTATTTTCATTCTACTTAAATATGATAGTAGTGGGATTTACATTTAGGAAAAATGGGTGATTCTCCACAAGTAAATCAATCAATGGGAATAAAAATTAATGTGAAAAAATTAAATCAAGAGCAACACAAGAATTTTTACGTGGTTCCGTCAATGTAAGGTACGTCCACGGGATCGAAATCTGACTCCACTATCAATCAAATAAGTTTCAAATGATTACAAACGAGACACTAATGGTCTCACAAAACTACCCTTAAGTGAATTTCAAATAATTACAAATAAACAAAAAAAAAGATCTCACTAAATAAAAAAGGGAAAATTGGTCTAAGGTCCCTCTCCCACTTTTCATAATGGAAGAGATCCACAAAATTATTTTTTGATGTCTAAGATCCCTAAACATACAACAGAGAAATTTCAGTCCTTTATACTATCTTCATCATCTGACCCACTGCCATCCCCAACAACCCGACTCTCAATCCTCCTCATCTTCCAATACTTCCCAAAGCTTTACCCAGTGGAGATTCCCGGCCTCGTTCTCCTTCTCTCATTTCCTCTCATCGCAATCGCATACATCTTCGTCTCCGAAGCCCTCGTGATCCAGGCGCTCGTCTTCATCTCCTACGCCGGACTGAAGATCCGCGACATCGAGCTACTTCGTCGGCTCTGGACATGTGTTTTGGTGCAGCGTTGATCCAGGTTCGCTTCCGACGGTGCTGGGTTATACTCTATGATATTTTTGATCGGCACTGGTTGCGTCAATAGTATTTCACTTAAGTTCACTTCTGAAGATTCTTCTAGGTGAAGTCGTCTTTGTTGAAGATTACAGTTTATATCTAACACAGTAATTATTTTGTTTGATGAACTTCCAATAAAGATGGATACCCGTATGGAGTCAAGTACTTGGTGTGGTTCTACTTTGTTCTAAGTTACACGTACAGTTCTGTGTATTTGTTCTCTTTTAGCATTTCCAATTATGTTTTGACAAAAAGCAATACATTGACTATTGAAATGTTGGTGTGCTGTTGTACTGGAGGATCTGAATCCTATATTCTTAAGTTCACAAAAATAGAAATTGAAGCCAAGTGTAGATTAATGAGAAAAGTGATCTTCTGGTTGAAACTAGAGAAATTCTTTGATTTTTTAACTGAATTTGCTCTGGGTTGAAACCAAAGAAATTCTCTGGTTTTTGAACTCAATCACCAAGTTCTGTTCATAAAAATACAACTTTACTGTAAATAGAGAGAATTTCTCTGGTTTGTCTGGTTTGAAGAGAATTTCTCTGGTTTTGAACCAGAGAAATTTGTGGGTTTGTGGGTTTGTTAGACATGGGTTTAATTGTAGTTAATAGAGCCAGAGAAATTTGCGAAGTCAAAGAAATTTCTTGGATAGCCATACAAATTTCCTTTCCACAATTTTCTCTGGATTTATTTGGTACTCAGAGAAATTTCAATTTTCTCTGGAGATAATTTCTTTGGAACTGAAATTTCTCTGGATGTGTATTTGTTCTCTTTTAGCATTTCCAATTATGTTTCGACAAAAAGCAATACATTGACTATTGAAATGTTGGTGTGCAGTTGTACTGGAGGATCTAAATCCTATATTCTTAAGTTCACAAAAATAGAAATTGAAGCCAAGTGTAGATTAATGAGAAAAGTGATCTTCTGGTTGAAACTAGAGAAATTCTTTGATTTTTTAACTGAATTTTCTCTAGGTTGAAACCAGAGAAATTCTCTGGTTTTTGAACTCAATCACCAAGTTCTGTTCATAAAAATACAACTTTACTGTAAATAGAGAGAATTTCTCTGGTTTGTCTGGTTTGAAGAGAATTTCTCTGGTTTTGAACCAGAGAAATTTGTAGGTTTGTGGGTTTGTTAGACATTGGTTTAATTGTAGTTAATAGAGCCAGAGAAATTTGCGAAGTCAAAGAAATTTCCTGGATAGCCATACAAATTTCCTTTCCACAATTTTCTCTGGATTTATTTGGTACTTAGAGAAATTTCAATTTTCTCTGGAGAGAATTTCTTTGGAACTGAAATTTCTCTGGATTTCAATTTTCTCTGGAGAGAATTTCTCTGGGACTAAAATTTCTCTGGATTTCAATTTTCTCTGGAGAGAATTTCTCTGGGATTGAAATTTCTCTGGATGCTGTTAAGGGACCTTAGACATCATGAAAATATTTGATGTCCTTTATACTATAAAATCATAATATCAGGGACCTTAAAAAAAATACCCCAATAAAAAAATCAAAATCTTCAAAATCAAAATTATAAAAGACTCAAAATAATATATACAAATTAACTCCACCAAATCATTCAACTATGACGCCGCAACCGAAGCACACCAACTCAACTTTTTCCACCGAATTTGTTTTTTTTAAATGCTGTAGCAGCCGCACAACCCTTTTCCTTGGGACAAACAATCTCTAAAAATATGCCTCGTCAATTTAAGATTTATTATCAAACTTTAGTTGTTTTTAATTTGAATTGAGTCTCCACAAATTAAATATAATATATAAAAATATATTATAATTAATACTAAATCAAATTAAATTCTTTTTTCAAAATTAATTGGGTCCCACACTCCAATAAGGAGGTATACCCAACAATTCTCCCCCTACCGACTTAGGTGGAAATATCAAGCATACCCGCCAAAGTTCGACACTTCAAATGTTTGTCCCTCGACAAAGTCTTAGTCAACATATCCGAAATACTGTCATCTGTGTGAACCTTTTCGAGTTGCAACAACTTCAAATATAACACATCACGAATCCAGTGGTATCTCATATCAATGTGTTTCGATCTCGAATGAAAAGTAGAATTTTTACTCATGTGAATAGCACTTTGACTATCACAATAAAGCACATACTTTTTTTGCTTCAAACCCAACTCTTGCAAAAATTTCTTCAACCATAACTCTTCTTTGCAAGCTTTTGTAATGGCAATAAATTCAGCTTCGGTAGTTGAGAGAGCAACACATTTTTGTAATTTAGATTGCCATGCCACAGCTCCCCCTGCAAAAGTCATCAAATACCCCGAAGTAGATTTTCTAGAATCAATATCACCGGTCATGTCAGAATCTGTGAACTCATCAAGCATCGGCTTACCATCCCCAAAACACAAACACACCTTCGAAGTCCCTTAAAGATATCTTAGAATTCATTTTACCGTTGCCCAATGTTCTTTACCCGGATTAGAGAGAAACCGACTCACTACACCAACGACGTAAGCAATATCCGGCCTTGTACAAACCATGGCATACATCAAAGAACCAACTGCTGAAGCATAAGAAACTTTCAGCATCTCTTCCTTGTCTTTCTCACTTGTAGGGCATTGATTCGAACTAAGCTTGAAGTGACCCGCAAGTGGACAACCAACCGGCTTTGCTTTATTCATGTTGAACCTCTCAAGAACTTTCTCAATGTAGCTTTCTTGAGACAACCAAATCAGCCCCTCTTTGCGATCACGAACAATTTTCATTCAAAGTATTTGCTTTGCCGATCCCAAATCTTTCATAGCAAAAGATTTTCTCAACTCCGATTTCAACCTGTTTATCATGGTAGAATCTTGACCCACAATCAACATGTCATCAACATAAAGCAAAAGAATAATAAATTTACCATCCGGGAAATTTTTCACGAACACACAATGGTCCGAAGTGGTTTTAGAAAAATCATTATTCATCATGAAAGAGTCAAATTTTTTGTACCATTGCAGCGGGGCTTGCTTGAGGCCATACAAACTTTTCTTCAATTTGCAAACAAATTTCTCTTTCTCTTTCTCTACAAAACCTTCCGGTTGCTCCATGTAAATTTCTTCTTCAAGATCACCATGAAGAAATGCGGTCTTCACATCAAGTTGCTCAACTTCAAGGTTCATACTTGCAGCCATGCCAAGTACAACCCGAATAGAAGACATCTTCACAACTGGCGAGAAAATCTCGTCAAAGTCAATACATTTCTTTTGCCCAAAGCCTTTCACAACAAGACGTGCTTTGTACCTCAGAGTCTTGCCATCATTCTTCAATTTGAAAACCCACTTATTTTTCAGAATTTTCCTCCCTTTAGGCAACTTCACTAAATCATATGTCTGGTTTTCAAGCAAGGAATTCATCTCCGCGTCCATGGCCTTTTTCCAATCACCTTTCTTTGCATGCTCAATTGCTTCTTGGTAGCTCTCCGGCTCCCCTTGATTAGAAATCAACACAAATTCATTGGGAGGATACTTTCTTGAAGGTTGTCGGTCCCTTGTAGATTTCCTTAACTCAAGTTGTGGTGGCGGTTCTTGAGTTGGATGCTCTTCCTTAATTTCTAGCTCAACTTCATTAAGATTAGCATCATCATCTACATCTTCAATAGGTGGCTGCACATCTCCCCCATTTTCATCATCAACTGAAGATGAAGGAGATGGATCCATGTCAATGAGATCACTAGTTTTTGGCTTCGGTTGATCACCTTTGCCAAAGTCTTCAATTGTTTGGTCTTCAAGAAACACAACATCACGGCTTCGAATGATCTTCTTGTCGACCGGATCCCACAATCTATATCCGAATTCATCATGCCCATAGCCAAGAAAAATACATTGTCTTGACTTGCTATCACGCTTGGACCTCTCATCTTTTGGAATGTGAACAAAAGCTCGGTAACCAAATACTTTCAAGTGCTCATAAAACACATCTTTGCCGGTCCAAACTCTTTCTGAAACATCACCATTCAAAGGATAGGAAGGAGACAAATTGATCACGTCAACCGCTGTCTTCAATGCCTCACCCCAAAAGGATCTTGGCAATTTAGCTTGTGAAAGCAAACACCTTGTTCTTTGCACAATGGTGCGGTTCATCCTCTCGGCAACTCCATTTTGTTGAGAAGTCTTCTTAACTGTCTTTTGATGCCGAATACCTTGGCTGCGACAATACTCATCAAATGGCCCAATGTATTCACCACCATTATCTAATCGGATGCACTTTAATTTATGCCCTGTTTCTCTTTCAACCATGGCCTGAAAATGCTTAAATACTTCTAGAACTTGATCTTTAGTTTTTAGTAGAAAAGTCCAAACTTTCCTTGAATAATCATCAATGAAAGTAACAAAATAAAGTGTACCACCATGTGTTCTAACTTTTAAAGGACCACAGACATCCGAATGAATCAACTCCAAAACATTTTCTTTTCTAGAAGCAACATTTTTATGAAAAGAAACTCTATGTTGTTTACCCGCCAAACAATGAACACAAGTTTTGAGATGTGTACCTTTCAAACTGGGTAGAAGCTCTTTCTTGAACAATACTTGCAGCCCCTTTTCACTCATGTGACCAAGCCACTTGTGCCACAATTCGGTAGAAGTATCATCTTCAAGTGCATTGACAACACCTTTACAAATTTTTCCTTGCATCGAATAAAGTTTATGAGTCTTCTTGCACTTAGCCACCACCAAAGAACCTTTTGTGAGCTTCCATGTTCCATCACTAAATTTGTTGTTGAAGCCTTCATTATCTAGTTTCCCAGTATAGATCAAATTGAGGCGAATGTCAGAAACATGCCTCACATCTTTAAGCAACAACTCGCAGCCCAAATTTGTTTCCAAGCAAACATCACCCATGCCAATAATCTTGGACAAACCTTCATTACCCATTCGAACAAAACTATAATCTCCTTCGGTGTAGGTAGTGAAGAAATCAACTCGAGAAGTCACATGAAAAGAAGCACCAGAATCAATCACCCAATTGCTCTTTTGGCCCACAAAATTGATACAATCATCTTCACAAACGACCATGAGATCATCGGTAGTAACTGCCGTTGTATCTTCTTACTTCTTATCCACACTTTTGTCACGCCTTTTCTCTTTGTTCTTGAGCTTTCGACATTCTCGCTTCATGTGCCCTTTCTCATGGCAATAATAGCACTCAATGTCTTTCTTTGAAAAAGAACCATCTTTTGATTTGTCACGGCTTTGATCACGACCATGAGGAGTCTTACTCCTCCCCCTTGTTTTGCTTCGACCTCTCACAACAAATGTTTCCGAATGAGAGGAACCCACTGATTTTCTTCTAGTTTCTTCATTCAACAAGCTACTAGTGACTTGGCCCATTGTGACAACTCCATTAGGTGCCGAATTACTAACCGTCACAACCAAAGTCTCTCAACTTTCAGGCAAAGAACTAAGTAGCATCAAAGCCTGCAACTCATCATCAAAAACAATTTTCATAGAAGCAAGTTGATTAACAAAACTCTTTATTTCATTCAGATGTTCCGGAATAGAGCTGCCCTCTTTATATTTTAAATTAACCAACTTACGAAACAGAAAAACTTTATTAGTGGCTGATTTCCTATCATAAAGGCCCTCTAATTTTTTCCATAAATCATGTGCCAAAGTTTCAGTAGCAACATGATGAAACACACTGTCATCAATCCATTGATGGATAACACCAACGGCTTTTCAATTAAGGCTATTCCATTCATCATCTTTCATGCCCTTGGATTTGCCAGAATCACCCTCAATGGGTCCATATAAATCTGTACAAAATAATAAGTCCTCCATTTCAGTTTTCCAAGTTACTCAATTGCTTCCATTGAAGCTAGACATACGACCCACATTCCCCTCCATTGATTTACACAAATAAATAAACCCAAATAAACCGTAAGCTCTGATACCAGTTGTTAGGAAAAATTGATGATTCCCCACAAGTAAATCAATCAATGGGAATAAAAACTAATGCGGAAAAATTAAATCAAGAGCAACACAAGAATTTTTACGTGGTTCCTTCAATATAAGGTACATCTACGAGATCGAAATCTGATTCCA
This sequence comes from Camellia sinensis, assembly GCF_055761805.1. Lineage (NCBI taxonomy): Eukaryota > Viridiplantae > Streptophyta > Magnoliopsida > Ericales > Theaceae > Camellia > Camellia sinensis. The sequence goes on from NC_138962.1 coordinate 37,675,862, forward strand.
CTATCAACAAAATAAGTTTCAAATAATTACAAACGAGACACTAATGATCTCACAAAACCACCCTTAGGTGAATTTTAAATAATCACAAATAAATAAGAAAAAAAATCTCATCAAATAAAAGAACCAAAATCTTCAAAATCAAAATTATAAAAAACCCAAAATAATAGATTCAAATTAACTCCACAAAATCATTCAACAGTCCCGTTACAGAGCCCGAATAATTCATGCTCGAATGTGGCTCAAAACCCAAAAACGACGTCGTTTTGGGTTTTAAATTTTTTTTTTTTTTCTTTCTTTCTCGCAGGAAGAAGAAGAAAGAAGAAGAACAAGAGAAGAAGAAGAGGAAGAGCAGAACCAGAAGAAGAAGAAGAAGAAGAAGAAGAAGAAGAAGAAGAAGAAAAGAGAAGAGGAAGAAAAGAAGAAGAAAAAGAAGAAAAGAGAAAAGGAACAAACCCAGCAAAACCCAGCAAAATCAAAACCCAAAACAAAAACAAACCCAGCAAATCATCAAAAAACAAACCCAGCAAAAATTTGCAGAAAAAAAAAATCTGAACATCAACATCATACATTCATCAACAGCAAAAAAAAAATTAAAATTAAAATTGTCGAATCCAGATCCACAAATCCAGATCTACAAATCTATTCATCAACAAATCATCAATCCAGATCCACTAGAAAAGAAAGAAAGAAAATCAAAACAAATCATCAATCCAGATCTAAAATTGGTCTGCTTCCATGTCTTCCTCCTCCTCCTCCTTCATCACTGTCTTCTCTCTTCCTCTTCTTTTCTTCCTCTTCTCTCTTCCCTCTTTTCTCCTTCTCTCTCTTTTCTCTCTCTCTCTCTCTGCGTTCGAATGCAAGAAAAAGAAAAAAAAAATGAAACCCAAAACGACGTCGTTTTGGGTTTCGAGCCAATTTGAGCCAACAGTATTTCGGGCCCTCAAACATTTTTGATCATTCAACTATGACGCCGCAACCGAAGCACACCAACTCAACTTTTTCCACCGAATTTGTTTTTTTTAAATGCTGTAGCAGCCGCACAACCCTTTTCCTTGGGACAAACAATCTCTAAAAATATGCCTCGTGAATTTAAAGTTTATTATAAAATCTTAGTTATTTTTAACTTGAATTGGGTCTTCACAAATTAAATATAATATATAAAAATATATTATAATTAATATTAAATTAAATTAATTTTTTTTTTCAAAATTAATTAGGTCTCACATTCTAATAAGGAGATATACCCACCAACATTAATAAATACATATGAAATCGATGCTTTCGGTCTAATTTCAATAACATTTGGTTAAAAAAATAATTTATTTATAACATTTTGCATATTTTTATTTAAAAATATATATATATATATATTAAAGGGAAAATGGAGATGGTAGTATGTATCAATTACACCGATTTTTCACTGATCATAATTAATATTTTTATTTCTAATTTATTTAATATTTTCCCTAAAGTCTAATAACAAATTCTCATGAGTTTTTTTTTATTGTTATTATTGAATAAATTTCTCATGAGCACATGTCCACTCCCATAAGGACATACTTTTCTGAAGCAACCCAAAAAAAAATTAAAAAAAAATAGCAAGGACAGTAGATTGGATCCTCTTTCTACATCTCCGAAAGCGCGGAGAATAGAAAATGAATTCTTCTTTATCTTTTGACTAATAGAAAATGATTTCCTTTTTATCTTTTGATTAACAGTCTCCTCATTGGCGTTTCTCTCATTAACAATCTCTTTCATTTTATTTTTAAAAATAAACTTATTTTAATAGTGTGATATCCATATATGTAAGCCTGTTTTTGGAAATATCAAATTGTAATTAAAAAGTCATTTTAAAAAATTAATTATTTTATTTATTATTTTATATATATTTTTGTAAAAAATTAAAAAATTATTAAAAAAAATTAATTTTCAAAATAGGTTTATTATTTCATTGTCCAATGAACATGTTCTTCTCTCTCATGGATGGCGCACCACCTTATCTCTCTCTTTCGTTGGAAATAGGAAAGGAGGTTGGGTTATTCTTGCACCCAATAGTCACAACAGCGATCATCAAGGGAATCAACTAACCATCTTAGGCCTCGTTTGGCAAGAGGCTATTTTAGTCAATTAGCCAAAAAGTTACTAAATTAGCTAAAAAGCCAACAACCCATACCAAAAAGTCAAAGATTCTCTTTTCTCTCTACTTTTTGCACATCTTTTCGTAATTAGCCAAAAAGTCATCCCAAACATACAAGTTTTTTTTACCTATCTTTTTAGCCAAATAGCCAAAAAGTTACTAAATTAGCCTGTTCCCAAACGAGGCCTTATACATATATAAAATTAGAAAAATAATTGAAGACATTAATTAGTGTCATCACTAATGATGTGACAGTAGATTTCATCTATTGTCATAATATTATCAAAAATATTTTAGACCACTAATTAGTAATGGCTCTAATGATGTGACAGTAGATCCCACCCACGACCACATGTGTTTTGTGCCCTTTTTTTTTTTTTTTTTTCAATTGCCACCTCACTAGTAGTGGTATTAGTGATGGTAAATTAGTGGTCTATAGCATTGCTCTAATATTATTGTGTCATTTTAAAAAAAAAATATCACATTATTAATAGTTGCTTTAAAACACCACTTTTAGTGGTCTAGCATTGTCCATAAAATTATGGAGGGTGGAGAGGCAAACTTGGAATAACTGTACTTAGGGGTGGGCAACGGTTTATCCGAACCGCTCAAACCGCCCAATCCGCCTAATCCGCATATAAATGGGCGGTTTCGCAAACATAATGCGGGCGGATGCGGTTTGAAATATGACAAATTTACGGGTTGCGGGCGGGTCGCGGTTTAAACCCGCAACCCGCAAAAACCGCCCGCACTTTAATTATTATTATTATTATTATTATTGTTATTATTATTATTATTTTTTATATACCAACTTTGTAACTTTTACAAGAGCACCATTATATTCTCTATGATACTAGGATCCTTATTTTTAAGTATTTCTCAACTTTCTTAATACCGTAGAATTATCAAGTCCTAAACTTGGTTTCTTATATGATTTTCATTGGTGATTCATCCACTTTTTCCTAATAAAATTTTCCTTCTAATGGTCAATGGAAGTTATAGTTTGATTATTGATTACTGAACTGACAATTCTAATTGAGTACAACCTTTAATGTATTGATATACATTTTTTTCATGGCAAAAATGCTAGTGTAGGGTCTCTTTGTTTTGGGTACTTTCATTTAATGCATTGATATTCAATTTTTATTTATAAACTCATCAAAAAATTGTTATCACAAATATATAAAATGAATCTGATGCCTAAATTCGTTGGGGAAAAAAAACTTGAAAATTAATTTTTAAAGAAAAAAGTGTAAACCGCAAACCGCCCGCAACCGCCCGCACATTTGCAAACCCTATCCGCATAAACCGCAAACCGCACTGCGGACAGTTGCGGGTTGACTTTTTCCCAAACCGCATAGATGCGGGCGGTCAAAACCGAACCGCAAACCGCACAAAACCGATCCGCGAACACCCCTAACTGTACTACTGGAATAATGACTTTTTGTCCTTCTCACTTTTCTTTTCCTTGCACACGTGCATAATATTTATGCATAACCGGGTTTTTCATTTTTGTTTAATAACAAAATTGATAATATTGAAAATTTTGATAATCAAAATAATATCTAATACGATGCAGGGTAAACTATTAATAGGTTCTAATAGTTAAATTTAATTCTCATCAAATCCTATTAAAAATAAGTCTTAGTAAAATTATCGTTAAAAATAATTATTTTGTGACAATTTTTTATATATGTTCTAAAAATTGATTATTAATGACTTTTTTTTGTCATGATTTTTATAAATTATCGCTAAAACTTATAATTAGTGACTTTTTTTATGGTAAAATTTTCCCATAGGTCCTACTAGACAATAAGTCCACTTATTAGGACCTACACGTAAGTACCTCTAATTTAAAATTATAAGTATATTTTAAGATAAACTACTAATAGGTCTTAATAATTAAACTTAATTTTTATTATGTCTTATTGAAAATAAATTTTAGTAAAATTGTCATTAAAAATAATTTTTTGTAACGATTTTTTACATGTCGCTAAAAATTGACAATTAGTGATATTTTTTTGTCACGCTTTTATAAATTGTCGCTAAAACTTACAATTAGCGACGTTTTTCTATGATGAATTTTTTAAACTGTTGCTAAAAGTTAAAAATTAGTAACTTTTTTGTGACGATTTTTTAAAATTATTGCTAAAATTTGTAATTAGTAACATTTTTTGTGACAATTTTCAAACTGTCTCTGAAAATTACGAATTAGTGACGTTTTTTAATAGTGTTTGATGAAAATATTCATTAATTATCATAAGTTCTGTTGGATAATAAGTTCATCTATTAGGATCTACACGTAAGTCTTTTTATATTTTATTATGATTTTGTTAATGATTTAAAATTTCTGTTTAAAATTGATTAAGCTAAATGTAAAGTAAAAATTTTAGAGACAAAATTAATAAAATTTAAACTTAACAAAATAACACAAAAACACATAGATACTTTGTCTTTATCTTATGGCTAGGGGTGATTGCGGTTCGGGTTGGGTTGGATGATATTCTATCTGTCATCTATTTAAAATTAGATGGATTAGAAAAAATCAATCCGCATTTGTCCACCTGTTTGGTGGATGCGAATTGAGGGATGCGTGCGGGTTGGCGGATGGATGCGATCGGTTTGACGGTTTGGACTTTAAAAATTTTGGATATTCTTTTAAATTGTAATTCATAACTTTTACAATCTACAATCTCCAATAGTTAGCAATCTGAAGAAAAAAAAAATGTATTATTTATCTATAACAAACCATGGCACCACTCATTTTTTTTAAAGGTGTTGTTTTCTATTTCCATAAAAATATATATTTTATTATTTTTATTCTATGTTATTATTTGTTAGCATTTTTTTTTAAAAACTTTATTTACAGACAGATCGTGTTCATGTAAGTACTGTATAACTGATTTCTCATTCAAATCATAAATATTTTATCTGCATCTGTCTATCAAAAGACACGTATCCATTCAAAATCAATTGAATTAAATCGATTTGATCAAATTAAACAAATTAGACGGATCGATAACCACACTGCTTATGGCACTTCTTTCTCTCTTTTTCTACACGATACTTTTTACCTCTTTTTTTCTCTTCCTATTTACTCTCGAAAAAAATTACACTTTTTCACTTCTGTCTTCGATTCCTTTCTCTTTTGGTAGACCCAATTCCCTTTCTCTTCGTCTTCATCTTTTTCTCTCTACTTACTCTCTTTTCATTACCATTTCTCACGCTACAAACTCACATAACTCCTTTGTCTCTTTCTATTACGATGTATTTAGTTTAGAGATTTGGGATAAGATTTAGAAAGGAAAAATAAAAAAAAATATGTGAAACTCGGTAAAATATATGTGTATTTTATTCCCATTTCACTTATTTTTTTTCCTTTTTCAAATCTCCTAACCAAACATTCTTTATGATTCATCATACCAGCTTGTCCTTCCTATCATCACCTAAAACTAGAGGTGGCCTTTGGTGGTGCCCTATCAACCAACTTAATCCAACTCGATATTTTTAATGTTTTAGACGTTGGATTAATTTCTAATTGGAACCACACATTTAAATGTGTGTTATCATTTAAAAGAAGCCTAAACCTTAAGTGATCTAATTCCGTTCATAGGCGTAAGAGTATGTTTGTCATGGACCTAATGTGCAGATACTATTTGTGCAATTTCTACTTCTATGAGGGGTGGAAATAGAAATTGTATTAGTTGGTTATTTTTTAGGTTTTCAACTACCACGGCTTTTTTTTGGTATTTAAAAGCCTATCAACTTTAAATGGTTACGGTCCCCAATCCTGCCAGAAAAGATATATGCAATTTTTCTTCTCAAGATCCTCTCTCTTGGAGAATAAAGGCATTAAAGAAGAAGAAAAGGATTGGAAGGCAATACCAAAGGATATACTGAAAATCATGCTTCCGTTCAATCATAACAATGGATTCGGTTACGCATATTTGTTTTAATTTCTTGATAATTTACATGATACATGATCCTAGATCCTAAGTTTAAGATTCTTATGTTTTATTTACATCAATTGGTATCAGAGCACTGTATCATGTTCATTGTTGGAAATCGATTTATGGTAGTGCCTTTCATGATTTGTTAGTTTGTGTTCGTCTACACTGCTTTGTTGGTTTGGGTTCTGGCTACTTTGTTGGTTTGGGTTCTGGACATTGTGTGTGTGTGTGTGTGTGTTTTTTTTTTTTTTAATTATTTCTTGTGCTTGTGTTTTTATATTTTTTATTGGTTTGGATGGATTCGGTATATTGTTTCTTTATGAAACATTGTATGCGCCAGAACATGCTCTGTTTTTTTTTTTTAACACACTAGGTTAAAAAACAAAAAAAAAAAACTTGTACGTTAAACTGGTTTTCTGGGTTTTCTGATTTATTTAATAATACTGTTTTATGGTTACCAGTATGGATTTCAAATTCACATTTCGATTAAATTAACTGTTCTGTTGAAATACAAATATTTTCAAATACAGTTTTTCCAATTATGTCAATTCTGTATATTTCTGGGATTATAGAATTTACATGTTCATCGTACTGTCTCCTCGTGTCTCTTGTTTGTGTATATATATATCCTGTAATCTATGTGTTAGATTATTATTATTATTTTTTGTTGACTGGTTTATATATATATTTTATCTACTGTGCCTCTGTTAGTTGTTAGGTGACACCCAACATAATAATATGCAACCATTGACTTTTATGGTTCAATTTTTGGGTTACCTAATTAAGGAGTCTTATGAAATAATTTCATGCAATAGTCTAACATTCTAAATATAAGTTAATTAAAACAAGATGTCACCAAAGCAACCTCTCTTGTCTAGATTATTTTATATGGAATGTTTGGATGTTCATGTATGTGTACATCATGCGAGTATTAACCGGTCCAAAGATAGGATTAATACTTGGCTGAATTGCACACACACTTGTGGTGGTAAACATGTGACAATTATCAAGGTAACCTAATGTGAATAATAAATCAATCAAAAGATAGATTTGCTATTTGACATAACTTATTGTCAATGTTTGATCATTACAACAAGAATACCACTTACAATTAACATCACTGCCCAAAGGCTTGGTATTAATGTTGTGCTAGGTATCTTGAGATGTTGTCATAAAATTATTTGATTTCGAGACTATTTATTTTGTTATTTGATGTGAGCATGATTGTTTATCCGTTTTATTTTATTCTATACTTTGCTTTAATGTTGACTACTTTAATCTCTGCCAACATGAACAATGTTCCAATGTTAAATGGAACAAACTTTAAGGACTGGAAACAGAACATATTAATTGTTCTTGGCTGCATGGACATAGACTTGGCATTAAGAATGCCGAAACCAAATGATCTCACTGACTAAAGTACTCTTGAGGAAATTGCGTATTTTGAAAAGTGGGATCGTTCCAACAGGCTAAGTCTTATGATCATGAAGCGCGGGATTCCAGAAGTTTTTTAGGGTGCAATAACAGAAGATGTTACCATTGCCAGTCAATTTCTTTCAGAAATTCAGAAATGTTTTGCTAAAAACGATAAGGCTGAAAGAAGCACGCTTTTAGCAAGCTTGATTTCAATAAAGTATAAAGGCAAGGGTAATGTTCGAGAGTACATCAAGGAGATGCCTCATGTTGCTTCAAAACTTAACGCACTAAAGCTCGACCTATCTGATGATTTGCTCGTGCATTTAGTTCTCATCTCTCTTCCTGCACAATTTAACCAATTTAAGGTCAGTTACAACTGTCAGAAGGAGAAATGGACTCTCAATGAACTCATTTCATTTTTTGTGCAAGTGGAAGAGAGATTGAAGCAAGAAAGGAGCGAAAGTGCTCATCTGGCTAGCGCCTCCAAGAATACAGGAAAAAGGAAGCATAAGGGAAAATAAGTTGCTGCTCCTAAGGGTCCGGAGCGAAAGAAACAGAAAACACAGGATGGTTGTTTCTTTTGTGGCAAACCCGGACACAGGAAGAAGGATTTTGCCAAATACGCAGCCTGGCGTGTAAACAAAGGTACATTTTCTGTTTTGGTCTGTTCTGAGATAAATTTAGCTTCAGTACCAAGAAGCACTTGGTGGGTAGATTCTGGTGCTACTACTCACATATGTGTTTCTATGCAGGGTTGCCTGAACTACCGAAAGCCAACTGATGCTGAAAGACATATCTTTGTGGGTGATGGCCAGTCAGGGGAAGTGCAGGCAATAGGGCACTTTAGATTATTACTTAAGACTGGTTACTATTTGGATTTAAAAGACACTTTTATTGTACCGTCCTTTAGACGAAATTTAATTTCTATTTCTGTATTGGACAAATTTGGATATTATTGTTCTTTTGGAAATATGCAGTTTAGTTTGTCTATTAATTCAAATGTTGTTGGTACTGGTTTACTTAATACTTTTGATAATCTATATTTGCTGGAAACTATTTCATCTTATAATGAAACCTTGCATGTGGAATCACGAGGTACGAAGCGTAAATTAAATAAGGAACGTTCAGCCTCATTATGGCACAAACGCCTAGGTCACATCTCTAAATCTAGAGTTGAGCGCCTTGTGTCTGATGGGATTTTGGAATCTCTTGATTTTTCAGACTTTGATATCTATGTTGAGTGTATCAAAGGAAAACAGACCAAAATAAAGAAGTTAGGTGCCAATCGGACTACGGACGTCTTAGAATTAATTCATACAGATATATGTGGGCCATTCCCTACGACATCTTGGAATGGTCAACAATATTTTATGACATTCATAGACGACTACTCCAGATATGGGTATCTATTTCTTATACATGAGAAATCATAGTCTTTGGATGTCTTCAAAAAGTGTGCCCGGTCTGACCGTGGTGGTGAATACTATGGCAGATATGACAGATCAGGTGAACAACGTCCAGGACCCTTTGCTAAAAACCTAGAGGAATGTGGAATCATCCCACAATACACCATGCCAGGATCACCTAGCATGAATGGTGTATCTGAGAGACGAAATCGGACTCTTAAGGATATGGTAAGAAGTATGATTAGTCATTCTACTTTACCCGAGTCCCTCTGGGGTGAAGCGTTGAAGGCAACAACTTATATCTTAAATCGAGTACCAACTAAAGCAGCTGCCAAAACTCCTTATGAGCTTTGGGTTGGGCGAAAGCCTAGTCTAAAACACTTGCATGTGTGGGGGTGTCCTGCTGAGGCAAGGCCTTATAAACCTCATGAAAGAAAATTAGACTCCAAAACTGTCAGCAACTACTTTATTGGCTATGCCAAGCGATCAAGGGGCTACAAGTTTTATGATCCCACAAGTAGGTTAATCTTTGAGACGGGAATTGCACCTTTTTTTGAGGATGTTGAGTTTGGGGGGAGAAATCCAGTTAGAGACATTGTCTTTGAGGAGGAAGAGGGCGCAATCCCAATTTCTACTACTACTTTTGACCAAGTGCAGGTTCCTATACCTGTTATTGATCAAGAAGTAAATTTGGATCCTCAACCAGACAATGTTGTTCAAGTAAATTTGGATCCTCAACTAGACAATATTGTTCAACCCCTTATTCAAGATGAGGTAATTGTTCTTGAGGAACAAACTCAACAACCTCAAGAACCTGTGCCATTAAGGCGATCCACGAGAGAAAGGAGATTTGCAATTTCAGATGATTATATCATATATCTCCAGGAACATGAGGTAGAAAATGAAATGTTGAAAGATGATCCAATCAACTTTCGTCAAGCCATGGAAAGTTCTAACTCTCATAAATGGATAGAAGCCATGAATGAAGAGTATAAGTCTATGCAAGACAATAAAGTTTGGGAACTTGTCCCATTACCAGCTAGTGCGAAGCCCATAGGTTGTAAATGGATATTTAAAACCAAAAGGGATTCAAATGGTAATGTGGAGAGATATAAGGCACGTCTAGTAGCCAAAGGCTTTACTCAAAATGAAGGAATTGACTTTAAAGAAACTTTCTCTCCAGTTTCTACGAAAGATTCTTTTATGACAATTATGGCGCTTGTTGTACATTTTGTAATTAAAATATTAACACATAATTATATTGTCGTTAATTATTTTTACTTTTTGTTTTCAGATATTTCCCGAGTAACAGTTTGCTTCTTGTGAAATACAGGCATGTGAAGATTGCGATTTACTTTTGTTTTTGTTATCCACAGAAGAATCATGAGGGAAACTTTTGTTTTTGATTTACGTTATTTTGAATTGTGAACAACATTATGTATTTAAACATTGTGTATGTATTATGCATTTTTATGTAGTGGGATAATTTTGCTAATGTGTTGTAATGAATGAATGCAAGAATATTTGTATTATGGATGAATTGTTATTTTTATATTGGAATTTTTATATTATTATGTAATTATTGGTTTCTTTTTCAATTATTTTCCATTTAATACAGGTAATTTTCATATTTTTAATAATTTTATTGCATTTTTTTTTAGACGACATCACATTGTCGTCGCAAATGATATTGGCAGAGTTGAGACAAAATCTTTTTGTGACGGTACTCTTTGCCGTCGCAAATAATCTTTTAGCGACGGCGCATCGTGCTGTCTCAAATATTTTTTTAGCGACGACATTATCCCGTCGCAATAAAAATTCTTTGGCGACGACATTTTTGCCGTCTCAAATAACACCTTTAGCGACGGCAACATAGTGTCGTCTCAAAAAATCTAAGATTTTTTCATATTAATGGCGACGGAAAAATGCCGTCGCAAAAAAGCAACTTTGCCGTCGCAAAAAAAAAGGCGACGGCAACGTGTCGTCGCTAAAACCTTTTTGCGACCCCCTTTGTTGCGACCCTCCACTTGCCGTCGCTAAAAGTCATCTATTGTCGTAAAAAACCTTTTAAGACAGCATTTTGAGTATTTGCGACGGCATTTTGCCGTCGCAAAAAGTCAAATTTTTTGTAGTGGTGTTGAGAAATTTCCATGTTCGGGCATATATTTCCGAACTTGGGAAAATGAAAACTTCTGCTAGCATTAACAATTTTGACCGTTCAATGTGTTATGAAATTTTCATGTTCGAACCTGCATTCCCGAACATTACTTATTTGTTCGGGAATGTTCGGGCTTGTATTTCTGAACTTGAAAAAATGAAAATTTCTGCAACCGTTAACAATTTTGACTGTTCAATATGTTAAGAAATTTTTATGTTCGGACCTGCATTCTCGAACATTACTTATTTTTTCAAGAATGCCTTTCTGAACAAATAAACAATGTTCAGGCCTGTGTCTTCAAATTTCGGTCATATGTTCGGGAGTTTAGGTAAAAAAAAAATGACAAACAAATTTTATTATTTTTATCATTTTTTTCAAAAAACTTACCCTTAAAAGGCCAATCTCCTCTGAGCTAAGAACAACATTAAAGGTATGAACCTCCTCTAAGCTTTTATTGTTGTACTCCTCTCGTCTTCTAAAGTTGTGGTTATCAGAAAAACTTCCACTCATTGTTATTGCCGGAGAAGTGTAGGTAATCAAATGGTTGTCACTGTTACCGCTGGAATATTGCCGCCAAAAGGTTTTCAAGGTTTTGAGGGTGGGTAGGTTTTGAAGGTAGGATTTGAGGAAGATGGATGGGTAGTGATGGAGGTAGGTGCTCTCATAAATCCTAATTCATGATGAAGTGGGTGTGTAAGTTTAATTGTAAGATGGGGTGTCCCAAAATTAATGATGTCTTTTTTAGTAATTTTTATTTGAGGTTATTATTGTAATAAAAAAAAGTTAAAAATTGGAGGGTCCAAAATAATTCATGGGGCACTAATAGCACCACTCTAAAAAAAAGCTCAGATAAAAAATGATAGGAAAAATTACAAATAACTCCAGCGTTTGATGTTTGTAATATAATAAAGGATTTTATTTATGTGATTTGAGTTATGTGCAGTTTGTTTCCTTAACATTTAAAAATGATCATATAATTTTTATGTGGTTTGTGGATTGAAGTGCACCATTAAATGTTCCGTCCAATTTAGTGTGAAATGTGTGGCACATTAAGGGGATTATATGATCATTTTCAAATTTTAAGAGGGTAAATCGCACATGGAATAAGCACAGGGGTTAAAGTGCATTTTTCCTTCTAAACAAATGATGAAAATACAAGGATATTTTAGTTTTTTTTATTAAATCGTTAACGGGCTTAACAATGCATTTCAGTCCACAAACCATAAGAGGATTATCTGATCATTTCCAAATGTCAGGAGGTAAACCGCACATAGCCTAAACCACATGGGATAAAGTACAGTTTCCTTTAAAATAAATTTATCTTCTTTTGTTGAGTTTAATCACTAAAATATCATATTTTTTAGGTAGAGTTAATAAAAATAAGAAAAATTGGTCTAACATCCCTCTCCAACTTTTAGTAATGGAGAGAGGTCCACAATATTTTTTTTTATAGTCTAAGGTCCCTCACCCATACCCATATATCACACCCACCATCTCATTCTCTCTCCATGCCTTGCCTCCGATTCTAAACCTTGGCCCCCTGAAATAAATTCCTTTCTCGACAACTCAATCCCCAAAATGTCCAAAATCGGATCCAATTTCCTAACAACCCAATCAGACACATGTGCAATCTGTTGCCTGACTAAGACCCGAGAGTTCACTCCGATTGAGGTAATTCTTGGTGGATCGATGAAGATATTGAGAAAGACACCAACCTCGGTGATAATGAGGTTCAAGGCTGAGAGTGTAGAACCGGCTCATCACCACACTTTGGGCATGATTTGGTGGTGCTGAAAGGTAGCAAATGGGTGTGGATTTTGAGCAAGAAAGAGAATTACGATTTGGGTGTTGGTGATTTCTTGTTCACGTCGGCTAGGGATGTGCATTGGGTGAAGTATTTTGAGGATACTGAGTTTTTCATCAAGTGCGATGGGCATTAGGATCTTTTGATGGATGGGGATTTTGATGCTGCCAATGCTTCTATTCAGAAGGAGATTTAGTTGGTGGGTTGGTGTGAAAATGGAGGTATGGGATGGGTGAGCAAACGAAAGAAAATTGTGTTTGCTTTTTAATCAATTTTTTTATGATTGAGTCAACATACAAAGAAAATGGTTAGTAAATTGGAGAGAAATTCTGGAATTTTCAAAGAATTTCTCTAGGTTCAACCCAGAGAAAATTTAAATATCTCTGGGTTCGTTTTGACCAATTTTCTCTGGATTCAAATTCAAATTCAAATTTCTCTGAGTTCATTTATAAACCAGAGAAAATTTAATTTCTCTGGATTCATTTTAACTAATTTTCTCTGGATCGTAAAGACACATTATTTTTTGAAATTCAGTGAAATTTCTGAATGCATCTTCAAAAAACTAATCATCACATAAATTTATTCCAACAACTGTTAATAAGTTAAAACAAACCAAAAATCAAATCTGAACAAGACTAGAATTACCCACTATAATATTCATCATTGATCAAATGGCCCACAAATTTATGAACTAAAAAGTTCTACAAAAATCTTGAGAAATTTTCTCTGGAGTTTTTGTGAATTTCTTTGGGGTTGAAGTGAATTTCTCTGGACTGAGAGAATTTCTCTGGGTTGAAGTGAGTCCAGAGAAATTCTGGTAAGATTTTCTCTGTGAAGTCGAATTTTTTCTGGTGTAGATTGAATTTTTGATTGAATTTCTCTGGTTTGTACAAGAGAGATTCTTTGGTTTGGAAATCTATAGTTTATTTATGTATATTTCTTGGTTTCAATGCTCACCAACCATTTGGTTTTGAGTAAATTTTAAGCTCATCATGAGATTACAGATGTTTGGGGTTTGAAGGATTCTGACTTGTTTGCAATATATGTTAAAAGAGTTTGAATTCAGTGAAATTTTAATTTTCTCTGCCCTGTTTGGAATTTTCTATGTGATATGTCCAGAGAAATTCGGAATTTTCTCTGTGATGTGTTCAAAGAAATTCAGAATTTTCTCTGTGATGTATCCAGAGAAATTCTTTGGATTGAATTTTCTCTTAATCGAATTTCTCTGGATCGATGTTGAGGGACCTTAGACATTATGAAAATATTGAGTGTCTTTTATGCTATAAAATCTTAATATCTGCGACCTTAAAAAAAATCCCCATAAAAATATGCAAATAGTTTAATTTTATTAAAGCATATAATTCAAAATCAATTGATTATAAGTGGATAGACTCTTACATTATATTGAAAACAAATTAAAAGATTATGGTTTAAATTAACGAAATTAAAAATTAAGAGTTTATTTTTTTTTTAAATCAAACCTTGAGTTTTTATTTTTGTAATTTTTCCAAAATGATATTCTCATCTTTTTTTTTTATTTTTTATATTAAAATATATATTTATCCTTTGCTTATTTCATTGTCTATCTATAGTTTTGATCGTTTTAATTTTATTAAAAATAAGATCAGTATAATTATGTCAAAATTATTAGACTAATTATGTTTTTCTTCAATTTTAAAAAAGATGAATGTAATATACCTAATATATGTGTATTGATTTAATTTGTTAGTGCACAATATGACAGTCCAAAAATGCCTCAATCCTGATACAGTAAAGTATGTGCTAATTTTTTTTTTTTTTTTTATTTATTTATAGCATTGGATTATTGAAATGGTACAAGATTTGAATACAAATCAACAAATAGTCAAACTAGAGAGGATTGTAATGTATCCATCTCTGGAACACCTCATAACATTGCCTCCGCTTGTATTCTTGAGGCGGGTGTCCTGCTCCCTACATTGTACAATACTTTTAGATTAGTGTATTTTTTAATTTTTTATAAAGAAAATGTAAAATGTGAGTTGGAATTAAAGTGATTTAACCAAAATAAGAAGTGATATAACTCAAATAAAACAAGCATATGCCAAACAAATCCTAAATTGAAATCTATAAAAATAAATAAATAAATAAATTTGTAACTTACTAATACTGTAGCATATGTCAGGCGGTGTCCATATTCTGAATACTTAATTGTGTACCTATATAAAAATAAATATAGTAATTTTAATTATTAGAATGTTTTTAATTTTGTTAATTAAATTTATTATTTAAAAATAGACACAGAGATTTGGAAAGTTTATGAACTCACCCTGCAACTTCACTATCAACTAACCATGGCCGTCAGTCATTAACAATAGTTAAATTTAACAGTTTTATTGAATCTTATGTTCCCGTATTTGGTACAATTAAATCATGATTACCGCTGCAAAAATAATTTATATTGTTTAGCAAATTGCAAAAAAGTATAATAAAGTTTAAGTTTATATCAAAACCTACTTGTATACTAGAACTTGTAGGCCATATGAAGTGAGATTGTGATGAAGATCAAGTACACTAGGCACATTCATTGTATAATCTAAGTTCTTGTCACATCTCTTCCAATTTTTAACTCTTCCCTGATAATTACCACCATTTATTTACATATATATAAATAAAAATAAAAATAAAAATAATGAAATTAATTACATTATTAACTCAACATTATAAAACCTTGTTCTTCTTTTTTTTTTTTTAGATAGATAAAACCTTGTTCTTTAAATTTGAAAATCACACATACCTTTCTGACATAAAGGGCTTGTTGGACACTATCATCATTTGCCCATACATAAGCCAATGCATAATTGAAGTTCTGCACATGTATAACTCAATCATATTATTATTCTGTCTAAGAATTTTTATTAATTTTTTTAATAGTTAAATGTTCAGTTTGAGGTTAGTTTCATGATATTCATAAATGAATTTGGTTTTTCTTAAATTTGTAATCTCAACATGAGAGAATGTTTGGGCTTGATAACCTATTTTGAAACTGATTTCGGTAATCCAAACCGTTCACTTTGTATGGCTCATTAAGTAGAATTTTCATGTAAAAAATCAAGATGATTGGATATTGGTAGTTATATGTTTGGATTAAATTTGTATTACAAAAAATGAATGATTATTCTTGAAATTACATTTGTCGTTCATTTTTGTAAAACAAATATGATTAAAACATATAGCTACTGATATCCAATTATCTTGATTTTTTACATGAATATTCTACTCAATAAGTCTTAAAAATTGAACGGTTCGGATCACTTAAATCAGTCCCAAAATAGGCCTACCAAGTTTAGATGCTCTCTCAAGTTAAGATAACTTTAAAAAAGCTAAACCCTTTTATAACTTATGTCTTATTGCTTAAAAAAGAAAAAGAAAAAAATTAATGCATGTAGAGAGAGAATTACAAGACACCACATTTCGGGAATTTTTGGAGGTGAGAAAATGAAATTTTCCTGTTCCTCTTCGACAAAATCGTCTGTCCGATTCACCATTTTGTTCTGGTGATGCCCAAGTACCCTTAGGTTCCAGGATGCAATTTTTGTTTATGTCATGAATCAACTGCAAATTCAAATAATCTCATCCTTATAATAATAGGTTTAATATTTTTTATAAGACTATTATTTGCTTGAAATAAAACTTAAATATCCAATTGCACTCACCTTTGAGACCTTTCGAAGATTTTCAAGGCACTCTGCTTGGTTCGGATCTACCTCATAATAATTACCATTACAACTTGTTTTGGTTTCCTGTAAAAGAAAAAAAAAATTAAAAATCATAATTTACAATGTAAAAGCATAATTTTTTAAAAAAAAACCTATAACCAATAGTAATTAATTTTTTGTAATTAATATTTACCGAAGGCACAGGCGATTCACCTTATAAAGTTTGTCAAATATAAAAGCCATCCGATGAGAATATGTTATCTTTGAATTTTCATTAATAATTACATCTGTTCGCGAATAACCAAGAATGCATCCCTAAAATATCATTTTAAACAACACTGCATTCAAGAGTCATTTTCATTTCACAAATCTATAATGCACCACTTTATAATAGGAATAACAAAGTTTAATTATCGAGTCACTAATCAAGTTTTTTTTACATCATTAGGTTACCTACTTTGAGATTCAACCGCGGCTTGTCCACAGCTTCATTTCCTTTAAGAGAGAGAGAGAGAGAAAAGAATAATTATGATAATCAATCAAAACATGTTCTAATGATCAAAGATGTTATCTTTATTGCATGAAGAGTGCATCATTAAGCCAAAATAGTTACAAATTCTCATAATTAGCATGAGTTACTGTCTAATATATGTTGAACAACTATTGGAGCAGTTATGTCTAAATATGAATCAGCCCCGATGAACAATTGGTTTTTTAGATATTCTGGGTGTTCATTGATCCACTGCATTGCCATTTCAATTTCGAACAAAGACTAAGCACAATTGGTTTTTTTTTTTTAAAAAAATCCAAAAAGCAAAGAAAAAAGTTTATATATTGAAACAATAGTTTGGTAGAGAGAGAGAGAGAGAGAGAGAGAGAGAGAGAATCAAATGTATTGATGAAACAATAGTTTGGTAGAGAGAGAGAGAGAGAGAGAGAGAGAAAGAATCAAATGTATTGATCTATTCTGTGTGTTGATTTACAATGAGAAGATTACTCTCCTTTATAGAAGGGAGAGTGTACAAAGGGTCAAAAGGATCGAAAGAAGAAAGCACAAAAGTGTGCACTAAGGAAACAATATAATTAAAGCACTTTACAGCTAATTATGAAACAATACTTTACAGCTAATTATAGCTACACTAACATCCCCCCGCAAACTCAAGGAGGGTAAGCATCAACCAAGTTGAGTTTGGAAACAAGATCATGGAAGCGACCAGGAGGATGAGCCTTGGTGAAAATATCAACAGGTTGATCGGTAGAAGCAATAAGGAGAAGAAGAACAGTGCCATGTATAACATGTTGTCGAATGAAATGACAATCAATCTTAATATGCTTTGTGCGATCATAGAAAACATCATTATGAGCAATCTGAATGGCACTCTGATTGTCACAATAGAGAGAGGTTGCACCAGAAGAAGAAACGCCCATATCAGCAAGGAGCCAGCGAAGCCAGAGAAGTTCCTGTGTAGTATCAGCAAGAGCTCGGTATTCAGCTTCGGTACTAGAACGGGCAGTGAGGGATTGTTTCTTGCTGTGCCAAGTAAGAAGAGAATTCCCTAAGAAGAAACAGAAACCTGTGGTGGAGCGTCGATCCGTAGGATCCCTAGCCCAATCAGCATAAAAAACGACACATAGTTCAAGAGAGGAGGAAACAGAGTAGTGAAGGCCATGGAACAGAGTGCCTTTGAGGTAGCGAAGGATATGGAGTAGAGCAGTATAATAGGGAGTGTGAGGAGCCGATATGTATTGACTAACAAGATGAACAACATAGGCAATGTCAGGACGAGTCACAGTGAGATAGACAAGACTACCGACTAGCTGGCGATAAAGAGTAGCATCAGAGAGGAGATCCCCATTGAGAGAAGTGAGACGAATCTGAGGATCAACTGGGGTAGAGGTAGTTTTGCAATCTGTAAGACCAGCATGGGCCAGAAGATCGGATGCATATTTGGCCTGGGACAAATAGTAACCAGTAAAATCATGGGAGATTTCAAGGCCTAAGAAATAGTTAAGAGTACCAAGGTTCTTCATCTCAAACTGACAATGGAGAAAATGTTTGAGGCGAAAAATACCAGCTGCATCATTACCACTGATAATCATATCATCCACATAAAGAAGAATGAGTAGTGGTCCAAACAAATAAAGAAGAGTCATAGGAGCTAGAGGTGAACCCGAAGTCATGAATGATGGAACTGAACTTAGCAAACCAAGCTTGCGGGGCTTGCTTGAGACCATAGAGGCACATTGTAGTTTGTACACCTTATAAGTTGGATAAGTAGACCCAGGGGGAGGTTGCATGTAGACCTCCTCAAGAAGATTACCATCAAGGAAAGCATTTTTGACATCTATCTGAAAGAGCTCCCAGTGGCAAGCAACAGTAACAACAAGTAAACTGCGAACAGAGGTAAACCGAGCAATAGGGGAGAAGGTCTCCTCATAATCAATGCCGTATTCCTGGTTGAAACCCTTTGCAACAAGACAAGCTTTGTAGCACTCAATAGAGCCATCATAATGAGTCTTGATTTTGTAGATCCATGTACAGCCAATCGTAGTCTTGCCAGGAGGAAGATCAACAACATCCCAAGTATGAGTTTTGTCCAAAGCCTGGAGTTCATTAGTCATAGCTTGATGCCAAAGAGGATTAGTACAAGCTTCACGATAAGAGGTAGGTTGATAAGTAGAGAAGGCAGCAGACCCAACAATATAATCACGAAGGTGAATAGGGGGTTGAGTTACCCGGTGTGGCCGACCCGTGGGAAGATCGGTAGGATAAAGGACTGGCGGGGATGGACGAGACGAACTAGAAGGCTCAATGAGAGGGGGACCATCAGGGAGAGCAGTCTGGACGGGATTAGGGATCAACAAGGGCATCTCGATGAAGAAGGAACCTGCATCAAAGTCATTAAAGAAGAGATCTATGGAAGGATCACTAAATATGACGGTAGTAGAAAGTGCAGGTAAGTGAAAGGAGGATGGGAGGAAAACATTTTGTGCTCCTAGAAAACTACATGGCGGGAGATACGAAGATGCTTAGAGATAGGATCCCAACAGCGAAAGCCTTTATGTTCAATTCCATACCCAAGAAAGTAGCAAAGACGAGAATGAGGTTCAAGCTTGGTGTGTTCATGGGATTGAAGTAGAACAAAGCAGGCAGAGCCAAAAACCCGAAGATTGGTGTATGGAGGGGGAGTGCCATGTAGACATTCAAAGGGAGTTTAATTATGGATGACAGGGGTAGGAACACAATTGATAGTGTACATAGCAGTAAGGGCAGCTTTCCCCTAAAAGTTTTCAGGACAGGAAGAAGAGAGAAGGAGAACGTGAGTAGTGTCAAGAATATACTGAGGTTTCCGTTCAGCACGTCCATTTTGTTGGGACATGCCAACACAGGAACGATGAGGTTGAGTACCATGACTCTAAAGAAAGGAAAGGAAATCGGTATCCTGATATTCCATAGCATTGTCAGAGTAAAAAATTTTAATGGTCTTTGAAAATCAGGTGTGGACTATTGTAACAAAGCTATAATAAAGGTGTTTAAATTCAGACTGCGTTTTCATGAGAAAAAGCCAAGTAAACCGTAAATAATCATCAATAAAAATAACAAAATAACGAGATCCCCCCATGGTAGTAGTAGGGGATGGGCCCCAAATATCCGAATGTATGAGATCAAAAGGTGCATGGGAAACAGAAGTACTTTTGTTGAATGGTAAAGCAGGTTGTTTTGCAAGTTGATAGGTGTTACGCAAAAGACAACCTAAGAGGGGGGTGAATTAGGTTTTTACAATTAAAAATTAATAATACCCTAATAAAAATTATGACTAGCACAATAGATAAATATAGTTAATGAATAAAAATAACTAAAACAAGTGTTCTAACAACTATGTAGTTAATGATTTTAGCACAGTGAAAATGTAAAATATAGTTACAGCAATTTAAATAAAATAAACAGATAAGGAAGAGAGAGGCAAATAAATTTATAGTGGTTCGGCTTCAACTCGGCCTACGTCCATTCCTCAAGTTTCACTTGAGATTTTTCACTATGCTCTAGTTTCACAGGGGTGCTAGCAACCTCTTTACAAATGGTGCAATCCTCCACGGATTTTACACAGACTTTCTAAGTCAAGAATACTGAGTGTACTACACTCTTACAAGGTTGAAAAGAAGACATTTTTGCTTTCACAGAAAGCTACAAGAATTATCTCTCAAAGATAGATATAAAAATGAAGCTCTGATTTTTCTGTAAACCTCACACAGGAAAGATGGGCTTAAAGCTATACGTCTCAGTGTATAATTTCTGAAAGAGGATATAAGCAAAATTGAAGAACACTTCTCAGAGAATTTTTCAGAGAATAGATGTGAATGATTATAGATCAAAGAATATTTTCTGGTTTTTTTTGTAGCTAGTTTACATTAGAGGCTTTGGTATATATAATGAAACTTATAGTCATTTATAGTCGTTGTATTCATTTGAATATCTTCCACTCCATATTACTAATTTGAATATCTTTCACATGAACCTTTTGGCCTACTGTTGTGCTGGGTTGTTTGAACCTTTATTTTGGGTTGTTTGAATCTCTATTTTTGGGCTGTTTGAACCTCTATTTTTGGGCTGTTTGAACACCTCTGTTTTTGGGCTGTTTGAACTCCTGATTTAAGCAAATATTAAATACATTCTAACAACATTTAGGATAAAAGTTTAGGTAAGAAATAATGGGGCAAAATAAATTTTGATTCTATTTTTTTCTTTCAAATAAATTAAAACATAATTAAATGAATCATCAAAATAAATGTTAATTCTATTTTTCTCTTTCAAATAAATCATCAAAATAAATTTTGGTTCTATTTTTCTCTTCCAAATAAATTAAAACATAATTAAATAAATCATCAAAATAAATAAGTCTAACAATAAGGTGTACAATCAAAAGTATCTGGAAGTACATGACCCAACTGACCACTAGAAACCAAAGACTTTAACCGATTAACAGAAATATGCCCTAAGCGACAATGCCAAAGATGAAAAGAAGACAAAGAGGAAGTAGAGGCAGGAGCAACGATCTGTGGAGAGTCGGGAACATGAAGTTGACGGAGTTCATAGAGACGTCCATGCTTATGGCCGATCCCAATAGTCTGTCCCCGTCAGAGAGTCCTGTACCAAACAACCATTAGCAGAAAATGTGATGATTAGACCAAGCTCACATAATTGACCAATAGAGATAAGATTTAAGGTGATAGCAGGGACATGATAAACTTGAGGTAAAGATAAATGAGAGGTGGACACAGTACCAACATGATTGACAAACATGAGAGAACCATCAGCAGTATGAATGGAGGGAATATGAGTAGAGGGAGGGAGAGAAAGAAGAGAATATAGTAGAGCTGGAAGTCATATGATTATAACAGGCGGAGTCAAAATACCAAGAAGAGTTACCTGGAGTCACAGACAAAGCAGTAGGAGGAGGTGTACCAGAAGTGGAGAGAAGCTGTTTGAACATGGTCTCAACATCAGTTTGAGAAAAAATAGGGGCAGACAGAGCAGGAGACTCAAAGAAATCTTCAGAGGCAGCAGCAGCAGTGCGATTAAACTGACGATGTAAGCTTCTCCTAGAAGAGCCACCGGGAGAAGAGGAAGATGCCCGGGAGGGATTACAAAAACAATCCTGTTGTAGATGACCAGGACCAAGTTTGTTGCAATATCGGTAGGATCGGACAGGGCAATGAACCAAAAGATGAGTAGAAGGAAGGCCCCGATTCTGACAATAGATACAGGCAGTGGAAAGCTGGGTCTGTGAGGGCCGTGACTAAGAAGTGGCAAGAACAGAGTCCACATGATGAGTTTAGAGAGTACCAAGACGAGTCTCCTCAGATAACAACTCAGAAATAGTCTGTTCAAGAGTGGGCAACGGAAGGCGATGAAGAAGGGAGGCACGCACGAGCTCAAAGTAAGGAGTGAGAGCCATGAGAAATTGAACCAACTGCTGCTGATTACGATAGGTAGTGAATAAAGCAGCATCTTCAAGGTGAGGCCATGCGGGTTCAGAGAGAGCAAGCTGGTCCCAGACAGAATACATCTGAGAAAGAAAATCATTAATAGACTAACTAGATTCTTGGTGCATGCGATGAAGTTGACTTTGAAGTTGATATTGATTGGCAAGATCGGTAGTTTGGTATTGCTCTTTCAAAAAATCCCAAATGTCTTTGGCAGGAGTGGTAATAGAGTCAAGCTAAAAACGACCAAACTGAAGACTAATAGAGGGAACAGTGGTATTTCGAAACCAAGAAATGATTTGGTAGTTCTTACTATCCCAATCTTCAAGTCGGTCTTCACAGGTAGCAGTAGTTTCGTCGACTTCTTTCACCTGTTGGGTCACATCCCTGGTGATAATGCGCCAGAGCTTCTTACCTTTGAGGAAGGAAGACATGGCTTGAGCCCATAGAACATAGTTGGAACCATTAAGAAGAACATAAATCGGATGGGAGGCATCATTGCGATCCATAATAATAGTGGAGTAGGGGTAAATAAAAAGGGAACAGACTTGTAGGAGCAAAATTAGGTAAAACAAAGTGTACCAATGAATCCGGAAGGTCGAAAATAGCTGGGAAATGAGGTGCTGTCAAGAGATGACGTCAGTAGAGGGAGAATGATGTCAGTGGCGCACAATGGCAGGCTGAAGGGCGGCGCACAATAACAGGAAGGGCGCGTGGCGCACTGTAGCAGAATGGCGCACGCGCGGCGCACGGGAGCA
Organism: Camellia sinensis; assembly: GCF_055761805.1. Taxonomy (NCBI): domain Eukaryota; kingdom Viridiplantae; phylum Streptophyta; class Magnoliopsida; order Ericales; family Theaceae; genus Camellia; species Camellia sinensis. The sequence continues at coordinate 37,699,174 of NC_138962.1, forward strand.
GAATGGTACACAGTGGGGCACAATGGCAGGCTGAAGGGTGGCGCACAATAGCAGGAAGGGCGCGCGGCGCACTGTAGCAGAACGGCGCACGCGCGGCGCATGGGAGCAGAATGGCGCACGCGCGGTGCACGGGAGCAGAATGGTGCACACGGGTGCAAGATAGTGGATCGGTGCACGCTAGGCGCATAGCAACAGGCGCGGCGCACGGAAGCTCAGGGCTGACATCAGATGCTGACGTTAGCAAGCAGCAGAGGAGCGCGTAAGGGCACATGTGCGAGTGGCAGCGGAAGCTGAGATGCGCCGAACACAAAGGTGGCGTGTGACGGCGCATGACGACGATTCTGGTGACGGGGGTGGTGCCGTTGGAATCGTGAGGTGATTTCGAGCAAGTTTGTGTAGTGCCACTGTGTACGGGACTAAGCACAAAAAATAAAAAATCCTAGAAGTGTAGAACTTCGCTCTGATACCATGAAACAATAGTTTGGTAGAGAGAGAAAGAATCAAATGTATTGATCTATTCTGTGTGTTGATGTACAATGGGAAGATTACTCTCCTTTATAGAAGGGAGATTGTACAAAGGGTCAAAAGGACCGAAAGAAGAAAGCACAAAAGTGTGCACTAAGGGAACAATATAATTAAAGCACTTTACAGCTAATTATGAAACAATACTTTACAGCTAATTACAGCCACACTAACATATATAATGATTTCCTCATTGTTTTTCTCAATTTGTATGAAATTAATCTTGACTGACCTTTATAAGGAACTCATAGGTCGGTAATGCTGATTTTGTGTCCGAGGAAGGGAATGCACTCGAGTTTGTAGGGCAAGAGAAAACAGTGCCCACCGATGCATCAACAAATAAAATGTTGGCAGTCTAATAAGATAATTATTTTAATTTGTGTCAACTAATCAGAGATTAAAAATATAAATAAAATAAATAAATTAGAAATTCATATATTGATGTATCCATGAGTTTGGATAGTATTCCAATGGTGGTGTACCGCCATCGTATTCTGTAATATTGAAAGCCAATGGACCTACATTGTAAAAATTGCAATTAACTTACTCCATTTTAATTAAAATTGCAAAAGCTTCACAAAGCTGAAGATACAAGTTTGATTCTGTAATGGATCAATTTGCTTTGATTTTTATTTAAAAAATAATTAGTTAAGTCAACTAAATGCAAAAATTGTTGTAATAGTAAGAAATTCTAGTAACAATTATTTATTTTGAAAAAATTATGCACATTCTTTAAATACGGATGGTGAAAATAGCTAGTAAAAACAATTTGTGCGACAATCTTGCTCACAAGTGTTGTCTTTAATATTAGTCCAGCAAAATATTGGTTTCACTTGTAAATGTGATAAACCTAGCTACACTAAAATGTTGGCTTCAATTGGTCCCAGTTTCTTCGTCATGAGTTTTTCTAGTTTGAAATTTTTTAAATTATACTAACTCTTCATGGTAGTAAGGGTTTAAGCTTTTTGTCCAAACAAAAAATTGAAACCTTTCCGTTTTAAAAAATTAACTACCATTCAAACTCTCTCTCTCACTTGCACAAACATTTCAAGAGGACATCTAATGATTTGTTTTGATTTTATGCGAGTGGTCAACTAACCCCATTAGCTAGTCCCCCCCCCCCCCCCACCAAAAAAAAAACCTACAAATAAAAAATATTTCATTTTTTAAAAAATATTAATCATTGATAATCGTTTGCTTGTACTTGTTTTGCACCCATTAATTATAGTTGTTGCACCCTTCTCAACGGTCTCCGGCACAAATTTTATAATTTGAAGGCAAAATCCACTGCTACAGAACTAGATTTGTTTGAATTATGTAGAGAACATATATTACACTCTTAAGACAGATTCCTTTTTGGGTATCTTCATTGTATTTAATTTTCTGTGTTTTCAAATTAATATTCTGGTTGGAAAAACAAATAGTGATTTATGCTATTTGACAGATAGTAGTAATATACTGTCTCTTTTCTTTGACAACTACTAGTAGTACGATACTGGTGTCATTAACAATTCAGAATATTATTTGGTATTACAGAAAATTCTTGTGATATTTTTTTTTTCAAGTTTTTAAAATTATTTTGTTGTTATAATTATTTTCTGGTTTTAGTAACTAGAAAATTAATTTGTGTTTTAATATTTTCTGATTTTTGTAATCAGAGATTATGGCTACTATAATTGAAACTGCATCTGGCAGTGGTACTCCTATTATTACACCTACATCGGTCCCTATCCAGAACCATGTTCATCATGGAGAAAAATCGGAAAAATTTAATGGTACCGAGTTTAAGAGATGGCAGCAGAAGATGCTGTTCTACCTTACAACTCTTAATTTGGCCCGGTTTCTCCATGAAGAGGCTCCAGCACTTAAAGAGGGTGAAAGTGATCGGCAAGTTGTTGCCGCTGTAGATGCTTGGAAACATTCAGATTTCCTGTGCAGAAACTACATCCTAAATGGCCTTGACAATATGTTGTATAATGTATACAGTCCTCTGAAAACAGCAAAAGAATTGTGGGATTCTTTGGAGAAGAAATACAAGACAGAAGATGCCGGCACGAAGAAATTTGTCGTCGGTAAATTTCTGGACTTTGTTATGGTAGACTCCCAAACGGTAATATCTCAAGTTCAAAGTTTTCAAATAATTTTGCATGATATTCATTCAGAAGGTATGTCTCTTAGCGAGTCATTCCAAGTCGCTGCTTTAGTGGAAAAGTTACCACCGGCTTGGAAAGATTTCAAAAATTATTTAAAACATAAACGCAAAGAGATGACTATGGATGAATTGATTGTAAGATTAAGAATTGAAGAAGATAACCGAAAGGCTGAAAAGAGGAATGGGAAAAATCCCATTGAGTCCAAGGCAAATGTGGTTGAACAAGTTCATAAACCACATAACAAAAAGAGAAAGTTTACTGGAGATGGTCCTAAACAAGGCGATAGTAGCAAGAAGTTCAAAGGAAAATGCTATAACTGTGGCAAAACTGGACATCGAGCTTCTGACTGCCGCCGCCCTAAAAAGAATCATGGAAGTACAAGTAAGAAGACCACCAATCAGGCCAATGTAACAGAATTGGATTACATCTCTGACGGAGTGAATGACATCAACCTTTCTGCTGTGGTGTCTGAGGCTAACTTGGTTGGAAATCCCAAAGAGTGGTGGGTTGACACTGGAGCAACTCGTCACATATGTGCGGACAAGAAGATGTTCACTACCTACAATGAGGCTGCAAATGGTGAACAACTTTTCATGGGAAATTCTTCTACTTCTGCTGTGGCTGGACAAGGGAAAGTAATCTTGAAGATGACATCAGGGAAAGAACTGACCCTCAACAACGTACTACATGTACCTGACATCCGGAAGAATTTAGTTTCTGGGTCTTTGTTAAGTAAAAATGGTTTTAGGCTTGTATTTGAGTCTGATAAGTTTGTATTAACAAAGAGTGGTATGTATGTTGGTAAGGGATACATGAGTGATGGTCTCTTTAAGTTCAATCTGTCTTAAGATTGTAGGACAATCTTCACCGTATTTAAAAGGATTTAATTCTGTTGTGTACAAAACAACAACAAGAATAAAAGAAATAAAGAAAAGGAGAGAATATGTTTGATTACAAAAATCAAACCCGAAATAAAAATAAATAAATAAATAACAGATTTTATTTTGTTACAAAAATAAAATTAAAATCTGAATAAATAAATAAATAAAAACAACACTGAAAGTAATTAAATAACTTACTTGATTTAATTTCTTCGAATTATTTTTTCTGATCAAGTCCAGTGTTTAACACTGTGTCCTTAAGACAGATTCGTCCTCTCCACGGTGCTTTCAGAATTCGGACGTCTATCTCCCAGGATGAAATGATCTTCCACAAACAATAGCAGCACTACTAATTGTTTGCCTTACGAACACACTAAGTGTTTACACTCTTTCTTTTGAAAATAAAATGCAGCAAGATGAAGAATAGAAAACAGAAGTGAAATACGAAATTTCTGAATGCAAAATATCAAATGAGGGTGGTCCTATTTATAGATGTGAAGGTGGCTCTTGGATTTGAAATAAACAGGTATGTAACTCTTGGTTTTGAATTGAACAGGTATCATACCTGTTGGGTTTTGAATTCAAACAGATTTGAATTAATTCAAACAGATAGTAAAACGGGAAGGGCCCTGTTTGGGTGTGCATTAATTCCAAAACAGTTTATTTCTGTTTGAAACCGGGAAGGGCCCTGTTTGGGTGTGCACTAATTCCAAAACAGTTTATTTCTGTTTGAAACCGGGAAGGGCCCTGTTTGGATGAGCAAATAATCCAAACCAATTTAATTTGAATTATGGATTTTATTTTAATAAAAAATAAAATTAAATTCAAATGTTTTTGGCCCAAAAAGATTAGAAGCCCAACCCAACCACACACCACGCACCCGCGCCCAAGCCCAGGCCCAGCCCAGCCCGCCCGACCGGACGGACGGCGGCGGCGGCGCGCGCGCGTGTGTGGTGATTTTTGGGTCCAATGGGTCTAGCCCATTTTGCCCATAACCTCTCCCTCTAAAACACTTGGGTACCCCTTGGGGCACACCCCAAGTATCTCACCCTAAGCCTTATAAACCCTTTCAAAACCTCCCACCAAATCAATGTGGGACAAGCCAATTTACAACCTTAAGAAATTTCCACCAAAACTCCATTTCCATGGAGCACACTTTGGCTTCAATTTCCCATTCACTCGGTAATGGTTTTGAGCAACCAAATATACCACGTGAATCACAACGCGGCATAGAACGCGTTACCACTTTGACCCGAGTAAATCGACACTCGGGGCCCACCTAAAAAAATAGACCAAACTTGAGGAAAAATAACCATTTCCAACAATCCCCCACATGAATGGAATTTGATGACAACGGAAATGCAACAATATGCAGACTTAACGAAAGAGTATAAGTCGAAAATATCTTGCATCAGGATAGGTAGTTTTCGGCTTTGAACCTTCCCTAGTGATAACCTATCGGACTTACTGGCTAACCAATGGACGCGATGCCTTGAATTGTTCAGCCGTTTGTGTAAGCCAAGACAACAGATTTCACACAAAATATCTTCTAACACATTGTGGTTCTCACTGTTGTGTTCATTTTGGCCTTGAACGCACCTGGTTTTCATAAGTGTTTCTAGAGAATTTAGCCTCTTCATTCTCATAGAACCGGCCCCAGTTCAACACTCATATAGGTGATTCTTATTGTGAGTATCTCTTTATACTCGTCTTGATTTTATGCCTTAATCAAGATATAAGTAATCATTAAAAGCAAAGCTTATCCTTGTACCTCTGCATACAACATATGTTGCAGATATCACTCTCACCATAGGAATGGGTAGGAATTTTAATCCCTTGGTGATTTCTGGCGAGCCATACATAACTTAGTTGTCCCTTTGAACTTAGTTCTTGGGATCTCCAGTCATATAAGTAGGGTTACCATTATGACGACTCTTATGTAATAGGCTTTAATCCCATCCCCTTCGATGAACTATATACTAGCTCTTTTGTCAAACCTTTTGTTAACGGATCCGCAATATTCTCTTTAGATTTTATATAATCTATTGAGATTATTCCGTTTGACAACAATTGCCTTACGGTATTATGTCGACGACGAATATGTCGTGATTTACCATTATACATATGATTCTGTGCCCTGCCTATTGCAGATTGACTATCACAATGAATGCAAATAGCCGGCACAGGTTTTGGCCACATTGGAATGTCTTCTAAGAAGTGACGAAGCCATTCTGCTTCTTCACCTGCTTTGTCTAAAGCAATGAACTCGGATTCCATTGTGGATCGTGCGATGCAAGTTTGTTTCGTGGACTTCCAAGAAACAGCAGCGCCTCCTAGAGTAAAGACATATCCACTAGTGGATTTTGAATCTTTAGTATCCGATATCCAATTGGCATCACAATAACCTTCGAGTACTGCTGGATATCGAGTAAAGTTCAAACCATGATCACGAGTAAATCTTAGATATCTAAGAACTCGAATGATTGCTTTCCAATGGTCTTCTCCAGGGTTACTAGTGTACCTACTCAATTTACTTATAGCATAAGCTATATCAGGACGAGTACAATTCATTAGGTACATTAGGCTTCCAATGATTTGGGAGTATTTTAACTGAGACACTGCATCACCTTTATTTTTCGATAAATAAAGACTGATGTCTACAGGTGTTCTAGCTAAATTCAAATCATCCTTGATAAATTTATCAAGAATTTTCTCAATATAATGAGATTGAGATAATGCATATCCGTCAGATGTTTTAGTAATTTTCATTCCTAATATAACATCTGCGACCCCCATATCTTTCATATCAAATCTTTTGTTAAGCATCTGCTTAGTTGATTTGATCATGTTTTGACTGCTTCCAATGATAAGCATGTCATCCACATAAAGACAAACTATGACATACCCTTGGTCAGTGTTCTTAACATAGACGATTGTTGGCCAATCTTCACCGTATTTAAAAGGATTTAATTCTTTTGTGTACAAAACAACAACAAGAATAAAAGAAATAGAGAAAAGGAGAGAATATGTTTGATTACAAAAATCAAACTCGAAATAAAAATAAATAAATAAATAACAGATTTTATTTTGTTACAAAAACAAAATTAAAATCTGAATAAATAAATAAATAAAAACAACACTGAAAGTAATTAAATAACTTACTTGATTTAATTTCTTCGAATTATTTTTTCTGATCAAGTCCAGTGTTTAACACTGTGTCCTTAAGACAGATTCGTCCTCTCCACGGTGCTTTCAGAATTCGGACGTCTATCTCCCAGGATGAAATGATCTTCCACAAACAATAGCAGCACTACTAATTGTTTGCCTTACGAACACACTAAGTGTTTACACTCTTTCTTTTGAAAATAAAATGCGGCAAGATGAAGAATAGAAAACAGAAGTGAAATACGAAATTTCTGAATGAAAACATCAAATGAGGGTGGTCCTATTTATAGATGTGAAGGTGGCTCTTCATTTTGAATTAAACAGGTATGTAGCTCTTGGTTTTGAATTGAACAGGTATCATACCTGTTGGGTTTTGAATTCAAACAGATTTGAATCAATTCAAACAGATAGTAAAACGGGAAGGGCCCTGTTTGGGTGTGCATTAATTCCAAAACAGTTTATTTCTGTTTGAAACCGGGAAGGGCCCTGTTTGGATGAACAAATAATCCAAACCAATTTAATTTGAATTATGGATTTTATTTTAATAAAAAATAAAATTAAATTCAAATGTTTTTGGCCCAAAAAGATTAGAAGCCCAACCCAACCACACACCACGCACCCGCGCCCAAGCCCAGGCCCAGGCCCAGCCCGCCCGACCGACCGGACGGACGGCGGCGGCGCGCGCGCGCGCGTGTGTGGTGATTTTTGGGTCCAATGGGTCTAGCCCATTTTGCCCATAACCTCTCCCTCTAAAACACTTGGGTACCCCTTGGGGCACACCCCAAGTATCTCACCCTAAGCCTTATAAACCCTTTCAAAACCTCCCACCAAATCAATGTGGGACAAGCCAATTTACAACCTTAAGGAATTTCCACCAAAACTCCATTTCCATGGAGCACACTTTGGCTTCAATTTCCCATTCACTCGGTAATGGTTTTGAGCAACCAAATATACCACGTGAATCACAACGCGGCATAGAACGCGTTACCACTTTGACCCGAGTAAATCGACACTCGGGGCCCACCTAAAAAAATAGACCAAACTTGAGGAAAAATAACCATTTCCAACAATCCCCCACATGAATGGAATTTGATGACAACGGAAATGCAACAATATGCAGACTTAACGAAAGAGTATAAGTCGAAAATATCTTGCATCAGGATAGGTAGTTTTCGGCTTTGAACCTTCCCTAGTGATAACCTATCGGACTTACTGGCTAACCAATGGACGCGATGCCTTGAATTGTTCAGCCGTTTGTGTAAGCCAAGACAACAGATTTCACACAAAATATCTTCTAACACATCGTGGTTCTCACTGTTGTGTTCATTTTGGCCTTGAACGCACCTGGTTTTCATAAGTGTTTCTAGAGAATTTAGCCTCTTCATTCTCATAGAACCGGCCCCAGTTCAACACTCATATAGGTGATTCTTATTGTGAGTATCTCTTTATACTCGTCTTGATTTTATGCCTTAATCAAGATATAAGTAATCATTAAAAGCAAAGCTTATCCTTATACCTCTGCATACAACATATGTTGCAGATATCACTCTCACCATAGGAATGGGTAGGAATTTTAATCCCTTGGTGATTTCTGGCGAGCCATACATAACTTAGTTGTCCCTTTGAACTTAGTTCTTGGGATCTCCAGTCATATAAGTAGGGTTACCATTATGACGACTCTTATGTAATAGGCTTTAATCCCATCCCCTTCGATGAACTATATACTAGCTCTTTTGTCAAACCTTTTGTTAACGGATCCGCAATATTCTTTTTAGATTTTATATAATCTATTGAGATTATTCCGTTTGACAACAATTGCCTTACGGTATTATGTCGACGACGAATATGTCGTGATTTACCATTATACATATGATTCTGTGCCCTGCCTATTGCAGATTGACTATCACAATGAATGCAAATAGCCGGCACAGGTTTTGGCCACATTGGAATGTCTTCTAAGAAGTGACGAAGCCATTCTACTTCTTCACCTGCTTTGTCTAAAGCAATGAACTCGGATTCCATTGTGGATCGTGCGATGCAAGTTTGTTTCGTGGACTTCCAAGAAACAGCAGCGCCTCCTAGAGTAAAGACATATCCACTAGTGGATTTTGAATCTTTAGTATCCGATATCCAATTGGCATCACAATAACCTTCGAGTACTGCTGGATATCGAGTAAAGTTCAAACCATGATCACGAGTAAATCTTAGATATCTAAGAACTCGAATGATTGCTTTCCAATGGTCTTCTCCAGGGTTACTAGTGTACCTACTCAATTTACTTATAGCATAAGCTATATCAGGACGAGTACAATTCATTAGGTACATTAGGCTTCCAATGATTTGGGAGTATTTTAACTGAGACACTGCATCACCTTTATTTTTCGATAAATAAAGACTGATGTCTACAGGTGTTCTAGCTAAATTCAAATCATCCTTGATAAATTTATCAAGAATTTTCTCAATATAATGAGATTGAGATAATGCATATCCGTCAGATGTTTTAGTAATTTTCATTCCTAATATAACATCTGCGACCCCCATATCTTTCATATCAAATCTTTTGTTAAGCATCTGCTTAGTTGATTTGATCATGTTTTGACTGCTTCCAATGATAAGCATGTCATCCACATAAAGACAAACTATGACATACCCTTGGTCAGTGTTCTTAACATAGACGATTGTTGGCCAATCTTCACCGTATTTAAAAAGATTTAATTTTGTTGTGTACAAAACAACAACAAGAATAAAAGAAATAGAGAAAAGGAGAGAATATGTTTGATTACAAAAATCAAACTCGAAATAAAAATAAATAAATAAATAACAGATTTTATTTTGTTACAAAAACAAAATTAAAATCTGAATAAATAAATAAATAAAAACAACACTGAAAGTAATTAAATAACTTACTTGATTTAATTTCTTCGAATTATTTTTTCTGATCAAGTCCAGTGTTTAACACTGTGTCCTTAAGACAGATTCGTCCTCTCCACGGTGCTTTCAGAATTCGGACGTCTATCTCCCAGGATGAAATGATCTTCCACAAACAATAGCAGCACTACTAATTGTTTGCCTTACGAACACACTAAGTGTTTACACTCTTTCTTTTGGAAATAAAATGCGGCAAGATGAAGAATAGAAAACAGAAGTGAAATACGAAATTTCTGAATGAAAACATCAAATGAGGGTGGTCCTATTTATAGATGTGAAGGTGGCTCTTCATTTTGAATTAAACAGGTATGTAGCTCTTGGTTTTGAATTGAACAGGTATCATACCTGTTGGGTTTTGAATTCAAACAGATTTGAATCAATTCAAACAGATAGTAAAACGGGAAGGGCCCTGTTTGGGTGTGCATTAATTCCAAAACAGTTTATTTCTGTTTGAAACCGGGAAGGGCCCTGTTTGGATGAACAAATAATCCAAACCAATTTAATTTGAATTATGGATTTTATTTTAATAAAAAATAAAATTAAATTCAAATGTTTTTGGCCCAAAAAGATTAGAAGCCCAACCCAACCACACACCACGCACCCGCGCCCAAGCCCAGGCCCAGGCCCAGCCCGCCCGACCGACCGGACGGACGGCGGCGGCGCGCGCGCGCGCGTGTGTGGTGATTTTTGGGTCCAATGGGTCTAGCCCATTTTGCCCATAACCTCTCCCTCTAAAACACTTGGGTACCCCTTGGGGCACACCCCAAGTATCTCACCCTAAGCCTTATAAACCCTTTCAAAACCTCCCACCAAATCAATGTGGGACAAGCCAATTTACAACCTTAAGAAATTTCCACCAAAACTCCATTTCCATGTAGCACACTTTGGCTTCAATTTCCCATTCACTCGGTAATGGTTTTGAGCAACCAAATATACCATGTGAATCATAACGCGGCATAGAACGCGTTACCACTTTGACCCGAGTAAATCGACACTCGGGGCCCACCTAAAAAATAGACCGAACTTAGGAAAAAATTCTAGTTTTATCCAGAATTTTATAACCATTCCAACAATCCCCCACATGAATGGAATTTGATGACAACGGAAATGCAACAAAATGCAGACTTTAACGAAAGAGTATAAGTCGAAAATATCTTGCATCAGGATAGGTAGTTTTCGGCTTTGAACCTTCCCTAGTGATAACCTATCGGACTTACTGGCTAACCAATGGACGCGATGCCTTGAATTGTTCAGCCGTTTGTGTAAGCCAAGACAACAGATTTCACACAAAATATCTTTTAACACATCGTGGTTCTCACTGTTGTGTTCATTTTGGCCTTGAACGCGCCTGGTTTTCATAAGTGTTTCTAGAGAATTTAGCCTTTGCATTCTCATAGAACCGGCCCCAGTTCAACACTCATATAGGTGATTCTTATTGTGAGTATCTCTTTATACTCGTCTTGATTTTATGCCTTAATCAAGATATAAGTAATCATTAAAAGCAAAGCTTATCCTTATACCCCTGCAGACAACATATGTTGCAGATATCACTCTCACCATAGGAATGGGTAGGAATTTTAATCCCTTGGTGATTTCTGGCGAGCCATACATAACTTAGTTGTCCCTTTGAACTTAGTTCTTGGGATCTCCAGTCATATAAGTAGGGTTACCATTATGACGACTCTTATGTAATAGGCTTTAATCCCATCCCCTTCGATGAACTATATACTAGCTCTTTTGTCAAACCTTTTGTTAACGGATCCGCAATATTCTTTTTAGATTTTATATAATCTATTGAGATTATTCCGTTTGACAACAATTGCCTTACGGTATTATGTCGACGACGAATATGTCGTGATTTACCATTATACATATGATTCTGTGCCCTGCCTATTGCAGATTGACTATCACAATGAATGCAAATAGCCGGCACAGGTTTTGGCCACATTGGAATGTCTTCTAAGAAGTGACGAAGCCATTCTGCTTCTTCACGTGCTTTGTCTAAAGCAATGAACTCGGATTCCATTGTGGATCGTGCGATGCAAGTTTGTTTCGTGGACTTCCAAGAAACAGCAGCGCCTCTTAGAATAAAGACATATCCACTAGTGGATTTTGAATCTTTAGTATCCGATATCCAATTGGCATCACAATAGCCTTCGAGTACTGCTGGATATCGAGTAAAGTTCAAACCATGATCACGAGTAAATCTTAGATATCTAAGAACACGAATGATCGCTTTCCAATGGTCTTCTCCAGGGTTACTAGTGTACCTACTCAATTTACTTATAGCATAAGCTATATCAGGACGAGTACAATTCATTAGGTACATTAGGCTTCCAATGATTTGGGAGTATTTTAACTGAGACACTGCATCACCTTTATTTTTCGATAAATAAAGACTGATGTCTACAGGTGTTCTAGCTAAATTCAAATCATCCTTGATAAATTTATCAAGAATTTTCTCAATATAATGAGATTGAGATAATGCATATCCGTCAGATGTTTTAGTAATTTTCATTCCTAATATAACATCTGCGACCCCCATATCTTTCATATCAAATCTTTTGTTAAGCATCTGCTTAGTTGATTTGATCATGTTTTGACTGCTTCCAATGATAAGCATGTCATCCACATAAAGACAAACTATGACATACCCTTGGTCAGTGTTCTTAACATAGACGCATTTGTCACATTCGTTTATCTTAAACCCATTAGTAAGCATTGCATGATCAAATTTTTCATGCCATTGCTTAGGTGCTTGTTTTAATCCATAAAGGGATTTTACAAGTCGACAAACTTTCTTTTCTTGCCCTGATACTACAAACCCTTCGGGTTGTTCCATATAGATCTCTTCATTTAGATCACCGTTTAAGAAAGCTGTCTTAACATCCATTTGATGTATTTCTAAATTAAACAACGCTGCTATAGCAATAAGCATGCGAATGGATGTTATTCTTGTCACAGGGGAATATGTGTCAAAATAGTCCAGACCTTCCTTTTGTCTGTAACCTTTAACAACAAGTCTTGCTTTATACTTGTCAATTGAACCATCTGCTTTCATTTTTCTCTTGAATATCCATAGTTATAGCATTTTCCTTTGAACTTCTTGCTACTATCGCCTTGTTTAGGACCATCTCCAGTAAACTTTCTCTTTTTGTTATGTGGTTTATGAACTTGTTCAACCACATTTGCCTTGAACTCAATGGGATTTTTCCCATTCCTCTTTTCAGCCTTTCGGTTATCTTCTTCAATTCTTAATCTTACAATCAATTCATCCATAGTCATCTCTTTGCGTTTATGTTTTAAATAATTTTTGAAATCTTTCCAAGCCGGTGGTAACTTTTCCACTAAAGCAGCGACTTGGAATGACTCGCTAAGAGACATACCTTCTGAATGAATATCATGCAAAATTATTTGAAAACTTTGAACTTGAGATATTACCGTTTGGGAGTCTACCATAACAAAGTCCAGAAATTTACCGACGACAAATTTCTTCGTGCCGGCATCTTCTGTCTTGTATTTCTTCTCCAAAGAATCCCACAATTCTTTTGCTGTTTTCAGAGGACTGTATACATTATACAGCATATTGTCAAGGCCATTTAGGATGTAGTTTCTGCACAGGAAATCTGAATGTTTCCAAGCATCTACAGCGGCAACAACTTGCCGATCACTTTCACCCTCTTTAAGTGCTGGAGCCTCTTCATGGAGAAACCGGGCCAAATTAAGAGTTGTAAGGTAGAACAGCATCTTCTGCTGCCATCTCTTAAACTCGGTACCATTAAATTTTTCCGGTTTTTCTCCATGATGAACATGGTTCTGGATAGGGACCGATGTAGGTGTAACAATAGGAGTACCACTGCCAGATGCAGTTTCAATTGTAGTAGCCATAATCTCTGATTACAAAAATGGAATTGCTGAAAGGAAGAATAGAACCCTAAAAGAAATGATGAATGCCATGTTACTAAGTTCAGGCTTACCACAGAACTTGTGGGGGGAAGCAATTTTGTCTGCTAATTATGTTCTTAATAGAATACCCCACAAGAAAACCAAAAGCATTCCTTATGAATTGTGGAAAGGTCGACCACCTTCCTACAAATACTTAAAAGTGTGGGGGTGTTTGGCAAAAGTTGAAGTACCTGTTCCTAAAAAGACTAAGATTGGACCAAAAACAGTAGATTGTGTGTTTATTGGTTATGCTCAGAATAGTAGTGCATATCGGTTTCTGACTTATAAATCAGATATACCTGATATAAATGTGAACACTATTATAGAGTCAAGGAATGCTGTATTTTTTGAACATGTCTTTCCTTACAAGAAAGGACAGGAATTAAGTTCACAGAAAAGAACTTATGATTGTACACAAAGTCAAGAGACTAATGACAATCAAACACAAGAGACTAGTAATAGTCTTGACCAACAGGATTTAACTAATGATGAACCAAGACGAAGTAAAAGAGCGAGAACATCAAAATCCTTTGGTCCAGATTTTCTGACATACTTGTTAGAAAATGAACCTCAAAGCTTTAAGGCAGCAATGACAGGTCCTGAAGCACCTTTGTGGAAAGAGGCTGTTAATAATGAAATTGAATCCATTATGCAAAATCATACTTGGGAATTGGTGAATCTTCCACCAGGTTCTAAACCTCTTGGATATAAATGGATATTCAAGAGAAAAATGAAAGCAGATGGTTCAATTGACAAGTATAAAGCAAGACTTGTTGTTAAAGGTTACAGACAAAAGGAAGGTCTGGACTATTTTGACACATATTCCCCTGTGACAAGAATAACATCCATTCGCATGCTTATTGCTATAGCAGCGTTGTTTAATTTAGAAATACATCAAATGGATGTTAAGACAGCTTTCTTAAACAGTGATCTAAATGAAGAGATCTATATGGAACAACCCGAAGGGTTTGTAGTATCAGGGCAAGAAAAGAAAGTTTGTCGACTTGTAAAATCCCTTTATGGATTAAAACAAGCACCTAAGCAATGGCATGAAAAATTTGATCATGCAATGCTTACTAATGGGTTTAAGATAAACGAATGTGACAAATGCGTCTATGTTAAGAACACTGACCAAGGGTATGTCATAGTTTGTCTTTATGTGGATGACATGCTTATCATTGGAAGCAGTCAAAACATGATCAAATCAACTAAGCAGATGCTTAACAAAAGATTTGATATGAAAGATATGGGGGTCGCAGATGTTATATTAGGAATGAAAATTACTAAAACATCTGACGGATATGCATTATCTCAATCTCATTATATTGAGAAAATTCTTGATAAATTTATCAAGGATGATTTGAATTTAGCTAGAACACCTGTAGACATCAGTCTTTATTTATCGAAAAATAAAGGTGATGCAGTGTCTCAGTTAAAATACTCCCAAATCATTGGAAGCCTAATGTACCTAATGAATTGTACTCGTCCTGATATAGCTTATGCTATAAGTAAATTGAGTAGGTACACTAGTAACCCTGGAGAAGACCATTGGAAAGCAATCATTCGAGTTCTTAGATATCTAAGATTTACTCGTGATCATGGTTTGAACTTTACTCGATATCCAGCAGTACTCGAAGGTTATTGTGATGCCAAATGGATATCGGATACTAAAGATTCAAAATCCACTAGTGGATATGTCTTTACTCTAGGAGGCGCTGCTGTTTCTTGGAAGTCCACGAAACAAACGTGCATCGCACGATCCACAATGGAATCCGAGTTCATTGCTTTAGACAAAGCAGGTGAAGAAGCAGAATGGCTTCGCCACTTCTTAGAAGACATTCCAATGTGGCCAAAACCTGTGCCGGCTATTTGCATTCATTGTGATAGTCAATCTGCAATAGGCAGGGCACAGAATCATATGTATAATGGTAAGTCACGACATATTCGTCGTCGACATAATACCGTAAGGCAATTGTTGTCAAACGGAATAATCTCAATAGATTATATAAAATCTAAAGAGAATATTGCGGATCCGTTAACAAAAGGTTTGACAAAAGAGCTAGTATATAGTTCATCGAAGGGGATGGGATTAAAGCCTATTACATAAGAGTCGTCATAATGGTAACCCTACTTATATGACTGGAGATCCCAAGAACTAAGTTCAAAGGGACAACTAAGTTATGTATGGCTCG
Organism: Camellia sinensis; assembly: GCF_055761805.1. NCBI lineage: Eukaryota > Viridiplantae > Streptophyta > Magnoliopsida > Ericales > Theaceae > Camellia > Camellia sinensis. Next base: position 37,714,960 of record NC_138962.1, read on the forward strand.
CCAGAAATCACCAAGGGATTAAAATTCCTACCCATTCCTATGGTGAGAGTGATATCTGCAACATATGTTGTATGCAGAGGTATAAGGATAAGCTTTGCTTTTAATGATTACTTATATCTTGATTAAGGCATAAAATCAAGACGAGTATAAAGAGATACTCACAATAAGAATCACCTATATGAGTGTTGAACTGGGGCCGGTTCTATGAGAATGAAGAGGCTAAATTCTCTAGAAACACTTATGAAAACCAGGTGCGTTCAAGGCCAAAATGAACACAACAGTGAGAACCACGATGTGTTAGAAGATATTTTGTGTGAAATCTGTTGTCTTGGCTTACACAAACGGCTGAACAATTCAAGGCATCGCGTCCATTGGTTAGCCAGTAAGTCCGATAGGTTATCACTAGGGAAGGTTCAAAGCCGAAAACTACCTATCCTGATGCAAGATATTTTCGACTTATACTCTTTCGTTAAGTCTGCATATTGTTGCATTTCCGTTGTCATCAAATTCCATTCATGTGGGGGATTGTTGGAAATGGTTATTTTTCCTCAAGTTTGGTCTATTTTTTTAGGTGGGCCCCGAGTGTCGATTTACTCGGGTCAAAGTGGTAACGCGTTCTATGCCGCGTTGTGATTCACGTGGTATATTTGGTTGCTCAAAACCATTACCGAGTGAATGGGAAATTGAAGCCAAAGTGTGCTCCATGGAAATGGAGTTTTGGTGGAAATTTCTTAAGGTTGTAAATTGGCTTGTCCCACATTGATTTGGTGGGAGGTTTTGAAAGGGTTTATAAGGCTTAGGGTGAGATACTTGGGGTGTGCCCCAAGGGGTACCCAAGTGTTTTAGAGGGAGAGGTTATGGGCAAAATGGGCTAGACCCATTGGACCCAAAAATCACCACACACGCGCGCGCGCCGCCGCCGCCGTCCGTCCGGTCGGGCGGGCTGGGCTGGGCCTGGGCTTGGGCGCGGGTGCGTGGTGTGTGGTTGGGTTGGGCTTCTAATCTTTTTGGGCCAAAAACATTTGAATTTAATTTTATTTTTTATTAAAATAAAATCCATAATTCAAATTAAATTGGTTTGGATTATTTGCTCATCCAAACAGGGCCCTTCCCGGTTTCAAACAGAAATAAACTGTTTTGGAATTAGTGCACACCCAAACAGGGCCCTTCCCGGTTTCAAACAGAAATAAACTGTTTTGGAATTAATGCACACCCAAACAGGGCCCTTCCCGTTTTACTATCTGTTTGAATTAATTCAAATCTGTTTGAATTCAAAACCCAACAGGTATGATACCTGTTCAATTCAAAACCAAGAGTTACATACCTGTTTATTTCAAATCCAAGAGCCACCTTCACATCTATAAATAGGACCACCCTCATTTGATATTTTGCATTCAGAAATTTCGTATTTCACTTCTGTTTTCTATTCTTCATCTTGCTGCATTTTATTTTCAAAAGAAAGAGTGTAAACACTTAGTGTGTTCGTAAGGCAAACAATTAGTAGTGCTGCTATTGTTTGTGGAAGATCATTTCATCCTGGGAGATAGACGTCCGAATTCTGAAAGCACCGTGGAGAGGACGAATCTGTCTTAAGGACACAGTGTTAAACACTGGACTTGATCAGAAAAAATAATTCGAAGAAATTAAATCAAGTAAGTTATTTAATTACTTTCAGTGTTGTTTTTATTTATTTATTTATTCAGATTTTAATTTTGTTTTTGTAACAAAATAAAATCTGTTATTTATTTATTTATTTTTATTTCGGGTTTGATTTTTGTAATCAAACATATTCTCTCCTTTTCTTTATTTCTTTTATTCTTGTTGTTGTTTTGTACACAACAGAATTAAATCCTTTTAAATACGGTGAAGATTGTCCTACATACACTAGATTAGGATTTTTTTTGATTCAAATATGATTTTTTTGGTTGAATTAATCTCGGGTTTATTACCCATTAGTCATATTTTTGTTCAATAATGAGTTCATTATTATTTATTTTTTTTGGACAAAATAATAACATATTTTTATATATGATTTCAGACTTAGTTTTTTAGTTTTAGCATGGCTCTCTATCAACAAAAATTTCTACAACTGGCATTGATTTTTTTATCTCATACTTTATATGGTATGATGTTATCCCAACTTGAGTCGAAGAATTTGATGCGGTAAAAGTTTTTACGTAAGGGAATAAATAATGAAATGATGATAAATTTTAAATAATGGCAACATATAAAAAAATGAGACAGAAAATTGGGACAGAAGATCGAAAAGAGAGCATTACCAATTTCATAAAGAAAAATGCTTGGGAGCACTAATTAGTGCTCCCACTAATTAGGTGGTAGTGGGTCCCGTCATTAATGATGTGATATTTTGGTCTTGGAGTTGTGTTTTTATTTATTTATTTATTTTTTTTAATGCATTAATGCTATTAGTAGTGATGTTTTTAGTGGGATGAATCATTTTTGTTTCATAAATAAGTCCATTGAGAGTAGAGCAACCAGGACCTCCACTGTACCAAAGCAAAAGAGGATCCTCTTTTGGATTCCCTTCTGATTTTATAAAATAGTAAACAACTGGGATTCAGCTACACCAATGTACCTGAAAAACCAATACCACCATCTCTGTAATGTCATCGTCAATCACCGACCATTGAGAGAGAGAGAGAGAGAGAGAGAGAGAGAGTTACCCAGTTTCAAGACTGAATGGAACGTCGCCATAATAGCCAGGTAAGGTCTTAACAATTTGACTGCAAAAAACAACACTTGGGGAGAAAAAGAGCAATATTATTACGAGGAGAAAATTAAAATGCGAATTACACATCCAATTAATGTGCTTTCTACAACTGATGATGAGTGACATGGTTAGATAGGATATATGCTTCATAGCTTTGGTTGGTGCCATATGTAGTATTGTTAGAAAAATTATAGTACCAAACTATCTAGAAAATATAATTTAAAATTATGTAAATGATTTTTGGGCAAAATCAAAAATTGAAATAAATCGACATAATAACGTAATAAAGATTACAGTACGTAAACAGATAAAACCTGATCGAGTCGAGTGTGTGACACTCTTTCCTTAAGAAAGATTCGTCCTCCCACTGGTGCTTAGGATTCGATGGACGTCTATCTCCCAAGATACAACGGTCAATGTCTTACACTAACAGCACTACTATTGCAAGCCTAGCGAACTTCGCTGTGCATGCACTCTCTTAATAAGAAAATTAGACTCAGGAAATATGAAGAATAAATGCAAAGTAAAGAAGAATGACAATTCACTATCCAAATTGAAGTGAGGGAGATGGAATATATAGATTTCTATGTGACTTTTCAGAAAAGTTGTGACCCTTCAAAAGGACACACCTTCCATCTCAAGAGACACAACAAATGGAGTAAATTTAAATTTAAATTTTCCAACAAGTATATCATATGCTGTGTATATATATTTCCAAACTTGCCATTGCTCAATTGGTTGGTACTTCATGCTATTAAAAGTTGGTATTTATATGTTTACCAAAAAAAATAAAAGTTGGCATTTACTATTTCGTATATATATATATATATTTTTTTTTTTTCTGTTTTTTTTTTTTTGTTGGTAAAAGACCTGAAAAGTGGTTGAAAAAGGAAAGACATTGGAAATCTAGTTACAATAGAGTCTAGGTTGGATCACAGAGAGTGATTTGGTTGATAAATATTTTCGGGTAAATTGCTATCTCCTATGAAATTTAGAAAAATATAGCGGGATTCACAAGTTTGACATAATTGCATCAAACTTTCTTAAAGTTTTACTAGCGGGATTCACAAGTTTGACATAATTGCATCAAACTTTCTTAAAGTTTTACTTTACATCATTAATAATCCGTTAATCATATGAATGAAAATTATAACAATATTTTCATATTTTTTACAACAAAAAATATATTTTATCTTATTTATTTTTATATTATCTGCATTAGCTCAGATCCTTTGTTCTTTATTAAAACAGAAGTCAGTAAATAATGCCAAAACTATAAAACTTGTTATATTTTTCTTAAGATGTCATTAGATGACAAATTTTTAAATATTTTTTTTAAATTCTTGTACAATTGTTCTTTTTAACTATTTCACATCATAGTAGAGTATACTTTTTTTTAATTTTTTTTAGTTTTTTTTTAATATTACTTAAACATGGTAGAAGTGAGATTCACATTAATAAATAAATGTGAAATTGATGCTTTCTGTCTAATTTCAATGACATTTGGTTAAAAAAACCATTTATTTATAACATTTTGCATATTTTTATTTAAAAATAAATTTATATTAAAGGGAAAATGGAGAAATTAGTATCTAACAATTACACCAGGTTTTCACTGATCATAATTAATATTTTTATATTTCCCCTTAAGTCTAATAACAATTTCTCATTAGCTTTTTTATTGTTATTATTGAATAAATTTCTCGTGAAATTAATAGTGCATGTCCATTCCCACAGGTGAGAAGGTACTGGGTGGTCTTGGAGCATTCGTTCATATGATTCAAAGGTTAGACATTTGTCTATTTGTCTCCTCAAAAGAGACACCGAAGTGGTAAGGTCTACTGTTTTAACCAATCATGTATAATTTAGAGCACTACATGGCTTTGCCCCTGGGGCAAAGTATAATTTTTCTCCATAAGGACAGTAATTACTTTTCCGAAGCAACTAAAATAACGATGATACTATATGTACCAATTAATGTACTAATTAGTGTACCAATATAATTATGACATTGTTATTTTAAAAGTATGACTTCACCCATTATACAAATTACATAAAATTATGTCATATCATTCGTTAGTATCCTAATTAATATATCAATTAATACATATAATATTATTTAAAAAAAAACAAGGACAATAATTATTTGACAAATAAAGTGATAAGTCATTTTCTTAATTATATATAAATAAATAAATAAAGGTCTTATTTATGACAGTTTAAAATGTTGTCAATAAAAATTACAAAATATTAAAATATTTATAATTTTAATATATTTTTTATACATCTTTTAACACTAATACTAATTCTTACAATTATTTTTAATACTTCTCATGAAAAAAAGTTTGAAATATAGGGTTCATTTGGGATGTGGATTGATTTTTTGATTTTTTAGCTATTTTAATCTGACATTAAAAAGTCTCGTTTAGAATAGACTTTTTGACTTTTTTGATTTTTGTGAGACAAAAAAAAGAAGAAAAGATTATGGTTTAAATGTGACATTTTGTCTTATTAGATTAAAAAAATTATTTTATCTTTTTGTAACTAAAATAATTCTAACTCCACTTAAACCAACATGTCAAACGTGCACATAAACAAATGGGACACTATCATACCAACACTTCCCAAACATTGCCTTGTGTGGGAGTGAGATGGTTGAAGACATCAGATGATCAAAGGCAAGGCTAACGGTCAAATCGCTGGCCCTTATCTTCTGTATAAATATAAGAAAGTTTGAACATCTAATAGTTGGTTGCAGCAAGAAGCTCCCCATTCATTTTATGGATGGGAATGCATAACAATTTTCATATGGAAATGAAGATTTAGGTAGACTCTAAATGCACTTTAAATTTTTTGTTTTTTTGGGGTGTTAGACATCCTAAATTTTAAATTTTTTAATAACAATTTATTCATTCATTAAATTATTAAAATGTCCAAAACTCTAACGTCAACCAGTTTGGTGCTTTGACTAGCCCTTCTCAAACCTTCTGCCACCACGCCCCATCCCTTCCCCAACCTCCAGCGGCATCCCCTAGCCCTTGCCACCACACCTCGATGCTCTCCCCTTTGCCCCTTCCATATCTCGCTCCATCATGGCTCCTTTTCTCTCTGCATCTCACTCCTATCATTCTCTTCTTATTCCAAAAATGTTATTTAAAGCCACAATATCTGTTGGTGACGGTGAATAATTTCTTAGGTGTAGTTTGAGATTGACTTTTGTTTGGTTTTTCATCTTTAGTGATTTTTTTTTTTTAATTTTCAAAAGATTTTAACGTTTTAGGTTATATTTAACTAGACAAATCAAAAAAAGTAAAATAAAAAAAAATTAGAAAAAAAAAATCCACAGGGGGAACTAAAAAGTCAAATTATTTTTGGTTTTTTTTTTTTTTTTTTTTTTTTTTTTTTTTTTTTGCCTTTAGTAGATTTTTTCAATGCAATTTTTTTTTAAATTTTTTCAAAATTTTATCTTTAGTAAACTTTAATTTTTTTAATTTTTTTTTAACTTTTGAAATCCTTCTACACTAAACGGACCATAAAAGTATTTAAAAAGCATTTTTAAATACTTTCCGAATGCTAGTAGGGGTATTTTTTTATAAAAATACCCCTACTACACTAGCAGTAGTAGGGGTATTTTTATACTTTCCGAATCTCTCTCGATGCATGTCATCTTCTTGTACTTTTAATTTCATGCTGTTTAAATGAAATTTTTCTTTGCTGATAAAAAAAAAAGTATTTAAAAAAAATGATACATATTAAAAAAAAAACTAAAAACTAAAAACTAAAAAAAAAAAAAAAAAAAATTGACGTTTTTAGCTGAATCCTAGACTAAGCCTTAGTACGTGTATGGCATGCACTAAAAAAGTACAATTTTTTTTTGCATACATACACTTATTTGGACCATATCAATCAACATCTATCAACATCACCTCTCCACTTTTCTATCCACTTTCTTTACTTTTCTACACAATTTTTCATAAAAAGTCAAAAAATACACTTATTTAAAACATTCCAAACCGCCCCTTAATTTCTATTGGATCCTGCTCACCTTTCAAAAGACTATCTCGCCCTCTTTGTCCCTTTCCACCTCTTCCTTCAAATGTGCACTTTCATTTTGGAATAAGAAAAATGTTTGGTAGCTTAAATTTGTATAGTTCGAGTAGTTCAAATGTATCAAAATGACGTCGTTTTACACCCAAATGATGTCGTTTTGAGATATTCAAGCCATTCGAACCATAAAAATTCGAGCTACCAAGCATTGTTGTTAAAATAAAGCTTGGGGCCTCAACAAATCGAGGCTTGAATGCCTCGAAATGTTTTTTTTTTTTTTTTTCTTTTCTATTTGTTGGGCTGTGTTGGTTTGGTTGTTTTTTTATGTATTTATTTGTTTGTTGGGCTGTATTGGTTTGTTTGTTTGTTTGTTTTTTTTTGGAATGATGGTTATGTGTAGGGGTGCGCCAAAAAATTAGACATCCTGCACCGACTCAGCCTGTGTGGTTTAATAAGGTGAGTGAGTTGGGTTGGACTGGTTGGGTGATAAAATTGATTGATCAATTAGGTTGTTGATTAAAATTTGTTAATTCCATATAGTTTTGTATGAGTCCCTGTTATATTTTTATTTTAAATCAGGAAGACTTGGAGGAAATTGAAATGGCTTTGGTATTGTTTATGCAGCCATTTCAATTTCCTCCGAGTCTTCCTGATTTGAAATAAAAATATAATAGAGACTCGCACAAAACTATATGGAATTAACAAAATTTAACCAATAGCCTAATTGTGACACCTGAATTTTTGATTTAATTCAATACTGTGTAGGAAAAATATAAAAAACAAAAAAGAAATATAGATAAATAAATAAATAAAATTTTTATCGTGACCTGTCACACCCTAGCATATAGGGTGGTGACTATGCATATAATAGCATAAGTGAGTCATCAAATGGAACATGGGGGAATAGGAAACATGGCCACCTGTGAGGACAGGTGGCCAAGTTAAACTTGCCATACGTCAATAAGAAACCATGCATTCTCCTATTTAAATAGTAAGCACTAGTGGCTAATAAGGCTGGGCATAGGGTTATCCGACTCGCACAAACCGCCCTACTCGATCCGACCAGCACGCAGAGGGGCGGTTTCACAAATACATTAGGGGCGAGTGCAGTTTGGATTTTGGTTGATTTTTGGGTTGTGGGTGGGTTATGGGTTTGAATCACACTTGTCCAACCCGCCCGTATTAACTTTTATTTATTTTTTTTTCAAATCCGAACCGTTCATCTTCACTTCATCTATACCCAAACAAACAAATGACCCAAACCCTAATCTAATCTCTTAAACTATTGCGCAACTCTTCTTTCTTTCCTCTCATCTCATCGGTCTCGCACTCTCTCGTTTCTTATCTGGACCGATCAACCTCACAAGATCGACTCTCTCTTATCGCAAGATTGACCGATCGACCTCACTCTCTCATCGCACCGATCGACCTCGCAAGATCGAATCTCTCTTCAATAACTCTCAGGTATGTGTCTCTCTGTCTCTGTCTCCCTCTCTCATCGATCTCTGATTTTTCTTGTGGGCTTTCAGTTCTGTGTCTCTCATTCTTCCATCTCTCTCTCTGTGTCAACCGGTGAAGAGACCGATTGACCTTCGCAAGATCAACTCTGCCCTATAACTCAGAGGTAAGCCTCTTTGTCTCTGTCTCTGTCTCTCTTTTCTCGATCTTTGATTTTTTTTTTTTAGGCAATCAGATCTGTCTGTCTCAATGGTGAATTTTTTTTTAATTTTATTTTTTTTGTGTTTTATTGGAATTAAATCTGTGTTATTGGAATTTATGTTTATTTGTTCATTGGAATTAAATCTGTTTATTTGTTCATTGGAATCTCTGAGTTTTTTTTTTTTTTTTTACTGTTATTGGAATTAAATCTGTGTCAATGGAATTAAATCTGAGTTTATTTGTTTATTTCTGTTTTTTTTTTTTTTTAAATCTGTTATTCAATTTGTGATTCAATCTATGTTAAATATGAGATTTGGAATTGAATCTGTGTTATTGGAATTTCTGTTTATTTGTTCATTGGAATTAAATCTGTTTATTTGTTCATTGGAATCTCTGAGTTTATTTATTTATTTATTTTTCTATTATTGGAATTAAATTTGTGTCAATGGAATTAAATCTGAGTTTATTTGTTCATTTCTGTTTTTTTATTTTTATTTTTAAATCTGGTATTCAATCTGTGTTAAATATGAGAGTTGGAATTGAATCTGTGTTATTGGAATTAAATATGTTATTGAATCTGTTAGAGGGTGATTCAATTTATTAGATGCAATATATAGACATTTGTTTATCTTTTCATTACTTTATTCTTTTACACTTTTTTGGTCAAAGGAATTATGAAGATTGAAGATTGAATTTTTTATTTTTCAATTTGTTTTTGTGCAAGGTTCATCAACCAAATGCATGGAATTGAAATTTTTGGAACTTGGATGTGATTCATAATGATGGAGTTTGAAATATTGTGTTGCAAATGTTTTTATTTTTTATGACAACAATCTTATTTTATTTTTCTTATTGCATTTTCATTTTGGATGAATGTAATAGTTAATGAAGTTTGTTTGACAATAATTTTATTTTATTTTATGTCATTTTATTATTGCATTTTGGATGAATGTAATAGTTAATGAAGAATTACTTTTGGGTAAACTTAGGATTTTGAATGATTTTACTTTAATTTTGTATTATTGGATAGTGGTAGATGGAGAATGTTGAGAAAGTAATTGGAGAATGAGATTGATGATTTAGCTTAGGATTTTGAATGATTTTACTTTAATTGTATTATTGGATAGTAGATTAATTTTGAATGATTTTAGGATTTTCAAAGATTTTGAATGATTTTAGGATTTTGAATGATTTATTTGTGTTAGGAATTGATTTTTTTGTGTTTTTAATTTTATAAGTTTTAATTCATTAATTATTAATGTTGGAGCATTTTAGAAAATTGGAAGAAAATGATCCAAAATAAATATTTACAAAATTGGGAAAAAAAAACTCAAAAATTAATTTTTAAATGAAAAAATCAAAATCGCAAACCGTCCGCAGTTGCCTGCATATCTGCAAATCCTATCCGCACAAATCGCAAACTGCGTTGCGGGCGGTTGTGGTTTGACTTTTTCTCAAACTGTATAGATGCGGACGGGTCAAAATTGAACCGCAAACCACACAAATCCAAACCGTGAACACCCCTAGTGGCTAACATCGCTAAGCTTTGGATAAAAAGGAAATATACCTACGAGTAATAACAAGACAGTTATAGAAAAGTAAAGGTTAAGGGTCAACATAAAGGTAAGTTATATTATATCTTAAGTTACCATAACATATTTTACTTATATTTTGAATTATCATAATTTATTTTATACAAGTTATATTTTATAATTTATATTTAGATTTCAAGTATATTAATTATTTTATAAACTCCAATTGCTGAAATTGAAACCCATAGATATGTTTGTTTATATTTTAGAAATTATTTGACAATGATTATAAAAATATTTATTTTTGGTAAGTACTACCACGGGAGTCCCATGCTCTGGGAACTTAAATAACCATTTGCATCTGATTGGTTACTTTATGGCATTCTGTTTATCATTGATCTATTGACCTTTGTTCTGATTGTCACTTAAGTGACCTTTGTTCTATTCTATGATTATTTACATATATAATTTCTGGATTTCAGTTTCTGCCACTCAAATAATTTGTTATTCAAACTACGTTATGTTTAATGTTTTAGTTTAAATAACTATTTATGGTTAATTTTGAGCCCTACGCTCTTGCCACTCAAATAATTTGTTATTCAAATTATGTTATGTTTAATGTTTTAGTTTAAATAACTATTTATGGTTATTTTTTAGCCTTACGCTCTTGTCATAATATTTCTCACTCTATTATGTATTTATAACTGTTACCTCTTTTAGGTGATAAATAATTTCTGGATTTCAGTTTATGCCACTCAAATAATTTGTTATTCAAATTATGTTATGTTTAATGTTTAAGTTTAAATAACTATCCATGGTTATTTTTGAGCCCTACACTCTTGGCATAAATTTCTCACTCGGCTATGTGTTTATAACTGTTACCCCTTTCAGTTGATGAAATATAAAAAAGAATTATGACCTCGTGTAGTGGACCATCTCAGAACTTGTTGCCGATATTTTATTTTTATATTTTTTTCTTTCTTACTTTTCTTCGTTTTGTTGCCTATCACCGAATTATAAAATAATAACAGCCGATGAATGAATTTCCTTTTATTTAAATAATAGGGTAGTTAATGAAGTTAATTATGTATTTTCTCACTTTTCTTTCACTTCCGTTTGCGCCACTTAATTTAGTAAAATGAGAATTAGTTAGAAAGTTGCGATTCTAGGCCTAAGCATCTGGGAGTTGGGTCTTGACACTAACTGATCAGTCAATTTTATCACTTAATCAGTCCAACCTAACTCACCTTATCAAATTACACAAGCAGAGTTGATACGAGATGTCTAATTTTTTAACAGATTCCTACACATAACTACCCTTCCACAAAAAAAAAAAAAAAACAAAACAAAACAAAACAAAACAAAACTATTCGAGGCATTCGAGCCTTGATTTGTCGAGGCCCTCCCTGTCCATATCTTCAAATGCTCACTCTGTTTTTTTATCTCTCCAACTTCTCCCTTTCTCACCAAATGGTCAACTTTGTAGCCAAATATTGTGGTTAGATCCACCCACCACATTCAATTGTCTAGCAAGTTCATACAAAAAATACCAATCATTTCTTAGCATAAAACAAAGCAATTATGTAAAACTTCAGTAGTAACTTGGCAGAGATTTATATTGTTTCTCAGATTCTCATCAGTACAAGGCTAAAACACAATTAAGTTTATTCAAAAAAAAACCAAGCTCACTACATGAGGTGGAACTCATGGAACATATTAACTTGATCAGCCTGATATATATATATATATATATATATATATATATATATATATATATATATATATATATTGACTAAAGAGGATAGTAATGAATCCATCTGTCAAACATGTAATAGCATTTCATGCGATAGTACTCTGGAGCTGTGTGACCAGCACCCTGTAAATAGCAAAAAAAATAAATCATGCATATAATTTTTCTTTATTTTTTAATTTGTACATCACAGTGAAGAAAGTAATTGAGAGACTTCTTTTTTTTTTTTTTCTTACTTTTACAGTTGCATATGTCAAACGATACCCATGCTCAGAATACTTTATTGTGTATCTGCATTTAACAAAAAGTTTATTTAAAAACCTTATAAGATCATAAGAAACTTGAAAGTGAAAAAAGAAAAAACTTACCCTGCAACTTGACCGTCGACGAACCATGGCCTCCAATCATTGACAACTGTCAAATTCAGAGACTTTATCCATTTCACAGTACCCACAAATGGAACAACCATGTCACGGTCACCACTATGGAGAAAAGAGAAGAAATATTTTAGCGAGCAAAGATTGAATACTTTTGGCTCAAACATAACTAAATTCACTTAAGTTCATCACATTAATTATTGCCTATCTAGCAAAGTATGAGGCAGCTTGCATTGTTTTAATTCTAGATGCACCCTAGTAGATCAGAAATAACCTTTAGTTTTGCCAGTCTGATTCATAAGAGTCGTTATGAGGCTGAAAAATTCAATTTGTTTTCTTCCTCATATACATAAGAATTTAGTAAGGTGAATATTGAATCATTCAATGTAACGTTACATGTACCGAATTGTTATACACAATGATTCTAGTCTTTTCATTTCAAATCAAAACCGACCTTGGCTCATAATGTCAAAAAGAGTAATTATATACAAATAAAAATTATGTACATAAATTTTCATGCCAAAATGATCACTACTTCTGATACTTTCATTTAAAATCAAAACACCAACTATTGTGACTCATCATTCTGGAGAGATTTTGTCTAAAAATTCTCTTTGCATACCATTTTCCATTAATATATATGTTTTTAGGTCTTGCCTAATCTAGCAAACAATACAGGTTTAGCATATTACATCCTTGGTTTTCATCATGAGTTCTATCATAAGTTGTATCTTTGATCAATTGATTGTCTCATACAAATCCAAAATAGCAACATATAGCCAAGATCATGGGAAGTTGAGAAAGCTTACGTCTCTACAAGCACTTCTAAGCCTAATTCTTTGAGTTCTTCATGAACAGGAACAACAGTCAAGATGTCTTTTGTGTATGATAAGCTCTTGTTGCATCTCTCCCAATTCAATACAGATCCCTAATTGTGCACCATCATTGATATGTTATTTGTCATTCAATGGGATCATATAAAGTATATATAATTAAGGCCGTGATCGTTGAATATACCTTTCGAACATGTAAGGCTTCTTGAACAGTATCATCATTTGACCAGATGTAGGAGAGTACATAATTAAAATTCTGTAAAAGAAGTAAAATAGTTCAACTTTCTATCTCTCTACATTTCTAGTACAATGTGTATTCAAAGAGAGTGAATCTTGTTTTGTGAACTATTTCCAAAAAAAAAAAAGAAAAAGAAAGAAAAGTTAATGATAATATTCTGAAAATAACCCACTTTCATCAAAAAAGTTGTCTACTACTTTTTAAATTGTTTTCACACAAAATTGAAGACAGTGGGTATTTTTGAACTTTTTATTGCTTAGTTTATGAAAATATGAAAAATGAGAACACAACCAAAAAAGTTCAAAAAGAGAGAGAGAGAGAGATTACTCGGCACCAAAGATTCGGGATCATTGGAGGTGAGAGAAGGAAATCTGAAGGACCCTCTTCAAGAGACCTTCGTGCTGCAGGTTCTTCTCCAGGGTCAGGAGTTGCAAAAACACATTTCGGTTCCAAAATATCATTGCGAAACAGATCTTTAATGCACTGCAAAGTCAAGATTTCAATCAACCTTCAAGCCCAAAGAATTTGAAGAAGACTATGTTTGAACTAAAATTAAAAACAAGTAAATCCATCTAACCGTTTTGATATTGCCGAGCGCAACTATACATGCTGTGTTTGCTGGGTCTATACTCACGTAAGTGTCATTGCAACCCGTTTTGGCATTCTGGAAAGAGCATTAAACCATTACAATTAGAAAAATTCGTTTTTTGTGGGCTAAAATTTGACTTTCAATAATGAACATGTTTTCAAAAAAAAAAAAAAAAAATTCAATAAAATGATGAAGATGACAATAGTTTGTACTTTGTATGCAAAGTAACATTTAAAGGACTACATATGCTGGGTATTAAACCATTACAATTAGAAAAATCGGTTTTTTGTGGGCTAAAATTTGACTTTCAATGATGAAGATGACGAAGATGTTTTTAAAAAAAAGATGAAGATGACAACAGTTTGTACTTTGTATGCAAAGTAACATTTAAAGAACTACATATGCTTAGTCTGCACATAAATAAGTGCCTCTCAATTGTCTGTTATCTGAAGTGAGGTGATTTTTACATCATCTAACAGAATGAAGTGCAAGTATATTAGGTGATTTTTACAGTGGAAGAGTTCAAATCACCTCATAAATCTCATCCGATATAAGTGCCATCCTATGAGCGAAAACTACTTTCGAATTCTCATCAATAACCGAATCTGTTCGTGGGCTCCCAAGTAAGTACCCCTGACACCATTTCAAACACAAAGAAGAGCTTTTGGATCAGCCAAAACAACCAATTTTTATCTAAAGAAAAGGCATCACACCATTATATAACCCACCCACCCCCAAAAAAAATAAAAATAAAAAATTGCATAAAAGGCACATCCCAACAAGATTGATATGTGCCATACCAATCATAAGAACCTCAAAACCCATAAACACCCAACAATTAATCCATACATAACATCAAGAGTCTACTAAAACAAACAGGATAACCCAACATGCCATCTACTTCACATAGGCTTTTTAACAAGCACGTGATAGGCATTGATTGGTAGACTATTGATAGGCTTCCTTCAAATTCAAAGAAGCATTTATATTAAAAACCCATAATTTTTTCATTAATTTGGGTGGGACCCACATACTACTGCACTCTTTTCTGTGATTTATTTTTTTCTTTTGATTTGTAACATTACTGTTCAAAGAACATTGATTTATACCAGTTAAACTAAAAGAATTTTAAGAGACTAACTAGAAGTATCCAAGTTCCTTTTATATTGAAACATGTACCTTGAGGTTCATAAATGGCTTGACTCCATCTTTATTACCTGCAAACCCACAAAACAAAAAGTAAGCTTAAAGAGTTGGAATTTATGGAGGAGATGTGTATCAATGAAGAGACTGTTGTGTGCAAATTAAAGATTTAGTTGTGAAGAGAGTAAGAAGTCACCATCTACAATCTTTTTAGTGACCAATGGGACAGTAATGCCTGAATAAGAATTACCACCAACAAATAGTTGAACTGCTAGATATTGAGGGTGTTCATCAAACCACTGCAATCATATATCACAACAAAAATATAAGCAAATTAAGAGCAAAATTTTAAAAAATAATTAAAATTAAAACCATGATACATATAGAAAATCAGGTTTGCTTAAGACACATAAAAAAAAAAAATGTAATCAATAAAATATTATCTTTAAATTTGAACTAATTGTAACTCTTAGCTTCCAATAAAGAGGTTCAAGGTGTATGTGCACGAGCAACAAATATAGAGTGCAATTGAGACAAAATCATATGGGGTGCAATTTGTTAATAAAAAATTACAAATGAAATTAACTTAACCATATAGTCTTTTTATCACTATGCAAATATAAAAAATTTGATTTAGTGATATTGTTATGTAATATCATGTGTTTTATCCGATGTGTCTATTATGACAATTTTTTGTAGTTTCTAACCTCTCTAAGGAATTGGTAAGATTGTTCTGCTGATTTGGAGTCAGAGGTTGGCCAACCATCCGCTGTTCTTGAATAGGAGAACCCGGTCCCCACGGGTGCATCAAGAAATATAATGCTAGCAGTCTTGACAATTAAAATTTTCACCATTATTTTAATAATAATTTAAAATAAAAGAAAATAAAAATACACACCAAGATTAAGTATTATTATTATTTCACCTTTGTCCATGCGTATGGATAATATCTCAATTTTGGTAGACCCCCGGTGTAATTTTGAATTACGAACTCCAGTGGACCTATATGGAAACAAAAGAAGCCATGCAATAAAAATTAAATAAACAAACAAGAATAAGATTGTTGACTTATTATTATTATTAAGGTTGATTATAATTTACTTTATTTAAACTATTATCGAATATACGACACACATTTAATACCACACATTTAGAACTCTTCATTGTTAAATATACGACTTTTGATGGTTGAGAGGGGTCTTTAATGTACAATTACAAGATTGAAGAAATAAAATTATACGAATTAATAATTAATAAATAAAAAATAATCTAACCCTTGCTTGGTTGTGTTTTTCCAAAAATACTTTTCAGAAAATTCTACATTCTTGTTTTCCGTGTTTTTTTTTTTGTTTTTATTGAATTTTTTTAATATTTTAAGCAATTTTTTTTTTTACTTTTTAGACATACCTAACTTAAATATACCTAAAAAGTAAAAAAATTGTGAAAAAAATCTTTTAAAAATTCACTAAATACCAAAAATACCAAAAAATATATGAGAATTCAGTACATTTTTTTGTATTTTTATGTATTTATTAAAATTTTAAAATATTTTTTCACAATTTTTTTACTTTTTAGATACATCTAAGTAAAGTGCATCAAAAAAGGTAAAAAAAATGTTTAAAATTTTAAAAATATTCACTAAAAACAAAATAATACGAAAATAAAAAAATTGAGTTTTCAAAAAACTTAATCCAAAAAACTCAAACCAAACACACTGATTATTATTATTGTTAGATTTTTGTAATTGACAATCTCGTTTAACAAAACTCATTTTAATTGTAATTTTATTCGTTCTTTTGTTTCAATAAACCAATGTTGTTTGACCACTCGAGCAGTCATTTGAGCGCTCGAGTAGTGAAGTGGTTCATCTAGTATGTCTACCTACGTATGAACTTCTAGGAGACAAATTTTACCATTTGAGCGGTGGATATTGTGCTCGAGCGGTTGGCCTATATGTTTACACCACTTTTTCTCATACCGCTCGAGCAGCAAAGTGATGGCTCGAGCAGACTTCGAGACTCTATTTAGTATAAAGTGCACCATTTGCTATTTTTAAGGTTTAATCAATCCAAATTTTCAGAGTGGAGAGCTATTAAGGTTTTCTATATTGGAGGATGCTTATATGTTTGTTTTCTTGATGATTTGAGAGTGATCGATGGATCTATGAGCTTCATATTGACATCATCAAGGAGTTTATTTTTATTATTTCATTCACAAAAGAGAGAGGTATTTTTCGGTGGATTTTGGGAAACTTGGGCTTGAAGCTTTGGGGGATTTTGGAATGGCTCATCCTTGTAAATTCGATATCAGTGTTGTGGATTCAACGTTGGACAAAGCAATTCCGAGGTGAAGATAGTGGTGGAAGAAACACATCCAATTTTGGTTAATTCGGACATGAATTTTCGTTAAGTAATTGAAGGTACTCGTGTGTAATTTCTTTTTGTCTTCTTAGTGGATTATTTTTTAATCACAATTGGAGGTGCTCCAATTATGATTTTTTTTTTCCACGTTAAATCGTTGTGCCGATTTGTTATTGATTGTTTGATTGGGATTGATATTAATTTTTAAAATTAAAATATAATTACGAATCAATATCTCGAGAGTTTTTAAAATTTTTAATTATTATAAGTGAAATCATTTAACCTCCAATTGGGACTAGGATCTCTATTCTTAAAAAAGTTATGGGTCACGCTAAGAATAGCTTTAAAGGTTATCATTAATAATTCAACACTGTTGGGGACCCCTAGTGGGGTGACCCCCAGCACCCCCACCTCCACGTGGGGGTTGTGATTGCAAGTCAAAAAAAAGAAAAAAAGAAAAAAATTCAACCAATCAGAAAACACTGGGGTGGTGGGGGTCTCAGTCATTATGCTTAATAATTACATATATCAAAGTATTTATAATCTTAATATATTTTTTATATATATATTTCAAAACATTTTTATAATTTAATATACATTTTACACATATGTCAAGACTAATAACAACTTTTAAGGGTGTCATCAACATTTTCCAAAAGTCATAGTTTTTTCTATTCTATTAATCACAATTACACAATCTAATCGAATTGTTTGATTGATTGTGTGAATATTGTGAATGAAAAAAAAGGGATGAAATCATGCGATACAAACACCTTAATGGGAATAAATGACGGGGGAATATGAAAAGTGTTATAAAAAGAAAAATGATTTCAAAGTCATGAAAATATAAGTAATTTATACAGTTTGGCTACTCCTAAAAAAGTGCACTTATTTCATCTTTTTATCTTTTTTTGGTCACATCAATCAACATCTCCTCTCTACTTTTTCTACACATAATACAAAAAAAGTCAAAAAGTGCACTTATTTAGTCTTCCCAAACTAGGCCAAATTTATATAACTATTATACTTTTATAAGTTTAGAATTATTTTTCTGACTTCCTATCATTTTGATATTTCTCCATAAATTAATGATCACCAAACAGCCATGTGCAATAGCTAACCTATGAGCCCATTTTAATATTATAAATAAAAAAGGGGGGAACAGCACTAAAATAGTACCATTCAATTTTGTCAGTCATTTTTCATTAAAATCTCTAAAAAAAATACTAGTACAATCAGTATTTTCATTAGAATAAACATAAGAGTAATGCTAGCGTTTTTAAAAGTTTTATTAATTTTTTTACTAAATATTTCACACGGTTGTGGGACTTACGTGAGACTTATATGGTGTGAGTCTCACACTCATGTAAGATATTTGGCAAAAAATTTGATAAAACTTTTAGAATTTTTAACATTTTAAAAAAAATAAACTATATAAATTTTTTTATACAATATAATATGTCACCCGGTATTTTTAAACAATCTAAAAAGTTATTCTCACACCATTTTAAATGAAGATTCTGTATGTAAAATATCAGGTGACTAATGTACTACATATTGTAACAAACATTGTTGATCAATAGTTAATTTAAGACAAAATCTTGTGTCACTAAGGGCACAGACTGAAAAGTAGCAACAGTCTGAGAAAGTCCATCGAAAGTTAGTTAGCCAATTGGAAAGATACAAGCATTATAACCCAAAAAAATTATTGACAACTCAGATTGTGCCGCACTCAGACCATCAAAGGCAGTCCAGTCTCACCAGGTTTAACCCTATGGACAAATTTTGGCATAATAATTCATTCTGGGTTTTGATTTCTGGGTTAGTATCATAATTGTACTAAACAAAGTAAGACTTATTTGTTTTCAGAGGTAGAATAAAGTAGATTAATAGTGAGGGAACTGCTAGTGAGGAGATTAAGAAAAATGTGTTTGTTTGATAACCAGTGGACTAATAATAGTTTGTGTTTGTTTTGAGAAATAAAGATGTGATTAACCATGTAAAATTACACAAATATCCTTGTTGTACTAGTATTAAATTTAAGCTTATACCAACTAATAAATGCATTACCCAATTAAACTATTCAAAAATTAAAATTAAAATTAAAATCATATAATTAAAAATAATAAAAAATTTAAATATTAATCTTTTTTTTTATTATTATTAAAGAAACCAACCAATGGTTTCTCCAAAACCAGCCCATGGTTAAAACATTAACAAAAAGATGTTGCCTTTCACTCTATGACTTCAACCCTGTAAGGCCGACGGTGACGCCTTTACTTCATTCATACATCTAAGGCCGACGGTGACGGAGAACAAGATCGAGATCATCAACGTTAATGAGAATGATGATATTGCTTCATTCGGGTATGGTTTTTTTTTCTTGCAAATTTCTGAGTTTGTGGATTTGTGGATGAGAATGACAATGCTGCCTCTTTTGAGCCAATTTTTTGTAAATTTCTAGGTTTGTTGATATTTTTTGGAGATGGAAGGAACATTTTTGTGGGCAAAATTGTCATTCACACTCTGATACCAACGGCTTAATTTCTAATACCAAGTCATCTATGCCTTTGCTAATCCCCTCGTTGGAGGGGAATCAGAGTCCGAACGGATTATCACTCCAGTGACTATTTTGCAAACAAACATGATATTGTGAATCTAACCTCACTACTGACCCTAATCCCAAGCCTCAACTCGAAAAACAAACAGGGCTTAAGAGAAACATACCAAATCCATAAACAAGTTCATGGAAAGAAGAACAGCCAGGGCCGCCTGGGAGCCAAAGGAAAATCGGGTCCTCTTGAGGATTCCCTTGTGACTCAATGAAATAGTAGAACAATTCCGACTCATTTACTCTAATATATCTGCAAAACAAAAACAACAAAAAATCTAAATACATGTTTCAAGTAACATCATCTAGCGTGTTCGGAGTCAGTGCACTAGGCTTTTATTAAAGCAAAGTTCAGTAATGACAAGATATACGCAATTCTATCTCTATTTTTAAAGAGACTGTTTCGTGACACTAATAACAAAAAACTTGACTTTTATTAGAGCATACCCAGTTTCAAGTTTAAAGGGAAGTTCGCCATCGTAACCCGGTAAGTACTTGACAATGTGGCCGCCTAAGACAGCTTGTGCTGAGAGTAGAAGCAGAAGCAGAAAATAATGGATGTACAACCCATATCTATCACAGTTAGCAGAGAAGCTAGAACTGTATGACTTTGGTGGAAACATATCAGATATTCCCAAGGGCCAAATATTTGAGGCACTTCGTTGGTTGTTATTGGGAGGGAAAGTTAAGATGGAATGATCATTCGGGCCCTTTGGTCTATGCTTTATACGCAGCTGACGATGGGTTAGATAGCTGAGCCCCCAGTCTATTTATTAAAAAAATTGATTTCATAGCTAATCATACAATATTTCTTTTTTTAGCTGGGGATATTAAAAAAAAATTCGGAAGTTTGACCTGATCAACAAATCAAACCCTCACTTTTTATATGTTTTAATTTAAATTCTAAATTTTTTAAATAGTATCAAATCTAAACTATATGTTTATATCCGTTGTCAACAGATAAGTGACAATTCAAATAATTTAATAATAAAAAATTTCATTATTTTTAACAATCATCCCACACCTTTATTACGCTTATCGTCCTCCATCACTACTCTTCTGACTCACTGCCACTGCTTTGTTTTAATGGCTTGTGGACCATCCGATTAGATAAGGACATGTCATGCTTTGCTTTGTTGGGCTGTCATGTGTGTGATCTAACAACCCGTTACTCTAGGAGATATTTGTTTGAAAGGATTGGAAGGGAATTGAACTTTATGTTCATTTTAAGGTGGAATCTATTTAGTTCAAAATTTATAAATTAGATTACAATTTTGATTTGGACTTTATGTCTTTCATATGTAGGGTCGTTGTGTCCTAAAGGGGGAAGGTGAAATATATGATGGGATAACAATTCCATGGATTTATTTGTAAAAAGACACTTTTGCCTCTCAAATACTTGTATTTATTTATTTATTTTTGTTTGCAAATGATGGGATAAAAATTTAAATTTTTTCAAATGGTGGGATAGAGATTCATTTCCCCCCCCCATTATCACATAGACAAATGTTAGTTTTATTATGTATTGCACTTAGTAAAATAAAATAAAAACTAAAGTCTTGATTAAAAAATAAAATAAATTTATTTAGATTTTATTGATGCTTTATTTATTTAATTTTTTAAAAGTTCTAGCCAAAAAAAATATCAAAGAAAGATTTATTATTGCTATTACTCAATAAACAATTGAAAATGGTAAAATAATCTTTTGAGTATTTATCATTCTTAATAATATTTTAACCAAACAATGGATTCACTAGAATAGTCATTTCCAGACAACTAATCTCATGAGAAAACAAACATGGGACACACATCATTTCTAACCAAATAAACCAGGGACTATGTATCCAAGATTAATAGTCCGATGGATTACAATTCTCTCTTATTCAGTCCGTCAAATAAGTCAAATTATTTTTAGCCTTTTTTGTCTTTAGTAGATATTTTCAATGCAATTTTTTAAATTTTTTTCAAAATTTTATCTTTAGAAAACTTTTTTAGTTTTTAGTTTTTTTTAACTTTTGAAATCCTTCTATACCAAACAGACCATAAAAGTATTTTTTTAAAAAATTATACAAATTAAGAAAAAAAAAAACTAAAAACTAAAAATAAAAAATTGACTTTTTTAGCTAAATCCCAGACTAAGAGAATCAGCATCAGAGTCGCTACAACAACTTTGACACTATTGTAGAGAATTAAACTGTAAATATATTGATAGATTAGAGTCGTTATGGGCTTCATTCATTTTGTCAAAGTTCCAATACCTCCTCTAATGAAGCGAGCAACTGTTTATTGCTACAACACGCGATTTAGGTGTAACCGGACATCCGCCTGGCCGATGAACCAACCAATCAACGGGTCAATGGCAAATTAATTTTTTTTTTTGCATTTTTTAGGAATTGTTTGACTGGTAAGTCATCAATTTAATAATAAAAAAAAAGAAAAACAAGTATAATAAGAAAATAATATTTTAATAAGATTTAGTTAGAATAGAAAGTTTGATACAGTGCAATGACTAGCTAAAAAAAAAAAAAAAGACTTTTTAAATTATAATTTAACTAAAAATTTGAAGAGGCTGATATAGATGTTCTGAGCCTTAATTTCTATTGGATCCCGCTCACCTTTCAGAAGTATCTCTCACCATCCTTGCCCCTTTCCACGTCTTCCCATCACAAGTACACTTTCTTTTCGTCTACCTTTCCATATCTTCAAATGCTCACTGTGTCTTTTTCTCTCTCCACCTTCTCCCTTTCTCACCAAATGGTCAATTTTGTAGCCAATTATTGTGGTTAGATCTACCCACGACCTTCAATTGTCTAGCAAGTTCATACAAAAACAAACAATCATTTCTTAGCATAAAACAAAGCAATTATGTAAAACCTCATTAATAACATCGTAGAGATTTATATTATTTCTCAGATTCTCATAAGTACAAGGCTAAAACACAATTAAATTTATGTAATAAAAAACCAAGCTCATTACATGAGGTGGAACTCATGGAACATATTAACTTGATCAGCCTAATATAAATATATATATATATATACACATATATTGACTAAATAGGATAGTAATGAATCCATTTGTCAAATATGTAATAGCATTCCCTGCGATTAGGGCTGCAAATGAATCGAGCTGTTCATGAACAAGCTCAGCTCGGCTCGGAGCCCGAGCTCGAATATTAGGCTCGTTTAGTAAACAAGCCGAGCTCGAGCTCGCATAAGCTCGGCTCGTTAAACTCGGCTCGTTTTTCTTTATTTAAATTATATAATAAATATATTATTTATATATTAAAAAATATAAATATATATATATATATATAAATAATAATATAAATATATTTTTTATATATTAAATAATATAAATGATATTAAAAAAAATTATCGAGCCAAGCCAAGCTCGAGTTTCATTAAAATTAACGAGCCGAGCCGAGTCGAGCCGAGCTGAGCTCGAGCTTAGTTCCTTATCGAGTCGAGCTCGAGCTCAACAAACGAGCTCGATAAGTAAACGAGCCCAGCTCGAGCTCAGCAAAGCTCGGCTCGGCTCGGCTCGATTCGTTTGCAGCCC
Organism: Camellia sinensis; assembly: GCF_055761805.1. Lineage (NCBI taxonomy): Eukaryota > Viridiplantae > Streptophyta > Magnoliopsida > Ericales > Theaceae > Camellia > Camellia sinensis. Next base: position 37,738,391 of record NC_138962.1, read on the forward strand.
TGCCTGCGATAGTACTCTAGCGCTGTGTGACCTGAACCCTGTAAATAGCAAAAAAAATAAATTTTGCATATAATTTTTCTTTAATTTTTAATTTGTACATCACAGTGAAAAAAGTAATCGAGAGACTTTTTTTTTTCTTACTTTTACAGTTGCATATGTCAAACGATACCCATACTCAAAATTGTTTACTGTGTATCTGCATTCATCAAAAAGTTTATTTAAAAACCTTATAAGATCATAAGAAACTTGAAAGTAAAAAAAAAAAAAAAAAACTTACCCTGCAACTTGACCGTCGACAAACCATGGCCTCCAATCATTGACAACTGTCAAATTCAAAGACTTTTTCCATTTCACAGTACCCACAAATGGAACAACCATGTCACGGTCACCACTGTGGAGAAAAGAGAATAAATATTTTAGCGAGCAAAGATCGAATACTTTTGGCTCAAACATAACTAAATTCACTTAAGTTCATCACATTAATTATTGCCTAGCTAGCAAAGTATGAGGCAGCTTGCATTGTTTTAATTCAAGATGCACCCTAGTAGATCAGAAACAACCTTCAGTTTTGCCTGTCTGATTCATAAGAGTTGTTATGAGGCTGAAAAATTCAATTTGCTTTCTTCCTTGTATACATAAGAAGTTAGTAAGGTGAATATTGAATCATTCAAAGTAACGTTACTTGTACCGAATTGTTATACACAATGATTTTAATCTTTTCATTTCAAATCAAAACCCACTTTGGCTCATAAGGTCAAAAAGAGTAATTATATACAAATAAAAATTCTGTACATAAATTTTCATGCCAAAATGATCACCACTTCTGATACTTTCATTTAAAATCAAAACACAAACTATTGTGACTCATCATTCTGGAGGGGTTTTGTATAAAATTTCTCTTTGCATTCCATTTTCCATTAATATATATGCTTTTAGGTCCTGCCTAATCTAGCAAACAATACAGGTTTAGCATATTACATCCTTGGTTTTCATCATGAGTTCTATCATAAGTTGTATCTTTGATCATTTGATTGTCTCATACAAATCCAAAATACCAAAATATAGCCAAGATCATGGGAAGTTAAGAAAGCTTTTCTCTACCAGCACTTCTAAGTAGGGGTGTGCGCGGTGCGGGTCGGTGCGGTTTGATAGAAAAATAGAAACCGTATGACGGGTGGCGGATTGATAAAAGTGTCACTAGAATTTGCCATTTTTCTTATCGAAAACCGGCGGTTCGGTTGGCAAATAATGGCAGATTTGCCTTGGTGGTTCGGGTGGATTGGCGGTTTATAAAAAATATAATTCAAATTACAAAACTTAAATCAAAGAGTAAAAAAAAGACGAGAGATATCGTAATGTTAAGCATCTTGTGAAGCTTTCTTCTGATGCAGCAAGTGTAGCAACAACATGATAATATCAACGACTATACCATCAGTTCATTACAAGCATCTGTGGAAGCTACAATGATCAAATACAATACATAAAATTTCCCTCGAGTAGTAATGTAATACTATATTCTAAGGTATAGAACAACAAGCAAACTTAAGTAAAAAAGAATTTTTAGAATCCTATAAAACATGATTTAATAGCGGAGCGGGTCGGTGCGGTTTGGAAGAAAAATAGAAACCGGCGGATTGATAAAAGTGTCACTAGAATTTGCCATTTTTCTTACCAAAAACCGACGGTTCGATTGACAAATAATAACGAATTTGCCTTGGCGGTGCGGTTCGGTGCGGTTTTGGCGGTTTTAGCGGTTTCGGCGGTATTATGCACACCCCTACTTCTAAGCCTAATTCTTTGAGTTCTTCATGAACAGGAACAACAGTCAAGATGTCTTTTGTGTATGATAAGCCCTTGTTGCATCTCTCCCAATTCAATACAGATCCCTAATTGTGCACCATCATTGATACGCTATTTGTCATTCAATGGGATCATATAAAGTATATATAATTAAGGCTGTGATTGTTCAATATACCTTTCGAACATGTAAAGCTTCTTGAATAGTATCATCATTTGACCAGATGTAGGAGAGTGCATAATTAAAATTTTGTAAAAGAAGTAAAATAATTCAACTTTCCAGCTCTCTACATTTCTAGTGCAATGTGTATTCAAAGAGAGTGAATCATGTTTTGTGAACTATTTCCAAAAAAAAAAAAAAAAAGAAAGAAATTTTGTAAAGCTTGTTCAATATTTGACCAGATGTGTATTCAAAGAGAGTGAATCTTGTTCAATATACCTTTCGAACATGTAAAGCTTCTTGAACAGTATCATCATTTGACCAGATGTAGGAGAGTGCATAATTAAAATTTTGTAAAAGAAGTAAAATAATTCAACTTTCCAGCTCTCTACATTTCTAGTGCAATGTGTATTCAAAGAGAGTGAATCTTGTTTTGTGAACTATTTCCAAAAAAAAAAAAAGAAAGAAAAGTTAATAATAATATTCTGAAAATAACCCACTTTTTATGTAACACCAAAAAAGTTGTCTACTACTTTTAAAATTGTTTTCACACAAAATTGAAGACGGTGGGTATTTTTGAACTTTTTATTGCTTAGTTTCTGAAAATATGAAAAATGAGAACACAAAAAAAAAAGTTCAGAGAGAGAGAGAGAGATTACTCGGCGCCAAAGATCCGGGATCATTGGAGGTGAGAGAAGGAAATCTGAAGGACCTTCTTCAAGAGACCTTCGTGCTGCAGGTTCTTCTCCAGGGTCAGGACTTGCAAAAACACATTTCGGTTCCAAAATATCATTGCGAAACAGATCTTTAATGCACTGCAAAGTCAAGATTTCATTCAACCTTCAAGCCCAAAGAATTTGAAGAAGACTATGTTTGAACTAAAATTAAAAACAAGTAATGATCCATCTAACCGTTTTGATATTGCCAAGCGCAACCATACATGCTGTGTTTGCTGGGTCTACATTCATGTAATTCTCATTGCAACCCCTTTTGGCATTCTGGAAAGAGCATTAAACCATTACAATTAGAAAAATCCGTTTTTTGTGGGCTAAAATTGGACTTTCAATAATGATGTTTTAAAAAAAAAAATAAAAAATGATGAAGATGACAATAGTTTGTACTTTGTATGCAAAGTAACATTTAAAGAACTACATATGCTGAGCATTAAACCATTACAATTAGAAAAATCAGCTTTTTGTGGGCTAAAATTTGACTTTCAATGATGAAGATGATGAAGATGTTTTCAAAAAAAATGATGAAGATGACAATAGTTTGTACTTTGTATGCAAAGTAACATTTAAGGAACTACATATGCTTAGTCTGCACATAAATAAATGCCTCTAAATTGTCTGATATCTGAAGTTAGGTGATTTTTACATCAGATAACAAAATGAAGTGTAAGTATATTAGGTGATTTTTACAGTGGAATAGTTCAAATCACCTCATGGAAATCACATCAGGTATCAGAATGAAATGTAAATATATTCGGTGATTTTACAGCGGAAGTGTTCAAATCACCTCATAAACCTCATCCGATATAAGTGCCATCCTATGAGCGAAAACTACTTTCGAATTCTCATCAATAACCGAATCTTTTCGTAGGCTCCAAGTAAGTACCCCTGACACCATTTCAAACACAAAGAAGCCTTTTGGATCAGCCAAAACAACCAATTTTTATCTAAAGAAAAGACAGCACACCATTATCTATACCCCAAAACAAAAAAAAAAAAGAAAAAATAGAAAATTGCATAAAAGGCACATCCCAACAAGATTGATATGTGCCCTACCAATCATAAGAACCTCAAAACCCACAAACACCCAACAATTAATCCTTACATAACATCATGAGTCCACTAAAACAAAAAGGATGACCCAACATGCCATCTACTTCACATAGGCTTTTTAACAAGCACATGATAGGCATTGATTGGTGGACTATTGATAGGCTTCCTTCAAATTCAAAGAAGCATTAATACTAAAAACCCATAATTTTTTCATCAATTTGGGTGGGACCCGCATACAACTGCATTCTTTTCTGTGATTTTTTTTTTCTTTTGATTTGTAACATTACTGTTCAAAGAAAATTGATTTATACCATTTAAAGGCTTAACGACCAATGAATTAAAAGAATTTTAAGAGACTAACTAGAAGTATCCAAGTTCCTTTTATATTGAAACATGTACCTTGAGGTTCATAAATGGCTTGACTCCATCTTTATTACCTGCAAACCCACAAAACAAAAAGTAAGCTTAAAGGGTTGGAATTTATGGAGGAGATGTGTATCAATGAAGAGACTATTGTGTGCAAATTAAAGATTTAGTTGTGAAGAGAGTAAGAAGTCACCATCTACAATCTTTTTAGTGACCAATGGGACAGTAATGCCTGAATAAGAATTACCACCAACAAATAGTTGAACTGCTAGATATTGAGGGTGTTCATCAAACCACTGCAATCATATTTCACAACAAAAATAAAAGCAAATTAGGAGCAAAATTTTGAAAAATAATTAAAATTAAAACCATGATACATATAGAAATCAGGTTTGCTCAAGACACAAAAAAAAATGTAATCCCTAAAATATTATCTTTAAATTTGAACTAATTGTTACCCTTAGCTTCCAATAAAGAGGTTGAAAGTGTATGTGCACGAGTAACAAATATAGAGTCCAATCGAGACAAAATCATATGGGATCCAATTTGTTAATAAAAAATTATGATTGAAATTAAGTAAGACATCTCGGCTCTTTCAAACTTAACCAGATAGTCTTCTTATCACTATCGAAATATAAAAAATTTGATTTAGTGATATTGTTATGTAATATCATATGATTTATCCGATGTGTCTATCATAACAATTTTTGTAGTTTCTAACCTTTTTAAGGAATTGGTAAGACTGTTCTGCTGATTTGGAGTCTGAAGTTGGCCAACCATCTGCAGTTCTTGAATAGGAGAACCCGGTCCCCACAAGTGCATCAAGAAATATAATACTAGCACTCTTGAAATTAAAATTTTCACCATTATTTTAATAATAATTTAAAATAAGAGAAAATAAAAATACACACCAAGATTAAGTATTATTATTATTTCACCTTTGTCCATGCGTATGGATAATATCTCAATTTTGGTAGACCCCCGGTGTAATTTTGAATTACGAACTCCAGTGGACCTATATGGAAACAAAAGAAGCCATGCAATAAAAATTAAATAAATAAACAAGAATAAGATTGTTGACTTATTATTATTGTTAAAGTCAATTATATTTTACTTTATTTCAACTATTGTCGAATAGGGTATTGTTGGCTACATATTTTGTGCAAGCCAGTGACAATTCGACGCGTGACAAAGTAAGGGTAACATGGGGAGACCAGTCAAGTCTTCGATCCTGATCATACACGTGGCAGTTAATATTGGTTGTTATAAGGTCTGAGTAGCAGCGGATCGACAAAGAGATGCAAGGTGACGTGGCTTCAACAGTTACTCACATTCAAATTCAAATATAGGAGGGAAGCCTAACTGCAAGGGAAGGCGTAGTGGAACTACTTATAAGGTAGCATGATCAGCGATCACGGAGGAGCAGTTCGACGGTTTGAAGTGCAGTTCGATGGTTATCTTTGAAGAGTATAAATAGCAGGAAGGCCTTCAGAGAAAGAGGCAAAAAATCTAAAGAAAACCAGTCTTACTTTACATATTCTAGTTTTATTCCCTGTTCTTTACATTTCTGTACTTTAAATCCCTGCACTGCACTTCATTTGTAGGAGTAGTTTTCGAGTATATTGCCGCTGTAAATCTCTACGAGGCTGAGATCATTGTAAGTTTTTCATACTAATGAAATGCTTCAATTTATTTAACTATTCTTATGCTTAAATTCTCTTAAATCAAGCTACCAGTAAGCCACCAGTAAAAGTCCTCTTCATTGAGGCTGAAAGAACCATAACACAGTCGTCTGAATAATTGGTTGGCAATTACAATTCTGTAAGGACTGATTGATCCTTGCTGGTACGCTCATAATTACAAAAATAACCTTCGAAAGTCAAAAAGCCAACATATATTTTTGGCACGCCCAGTGGGACCATTTAAAATGGCTAGACGTAGGAGACAAGGAGAAAATGAACGTTTGGAAGAAGGCGTGGAAGGAGAAGTGGAGATACCTAATCCAGAGGATAATGTGATAACACATCCTGTGGAGACTCCTATCTTATCGGAACCCATGGTCGAACAGACCAGTACTTCAGAGCAAATGCCATTTGTTCGTAATAGTGGACGGGACCAAGGAATTGGACCATCCAATGTCCCATCTATTCAGCCAGTTAATCCGTGGGGTGGTTTAGTAGATGCCATGGGACAGCAATTAATAAACACAATGGAAAGGTGGGCAGTATCCTTTTTGGATAGAATGAATAACCACCAACCAATAAATGTAAGACACATGGGGAAGTAAATGTCCCTCAGCAAAGATTGGCCAGAGATAAACAGCCTATGCAAGTTAATGGACATTCTAATGGTCAAACCAGTAATCAGATTCATGAAAGATTACCACCTCAGTCTTGGTACGAACCCATTTCGAGGCTTGTAGCAGGCCAGAATGCCTCAATGTTCAACAGTGAAGCCATGCAAATTGGTGGATCTGGCCCAGTATAAGAAAATGGCATAAGAATGGTTCCAAACCCCACATTCGAAGCCATACCTGGCACTAGGGGGTACAATAATCCCTTATTCGAATTTATACACGGGAGGTTGGAAGGTTTTCCTACAAATGGAAGGGATACAATACCTGTTCCAGGACTTTTCGTGGGTCCCTTCGCAGGACAGGCTCAAAGAGGTTACCTACACCCCCAACAGCAACCTGTACCACAGGGACAGCCAGTCCCAAATGTACCACCCTATGGACCAAGAGGACCACACGCACAAGTTTGTCCACCAAATCCTGTGTTTGTTCTCCCGGTAGTGGTTCAGCAGGCACAAAATATGGTCCATAGGGATCAAATTACCGATATAGTTAGGGAGTTGTGTGGACAATTGGCTCGGGGGGTCCAAACTCTTGTGTACAGAAAACCATACCCAGAATGGGTCGACAGGGTACATGAATATCCAAGAGGTTTCAGGATACCAGATTTTGTCCTTTTTCATGGGAACGAAAACCAATCAACAGTAGAGCATATTGCTAGGTTTGCTGCTCAATGTGGTGAATTTACCAATCATGACTATATGAAGTTGAGACTATTCCCAAATTCTCTAACTGGGGGAGCATTTGTATGGTACATTAACCTTCCACCTGGCTCCATCCAGACTTGGCAGCAAATAGAAGATGCATTTCATGCCCAATTCTTCCAATCAGAACCAGAAGTTTCCATGGCAGACTTGGTAAGATTGAGTCAAAGGCCTGAAGAGAAGGCTACTCAGTTTATTTCCAGATTCAAGAGGGCTCGAAATAAATGTAGAGTAATCTTGCCAGAACCAGAATTCGTAAAATTGGCCCAAAATGGCTTAGAGTTCAGGATTCGAAAGAAGTTTGATTCAACAGAGTTCAGGGATTTAGTGGAACTGACTTACAAAGTATCTAGATATGAAGCATTACTAGAAGAAGAACAAGATCGAAATAATGCATCATATAGGACATACTACAAAGATCCTAATTATGAGATTGATGCAGCAGAGATTGTGGGAAAAGAACCTATGATCTGTGAAGCATTAATTCATAAAGATACGACAATTGACCAGCAGTTTAAAAAGAAAGATCTCCACAGGAAGTATTCTTTCGATTTAACTAAGGCAGATGATATTTTTGATCATTTGCTTGCGGCCAACTTCCTTAAGTTACCAAAAGGGGTTAAAATTCCATCTCTTGATGAACTTAAAGGAAAAGTATATTGTAAATGGAATAATTCTTGGTCTTACTCGACTAAAAACTGTGTTGTTTTTCGAAACAGGATCCAAGAACAAATTCGAAAAGGGAGTTTGAAATTTCCAGCCAAAGCTGAAAAAGCCATAGGGATCGATAGCAATCCATTTCCAGAAATTGGAGAGGTGGCAGCCAATGTCATTATGTCAGACTTTCAGAACCTGTCTTTGAAAGAATTGGAAGAAGTCAATGTACAGATGCATGTGGCCAACCAGACAACAATAAAAAAAGACACTAGAAATCTACCAGCTATTGGATGAGATTTCTCACGTCAGAGGGAAGACTCTGATGAAGAAGCACTGGATGATGACTCCTTAGAGGCAGCCGTAATGCAAAGGATGTGTCCCAGGTGCAGACTGAGTTATAAGTGGTTGAAAGGCCTTCTAGTTGATGGGAAGTAATATTACAGGGATGTGCAGAGGCGTTCCAAACCAACCAATGCTTATAATAAAAGGCCGTATCCGGCTAATGTTAGGCGGCAACCATTGGTAGTTGAGCCTGCAGTTGATAGAATGCATGCTAAAGGCAAGGGGCCCTTATATGAGACCAGGTCACCTAACTATTATAGAATGGAGAGTAGTCATTCTGAAAGAAGATTGGAGAAGAGTTCAGATTTTAGGATCAAAGCCAGAAATTGGCCCCCTGGACTAGCTTCACGAAGGACAGAAAATGATCACCATCATCGAAAGCCTGAATCAGGTTCAAAGCTTGGAGATAGGGCCAAACAATTGTCTTCACAGCCAGCCTCGAAGGTGACCTCAAAGGAAGAAAAGGGCAGTTCAACGTCTGGTAAGTTCGTGGGTACCTGGGGTCCCAGATTGGTTTGTGATGCAAAACAAACCCAGGGAAATGCCTACCCAAAGGAATGTTGGAAATCAAGGTAGGATGGTTAAGCCTCCTTTGGTAGCCCCCAACAACTGGGTATTGCTGAAACACCCAAGAACGAAGGAACCAGATATGGTTCCCGTTATTTCCAGATCATAAAGGAGGAAAATTCAGCGTAGGTACACCCAATACCAGCAAGACCCGAAAGAAAGTGGAGAGAGTTCTTCATTGATCCAAACTGGAGAAAAGAAGAATCGAAAGTCAGACCATACTCCAAAGCCAGTTCTACAAAACGAGGTGGGTTGCAGCAGAGAACAGTTGGCCAAGGTTCATTTTGAACTAAAAGTCAGAGAGAAGGATAGCCTAGCAGGGTTGGAGAAAGCTTTGATGGAGAGTGGTAGTGAGACAGAAGAAGAAATTGGCATGATCCAAAAGAAAGAAATGGTGGAAGAAGAAATGTTCGAAGCTTTCATGGCCAAGCAAACATTTTTGGTTGGAAAACCAGCTGAGGAAAATCATTCGAAGGAACCTGTTAACAATGAAATACCAGAATGCAGCATGCAGGATGTTTCTGAGGTAATTGACCAAGGTGGCCAAGAGGGGAAACAGGTACAGCCAGCCATCCAGTTTGGCTCGTTTTCCCCAGTATCAGTAAACATGGTACACATACTACCGCAAGAATTCCAAGCTAGAGATGAGAATCAAGAGGGGCAAGAAGTTGATCCAATTCCAATCTCTAGTGAAGATTCACAAGCGAGTATGATACAAGATAATTTCGGAATGGTTACCCCAATGGAAGCTGAGTACGAGAGTGAAGAAGTGATAAGTATTAACCTCTCATATCCATTTGAGTATCCCTTGAATTCTATGACACAGCACGTTAAGCCTTTGTACATTAAGGCCTTCTTCGATGGGATACAGTTAAACCGAGTCTTAGTGGATAATGGGGCAGTGGTGAACATACTACCGAAATCCTCCTTGAAAAAATTAGGGAAAAAGAATCCCAGGTTGATCCCAACCAGTACAACCACTGCTGGTTTTGCTAGAGACAAACAGATGGCCCAGGGAATTCTACCCATTAACCTGAGTGTGGGAACCAAGGACTGCATGACAGCGTTTTTCGTCATCGACAGCAATGCGAAGTACAATGCTTTACTTGGTAGAGATTGGATCCACACTAATAAATGTGTGCCTTCCTCTTTGCATCAGAAAATGATAATAGCTCTAGGCAATGGGGAGACGGAGAAAATTAATGCAGATCCTCAACCTTTCATAGCCTGTGTAGATTTCGCAGAAGCCAAGTTGTACATTGATGGCGTGGTTTTAAATTAAAAAAAAAAAAAAAAACGGCTTCGAAACAGAGAAGCCGGCTTCGAAGCAGGTTTTCATACCCAAAATATAAGAATACTCGAGTGTTTATTTCACTTCAAAGAGTTTAAAGACCTGTTTTTAGGTTTTTAACAAAGGTAATGTCCTTTGAGGCAAAACTTGAGATTCTTTAAGAATGGGATTTGGTGTTTGAAACATCAAAAGCAATAATGACAATGACTAGATGTTGACTATGGTCAAAACAGACTTTAAGTATAAGATTGCTAGATTCGAAGCACTATTTCTAATTGAAAATCAGCCAAAACTGTCAACTTTATTCCACAAATTGGAAAGGTTCATAATTGGCTCTTTTAGTGTTTCATTTAAAACAATTAAGTCCAGATGCAAATGATGAAATTGTTCAAAATTCGAAGCTCTGAATTGACTTTTAAAACACAAGTGAAAGCAGGGTCAGACAATGCCAAATGAAGAAGAATTTTGTTCATATTAAAACCAAAGCGATTACATCAGATGACCCTATCTCGGTATGAACTCGAGCTCATAAAAATAAGGAATGGAATAAATAACAAGATCATGAAATTTAGTCCAACAATGATCAATAAACTTTTGTTCTTTCCTTATTCTATCTTCCAAGTCTTCTAGCATTGGCTGCATAAGTTGATGTGCTCTCACTTCGTAGTAGAGCTCTTCAGCCTTTATTTCGAAAGCCACCTCTCTTAATCCTTGTTCCAATTCGTCAATGTCTAAGTCATCCTAATATGCAGAATCTTTATTCTTGAAATCACCGAATTCTTCAATGAAGTTCTCTGCTTTGTACTGAGCATGAATTCGAAGAGACGAAAGTTGGTCTAAAGATTGTGTAGTAGCCACGGAATTTCGATGCCAGTGAAGGAGCAATGGAAGTTGGTCCAAAAACATATGAAGTTCTGCCTGAGCAAGGGGATTAAGGACATAGCCCCTAGTCAGAATATCACAAGCCCATCGAAGGTTCTTGAGAGGGACTTTGTCCTCAAGAACATTAAAAGGCAAGTGAGAGAAAGCTGCAAGCAGAAGTTGAGCTTGTTTCCGCTCAGCTGGAGTAGGAGAAGGTAGAGGTTTATAAGGTGGGAATACGTTTTCCATGGATAGGGCAAGCTTCAGTCTCTCTGTCCAGCAAAGAGTTGGTGGGGAAGAAGGTATGAATACTTCAATTTCGGGAGACGAAGAAGAAGGTGCAGGCGCTTCTATTTTCGGAGATGACACGGGAGCAGAAGGAACAAAGGCATTAATATAATCAAGCCAGTCAGAAGAACAAATCTTTGCCCTCTGAGCTAAGAATGATGGGTTGTACCCTTGTGCTTCTTTTGGGCGGCGGGCAGCGTGCACTATCTTTGTAGGCATGGAGGATGTATACCATGCTACAAGAAGATTCTCCTCCAGACTACGTCGATGGTCAATGGGCACATAGGGATAGACCACTGAACTTCGAGCATAGGAAGGAAACTCTAAAGGGTCAGTGAACTCAACAAAATGATGGTTGATTCGCTCCTTCAAATCATAGGTCTCAGGTGTCGACCAGCTTATCCAGTCAGAACCCCCGGAAGAGGAAGAAGTTGTAGCTTTATCCCATACAGAGATTTGTGAAGAAGAGTTTCTCAAGTCCATATTTGCAACTTTCCGAATCAAAGGTTTAAGAGCAGTTTGTTCGAACTGTAAGGGTGAGTTAGAGGAAGAACTTCTTATGTCTATATCTGCAACTTTCTGAATCGAAGGATTAAGAGCAATATGTTCGTAATCTAGAGGTTGGTTATTTGCAAAGGCATCCATGACCTAAATATAGAAAGATGGGTAAAGGTGGCTAATAAATGCATGGACGTTCTTTCGATAAGGAACAACATCGACATATGACTCTTTGTGTGCTCGATCGCTGGAGGAAAAAATTAATTCGGCCATGAAATGTATCAGTCTGTTCGAATGCTAAGACAGTGGAAGTGCTTAAAGGATTAAACGAGAGTATTAATACAGATGGTGAGTGACAGTTGCATTTCTGGGAAGATGCAAAACCCATGCACGTTTTAAGACGTGGGAAAAGGACCCTGATCCACTAATATCACCAAGTCTTGGGCATATTAGTGCTGGGGGTAATGTTGGCTACATATTTTGTGCAAGCCAGTGATAATTCGACGCGTGCCAAAGTAAGGGTAATATGGGGAGACCAGTCAAGTCTTCGATCCTGATCATACACGTGGCAGTTAATATTGGTTGTTATAAGGTCTGAGTAGCAGCGGATCGACAAAGAGATGCAAGGTGACGTGGCTTCAACGGTTACTCACATTCAAATTCAAATATAGGAGGGAAGCCTAACTGCAAGTGAAGGCGTAGTGGAACTACTTATAAGGTAGCATGATCAGCGATCACGGAGGAGCAGTTCGACGGTTTGAAGTGCAGTTCGATGGTTATCTTTGAAGAGTATAAATAGCAGGAAGGACTTCAGAGAAAGAGGCGAAAAATCTAAAGAAAACCAGTCTTACTTTACATATTCTAGTTTTATTCCCTGTTCTTTACATTTCTGTACTTTAAATCCCTGCACTGCACTTCATTTGTAGGAGTAGTTTTCGAGTATATTGTCGCTGTAAATCTCTACGAGGCTGAGATCATTGTAAGTTTTTCATACTAATGAAATGCTTCAATTTATTTAACTATTCTTATGCTTAAATTCTCTTAAATCAAGCTACCAGTAAGCCACCAGTAAAAGTCCTCTTCATTGAGGCTGAAAGAACCATAACACAGTCGTCTGAATAATTGGTTGGCAATTACAATTCTGTAAGGACTGATTGATCCTTGCTGGCACGCTCATAATTACAAAAATAACCTTCGAAAGCCAAAAAGCCAACAGGTATTATCCTTTAATTTTAATCCCCCACATTTAGAACTCTTCATTGTCAAATATACGACTTTTGATGGCTGAGAGGGGTCTTTAATGTACAATTTCAAAATCAAAGAAATAAAATTATACGAAGTAATAATTAATATATAAAAAAAATGAATCTAACCCTTACTAGCACTACTATTATCATTACTGTTAGATTTTTATAATTGACAATCTTGTTTGAGAAAACTTCTTTTAGTTGTAATTTTATTCGCTCTTTTGTTTCAATGAACCAAAATTGTTTAACCATCCGAGCGATCATTTATGTGCTCGAGCGGTGAAGTGGTTTATCTAGTATCTCTACTTACGTTTAAACTTCTAGGAGACAAGTTTTACCACTCTAGCAATCGATGTTGTGCTCGAATAGTTGGCCTATATGTTTGCAACGCCTTTTCTCATATTGCTCGAGCAGTAAAGTGGTGGCTCGAGCGATTTTCACAACTCTATTTGATATAAAGTGCGCCGTTTGCTATTTTTAGGGTTTAATCTGTTCAAACTCTCAGACAAGAGAGCTACTAAGGTTTGCTATATTGGAGAATGTTTATATGTTGGTTTCTTTGATGATTTGAGAGTGATCGATGGATATACGAGTTTCATATTGACATCATCAAGGAGTTTTGTTTTTATTACTTCATTCACAAAAGAGAGAGATGTACTTTGGTAGATTTCGGAGAACTTGGGCTTGAAATTTTGGTAGATTTTGGAATGGCTCATTGTCATAGATTCGACATCGGCGTTGTGGATTCAACGTTGGGCAAAGCAATTCCAAAGTGAAGACTGTAGTGGAAGAGGCACATCGGATTTGGGTCAATTTGGACTTAAATTTTCGTTAATTAATTGACGGTACTCGTGTGTAATTCATTTTTGTCTTCTTAGTAGATTGTTTTATAGTTTTAACTCGTGATTTTTTAATCACAATTGGAGGTGCTCTAATTATAATTTTTTTCATGTTAAATCATTGTGTCGATTTGTTATTGATTGTTTAATTGAGATTAATATTTAATGTTTAAAATTGAACTATAATTACAAATCAATATTTCGAGAGTTTTTAAATTATTATAAGTGAAATCATTGAACCTCCAATTGGGATTAGGATCTCTATTCTTAAAAAAGTTATGGGTCATGCTAACAATAGCTTTAAAGGTTGTCATTAATAATTACATATATCAAAATATTTATAATCTTAATATATATTTTTATATATTTTTTTAAACATTTCTATAATTTTAATATACTTTTTACACATATATCAAGACTAATAACAACTTTTAAAGTTGTCATCAACAATTTTCAAAAGTAATAGTTTTTTCTATTCTATTAATCACAATTATACGATCCAATCAAATTGTTTGATTAATTGTGTGCAAATTGTGAATGAAAAAAAGGAATGAAATCATGCCATACAAACACCTTAATGGGAATAAATGATGGGGGAATATGAAAGGTGTTGTAAGGAGAAACATGATTTCAAACTCATGAAAATATAAGTAATTTATACACTAAATTTATGTAAATTATTATACTTTTATAAATTTAGAATTATTTTTTTACTTCCTATTATTTTGATATTTCTCCATAAATTAATGATCACCAAACAGCCATGTGCAATTAGTTCCAAAAAAAAAGAAAAAAGAAAACAGCCATGTGCAATAGCTAACCTATTTTAATATTATAAATAAAAAAGGGAACAACAGCACTGAAATAGTATCATTCGATTTTGTCAGTCTTTTTCCATTAAAACACCTAAAAAAATACTAGTAAAATCACTATTTTCATTAGAAGATTTTTCTACATAAAAATAAACTACAGAAATTTTTTTTATACGACATAATATATATTTTTTAAACAATCTAAAATGTTATTCTCACATCATTTTAAATGGAGATTCTGTTTGTAAAATATCAGGTGACTAATGTACCATATCTTGTAACAAATATTGTTGATCAATAGTTAATTAAAGGCAAAACCTAATAATCTTGTGTCACTAAGGGCACAGATTGGAAAGTAGCAACAGTTTGAGAAAGTCCCGTGAAAGTTAGTTAGCCAATTGGAAAGGTATAAGCATAATAATCCAAAAAAATTATTCAAAACTCAAATTGTGCCGCACTCAGACCATCAAGGGCAGTCCAATCTCACCAGGTTTAATCCCATCGACAAACAACAATGTTAGAGGTACTTATAATTTTACTAACACATTCACAAGACTCACAAGTTTTGATAAGATCAACCATCACTTAGATAGGATCCACATCAACTCGTAAGATTGTGAATATCCTAGAATTTTTCATCAACAAATTTTGGCATAATAATTCATTCTGTGTTTTGATTTCTGTGTCCGTACCATAATTGTACTAAGGCTTGGTTTGGTATGTCTTGAAAAAGACAAAAAGTTACTTAAAAAGCTAAAAAGTTATCACTATTCACAAAAAAAAAATACAAAAAAATAATTAAATTTACACATAAAAAAATACAACTCAACTTTTTGCTGTAGTGATGGGTTGTCCACGTGATTGGTCTGCTGTACTGGTCTAGAAATGATTGCCTCTTTCGCCGTCAACCATTTAGACTGTGTTGTTCAGCCCGTGGGGGCCACCATGGGTCACATTTTGATAATTTGAACCGTTTCAATATGTAGAACTCGTTGAGTACTATATGTTTGTAAAAAATCACGTTGATCGAATATTGCTAACTATTTGATCAAATCAGTTTTGTATAAAAAAAAAAGGATGATGTTATAGTTAGCTGGTGAACAAAAACTAATCCGATCAATGTGATTTTTTACAGGCATATAGTACTCGACGAGTTCAACATATTAAACGGTTCAGATTATCAAAATGGGACTCGTGGTGGGCCCCACGGGCCGAACAACACAGTCCAAAAGGTTGCCCGTGAAGGAGGCAATCAAGTCCTTATCTCCTACACTCTACTCAGCAAAAAAATGTCGTACAACCTATTACACTTACTTCTCCTATTCACTTATTTATACAATTTTTCATTACACATTTTTTCGTAAAAAGACAAAAAATTAACCCAAACATTCATATTTTTTTCATCAACCTTTTAGTCTAAAAAAATAAAAAGTACACTTATTTAGGACACCCCAAACAACCCCTAAACAAAGTAAGAAAGAACAGCCAGGGCCGCCTGTGAGCCAACGGAAAATCAGGTCCTCTTGAGGGTTCCTTTGTGACTCAATGAAATAGGAGAACAATTACGACTCATTTACTCTAATATATCTGCAAAACAAAAGAAACAAAAATCTAAAAACATGTTTCAACTAACATCATCTAGCTTGTTCCGAGTCGGTGCGCTAAGCTCTTGTTAAAGCAGAGTTTAGTAATGACAAGATACACGCAATTCTATCTCTATTTTTAAAGAGACTGTTTCGTGACACTAATAACAGAAAACTTTATTGTTGGGTCAAGCGGTTGTTTTGAATTTAAAGGACATCACATTACCAGTTTCAAAGAAGGAAAAGCTGAAAATAGAGCATACCCAGTTTCAAGTTTAAAGGGAAGTTCGCCATCGTATCCCGGTAAATATTCTTGGAAATGGTTATAAAATTCTGAATAAAATCAGAATTTTTTCTTAAGTTAGGTCTATTTTTTAGGTGGGCCCCGAGTGTCGATTTACTCGGGTCAAAGTGGTAACGCGTTCTATGCCGCGTTGTGATTCACGTGGTATATTTGGTTGCTCAAAACCATTACCGAGTGAATGGGAAATTGAAGCCAAAGTGTGCTCCATGGAAATGGAGTTTTGGTGGAAATTTCTTAAGGTTGTAAATTGGCTTGTCCCACATTGTTTTGGTGGGAGGTTTTGAAAGGGTTTATAAGGCTTAGGGTGAGATACTTGGGGTGTGCCCCAAGGGGTACCCAAGTGTTTTAGAGGGAGAGGTTATGGGCAAAATGGGCTAGACCCATTGGACCCAAAGGCGGGCTGGGTTGGGCTTCTAATCTTTTTGGGCAAAAAACATTTGAATTTTATTTTATTTTTTATTAAAATAAAATCTATAATTCAAATTAAATTGGTTTGGATTTTTTGTTCATCCAAACAGGGCCCTTCCCGGTTTCAAACAGAAATAAACTGTTTTGGAATTAGTGCACACCCAAACAGGGCCCTTCCCGTTTTACTATCTGTTTGAATTTATTCAAATCTGTTTGAATTCAAAACCCAACAGGTCAATTCAAAACCAAGAGCTACATACCTGTTTGATTCAAAACCAAGAGCCACCTTCACATCTATAAAAAGGACCACCCTCATTTGATGTTTTGCATTCAGAAATTTCGTATTTCACATCTGTTAATTCTATTCTTCATCTTGCTGCATTTTATTTTCGAAAGAAAGAGTGTAAACACTTAGTGTGTTCGTAAGGCAAACAATTAGTAGTGCTGCTATTATTTGTGGTAGATCATTTCATCCTGGGAGATAGACGTCCGAATTCTGAAAGCACCGTGGAGAGGACGAATCTGTCTTAAGGACACAGTGTTAAACACTGGACTTGATCAGAAAAATAATTCGAAGAAATTAAATCAAGTAAGTTATTTAATTACTTTCAGTGTTGTTTTTATTTGTTTATTTATTCAGATTTTAATTTTGTTTTTGTAACAAAATAAAATCTGTTTTTTATTTATTTATTTTTATTTCGAGTTTGATTTTTGTAATCAAACATATTCTCTCCTTTTCTCTATTTCTTTTATTCTTGTTGTTGTTTTGTACACAACAGAATTAAATCTTTTTAAATACAGTGAAGATTGTCCAACAATCTTAAGACAGATTCCTTTTTGGGTATCTTCATTGTATTTAATTTTATGTGTTTTCAAATTAATATTCTGGTTGGAAAAACAAATAGTGATTTATGCTATTTGACAGATAGTAGTAATATACTGTCTCTTTTCTTTGACAACTACTAGTAGTACGATACTGGTGTCATTAACAATTCAGAATATTATTTGGTATTACAGAAAATTCTTGTGATATTTTATTTTTCTAGTTTTAGTAACAAGGAAAATAAAATTATTTTGTTGTTATAATTATTTTCTGGTTTTAGTAACTAGAAAATTAATTTGTGTTTTAATATTTTCTGATTTTTGTAATCAGAGATTATGGCTACTACAACTAAAACTGCATCTGGCAGTGGTACTCCTATTGTTACACCTACATCGGTCCCTATCCAGAACCATGTTCATGTACCAATCAATCATGGAGAAAAACCGGAAAAATTTAATGGTACCGAGTTTAAGAGATGGCAGCAGAAGATGCTGTTCTATCTTACAACTCTTAATTTGGCCCGGTTTCTCCATGAAGAGGCTCCAGCACTTAAAGAGGGTGAAAGTGATCGGCAAGTTGTTGCCGCTGTAGATGCTTGGAAACATTCAGATTTCCTGGGCAGAAACTACATCCTAAATGGCCTTGACAATATGCTGTATAATGTATACAGTCCTCTGAAAACAGCAAAAGAATTGTGGGATTCTTTGGAGAAGAAATACAAGACAGAAGATGCCGGCACGAAGAAATTTGTCGTCGGTAAATTTCTGGACTTTGTTATGGTTGTAACAACCCCCATACTGTTTACTGATTAATGACTGATTGATTACCGATAATCACCGATTACTGTTAAACGAAACGGATAATGACTGATAACTGACTGATAATTGAACTGATTAAAAGTACTGAACTGACTGACTGAAATTGGAAACCGAATTGATTGAGTATATGTGAGTTAAATTGCATTATATCTGTTTGACTGTATGATTATCTGTTCATGTTCATATGTTTAAACTGCTAATTGAAGGCCTTATCGGCGGCCGAATCTGAAACCGATTAGTGTTCTGTGACCCTCGTAATTTATGTGATTTTATTGTACAATTATCTGAAAATTGATTAGGTATGATTAAATTGGATTAAAATAAGCCAATTAAAGAGTTTGCCATATTTACCATTTTGCCACTATCTCATATACACACACTTGAGCCTTATACTTGAATCAAAACACATTTGCTCAACCATTTTCTTGTGCTTAACCGACCAAGAGAGGGAGAGGGAGAGAAATTGAGTTCTACCTTGTGAATTGCTTGGAAATTGAAGGAATTGGAACATAGGTTGCAAATTTAACTTCCTCACCTTGTAACTAAAGCTCTAGGTAAGGAATTCAACCCCCTCTTTGTTGTGTTTGAGCTCATTCATGTTAGATTCTTGAGCCTCTAGTGATTCAAGTCTAGAATTTGTTCATTGTGTTGATTTGGAACTCATTTCATGCATGCATGTTAGTATTGTTGCATTTTGAGGTTGATTGCATGGACATTAGTACATGCATGCTCACATTGTTGTTATAGACCATGTTTCCAACTGGTTTGAAAAGAAATGAGCTCATTTGATCAAGCTTTGGAGCTTTAATTTGGTTTAAAACTCATACATGACATGTTTGAATGTTATTCTTGAAAATGGGTTTGAATGTGGTTTTAATTGACTCACCTTTGGGGCTTGAATTCATAAATTGAGCTTTGAAACTTGTTATACATTGAATTTAGTTATGTTTTCCAAAATTTGGGCCCAAGAGGTCGAGTTTGGAGTGGTTGAATGCTTGGTTTGAGCTTGGGAGGCAAATCTGGAAATTCCAGATTTGGCTTCCTCGCTCGAGCGAAGGATTCCCCGCTCGAGCGAGCACCTTTGTCCAGGGCTCCGCTCGAGCAACCATCGAGCGACCATCGCGCGTAAAATTTCAGCATCCAGTACTTTTACTGTTTTGCAGACCGCTCGAGCGAAGGATTCCTCGCTCGAGCGAAGCCTTTGATTTTGGACTTACGCTCGAGCGTAGAAAGTCTCGCTCGAGCGAAGCTCCTATTTTCAGCAAACTTTGCGAAATATTTTCTAAGTGTGTTTTTGCATCCTCATCCCATCCTAGGCATTCTTAGGCCTAGTTTAAGGCATCTTGATGAGGATATCATTGTAGAACACACCAAGGCAAATTAGGGATTAAGTTATGATATTTCCCAACTGTGTAGCTTAGTGTGTTCAACCTGTGAACTGTGTAGGGTTGGCAACTGGGGAGACACGCTCTAGCCTACTGTAGCCCAAACTTTGTGAGTAACAAATGTGTAAAGATATGTTCAACTGATATCTTTTGAATACTGAACTGAACTGTTTACTGAACTGGTATTACTGAATGAATGTATGTCCTTTATTTCTGAACTGTACTGTGGCATCCTTAGTACCTACGGTTTACTGTTACTGTTACTGTTACAGAGATCTTTGTCGGTTCCTTCGTGGAACCACTACTGTTTACTGACTGATGGCCATCATTACTGTTCGGTCTTTTAAGACCTACTGTTACTGTTATACTAATGGATGTACCACATATGACTGTTTACTGTACTGAACAACTGAAATACTGATTGAATTGAACTGTTTTCATTACTGTAAGGACATTCATTCTAAACCCCTTTACGCTTTATGTTATTCACTGGGCTTTAGCTCACTGCTCATATATATATGTAGGTGTACAGGCACCAGACCGGAGCTAGGAGCGCGGGTTAGACTCCAGTTTTGTCAAGCCAGCCTATGTGCCTCACTGCGAGGTTCCGAGCCTACCTGTTAAGGCTTAGGGGTCTTTTACAATTCCCCCTTCTGTACTGTTTCACTGTTTTGTATAGACCGTACTGTTTGTACAGACGGAATGTTTTCTGTACGGTTATGTAGGGTTGAGTCCCTAGTTTGAATGGATGTCAATATTGTACATACTGTTCCGTACTGTTTGTATATGTATGAATGCATGAAAAAGCCTTTTTGCATACAGACTGTCACAGCTCAATGGACACTATTTAATTACTGTATTGGCTTCCGCCAGGCCCTGTACTCTGTTTTACTGTATTACTGTTCTGCAGGCCTTCGGTAATCTCGGATTACTGGCCGGTTACGGTGCTAAACCCATAGGGCCGGGTTTGGGTCGTGACAGAGTGGTATCAGAGCGATACTTACCACGAGTTATACCGCACACACGTGTCCAAATGAGCTATAGGGTGTCCTAGAAAAGTCATTAGGGCATCTCATGAGCATGATAAGTGTGTGGTTATGTTATGACTGAATGCATGCTAATGTGGTAAACTGTTAAACAAATGACTGCTTATGTTTAAAACTGTTATAACTGCTTATAGTGAAATGGACAATGCAAATGAACCTGAATCCTCGTCTACCGAGGCAAGAATGGAAAGAATGGAAAGAATGATAGAACTGATAACTGCTAGACTTGAGCAACAGAACCAACAGCCCCCTCCTCCTCCTCCTCCTCCTCCGGTACAGCCGGAACCTAATGTTAATGTGAATGATGGGGATATTATTGCTCTGACCCAGAAGTTCAGTAAAATGAAACCGCCATCCTTTCAGGGAGGCCTTGAACCGTTAAAAGCTGAAGCTTGGGTTCTGGAAACAGAAAAATTATTTGAAGTATTTCCGTGCTCAGAAGCTAACAAAGTATTGTTAGCTACCTTCACCCTACAAGAAGAGGCTAGAAGGTGGTGGATGTTGATCCGCGATACAAGCACTGTTTTGACTTGGGCTCAGTTCAAGGAGTCCTTCTTTGAAAAGTACTTCCCTCAGTGTGTCAGGGATAGAAAAGTGACTGAATTTGAACAGCTGAAGCAGGGCACAATGACTGTTGCGGAATATGAGACGAAATTTACTGAGCTTGCTAGATATGCACCGCATATGGTGGATACCGAATATAAGAAGGCCAGAAAATTTGAAGGTGGCCTTAATGTGGCAATAGTTGACCGGATAAATGTTTTGAAATTACCGACTTTTGTGGGTGTTCTCGACCGGGCATTGATGGCCGAGTCGAACATTGCAGCAGTGAAACAATCCGAAACACCAACAACTGAATGGCATGGAAAAAGGCAGGGTTTCAAATTCAAGAAAGGCAAGCACAACCCAGCGAACAAGAAACAGAACACGGGGTTGACGACTAGCCCCAGCCAAGGGAGTGGGTCCATACCACCCTGTCCTGAGTGCGGCAAGAAGCACAAGGGGGTCTGCTACAGAATATCTGGAGCCTGTTACAGGTGTGGCAAGGTGGGCCACATGGTTAAAGACTGCCCCTCTACTCCACAAGCCAGTAGTAAAGCTGCACCAAGCGCAGCAGCATCAACTGTAGCACCAAAGCCTAACCTCAGGGCTACCGGGAAAGAGCCCATGAGGCAGGGCCGAGTGTTCGCCCTAGTACCGGGAGACGTGCAAAATACCGAGACCGTTGTGTCAGGTATTCTCTCTATTTGTGCACAAAATGCATATGTATTAATTGATTCGGGGTCTACTCATTCTTATGTATCGCATGCTTTCTCACGGAAATTGAATAGACCTTTAGAACCTATGAACTATCTGCTAGCCGTATCATCACCCGTAGGGGGATCCATGACATGTGCTTATATGTACCCCGCATGTGAAATTATTGTTGGGGATATGCATCTGTTTATTGATTTACTGCCATTGAACGTTGATCATTTTGATGTAATATTGGGGATGGATTGGTTACAAAAATATCATGCCACTATTGATTGTGTGACCAAGCAAGTTGTTTTCCGTCTACCTGGTCTGCCTGAATTCGTGTTTAATGGGAGTGGAGTAGTACCTCCTCCATATTTGATTTCGTCAGTAAAAGCTGTTAAACTAATTAGAAAGGGGTGTAAGGGATATCTGTGTTCTGTACTGACTGTGTTTACTGATGATAGTGTTAAAACTGATGTGAATTGCATTCCTATAGTCAGAGAATTTCCAGATGTTTTTCCAGATAATCTTCCAGGAGATTTGACTGACAGGGAGATTGAATTTACCGTTGATGTGATTCCCGGAACACAACCAGTTTCTAAAGCTCCATACCGAATGGCTCCAACTGAATTGAAAGAACTGAAAGTGCAACTGCAAGAACTGTTAGACAAAAAGTTCATCAGACCCAGTACCTCACCATGGGGTGCACCAGTTTTGTTTGTAAAGAAGAAAGATGGCTCACTGAGACTGTGCATTGACTACCGTGAACTGAATAAGGTAACTGTAAAGAACAAATACCCATTGCCACGCATTGATGATTTATTTGACCAGTTACAGGGTGCACAAGTGTTTTCTAAGATTGATCTCAGATCGGGGTATCATCAACTGAAGGTTAAACCGGAAGACATTGATAAAACTGCTTTTAGAACAAGGTATGGACCCTACGAATTTTTGGTTATGCCTTTTGGAGTCACGAATGCCCCTGCTGCCTTTATGGACCTCATGAACAGAATTTTTAAACCGTACCTTGATGACTTTATTGTTGTATTTATCGATGACATATTGATTTACTCCAAAAGCATAGAACAGCATGAACATCATCTGAGACTTGCCCTACAAACCTTAAGAGAACAGAAACTGTATGCTAAACTGTCTAAATGTGAATTTTGGCTTGACCATGTTATGTTTTTGGGGCATGTTGTTAGCAAAGATGGAATTTCTGTTGATCCGCAGAAAATTGAAGCTGTAGTGAACTGGCCTAGACCAACAAATGTGACTGAAGTCCGAAGCTTTTTGGGATTGGCTGGATATTACAGAAGATTTGTCAAAGATTTCTCCAAAATTGCTCTACCATTGACTCAGTTAACTCAGAAGGGGACATCATTTGACTGGACTGACCAAAGGGAATCTGCCTTCCAGGAGTTGAAAACTCGATTAGTGACTGCACCAGTTCTTACCTTACCTTCAGGTACGGATGGTTATACTGTATTTAGTGATGCTTCTCATAAGGGTCTGGGGTGTGTTTTAATGCAGAATGGGAGAGTTATTGCTTATGCTTCCCGACAACTGAGACCACATGAAAAAAACTACCCGACCCATGATCTGGAACTTGCTGCAGTAGTATTTGCACTGAAAATCTGGCGTCACTATCTCTACGGGGTGACATGTGAAGTATACACCGACCACAAGAGTTTAAAGTATTTCTTCACACAGAAAGAACTGAATATGAGACAGCGGAGATGGCTGGAACTGATTAAAGACTATGACCTACAGATATTGTACCATCCGGGAAAAGCCAATACCGTTGCCGATGCATTGAGCCGGAAATCGATTGGAAACTTAGCCTGTTTGCTTACAGGACAGAAAGAGTTGCTTTGTGACCTTGAAAAATCTGAAATCGAAATTGTTTTACGAGAACAAGGTGGAATCTTAGCTGCTATTTCTGCTCAACCGGCGCTGATTGAAGAAATTAAAGAGAAACAGCAACTGGATGACTTCTTGAAGAGGATCATCGAAGAAAGAGAATCTAAACAGAGACCGGGATTCAAATTTGAGAATAATGTACTGAAATTTCAAGAAAGACTGTGTGTACCAAATGATACTGAACTGAAAAGAAGAGTTCTGCAAGAGGGCCACAACTCAAGATTGTCTATCCATCCGGGGAATACGAAAATGTACCAAGATCTGAAACAGAATTTCTGGTGGCCGGGAATGAAGAAAGAAATTGCTGATTTTGTATCCAAATGTCTTCATTGCCAACAGGTCAAAGCTGAACATCAGCGACCTGCCGGATTATTGCAACCCCTACCCATACCAGAGTGGAAATGGGAGCATATCACGATGGATTTCATTGTGGGATTACCTCGCTCCAGAAAAGGTATGGATTCAATTTGGGTTATTGTTGATAGACTAACCAAATCTGCTCACTTCTTACCTGTCAAGACGATTTATAATGCGGACAAATTGGCTGTTATTTATATTGATGAAATTGTAAGACTGCATGGAGTGCCTGTGTCTATTGTTTCTGACAGGGATTCGAAGTTTACATCGAGGTTTTGGCAAAGCCTACAAACTGCACTGGGTACTGAACTGAGACTGAGGAGTGCCTATCATCCTCAGACAGATGGCCAATCAGAAAGGACCATCCAAACTCTGGAGGATTTATTGAGAATGTGTGTCCTTGATTTTCAGGGAAACTGGGAAAGTCACTTGCCCTTAGCTGAATTCGCCTACAACAACAGCTACCATTTGAGTATTGGTATGGCGCCTTTTGAGGCATTGTATGGCAAAAAATGTAGATCTCCAATTTGCTGGGCAGAAGTTGGAGATGGGCCTTTGCTTGGGCCCGAGATTGTGTATGAAACAACTGAAAAAGTGAAACTGATACAACAAAGACTGAAAACTGCACAGAGTAGACAGAAAAGTTATGCAGATGTCAGAAGACGGGACAGAGAGTATGAAGTGGGTGATCACGTTTTTGTGAGAGTGACACCAATGAAAGGCCAGACTCGTTTCGGAGTCAAAGGCAAGTTAGCACCGAGATACGTCGGACCATACGAGATCGTTGAGAAAATCAATCCGGTGGCGTATCAAGTTGCGCTTCCTCCTGAAATGGAGCACATGCATAACGTCTTCCACATCTCTATGTTGAGAGACTATCTCCGGGATCCCTTCCATATAATAGAGCCTACCCACGTAGTGTTGAGTGATGACTACACTTACGAGGAACGGCCTATACAGATTGTAAACAGACGAATCAAGAAACTGAGGAACAAAGAGATCCCGTTAGTGAAAGTTGACTGGCAGAACCATGGTGGCGTGTATGCCACTTGGGAAAGGGAAGATGACATGGCTAAACGATATCCCGAACTGTTTCCACTGAATCCTGTTTTCTTCCAGAATGAAGGTAACTCGAGTTTAGAGGACTAAACTCTTTATAAGGAGGGGAGACTGTAACAACCCCCATATTGTTTACTGATTAATGACTGATTGATTACCGATAATCACCGATTACTGTTAAACGAAACGGATAATGACTGATAACTGACTGATAATTGAACTGATTAAAAGTACTGAACTGACTGACTGAAACTGGAAACCGAATTGATAGAGTATATGTGAGTTAAATTGCATTATATCT
Source organism: Camellia sinensis (assembly GCF_055761805.1). Taxonomy (NCBI): domain Eukaryota; kingdom Viridiplantae; phylum Streptophyta; class Magnoliopsida; order Ericales; family Theaceae; genus Camellia; species Camellia sinensis. The sequence goes on from NC_138962.1 coordinate 37,764,203, forward strand.
GTTTGACTGTATGATTATCTGTTCATGTTCATATGTTTAAACTGCTAATTGAAGGCCTTATCGGCGGCCGAATCTGAAACCGATTAGTGTTCTGTGACCCTCGTAATTTATGTGATTTTATTGTACAATTATCTGAAAATTGATTAGGTATGATTAAATTGGATTAAAATAAGCCAATTAAAGAGTTTGCCATATTTACCATTTTGCCACTATCTCATATACACACACTTGAGCCTTATACTTGAATCAAAACACATTTGCTCAACCATTTTCTTGTGCTTAACCGACCAAGAGAGGGAGAGGGAGAGAAATTGAGTTCTACCTTGTGAATTGCTTGGAAATTGAAGGAATTGGAACATAGGTTGCAAATTTAACTTCCTCACCTTGTAACTAAAGCTCTAGGTAAGGAATTCAACCCCCTCTTTGTTGTGTTTGAGCTCATTCATGTTAGATTCTTGAGCCTCTGGTGATTCAAGTCTAGAATTGGTTCATTGTGTTGATTTGGAACTCATTTCATGCATGCATGTTAGTATTGTTGCATTTTGAGGTTGATTGCATGGACATTAGTACATGCATGCTCACATTGTTGTTATAGACCATGTTTCCAACTGGTTTGAAAAGAAATGAGCTCATTTGATCAAGCTTTGGAGCTTTAATTTGGTTTAAAACTCATACATGACATGTTTGAATGTTATTCTTGAAAATGGGTTTGAATGTGGTTTTAATTGACTCACCTTTGGGGCTTGAATTCATAAATTGAGCTTTGAAACTTGTTATACATTGAATTTAGTTATGTTTTCCAGAATTTGGGCCCAAGAGGTCGAGTTTGGAGTGGTTGAATGCTTGGTTTGAGCTTGGGAGGCAAATCTGGAAATTCCAGATTTGGCTTCCTCGCTCGAGCGAAGGATTCCCCGCTCGAGCGAGCACCTTTGTCCAGGGCTCCGCTCGAGCGACCATCGAGCGACCATCGCGAATAAAATTTCAGTATCCAGTACTTTTACTGTTTTGCAGACCGCTCGAGCGAAGGATTCCTCGCTCGAGCGAAGCCTTTGATTTTGGACTTACGCTCGAGCGTAGAAAGTCTCGCTCGAGTGAAGCTCCTATTTTCAGCAAACTTTGCGAAATATTTTCTAAGTGTGTTTTTGCATCCTCATCCCATCCTAGGCATTCTTAGGCCTAGTTTAAGGCATCTTGATGAGGATATCATTGTACAACACACCAAGGCAAATTAGGGATTAAGTTATGATATTTCCCAACTGTGTAGCTTAGTGTGTTCAACCTGTGAACTGTGTAGGGTTGGCAACTGGGGAGACACGCTCTAGCCTACTGTAGCCCAAACTTTGTGAGTAACAAATGTGTAAAGATATGTTCAACTGATATCTTTTGAATACTGAACTGAACTGTTTACTGAACTGGTATTACTGAATGAATGTATGTCCTTTATTTCTGAACTGTACTGTGGCATCCTTAGTACCTACGGTTTACTGTTACTGTTACTGTTACAGAGATCTCTGTCGGTTCCTTCGTGGAACCACTGGCCATCATTACTGTTCGGTCTTTTAAGACCTACTGTTACTGTTATACTAATGGATGTACCACATATGACTGTTTACTGTACTGAACAACTGAAATACTGATTGAATTGAACTGTTTTCATTACTGTAAGGACATTCATTCTAAACCCCTTTACGCTTTATGTTATTCACTGGGCTTTAGCTCACTGCTCATATATATATGTAGGTGTACAGGCACCAGACCGGAGCTAGGAGCGCGGGTTAGACTCCAGTTTTGTCAAGCCAGCCTATGTGCCTCACTGCGAGGTTCCGAGCCTACCTGTTAAGGCTTAGGGGTCTTTTACAATTCCCCCTTCTGTACTGTTTCACTGTTTTGTATAGACCGTACTGTTTGTACAGACGGAATGTTTTCTGTACGGTTATGTAGGGTTGAGTCCCTAGTTTGAATGGATGTCAATATTGTACATACTGTTCCGTACTGTTTGTATATGTATGAATGCATGAAAAAGCCTTTTTGCATACAGACTGTCACAGCTCAATGGACACTATTTAATTACTGTATTGGCTTCTGCCAGGCCCTGTACTCTGTTTTACTGTATTACTGTTCTGCAGGCCTTCGGTAATCTCGGATTACTGGCCGGTTACGGTGCTAAACCCATAGGGCCGGGTTTGGGTCGTGACAATGGTAGACTCCCAAACAGTGATATCTCAAGTTCAAAGTTTTCAAATAATTTTGCATGATATTCATTCAGAAGGTATGTCTCTTAGCGAGTCATTCCAAGTCGCTGCTTTAGTGGAAAAGTTACCACCGGCTTGGAAAGATTTCAAAAATTATTTAAAACATAAACGCAAAGAGATGACTATGGATGAATTGATTGTAAGATTAAGAATTGAAGAAGATAACCGAAAGGCTGAAAAGAGGAATGGGAAAAATCCCATTGAGTCCAAGGCAAATGTGGTTGAACAAGTTCATAAACCACATAACAAAAAGAGGAAGTTTACTGGAGATGGTCCTAAACAAGGCGATAGTAGCAAGAAGTTCAAAGGAAAATGCTATAACTGTGGCAAAACTGGACATCGAGCTTCTGACTGCCGCCGCCCTAAAAAGAATCATGGAAGTACAAGTAAGAAGACCACCAATCAGGCCAATGTAACAGAATTGGATTACATCTCTGACGGAGTGAATGACATCAACCTTTCTGCTGTGGTGTCTGAGGCTAACTTGGTTGGAAATCCCAAAGAGTGGTGGGTTGACACTGGAGCAACTTGTCACATATGTGCGGACAAGAAGATGTTCACTACCTACAATGAGGCAGCAAATGGTGAACAACTTTTCATGGGAAATTCTTCTACTTCTACTGTGGCTGGACAAGGGAAAGTAATCTTGAAGATGACATCAGGGAAAGAACTGACCCTCAACAACGTACTGCATGTACCTGACATCCGGAAGAATTTAGTTTCTGGGTCTTTGTTAAGTAAAAATGGTTTTAGGCTTGTATTTGAGTCTGATAAATTTGTATTAACAAAGAGTGGTATGTATGTTGGTAAGGGATACATGAGTGATGGTCTCTTTAAGTTGAATGTAATGACAGTTTATCCCGAAAGTTGCTATGAATAAGAATAACACATCTTTTGTTTATATTCTTGAGTCAAATTTATGGCATGGTAGATTAGGACATGTGAATTTTGATGCTTTGCGTAGATTAATTGGTTTAGATTATATACCAAAGTTTGAAATTAATCCTAATCATAAATGTAAAATTTGTGTAGAAGCGAAACTAACTAAGGCCTCATTTGGCAAGAGGCTATTTTAGCCAATTAGCCAAAAAGTTACTAAATTAGCCAAAAAGCCAACAACTCATACCAAAAAGTCAAAGATTCTCTTTTCTCTCTACTTTTTGCACATCTTTTCGTAATTAGCCAAAAAGTCATCCCAAACATACAAGTTTTTTTTACTTACCTTTTTAGCCAAATAGCCAAAAAGTTACTAAATTAGCCTGTTCCCAAACGAGGCCTAAGGCTCCATTTAAATCGGTTGAAAGAAAAACCGAACCTCTAGAATTAATTCATACTGATGTATGTGATTTAAAATTTATTCAAACTAGAGGAAGCAAAAAGTATTTCATAACATTTATCGATGATTGCACAAGATATTGTTATGTTTATTTACTTAGAAGTAAAGATGAAGCCTTAGAAATGTTTAAACTCTACAAAACAGAAGTTGAAAATCAACTTGGTAAAACCATTAAAATGGTTAGAAGTGATATGGGTGGTGAATATAATGCACCATTAAATGAATTTTGTGCACAACATGGCATTATTCACCAAACTACAGCCCCTTATTCTCCACAGCAAAATGGAATTGCTGAAAGGAAGAATAGAACCCTAAAAGAAATGATGAATGCCATGTTACTAAGTTCAGGCTTACCACAGAACTTGTGGGGGGAAGCAATTTTGTCTGCTAATTATGTTCTTAATAGAATACCCCACAAGAAAACCAAAAGCATTCCTTATGAATTGTGGAAAGGTCGAGCACCTTCCTACAAATACTTAAAAGTGTGGGGGTGTTTGGCAAAAGTAGAAGTACCTGTTCCTAAAAAGACTAAGATTGGACCAAAAACAATAGATTGTGTGTTTATTGGTTATGCTCAGAATAGTAGTGCATATCGGTTTCTGACTTATAAATCAGATATACCTGATATAAATGTGAACACTATTATAGAGTCAAGGAATGCTGTGTTTTTTGAACATGTCTTTCCTTACAAGAAAGGACAGGAATTAAGTTCACAGAAAAGAACTTATGATTGTACACAAAGTCAAGAGACTAATGACAATCAAACACAAGAGACTAGTAATAGTCTTGACCAACAAGATTTAACTAATGATGAACCTAGACGAAGTAAGAGAGCAAGAACATCAAAATCCTTTGGTCCAGATTTTCTGACATACTTGTTAGAAAATGAACCTCAAAGCTTTAAGGCAGCAATGACAGGTCCTGAAGCACCTTTGTGGAAAGAGGCTGTTAATAATGAAATTGAATCCATTATGCGAAATCATACTTAGGAATTGGTGGATCTTCCACTAGGTTCTAAACCTCTTGGATATAAATGGATATTCAAGAGAAAAATGAAAGCAGATGGTTCAATTGACAAGTATAAAGCTAGACTTGTTGTTAAAGGTTACAGACAAAAGAAAGGTCTGGATTATTTTGACACATATTCCCCTGTGACAAGAATAACATCCATTCGCATGCTTATTTCTATAGCAGTGTTGTTTAATTTAGAAATACATCAAATGGATGTTAAGACAGCTTTCTTAAATGGTGATCTAAATGAAGAGATCTATATGGAACAACCTGAAGGGTTTGTAGTATCAGGGCAAGAAAAGAAAGTTTGTCGACTTGTAAAATCCCTTTATGGATTAAAACAAGCACCTAAGCAATGGCATGAAAAATTTGATCATGCAATGCTTACTAATGGGTTTAAGATAAACGAATGTGACAAATGCGTCTATGTTAAAAACACTGACCAAGGATATGTCATAGTTTGTCTTTATGTGGATGACATGCTTATCATCGGAAGCAGTCAAAACATGATCAAATCAACTAAGCAGATGCTTAACAAAAGATTTGATATGAAAGATATGGGGGTCGTAGATGTTATATTAGGAATGAAAATTACTAAAACATCTGACGGATATGCATTATCTCAATCTCATTATATTGAGAAAATTCTTGATAAATTTATCAAGGATGATTTGAATTTAGCTAGAACACCTGTAGACATCAGTCTTTATTTATCGAAAAATAAAGGTGATGCAGTGTCTCAGTTAAAATACTCCCAAATCATTGGAAGCCTAATGTACCTAATGAATTGTACTCGTCCTGATATAGCTTATGCTATAAGTAAATTGAGTAGGTACACTAGTAACCCTGGAGAAGACCATTGGAAAGCGATCATTCGAGTTCTTAGATATCTAAGATTTACTCGTGATCATGGTTTGAACTTTACTCGATATCCAGCAGTACTCGAAGGTTATTGTGATGCCAATTGGATATCGGATACTAAAGATTCAAAATCCACTAGTGGATATGTCTTTACTCTAGGAGGCGCTGCTGTTTCTTGGAAGTCCACGAAACAAACGTGCATCGCACGATCCACAATGGAATCCGAGTTCATTGCTTTAGACAAAGCAGGTGAAGAAGCAGAATGGCTTCGTCACTTCTTAGAAGACATTCCAATGTGGCCAAAACCTGTGCCAGCTATTTGCATTCATTGTGATAGTCAATCTGCAATAGGCAGGGCACAGAATCATATGTATAATGGTAAGTCACGACATATTCGTCGTCGACATAATACCGTAAGGCAATTATTGTCAAACGGAATAATCTCAATAGATTATATAAAATCTAAAGAGAATATTGCGGATCCGTTAACAAAAGGTTTGACAAAAGAGCTAGTGTATAGTTCATCGAAGGGGATGGGATTAAAGCCTATTACTTAAGAGTCGTCATAATGGTAACCCTACTTATATGACTGGAGATCCCAAGAACTAAGTTCAAAGGGACAACTAAGTTATGTATGGCTCACCAGAAATCACCAAGGGATTAAAATTCCTACCCATTCCTATGTTGAGAGTGATATCTGCAACATATGTTGTCTGCAGGGGTATAAGGATAAGCTTTGCTTTTAATGATTACTTATATCTTGATTAAGGCATAAAATCAAGACGAGTATAAAGAGATACTCACAATAAGAATCACCTATATGAGTGTTGAACTGGGGCCGGTTCTATGAGAATGCAAAGGCTAAATTCTCTAGAAACACTTATGAAAACCAGGCGCGTTCAAGGCCAAAATGAACACAACAGTGAGAACCACGATGTGTTAGAAGATATTTTGTGTGAAATCTATTGTCTTGGCTTACACAAACGGCTGAACAATTCAAGGCATCGCATCCATTGGTTAGCCAGTAAGTCCGATAGGTTATCACTAGGGAAGGTTCAAAGCCGAAAACTACCTATCCAGATGCAAGATATTTTCGACTTATACTCTTTCGTTAAAGTCTGCATATTGTTGCATTTCCGTTGTCATCAAATTCCATTCATGTGGGGGATTGTTGGAAATGGTTATAAAATTCTGAATAAAACCAGAATTTTTTCCTAAGTTAGGTCTATTTTTTAGGTGGGCCCCGAGTGTCGATTTACTCGGGTCAAAGTGGTAACGCGTTCTATGTCGCGTTGTGATTCATGTGGTATATTTGGTTGCTCAAAACCATTACCGAGTGATTGGGAAATTGAAGCCAAAGTGTGCTCCATGGAAATGGAGTTTTGGTGGAAATTCCTTAAGGTTGTAAATTGGCTTGTCCTATATTGTTTTGGTGGGAGGTTTTGAAAGGGTTTATAAGGCTTAGGGTGAGATACTTGGGGTGTGCCCCAAGGGGTACCCAAGTGTTTTAGAGGGAGAGGTTATGGGCAAAATGGGCTAGACCCATTGGACCCAAAAATCACCACACACGCGCGCGCGCCGCCGCCGTCCGTCTGGGCGGGCTGGGCTGGGCTGGGCTGGGCCTGGGCTTGGGCGCGGGTGCGTGGTGTGTGGTTGGGTTGGGCTTCTAATCTTTTTGGGAGAAATAAACTGTTTTGGAATTAGTGTACACCCAAACAGGGCCCTTCCCGTTTTACTATCTGTTTGAATTTATTCAAATCTGTTTGAATTCAAAACCCAACAGGTATGATACCTGTTCAATTCAAAACCAAGAGCTACATACCTGTTTGATTCAAAACCAAGAGCCACCTTCACATCTATAAATAGGACCACCCTCATTTGATGTTTTGCATTCAGAAATTTCGTATTTCACCTCTGTTAATTCTATTCTTCATCTTGCTGCATTTTATTTCCGAAAGAAAGAGTGTAAACACTTAGTGTGTTCGTAAGGCAAACAATTAGTAGTGCTGCTATTGTTTGTGGTAGATCATTTCATCCTGGGAGATAGACGTCCGAATTCTGAAAGCACCGTGGAGAGGACGAATCTGTCTTAAGGACACAGTGTTAAACACTGGACTTGATCAGAAAAATAATTCGAAGAAATTAAATCAAGTAAGTTATTTAATTACTTTCAGTGTTGTTTTTATTTGTTTATTTATTCAGATTTTAATTTTGTTTTTGTAACAAAATAAAATCTGTTTTTTATTTATTTATTTTTATTTCGAGTTTGATTTTTGTAATCAAACATATTCTCTCCTTTTCTCTATTTCTTTTATTCTTGTTGTTGTTTTGTACACAACAGAATTAAATCTTTTTAAATACAGTGAAGATTGTCCAACAAATACTTGACAATGTGGCCGCCTAAGACAGCTTGTGCTGAGAGTAGAAGCAGAAGCAGAAGCAGAAAAAATGGATGTACCACCCATATCTAACACAGTTAGCAGAGAAGCTAGAACTGGATGACTTTGTTGGAAACATATCAGATATTCCCAGGTGCCAAATATTTGAGGCACTTGGTTAGTTGTTATTGAGACGGAAAGCTAAGATGGAATGATCATTTGGGCCTTTGGTTTATGCTTTATATTTGTAGCTGACGATGGGTTAGATAGCTGAGCCCCCAGTCTTTTTATTAAAAAAATTGATTTCATAGCTAATCATACAACATTCTTTTCTTTTCCCTTTTTATTTTATTTTATTTATTTATTTTAGCTGGGGGTATTAAAAAAAATTAAAAGTTTGACCACATTAACAAATCAAACCCTCACTTCTTATATGCTTCAATTTAAATCTTAAATTTTTTAAATAATATCAAATTTAAACTATATATTTATATGTGTTGTCAACAAATAAGTGACAATTCTGATAATTTAATAAAAAAAAATTCATTAATTTTAACAATCATCTTTCACCTTTATTGTCCTCCGTTACCACTCATCTCACTCACTGTCATCGCTTTGTTTTGTAAAGATTGGGAACTCTAATTTTAGAACTCTAAAGAGAGCTATGGTGATATGGTAAGGTGTGAGGTCCATCTGTGATGTGATGTGTGTGCCTATGTTTTTGTTTTGTTTTGTTTTTTTTTTGCTTACCACATCACTAGAACTTTCTTTAGAATTTCAAAGTTAGAACTCTCTATCATTGTTGTTGTTTTAATGGCTTGTAGACCATCCGATTAGATGAGGATATATATATGCTAGCAACAAGAAATGTCACTTTTGGCTACTAAAATATTGGTCGCCAAAAGTCCGAAATTTGGTCACTGAAACGATTTAGCGACTAAAAAGTTCTATCGCCAAGTTCGTTGCCTATACCCTGTCGGTGATAGTATTGGCGACCAAACTTTATTTGGTCGCCGAAAGTGTAACATTTGCCTACTAAATTTCTTTTAGTTGGCAAATGTTAGCTTTTTGCAACTAAAACCATTAGTCGCCGAATGTGACTTTTGGCTACTAACGTTCGTGTGGTCGGGGAAGGTGTTACTTTTTGCTACGAAAGAATTAGTCACCGAAAGTGGACGTTTGGCTATGAATCCATAGTTAGTCGGCAAATGTGAAATTTCGGCCACTAATTTTTTAGTCACTAAAAGTTTTACCATAAAATTTTAACCAACTATTAGAGACTAAATATTTTGGTCACCAATAGAATACATATTTTTAGCACCATGTCATTTTGTCGTGGTAACTTTTGCCGACTACAATTGGTCTTAGCCAAAAACCTCTTAAGTTTCACTTCATTACTTTTTGCCACCAAATGTTTTAGTCACCAAATGATACCGTTTTTTTTTGTGACTAAAATATTTAGTGGCCAATAGTTTCTTTCCCTCATTCTCAATTGTTTTAGCTACTAACTATTTAGTGGCAAAAAAATTTTTGGTTATGTTTTTGCTACTAAATTATTAGTTGCCAAAACATTTGATTACATATTTGGCAACCAAAATATTTGGTGGCCAAATATTTTTTGTTTTTTTTAAAAAAAAAAAAAATTCTAAACAACCTGTACCCTATATAACCAATATAATCCATCAACGCTAAATATATTATCAACCATTCAAGCATTTAACAACGTGCACACATTTTAGTTCCAACCATCCAAAACATTAATATTGAACATCCAATTCTATATATAATACAAATTTCATATGAACCAAGTCTAATCCAACGTCAATAATTTCATTTCATACACAATACAGGACTACCCAAATTAATTAAGAAAAAGGACATACGTACCACAACAGAAATTAGCATATATGCTAATTTCTATCATGCCAAATTAGCTGACATTTACCACACCAAAAAAGTAATTTGTACAAACCACTATATATACGGATAGACGTACAAAAACAATGCCCTCCCGTACTTGTCAAAAAAAAATCATATCCACATTTGTATGTCCAAAACCATCTGCAAATAAAAAAAATGTCATTAGTTTGGTGCCTATAGAGGCACTTCTAGACGACATATAGCAACTGTATTAATTTCAAACATGAAAAGACAACGAGAGTAATAGCTATTAACTAATGAAAGACACCAAAACATGGAATGGTAGACGAACATTGATTCTATGAAACAATGCCAAAAGTTATGTTTATGGCAATTAAAGGGGCCACAGTCAACAAAAGTAGTAAACAATTTTCCCAAAATATAACCGTACATAAACTAATAAGGAAAGAGTTAAACAAACTATAGTTTAAGATGGTATTGCCAAATAGTTACCCACGACATGGGCATTTCATGTTCTACCATATAAACACATTGTCGCCACCCAAACGTTTTTTTTGACTATTATTATGACATTTTCAACTCTAACTCCAAACCTAAGTGTCCTATTTACGTACCGCCCATCCCTACATGTCACATTTGGACCCGAGAAGCTTCCTGTTACGTAAAAACAGCGGTTCGGGGGTTGTTTTGCATTTTTGCCCCCTGAACGCCTTTTTCCGATTAAATATATGACATTTTCAACTCTAACCCGAGAAGCTTCTTGTTACGTTAAAACAGTGGCTATGATGCTGTTTTGCATTTTTGCCCCATCGAACCCCTTTTTGTCGACTGCATTAATGACATTTTCAACTCTAACTCCAAACGTAGGTGTCCTATTTACGTACTGTCTGTCCTTAGATGTCACATTTTGCACCGGGAAGCTTCCCGTTTCGTTAAAACAGAGGTTCGGGGGTTGTTTTGCATTTTCGCCCCCGAACGCCTTTTTCCGATTAAATTTATGACATTTTCAACTCTAACTCTTAACGTAGGTGTCCTATTTACGTACCGTCTTTCCCTACATGTCACATTTGGCACCGGGAAGCTTCCCGTTACGTTAAAACAAAGGTTCAAGGGCTGTTTTCCATTTTCGTCCCCCGAGCCCCTTTTCTCAACTAAATTTATGACATTTTCAACTCTAACTCCCAACGTATGTGTCCTATTTACGTACCGTCTATCCCTACATGTTACATTTGTCACCAGGAAGCTTCCCGTTATGTTAAAATAGAGGTTCGGGGGCTATTTTGCATTTTCGCTCCCCGAACGCCTTTTTTCGATTAAATTTATGACATTTTCAACTCTAACTCTCAACGTAGGTGTCCTATTTACGTACCGTCTGTCCCTACATGTCACATTTGGCACCGGGAAGCTTCCCGTTACGTTAAAATAGAGGTTCGGGGCTGTTTTCCATTTTCGCCCCCCGAATCTTTTTTCTAGACTAAATTTATGACATTTTCAACTCTAACTCCCAACGTAGGTGTCCTATTTACGTACCATCTATCCCTACATGTCACATTTGTCACCGGGAAGCTTCCCGTTATGTTAAAACAGAGGTTCGGTGGTTGTTTTGCATTTTTGCCCCCCGAACGCATTTTTTCGATTAAATTTATGACATTTTCAACTCTAACTCTCAACGTAGGTGTTCTATTTACGTACCGTTTATCCCTACATGTCACATTTGTCACCAAGAAGCTTCTCGTTACGTAAAAATAGTGGCTCCGGGGCTGTTTTGTATTTTCACCCCCCGAACCCCTTTTTGTCGACTAAATTAATGATATTTTCAACTCTAACTCCCAACGTAGGTGTCCTATTTACAGACCGTCTATCCCTACATGTCACATTTGGCACCGGGAAGCTTCCCGTTATGTTAAAACAAAGGTTCGGGAGATGTTTTGCATTTTCGCCCCCCGAACGCCTTTTTCCGATTAAATTTATGACATTTTCAACTCTAACTCTCAACGTAGGTGTCCTATTTATGTACCGTCTATCCCTACATGTCCCATTTGTCACCAAGAAGCTTCCCGTTACGTAAAAACAGTGGCTCCGGGGCTATTTTGCATTTTCGCCCCTCGAACCCCTTTTTGTCGACTAAATTAATGACATTTTCAACTCTAACTCCCAACGTAGGTGTCCTATTTACGTACCGTCTATCCCTAAACTACCAAATGTTATAGCACATTCTCTAACAATGACAGATATAAGTGAGCAATCAGATCAGCACACCACTGGATGTTATTTTAAGGGCCAAAATCTATATATTTCAAATTACTGTATAATATTATCACATTTGTACATTATGTATGATTGAAGGCACAAAAGCTATATATGTCAAATCACTGTATAATATTATCACATTTCGACATTATGTATGATTGAAGGCACAAAATCTATATATTTCAAAGAATTATGTAATATTATTAGATTTCGACATTATGTATGATTGAAGGCACAAAATCTATATATTTCAAATAACTCTCCAATATGTTATCAGATATCGACATTATGTAATGATTGAGTTAATATTTTTGAATACCATTGTTCTTCAAAACAACATGCTACTTTAAACGAAACATGAAATTTAATATGTTTTTTTAACATTTGGCTACTATGGTTCATATTAATCAAGTAAATGTGTTAAATAGAAGTTCATTGTTAAGAAAACTCAATACCAAACTCTAGTAACTACACAAGAAATCAATTGCAGAAATAACATTTCCGTAGTTTAGGAGATTTGAGTTTTTATTAATTTATAAAAACTCATAAATAAGCTTTAAACTTCTAGGTAGTAGAGAGTTGAATGAAACTTTAAACTTGGTTAGTAGAGTGTTCAATAAATTGTCAAGGCATCTTAAATGTCTCCTAATTGTCATTTAGCAGTGCTTTTCCTTTACAACTTCTCATTTAAAGTATTCTTTTTGCTAGGTAAGAGCTCAATGAATGACGACCTTGGGTGGTAATGATACAATGTAAACCAGAGTTGAAATTGCGAAGGTTTTTGTTGATTGTTGGTGGGCTGCACAGGGGTGGGTTTACGTCATATACAAGCATATGGTGGAGAATTGGAGAGAGAGAAGCATAGAAGAGTTATATGTAAAGTAGGTGTATAAAGGCTTTAGCTTATCTTTATTTGCAGTAGTCTATTGTATTGATTAATCAAGATGAGATGCCAAGATATGTATACAGTATCAAAATAATATTTCATTGACTTGGCTAATCGGCATTCATTTGGGTGCTCCTTATATAAGTAGAGATTTAAGGGACAGTTGATGAGTACAAAGCCTTATATATGTGCTCACTTCATATACTATGAACCATTCGTATTTTAGTGCATATTTCTTTCCTTCCCTAATGATAGGTCTTATTTTTTCCCCTCATAATCTACCTTAACTAAACATAATTCTCATAGTGTCTATTTCGTATTCATTTACAGTGGCCTCTAACAAGACTAAACTTTGCACCAATTAAGGAGGCAACATTTTACAAACTAGGAATGTTGTTAGCCAATAGAAATCTAGGAATGAGTATAAAGAATCAGGTCAGAAATGTAAAAACATAAGTTAAAGTGAACATATTAAACAACTCCCATTGAATTTGTGAGGGAGACTAACTCCCACATTGATGGCATTTTCAACTCTTAAAGCGAACATATTTAAACAAAGTAAGTGTGACATTAATAATACTGTTCTTACCAAAAAGCAAACGTCGGATGCCTGTAGACGCACCCTCGGGCTTTATGCTTTTCCAAAGTTCGGACTCGATGTGTCACAGTTCTTAATCTAATCTCATAATGTGCGATGTGAGATTGATAAATCACCAAAGAGTCCAAATCCGGCAAATCGTTTTGGAAAACTGATTTTTAAGAAAGAAGTGCCAAACATGGACTGCTTTGCCAGATACAGAGTCGACACCTAAATATTTTATTTTGGGGGAATTTAGGAAACCCTGACTCGTGCCTAAGGCCACGTGTCCGTCATCACCAAAGTTGCCTCGGCTCGGGAACTTGGATACGATTGGGGAAGGTCATTTATAAGCACCCCCGCTCGCCCAATCCGAAGATCGGCCTGTACTAAGCATGATATCGAGTTTTTGAAAACACATGCGTTCTCATTTCGGTTAATTAGCTAGAATTACTATGTGATGCCCACAACACACAAGTATAGACTAGATCGCCTAATTTGGAACAAAGCATCGCATATCCGTTTGTTTGGAAAATGGTTTGAGGTTTGCTACTCGCAAGTAGTCTAAAACACGGATTTCAATGAATCATTCCAATTCAGGCAATCCAACCTTCACCCACAGGCATTCAGGCAGTTATATCACATAAGCACATAGCCTCATGGTAAGCATGCTATCATGGTAACACTCACATACATGCAAGATGCTAAAGCATAAACACTCACAGTGTACTTCGAGCCAGAACAAGGAACATGTTAGTAATCAAATGTATGATCCAAGTCCATGTTAAGATGGCTAATGCATCGCAGGCAAAATGCAACTAGAATAGGCTCGGCTTAACCTAAGATGGCATATGATATGCGGCAATTTGATACACGTATTCAATTTGGAATTGAAATACTATGCGGTTAGTATGATGTGTCGAGCCCGGTGTATGCAATACAAATGAATGCAAACATGCATAGCATAAGGTATGCTAAATCAAATATGCCCTAAAACTAACCATCGTAAGCGGTTAAGTAAAAGGGAGAAAGAAGTGGGGGTTGGAAGACATGCATCACACACACGCACGCTTATTACACAATTGCGCCCCCTTGAGGGAAGGATTGAAAGAATAATACAAATTAATTAACTGACAAGCTAACTAAATATTACACAACACTTAACTAATTAAACAAATTAATTAAGCTAAGAAAGCAGTAAAGAGGCCTCGGGAAGAGGGATGAATGCGTGCACACTTGGCTCCGCTCGGAAATCCATCGTCATACTCATGCTGCCTCTGTTTACACTAATTTGTACTTCTGAAAACTTCACAAGTCCCAGTGAAGCTTTAGAATCACTCCCTGAGCACTGTGGGATGTCACCAGCCAAGAGAAAACAACACCGGCCATGGAAGTATGGTCATCGACCAGAAATGGGATCACTGGCACTACTTTGGTAGTCGGCCGGCACTGAAAGTTGCCGACCGACCATTTCCTCCTATAGAACACTGGTTTTGCTGCAACAGAGGACAGACAGAACATGGCGATACATTTTCAAAGCAATTTATGCACTACCACCCTCCTCAGCATGTTTGATACTTAGAGGAGCATGGTTCTCGACCCTGGAGCCATTAATCACGCATTTCGATGCATGATGGCCCAAGGTGGCAAGTGTGCATTTCAATATGGAATGAAATACATATAACACATGAGGGACCCCAGCCTCTATCATGATTGATCAAGAGGCAAGGGATGCATGCTTAAAGCTATGCAACCTAGACATGCAAGCAAGCTAATGCAACATGAGCATGCAAACAAGCAATGTGCAATAGGCATATAACCTAAACAAACAAGCATGCAAAGCATGTAACAACAATGCCAAATGATGAACATGCGACAACATGTCACGGATTAAGTACACGACAAGGCACAATTGAACTAGCATGCTACAACATGCAATTTACCAAATATGCAACAAGTATGTGACAACATACAAGGCAAGCATGTAACAACATGAAGGGATGGTCTTAAACCAAAATGGGCAGCTCTCGAATAAGCCCAAATCAGCGGCCAAAGTCAAGAATTGAAGGCATGAAAATGCAAAACAATCATGCACATGTGAGTGGTCCAACACTTAGGCATCCATGCACAATCCTCAAGCATGAGCAAGATGTGATAAATATGAGAATATGACAATGTATTAAGCTCTGAAAATATGTGAGGAATGATGCCAAATCAACCAAATGAAGCAAGCAAAGCATGCAAGAAGGTCCAAGGCCTAAGGCTAACCAAAGGGCTCAAACCATGGCTACACAAAGCAAGCCCCAAAGGGACAAGGGGGACCTAAAACAGTTCCAAATCAAGCTAAGGTGAGCCTAAAACATGCAATAACAAAAGCCAAAATAAGCCAAAACGGAGGGAAAAAATCATGAGGCATGCAAGGCCATCAAAGAGGTGTTACACTATACCTAATACAACCAAACATGGCACGATTTAAGCGACCCAAAACAGAGTTAGGACATGTCAAAATGAGCCCAAAAACCATCTTAGATGGCATCCTAATGATCTAAGCATGAAAGCATACGCAATGATCCGTTCAAGAAGCATAAAACACAAACCCTTTAAGACATTAATGGAGTGATAAGTGTAAGTTTATAGGCATGAAATATGGACTGAAATAACATTCTAAGTGATGCCAAACCACTGAAATGGTCCACATAGAGCATGGTAGCAACTTGGACACTCAAAGCCTACAAGCTAGATTACATGGTAGCTATACAAAGCAAGTCATGGATGATCAAGAAGACCAAAATCAAAGTTCAAGCATGCTACAACAAGCCTAAAACCTTCATGGAGTTGGGCCAAAACATGTAAGCATAGTAGTCTAAATGCTAGGTACATGTTAATGCAAATCATGGGATTACAAGACAAGTATACAAAGCATGCATGGTATGTCTAAACCAAGGCAAAATAGTGCTGTATCATGGCAAAACAAAGCCTAATATATGTTGAAATGGAGCTAAAACAAGCTAGGTAAACATGCTACAACATAAGCCATTTATGCAAGCTTTAAAGACAACAAGGAGAGGGGATGACCCTCTCCTTTTCAAGACCTCAAAACCACCTCTCCACCACTAAAAATTCTCTGGATTTCAGTGGTAGAGAGGTCATGCAAAGACCAAAATAATGGCCAAAAGGTATGGCCTAAAACAAGGCCTAACAAGACCTTGGAGGGGGGAGACAATCCCAAACCTCAAAGTAACCTTAAACAAAATTCTAAAGCACACAAAATCTGAACTTTTATCAGTTATAGTCGAAGCTTAAAACAATATGCAAGATGGGATAAAAGCTTGGGCAAAAATAGGGAATAACAAGGTATGTTCTCACCTTTGAAGAACCTCTTCAAGAACACCACCCCAACACCTTCCTTGGATCAAAATCAGCCCAAGAACCCTAACAACAACTCCTTAGAACCTCAGCAACCAAGGATGGTGTAACACTAGGTGTTTGTGTGCAATAGTATGAACAAAAGTCACTTTAGAGCACAAAACACACACACTAAAGCAAAGAGAGGGAATTATAGAGATAGATAGATACAAACTTTCTAACCCTAATTCTCTGAACCTGGAGGAGGGAGGAGGGGCTCCCTCTTTATAGAGGCTCAAATCCTCAAGCTTCCAAGAGAAGCTAAATAAGAGGCAAATCCCTCCATACACGTGTATGGAGGAAGGGAAAAGTGGATGCCAGCTGTGACAGCTGGCATAAAATATCTGCCAAAAGCATATGGAAAGGGGTCGGCTAGAAAATATGGCCGATTGACCAACAAAAGTGGTCAGCCGACCAAACACATTGCCGACCGACCAAAATATTTGGCCGGTAGCAAGAAAAGAGGGTCGGTGGCCTCAAGCCAAGGCCGGTGAGGTGTGGGGATGGCCAACAAGCCATTCCCTTCCCTCAGAAGCAAAAACACAAGTGTTTGGTATACAACCAAGCACAAAACAAACAAGTCGAGAGGTCTTGAGGCAAGGCGCGCGACCGAAACCTCCGAAAACTCAAGACGACCACGAACATGGATGATCATCGAGTGTTCAAACGATGACGTCCAAGTCTTGAGGATGGTCAAAAATGGGGTGTCTACAATGCCTAGCTTAGATTCCCAAGAGTTGTGACAGTTTGGCGACTACGTTATTAAGATGCTCGACCTTTGTATTTGTCTTCTCTCTTGCTTTTTGTCCCTCTTCCTCTTATTGGCTAATTGAATGCGCTCCTCTCGCTCTTTCAACATCTCATTGTAACATTCCTTGCGCTCCTCTTGCTCTTTTATTAACTCATCATGATCTTTTTGTCGCTTCTCACGAAGTGCCTCCACCTCAGCACGCATTGCCTCCATGTCCTTATCGCGTGCTCGTAATGCAACTATGGTAGAGGGTTGTGGGCCACTCCCAAATCCAAGCAAGTACCTTTTCTTCTGTCCAAGCACTTTCCCTGAAAGCTCCTCATGTGTCAATGGCATCCACGACTCGATGGCAGCAGCTTGTACATTGACCATCTCTTGTTGTCATTACAAATAAATAAGACAAAGAAAGGTAACTAACATATATGTATAAATTCATATTGAATACAATTATTTCATTGTTACATACTTACATGCAGCTCACCGCATTTCGAATGGATTCGGTCATTCGTTTTCTTGGAAGTGTGATTGTCCTCATAGAACTTAGGAAAATCCAACCCTCTAGTTTTTGCGACATGTTAACACAACAACGTATAACAGAATGACACTTTATGCAGATTTTAAGCAGATTTTAGCCGACAGATTTTTTGCAGACACTATGTGAATACGGGAAGAGTTGTTGCAGACAGATTTGTAGTTCGAATTCAAACAAAGTATCATTAACAGATTTTTTCAGACAAGTTTTTTTTAGATTTTTTCAAACATAGTATCATTAACAGTTTTTTTCAAACACAATTGAAACAAAATTCAAACAGATTTTTGCAAACAGATTTTTGCAGATTTTTTCAAACAGATTTTTGCAATTAGATTTTTGCAATTAGATTTTTGCAGATTTTTCCAAACAGATTTTGTCAAATAGATTTTTGTAGATTTTTTCACACAGAATTCAAACAGATTTTTTCAGATAGATTTTTGCAAACAGTTTTCGAATTCAAACAGAGTATCATTAACAGATTTGTAGTTTAGACAGATTTCGAATGCAAACATGTGGCAAGGGTATCATTAATAGATTTTTTTCAACATATTTTTTGCAGACAGTAGATGTTTAATAACAGAGTTTTTGCAACCAGATTTGTAAACAGGGTTTTTGCAGACAGAGTTTTTGCAGACAGCAACAACCTGTGATGTTGAAAACATAACTATTTTACTTAAATGTCTGAGAATGTTATATATTTATACATTTCAGGTAACGGTTATCTTGTCCATAGTAAGTAATTATAATGCGCACAAAATCCCTATTTTTTTTTGTGATAATACAACTACTTATCTAGAAAGAGAAAAAAAAGCATGAAATGGAAACATAGCTCTTCTTGTTTTGCTTTATACTTTAATAATAGTACTAATAGACTCCAAATTGCCCCTATAAATCACAACATAACATTTTCATATCCAAACAACATATAATGGATTTAAGTTTAAAAAAAAATCAATCTCGCCATAGCAGCCATTGCGATAGGAAATGAGCGAGACCCATTAGTATGATTGTACGGCAATTGACTCTTATTACTCTTGCCAGCTCTTGACCGTTTCTAAAAATAAGACAAGCAGATAAACAATTTTTTGGTAAATATTGAGGCATATCACATTTTCGCATAGATGTATGTACTCTTTCTAGTCTATTATGTTACCTGGTGAGATGCATCTTGCCATGCCACATCGATCAAATGCTTCCAATCATCTAAACTTACCCCTAGGGGTGGATGAGCATAGATCTCATCACGTGGAAGTCCCTCTAACAGTTCGAATTCTTGCTTCAAGGTGTACCTCCAATCTTTGTACAACCCATAGGCCTTCTTATTTACAATCTGTTGTGCTTGTAAGTCATTATGGAAATCGTCTCCAATTTCAAACTTGTCCTACAAGCATAACAAATGCAAATTGTAATCATTAAATAAAAGTCTTTCTTATAAGTATTCATAACACAATTACATTTTGTGGACAAGTAATATGAATTACAAGAACAGCTTGGATGACAGCAGATTTTGTAGTCTCATCAAGATCCAGCCATGACTTGACACCTTTCACAAGACACAAGCTCCTAATTTGAATTTCTAACTCGTTAGTTGCTGGAGTGGCATACTTGCCAGTCATTGCATTCAACACACGATCGATGTGAACATAATATTTTTCCCTTTTCTTGGCTCTAATTATTTTTTGTATTCCTTTGCCAAGTGTCGGTCCGCGTACACGTGGGGGCTTTGAAGTCCCTATTAACAAAATAACAATACAAAAATTGGCTATAATGGCAAGTGATAATTGAAAATTTTGATACACTTTAATCTTACCTATGCCACTCGGCTGCGTTTCGGATGGGGCTTGTGTCTCATCAGAATCAACCATTGGTTGGCTAGTGGCATGATAAGATGGTCCCATGTTTGATCGTACGAGGACAACAGGAGTGGAGCAACAATTGATCCTAAAGGAATAGTAGCCAACGAGTCTGTTATTGTGCTCATGAGTGTTTTTTTCGAAAGCCGACTAGTCTTTAAGCCAGGAACCATTTTCCAATCTGCAATAACACAAGTAACACTCTAAAGCATGATATACATGAAATAAAATACATTATAATGCATGAACTACATGAAATAAATTAGACAAAAATGAATTAGAAAGCATGAAACAACTCAACTAATACATGCTTAATTACATTATAAAGCGGGATATACATGAACTAAATTACACAAAAACAATAAAAATAAATAAAAATTTGTCACAGAAAAAAAGTACTGAAATAATGATTGATTATTGCACTTTCAAGCTAGAAGAATAAGGAATGGATCATATCAGGGCATTTAATTCTTATGTGAATATGGGACAGAAGGAATAAGTTAACCGAACTTGAACTGAGGGGTTGGCTTGTGATCTGCCTATTGCTGTGCTCTGTTGTGGATATGTTGTTGGTCTGCTATGCCATACTGGCGGTTATGCTACTAGGCAGCTCTGTCCATAGATAGTTTTGTGTTGTTTGGTGTATGGATTGCAGCTGGCTGCTAGCCTTGGTAGTTGTTTAATTTGATCTATTTGCTACTGTTGATGAGTAGTTTGTGCTGTTATTGTTGACTTTTGATGTTTTGTTGCCTGCTGCTATTTGTGGAATGGTGTGTCACAGGGGAGCTTTGATCTACCCAATGTTGTATCTGTTTTAGTGGGCTGCAGAGGGCAATCTGAAATGTTGTATCTGTTGTTGGTCTGCTATGCCATTCGGGCTGTTATGCTGAATGCTAGTCTGGTTTGAATTGCTGAATTGCTGGGCTGCAGAGGGCAAACTGAAATGCTGTAGCTTTTGTTGGTCTGCTATGCCATTCTAGGCTGCTTTGTCTAAATATAGTTTTGTGGCTGTTGCTGCAAATAATTGGAGTTAAAGCTGAATCAGTTTTGTATGGAGGTAGGACTAACATTTGTGGCTTCATTTTGGAAAGGAGAAGAGGATGTATTCTAGGTAGTGGAGTTTTTTTGGTGTGTGTGTAGATACTCTGAAGTTGCCCCTGCTCAATGTTTTGGTTTGAGTTATGTTAATTGGGCTGCATCCTAACTGTGAAGATCTCTGTGGGCTTATTATGCATATATAAAAAGGTTCTAATACGAAATAAGATTGTAAATCTCAAATTGCATATATTAATTTGGTGCATTGGATTAGCAGCTACCCATCTTTTAAATTTGCAGATATTTATGGGTCAATAGGAAACCGAGTATACTTTGCACCTCACTTTATGTTCCGACCCACAAAGTGATATTACAGTGAGAGTGTAACGATTCGGAATTTTTCCCTCCACTCGAGTGGGGGAGTTGATGCTCGAGCGGACTTGAGAGGTTCCTAGCATTTTTGCAGACGGTCCAAAATTCTAAGAGTTGTGAATTCCCGCTCGAGCGTAGGAGTGGTTGCTCGAGCGGACAGCTTTGTTGGTCTGCGCGCTCGAGCGTAGAAAGTGAGATTGCCCTTGACATTTTTATTAATGTATTTGGAACCTCCTTATTTTATTTTGGGTTATTGATCGAAGTGGTAGCATAATGGTAAAGTAAGAGTGAACCAAAAATTTAATTCAGATAATTTTTCTTACGAGAAGTCGTCACTCTTTTGCCCTTTTCTTTTTCCACAATTTTAATTTGGATGTGAGGCTAGAACCATTAGAAAGCTTATTTCTAGGGCTTCGATTTGGACACAAGAACAACCTAGAACAGAGTCTGGATGAGAGAGTCATACCTGTTTGAAGTTTTGGAATCTGTGCTGGAAACTGGTACGCTCGAGCAGGAAAAGCGACGCTCGAGCGGACTGCGCGAATTTAGCAAGTTTAAAATCACTTTTCTAAATCATTATTCAAACTTTCATTTCCCCTCTTCATTCCTCTCACCCTAGGTCTAGATTTTTTATCCCAAATACTCTCCATTCTTCTAAGTTTTGGGCAAGATCTCTTACAAGAAAGTGAAGAGGCTTGTAGATCAACATTTTCTACCGATTGGAATTTCGGCTTTGTGAAGGAATCTAATCAAAGCTTGCTCTTTTGCTCGATTCTTGTGGTAGGGGACCTAGTTCTTCCTCAATACTTGCATTAATAGATAGATTTGTGGTATTTTGATTATATAAATGCAAAATTTACATTTTTGAGCATATAGTGTTATATCATGGAATTCAGTGGGTTTAGGGTTTGAAGTGTTAGGGTTTAATTGTTGGGTTAATATAGTGGATTATGAACCTTAGGTGTATAATCAATGGGAAAATCGAAATAAAAGGTAACAGTTTAAGAAGTTTGATTTTTTCTAGAAATTCTTGATTTTCTTGAAAACCCTAAGTTGATTCATGATGATAAATAATGATTTTGCCCAAATTGAAAGTAGAATCATGAAATTGGTAGGTTGAGTTATATATGTACAAGTTTAATTGGATTTTGGAGGTGTTTGAAAATTATGTTAAAAATTATCGATTGAACTTTTATTATGGACATTGTAAATCATGCTACAATGTGAAAGGAAGATTGGGGAAATGATTTATTAATGATATGAATGACATGGGCCTTGAGGTGAAATGATGAAATAAAGGTTTAAGAGTTCACCTTGAATTATGTTGAATAGTGTTGTTGAATTAAGTTGAGTTGACTAATATTGAATTGAATTGTGTTGAGAAGTGTGTTGAGTTGAGGATGTTATTTGTGACTTGTGATGAATTTGCGAAATTGCAAATTGATGTGTAATTTGGTATAAAGAGAATTAAACAAGTTAAGAACGGAATAAATTATATTCTGACCTGATTTCTACGTGTATTATGAATTGTGTAGGGTCAGCTACAATGGCAGACCAAGCATCTGAATACTGTGAGTAATAACTCTGTAAAGCTATGTTTAATTACAAGTATTTTATGACTGATATGATACGATCTGTTTTCTAGAATGCTATTTTATGAATTATGAATGAATGTCCATTTTTCTGAAATGTATTTCTGGCACCTTATATTCACGTGGCCCTTGCCCAAGGGTAATAATACTGTGGCTTATATTCACGTGGCCCTCGCCTAGGGGTAACAATACTGTGGCTTATATTCACGTGGCTCTTGCCCGGGGGTAACAATACCAAGGCCTATATTCACGTGGCCCTTGCTTGGGGGTAACAATACCATGGCTACTTGTACGCAAGATATGGACCTTTATGGTCGTCGGTACTGACTATACATGTGGGTCTCAGGACCAAGTTGATTTGACAGCTAATAGGTGTACCACGTATGATCTTATGCAAAATTTGAATATGAATATGAACATGTATTTGAATCTATTTCTAATTTGAAACCTGAATATGCATAAGACTCAGCTTCCGATAAGAATATGTTTATGATATAATAAGAATATGTTCCTTATATAAGCTTTGATTTCTGACCATGTGATGGACATCATTCATTAAAAACCCTTTACTTTGTTATTATTCACTAGGCTCCAGCTCACTGTATTATTTTATGTATGTAGGCGATCAGGCGTGTGACTAGTTCTAGAGCTACTGCCTGGATTCTTCTTTCTGTCAGCCAACCTATGTGCCTCCCATGGAGGTTCCGGACATGTCTAGCGTTTATGGCTAAGTGCATAAAGTTTAAGCTTTGTCTTCTTGTTTGGTTAAATAAGTTTTCGTTTATTTTGTAAATAGGGCTAAGTCAATTTTGTCTAGTCTATATGTATATGACGTCATAAGGATGATGTGTAGATATGTATATAAAAGTTTAAATTTTTTTTGTCTCATATAAGTCTGCACAGCTCAATGGATGTTGTATACTTGTTATTTGCTTCCGCCAACCCCTACCATTATATTAATTTATCTCAGAGGCCTTCAGTAATCTCAAGATTACTGGCCGGTTACGATGCTGAACCCATAGGGGCGGGTTCGGGTCGTGACAGAGAGACCGACTATTTACATGTTATAGCTGATGCATACCAATTCACCTTAGCCTATTTGTCTCATTTGGATCATAAGAAGACAAAAATGGTAAATAATTATTCGGACTGATATTGGCAGATTAGGTTCTATTAAAAATGGCCAAACGGTAAAAAATCGAGTCTTTGCGGTGAGCTAAGGTGTTTTTCAAGTAAATTAGGTCCACAATTTTGTGGTTTTCCCGTTTTATGAAAGCTTTGTTTATGTAATTACATTATGATTTCCATTTGTTTTTACCTATTTTTTTCTCTCTAAATCTCTAGTATTCAAATTTGGGATTAATTCAAAATTTTCATTTTTTGTATTTTTTTTAATTATTCAGTGTTTAGTTAGGAAATTGGCATATTTTTCATTTCCTAGTCAAATTAAGAGTTTTCTACTCTTAGGACTATTTAGTTTTTGAGTTGATTATTTTATTAATAAAATTCAAATAATAGTTATCAACATTGTGTTTGTTCGGGATTCTTCTTGTTTCTTTGTTCTTCTCTCACACGCTTCATATAAAGTTTGTGCTTATATGAGCATAAGCATCCTGTAGAACATTTGACTTTGTTTTCTTAAATATGAAGGCAAAGGTGAACCTAGTGGTGGCTATTAAGCTTGGGTGCTTGGCTTTCTAAATCATTAGCTTTGGGGAAGGCAACTTTAAACCAGTGGCCTAGATCTCGTTGGCATAAAAGGTTTTTTTTTTTTTTTTTTTAATATTCTAACTGCAAATGCTGCTAGAAGTTGTAACTAGATCCAAGAAGTGTTGACTTGAGCAGAGGCTAGGAGAACTAAACGGTCACAATTTACGAATGGATGTGGATTCTAATAAAAAATTTGATGCCTCAATGGACGATCCTTATATCAAGACAATAAGTACCGGCTAATTTATTATAACTATGTATAATGAGGTGGTTGAAGCTTTAAAGAAGAGGACCATGTTCATGTGATCTAAAACTAGTAGGATTAGATTTCATGTGGTTTCCTTTTTAGGATGTTGAATGGAATATGATAGACTTCTATAAAATATTACTAAAGTTCACATAGTTTTTCTTACTTTGGAGGGGCTCTAGTGACTGGTCTTGACCTTAACTACCACAAACGGAAAGAGTAGTGACCCTCAACTAGCACACGGTACCACAAAATTAAATTAGAAAACTAGAAATACTTAATCCTAGAATTAGAACAGGGCACTTTTTTCTTTTTCTTTTCTTTTTTCTTTCCTATTTATTCTTCTTCTTCTTTTAATTTAATTTAATTTTTTTTACAATATATGTGTTATAAATTCCAGTGGGTGTTTGGACTCATAATCTGCTGTATTTCATACATAGAGTCTTATGTATTTGAGTGGTCTCTATGTTATGATTTGTTTCCCAAATCTGGTTTACATGCAATCACCATATACAGTACAGGGATGATATGCCCAGTTATTTACAGTTGTTTTAATTAGTTACTAAGTACTAGGTAAAATGTCATCTTACATGTTCAAAAGCATAGATAGGACCACCAATAAAGAGACAAATTATCCAAAGCATAGGATTGAAATCATTTGATAATCCTACTTTTCCACCCTTACTAGATATGACCAATCAAATGCAAAATTTTTATATCTTATTTGCAAATTTCAAATCATCAACACTTAGCAACAAAGACAGCAAAGAAAGAAAGAAAAATAGAAGTACAACATGTTCTAACCTAGAAGCTAAGCAATAATCACAATTGCACAAAAACCAAATTATTTTCATGTGTGATTAAATTGTCAATGACATATGTAGTGTTCCACAAATTTATAGAATTTTCATCATAATAGAAGTTTGACGAGCACCAATTGTTCAGGAAAAAAAAAAAAAAAACATGATCACTGTACATTTGCAAGAAGTATGCAAAATTCAGCTGGTCTAACTTTCAATTTAGTGCAAATTTGGTCTGATTTCACATGCTTTATCATCCTGCTAGTTTTTAAAAGATTTAAATCTCCCCATAAAAACTCATATAGCTAGTGTTTTATATCATGACATATTGACATTTACAAAGATAGATCCCCCTTCATTATAATGAGTTTCATTTGCATTTGTGCACCAATTGAACATTCACATTGCTCTAATTATGACATGAACTTAAGCATTTTTATACATCAAGATTCTACATCAACATCTGTATCAAAATCATTTTGTAGGTCATATTCTTCGTCTGTGTTGTCACTCTCCCTCATTAATCCATCTTCATCATCACAGATGAAGGCATCATCTGTAACACCCTTGGCTTCTACACCTTTGACAGATTGCAAAACTTCCATTGGAATAATTTCAGATTCAATATCATGTCGACGCAAAATCACATCATCATCAATAGCCATAGCATGTATGACCTCGGTGGTTTCTTCTTGTTAGAATACATCATCAGGTTGTACATCATCCATCTCTGGCACATCCCAAATTCCTCGATGCTGAAACTTTTCTTCGACTCTCTAATTGGTACCTAATTTGTTGTCATTAACATAGAACACTTGTTCAACTTGACTTGGTAATACAAACGAGTCATCTTTATACCATCGACTTGTTATATCAATTGTTGTCAAATGTGGTTCTACACGCATAGTTCTACTACTACCGGTGTTAAACCATTCACATTGGAACAACACAATCTGAATAGTTCATTTCCTACGCTCTGCACAAGTGTCCATAGAAGTGTATCAATTGGCCTTCATGCTCCCTTCCACGACTAATCCACTATTCTGACTTTTACGATGATTGTCACGGTCGATAGTATGAAAACGGACACCATTACAAATACATCTTGAATATGTGTTCACTAAGCCACTAGGACCATTGGCTAATGACCACATATCATCAGTTACTTCGGGGGAAACTTGGCTTTGACCATCTAAACGCCTCAATGTCTTTGAACACAACTGTTTGAAAAAATTTTCCAACTCAAAAAGTGTCATTCCAATTTCCTTATTAAGGTAGCCACGCATCCCAATTGGAAGAAGTCGTTGTATAAGGACATGATTGTCATGACTTTTGAGGCCAGATAATTTTCCAGCTTGAGCGGTCACGCAATTGGAGATATTTGCTGCATAGCCATCAAGGTACTTCATTGATTTCAAGAAATCACAAAAGCCTTCTCTCTCTTTCACAGACAATGTGTACAATGCGGGAGGCTTCTCAAAGGACCCATTAGAACGCCTCTTCAAGTGTAACTCTTTACGTATTCTCATGTCCTCCAAATCTAAGCGTGCTTTGTCCGTGTCCTTGTTCTTTCCATCTACGCTCAAAAGTATCCCAATGACATTGTCACATATATTCTTTTCAATATGCGTGACATCAAGGTTGTGTCGAAGCTTCAATTTTTTCCAATAGGATAAGTCAAACATAATGCTTCTCTTGCTCCAATTCAAATTTTGATGTTCATTTCTTTGTCGTTTTCGATTTTTTGGGTGCTGTCCATACGACTTGTAAGTCCCAGAATCAATTTGCTCTAGTATTTGTTCCCTTGATAAGTCCAAAGGTTTGGACCTATGCTTCGTTTGACCGTTGAAAAGCTTACTTGTTCGCCAAGTGTGGTTCTCAGGCAAGTAGCTACGAGTGCCCATAAACCCTATTTTACTTCGTAAACCCTGGGACGATGCAGTATTGTTACAATTAGGGCAAGCCAAATAACCCTTTGTACTCCACCCTGACATGTTACCATACGCAGGGAAGTCGTTTATGGTCCACATTATCGCCGCATGCATTCTAAAAATTTGCCCACTCGATGCATCATATGTTTGCACACCATGCTCCCACAAATTCTTCAATTCTTCTATTAATGGTTGCAAGTAAACATCAATGTCTCTTCCAGGTGCCGAACGTCCGGGAATAATCAATGACATCATGCAAAATGGCTCTTTCACACACTTCTACGGTGGGAGATTGTAAGGCATTAAGATTACGGGCAACATGCTATATGATGTGCTCATATTTCCAAATGGATTGAAACCATCTATTGCCAGCCCTAGCCTTACATTTCAAGAGTCATCAGAAAATGTTGGATGTTACTTATCAAAGTCCTTCCATACTTCACCATTGGCTAGATGCCTTAATATGCCATCATCCACACGCTTCTCAGTGTGCCATCTCATATCTACGGTTATTTTTTTTTTGGACATATACGGTCTTTTCAACCTTGGTGTCAAAGGAAACTACTGCAATACCTTGTGTGGAATTCTTTTACCACCATAATCGTTCAATTTGTATCTACACGCGTCATATGTAGGGC